>NC_090934.1:896531590-897156590 GCF_040938575.1 Ambystoma mexicanum
AGGCCCCCACTCATGTCCCCCTGTACCCCCACCCCCCAGCATCCAGGGGCACCCTCCACCAGGCCCCCACTCATGTCTCCCAGCACCCCCACCCCCCAGCACTGTGGGGCACCCTCCACCAGGCCCCCACTCATGTCTCCCAGCACCCCCACACCCCAGCACTGTGGGGCACCCTCCACCAGGCCCCCACTAATGTCTCCAGGCACCCCCACCTCCCCAGCTCCCAGGGGCACCCTCCACCAGGCCCCCCACTCATGTCTCCCTGCACCCCCACCCCCCTGCATCCAGGGGCACCCTCCACCAGGCCCCAACTCATGTCTCCCAGCACCCCCACCCCCCACCAGTCAGGGGCACCCTTAACCAGGCCCCCCACTCGTGTCCAACTCATGTCTCCTTGCACCCCCACCCCCCAGCATCCAGGGGCACCCTCCACCTGGCCCACACTCATGTCTCCTTGCACCCCCACCCCCCCACCAGTCAGGGGCTCCCTCCACCAGGCCCCCACTCATGTCTTCCAGCACCCCCACCCCCCAGCACTGTGGGGCACCCTCCACCAGGCCCCCACTCATGTCTCCCAGCACCCCCACCCCCCAGCACTGTGGGGCACTCTCAACCAGGTCCCCACTCATGTCTCCAGGCACCCCCCAACCCCCAGCATCCAGGTGCACCCTCCACCAGGCCCCACTCATGTCTCCCTGCACCCCCACCCCCCTTGCATCCAGGGGCACCCTCCACCAGGCCCCAACTCATGTCTCCCAGCACCCCCACCCCCAACCAGTCAGGGACACCCTCCACCAGGCCCCCACTCATATCCAACTCATGTCTACTTGCACCCCCACCCCCCAGCATCCAGGGGCACCCTCCACCAGGCCCCCACTCATGTCTCCTTGCACCCCCACCCCCCACCAGTCAGGGGCACCCTCCACCAGGCCCCCACTCATGTCTCCCTGCACCCCCACCACCCAGCACTGTGGGGCACCCTCCGCCAGGCCCACACTCATGTCCCCCTGCACCCCTACCCCCCTGCATCCAGGGGCACCCTCCACCAGGCCCCCAATCATATATCCCTGCACCCCCACCCCCCTGCATCCAGGGGCACCCTCCACCAGGCCCCCACTCATGTCTCCCAGCACCCCCACCCCCCAGCATCCAGGGGCAACCTCCACCAGGCCCCTACTCATGTCCAACTTATGTCTCCAAGCACCCCCACCCCTCTGCAACCAGGGCCCTCCTCCACCACGCCCCCACTCATGTCCTCCTGCACCCCCACCCCCCTGCTTCCAGGGGCACCCTCCACCAGGCCCCCACTCATGTCCCCCTGCACCCCCACCCCCCAGCATCCCAGGGGCTCCCTCCACCAGGCCCCCACTCATGTCCCCCTGCACCCCCACCCCCCAGCATCCAGGGGCACCCTCCACCAGGCCCCCACTCATTTCTCCCTGCACCCCCACCCCCCACCAGTCAGGGGGACCCTCCACCAGGCCCCCACTCATGTCCAACTCATGTCTCCCAGCACCCCCACCCCGCTGCATCCAGGGGCACCCTCCACCAGGCCCCCACTCATGTCCAACTCATGTCTCCAGCACCCCCACCACCCAGCATTGTGGGGCACCCTCCACCAGGCCCCCACTCATGTCTCCCTGCACCCCACCCCCCACCAGTCAGGGGCACCCTCCACCAGGCCCCCACTCATGTCCAACTCATGTCTCCCAGCACCCCACCCCCCTGCATCCAGGGGCACGTCCCTCTGCACCCCCACACCCCAGCATCAAGGGGCATCCTCCACCAGGCCCCCACTTATGTCCCCCCTGCACCCCCACCCCCCCAGCATCCAGGGGCACCCTTCATCAGGCCCCCACTCATGTCTCCCAGCACCCCCACCCCCCAGCACTGTGGGGCACCCTCCACCAGGCCCCCACTCATGTCTCATAGCCACCCCCACACCCCAGCACTGTGGGGCACCCTCCACCAGGCCCCCACTAATGTCTCCAGGCACCCCCACCCCCCAGCATCCAGGGGCACCCTCCACCAGGCCCCCATTCATGTCTCCCTGCACCCCCACCCCCCTGCATCCAGGGCACCTTCCAACAGGCCCCAACTCATGTCTCCCAACACCCCCACCCCCCACCAGTCAGGGGCACCCTTCACCAGGCCCCCACTTATGTCCAACTCATGTCTCCTTGCACCCCCACCCCCCAGCATCCAGGGGCACCCTCCACCTGGGCCCACACTCATGTCTCCTTGCACCCACACCCCCACCAGTCAGGGGCACCCTCCACCAGGTCCCCACTCATGTCTTCCAGCACCCCCACCCCCCCAGCACTGTGGGGCACCCTCCACCAGGCCCCCACTCATGTCTCCCAGCACCCCCACCCCCCAGCACTGTGGGGCACCCTCAACCAGGCCCCCACTCATGTCTCCAGGCACCCCCAACCCCCAGCATCCAGGGGCACCCTCCACCAGGCCCCCACTCATGTCTCCCTGCACCCCCACCCCCCTTGCATCCAGGGGCACCCTCCACCAGGCCCCAACTCATGTCTCCCAGCACCCCCACCCCCCACCAGTCAGGGACACCCTCCACCAGGCCCCCACTCATATCCAACTCATGTCTACTTGCACCCCCACCCCCAAGCATCCAGGAGCCCCCTCCACCAGGCCCCCACTCATGTCTCCCAATACTCCCACCCCCCAGCATCCAGGGGCACCCTCCACCAGGCCCCCACTCATGTCTCCCTGCACCCCACCCCCCACCAGTCAGGGGCACCCTCCACCAGGCCCCCACTCATGTCTCCCAGCACCCCCACCCCCCTGCTTCCAGGGGCACCCTCCACCAGGCCCCCATCCATGTCCCCCTGCACCCCCACCCCCAGCATCAAGGGGCACCCTCCACCAGGCCCCCACTCATGTCCCCCTGCACCCCCACCCCCCAGCATCCAGGGGCACCCTCCACCAGGCCCCCACTCATGTCTCCCAGCACCCCCCCCCCAGCACTGTGGGGCACCCTCCACCAGGCCCCCACTCATGCCTCCCAGCATCCCCACACCCAGCACTGTGGGGCACCCTCCACCAGGCCCCCACTAATGTCTCCAGGCACCCCCACCCCCAGCATCCAGGGGCACCCTCCACCAGGCCCCCACTCATGTCTCCCAGCACCCCCACCCCCCACCAGTCAGGGGCACCCTTCACCAGGCCCCCACTCATGTCCATCTCATGTCTCCTTGCACCCCCACCCCCCAGCATCCAGGGGCACCCTCCACCAGGCCCACACTCATGTCTCCTTGCACCCACACCCCCCACCAGTCAGGGGCACCCTCCACCAGGCCCCCACTCATGTCCAACTCATGTCTCCATGCACCCCCACCAGTCAGGGGCACCCTTCACCAGGCCCCCACTCATGTCCAACTCATGTCTCCTTGCACCCCCACCCCCCAGCATCCAGGGGCACCCTCCACCAGGCCCACACTCATGTCTCCTTGCACCCACACCCCCCACCAGTCAGGGGCACCCTCCGCCAGGCCCCCACTCATGTCCAACTCATGTCTCCCTGCACCCCCACCCCCCAGCACTGTGGGGCACCCTCCACCAGGCCCACACTCATGTCCCCCTGCACCCCCAACCCCCTGCATCCAGGGGCACCCTCCACCAGGCCCCCACTCATGTCTCCCAGCACCCCCACTCCCCAGCATCCAGGGGCACCCTCGACCAGGCCCCCACTCATTGTCCAACTTAAGTCACCCAGCACCCCCACCCCCTGCATCCAGGGGCACCTCCACAAGGCCCCCACTCATGTCCCCCTGCACCCCCACCCCCCAGCTTCCAGGGGCACCCTACACCAGGCCCCCACTCATGTCCCCCTGAACCCCCACCCCCCAGCATCCAGGGGCACCCTCCACCAGGCCCCAACTCATGTCCCCCCGCACCCCCCCACCAGCATCAAGGGGCACCCTCCACCAGGCCCCCACTCATGTCTCCCTGCACCCCCACACCCCACCAGTCAGGGGCACCCTCCACCAGGCCCCCACTCATGTCCAACTTATGTCTCCCAGCACCCCCACCCCGCTGCAAACCAGGGGCCACCCTCCACCAGGCCCCCACTCATGTCCCCCTGCATCCCCACCCCCCAGCATCCAGGGGCACCCTCCACCAGGCCCCACTCATGTCTCCCAGCACCCCCACCCCCCAGCACTGTGGGGCACCATCCACCAGGCCCCCACTCATGTCTCCCAGCACCCCCACCCCCCAGCACTGTTGGGCACCCTCCACCAGGCCCCCACTCATGTCTCCCTGCACCCCCACCCCCCTGCATCCAGGGGCACCCTCCACCAGGCCCCCACTCATGTCTCCTAGCAACCCCACCCCCCACCACTCAGAGCACCCTCCACCGGGACCCCACTCATGGTCCAACTCATGTCTCCTTGCACCCCCACCCCCCAGCATCCTGGGGCACCCTCCACCAGGCCCCCACTCATGACTCCCTGCACCCCCACCCCCCACCAGTCAGGGGCACCCTCCACCAGGCCCCCACTCATGTCCAACTCATGTCTCCCTGGACCCCCCACCCCCCTGCATCCAGGGGCACCCTCCACCAGGCCCCCACGCATGTCTCCCTGCACCCCCACCCCCCACCAGTCAGGGGCACCCTCCACCAGGCCCCCACTCATGTCCAACTCATGTCTCCTTGCACCCCCACCCCCCAGCATCCAGGGGCACGCTCCACCAGGCCCCCACTCTTGTCTCCCTGCACCCCCACCCCACACCAGTCAGGCGCACCCTCCACCAAGCCCACACTCATGTCCAACTCATGTCTCCCCAGCACCCCCCCTGCATCCAGGGGCACCCTACACCAGGTTCCCATTCATGTCCCCCTGCACCCCCCACCCCCAGCATCCAGGGGCACCCTCCACCAGGCCCCCACTCATGTCCCCTGCACCCCCACCCCCCAGCATCCAGGGGCACCCGCCACCAGGCCCCCACTCATGTCCCCCTGCACCCCCAGCATCCAGGACACCCTCCACCAAGCCCCCACCCATGTCCCCCTGCACCCCCACCCCCCAGCATCCAGGGGCACCCTCCACCAGGCCCCCACTCATGTCTCCGAGCACCCCCACCTCCAGCACTGTGGGGAACCCTCCACCAGGCCCCCACTAATGTCTCCCAGCACCCCCACCCCCCAGCACTGTGGGGCACCCTCCACCAGGCCCCCACTCATGTCTCCCAGCACCCCCACCCCCCAGCAACCAGGGGCACCCTCCACCAGCCCCCACTCATGTCTCCCTGCACCGCAAACCCCCTGCATTCAGGGGCACCCTCCACCAGGCCCCCACTCATGTCCCCCTGCACCCCCAACCCCCAGCATCCAGGGTCACCCTCCACCAGGCCCCCACACATGTCCCCTGCACCCCCCCAGCATCCAGGGGCACCTTCCACCAGGCCTCCACTCATGTCTCCCAGCACCCCAACCCCCCAGCACTGTGGGGCACCCTCCACCAGGCCCCCACTAATGTCTCCAGGCACCTCACCCCCCCAGCATCCAGGGGCAACCTCCTCCAGGCCCCCACTCATGTCTCCCTGCACCCCCACACCCACCAGTCAGGGGCACCCTCCACCTGGCCCCCACTCATGTCCAACTCATGTCTCCCTGCACCCCCACCCCCCTGCATCCAGGGGCACCCTCCACCAGGACCCACTCATGTCTCTCTTGCACCCCCACCCCCCAGCACTGTGGGCACCTTCCACCAGGCCCACACTCATGTCCCCCTGCATCCCCATCCCCCTGCATCCAGGGGCACCCTCCACAAGGCCCCCACTCATGTCTTCCTGCACCCTCACCCCCCTGCATCCAGGGGCACCCTCCACCAGGCCCCCACTCATGTCTCCCAGCACCCCCACCCCCCAGCATCTAGGGGCACCCTCCACCAGGACCCCACTCGTGTCCAACTCATGTCTCCCAGCACCCACACCCCCCAGCATTGTGGGGCACCCTCCACCAGGCCCCCACTCATGTCTCACTGCACCCACCCCCACCAGTCAGGGGCACCCTCCACCAGGCCCCCACTCATGTCCAACTCATGTCTCCCAGCACCCCCACCCCCCTGCATCCAGGGGCACCCTCCACCAGGCCCCCACTCATGTCCCCCTGCACCCCCACCCCCCAGCATCAAGGGGCATCCTCCACCAGGCCCCCACTCATGTCCCCCTGTACCCCCACCCCCCAGCATCCAGGGGCACCCTCCACCAGGCCCCCACTCATGTCTCCCAGCACCCCCACCCCCCAGCACTGTGGGGCACCCTCCACCAGGCCCCCACTCATGTCTCCCAGCACCCCCACACCCCAGCACTGTGGGGCACCCTCCACCAGGCCCCCACTAATGTCTCCAGGCACCCCCACCCCCCAGCTCCCAGGGGCACCCTCCACCAGGCCCCCACTCATGTCTCCCTGCACCCCCACCCCCCTGCATCCAGGGGCACCCTCCACCAGGCCCCAACTCATGTCTCCCAGCACCCCCACCCCCCACCAGTCAGGGGCACCCTTCACCAGGCCCCCACTCGTGTCCAACTCATGTCTCCTTGCACCCCCACCCCCCCAGCATCCAGGGGCACCCTCCACCTGGCCCACACTCATGTCTCCTTGCACCCCCACCCCCCACCAGTCAGGGGCTCCCTCCACCAGGCCCCCACTCATGTCTTCCAGCACCCCCACCCCCCAGCACTGTGGGGCACCCTCCACCAGGCCCCCACTCATGTCTCCCAGCACCCCCACCCCCCAGCACTGTGGGGCACTCTCAACCAGGTCCCCACTCATGTCTCCAGGCACCCCCAACCCCCAGCATCCAGGTGCACCCTCCACCAGGCCCCCACTCATGTCTCCCTGCACCCCCACCCCCCTTGCATCCAGGGGCACCCTCCACCAGGCCCCAACTCATGTCTCCCAGCACCCCCACCCCCAACCAGTCAGGGACACCCTCCACCAGGCCCCCACTCATATCCAACTCATGTCTACTTGCACCCCCACCCCCCAGCATCCAGGGGCACCCTCCACCAGGCCCCCACTCATGTCTCCTTGCACCCCCACCCCCCACCAGTCAGGGGCACCCTCCACCAGGCCCCCACTCATGTCTCCCTGCACCCCCACCACCCAGCACTGTGGGGCACCCTCCGCCAGGCCCACACTCATGTCCCCCTGCACCCCTACCCCCCTGCATCCAGGGGCACCCTCCACCAGGCCCCCAATCATATATCCCTGCACCCCCACCCCCCTGCATCCAGGGGCACCCTCCACCAGGCCCCCACTCATGTCTCCCAGCACCCCCACCCCCCAGCATCCAGGGGCACCCTCCACCAGGCCCCTACTCATGTCCAACTTATGTCTCCAAGCACCCCCACCCCTCTGCAACCAGGGCCCTCCTCCACCACGCCCCCACTCATGTCCTCCTGCACCCCCACCCCCCTGCTTCCAGGGGCACCCTCCACCAGGCCCCCACTCATGTCCCCCTGCACCCCCACCCCCCAGCATCCAGGGGCTCCCTCCACCAGGCCCCCACTCATGTCCCCCTGCACCCCCACCCCCCAGCATCCAGGGGCACCCTCCACCAGGCCCCCACTCATTTCTCCCTGCACCCCCACCCCCACCAGTCAGGGGGACCCTCCACCAGGCCCCCACTCATGTCCAACTCATGTCTCCCAGCACCCCCACCCCGCTGCATCCAGGGGCACCCTCCACCAGGCCCCCACTCATGTCCAACTCATGTCTCCCAGCACCCCCACCACCCAGCATTGTGGGGCACCCTCCACCAGGCCCCCACTCATGTCTCCCTGCACCCCACCCCCCACCAGTCAGGGGCACCCTCCACCAGGCCCCCACTCATGTCCAACTCATGTCTCCCAGCACCCCCACCTCCCTGCATCCAGGGGCACGTCCCTCTGCACCCCCACACCCCAGCATCAAGGGGCATCCTCCACCAGGCCCCCACTTATGTCCCCCTGCACCCCCACCCCCCCAGCATCCAGGGGCACCCTTCATCAGGCCCCCACTCATGTCTCCCAGCACCCCCACCCCCCAGCACTGTGGGGCACCCTCCACCAGGCCCCCACTCATGTCTCATAGCACCCCCACACCCCAGCACTGTGGGGCACCCTCCACCAGGCCCCCACTAATGTCTCCAGGCACCCCCACCCCCCAGCATCCAGGGGCACCCTCCACCAGGCCCCCATTCATGTCTCCCTGCACCCCCACCCCCCTGCATCCAGGGGCACCCTCCAACAGGCCCCAACTCATGTCTCCCAACACCCCCACCCCCCACCAGTCAGGGGCACCCTTCACCAGGCCCCCACTTATGTCCAACTCATGTCTCCTTGCACCCCCACCCCCCAGCATCCAGGGGCACCCTCCACCTGGCCCACACTCATGTCTCCTTGCACCCACACCCCCCACCAGTCAGGGGCACCCTCCACCAGGTCCCCACTCATGTCTTCCAGCACCCCCACCCCCCAGCACTGTGGGGCACCCTCCACCAGGCCCCCACTCATGTCTCCCAGCACCCCCACCCCCCAGCACTGTGGGGCACCCTCAACCAGGCCCCCACTCATGTCTCCAGGCACCCCCAACCCCCAGCATCCAGGGGCACCCTCCACCAGGCCCCCACTCATGTCTCCCTGCACCCCCACCCCCCTTGCATCCAGGGGCACCCTCCACCAGGCCCCAACTCATGTCTCCCAGCACCCCCACCCCCCACCAGTCAGGGACACCCTCCACCAGGCCCCCACTCATATCCAACTCATGTCTACTTGCACCCCCACCCCCAAGCATCCAGGAGCCCCCTCCACCAGGCCCCCACTCATGTCTCCCAATACTCCCACCCCCCAGCATCCAGGGGCACCCTCCACCAGGCCCCCACTCATGTCTCCCTGCACCCCACCCCCCACCAGTCAGGGGCACCCTCCACCAGGCCCCCACTCATGTCTCCCAGCACCCCCACCCCCCTGCTTCCAGGGGCACCCTCCACCAGGCCCCCATCCATGTCCCCCTGCACCCCCACCCCCAGCATCAAGGGGCACCCTCCACCAGGCCCCCACTCATGTCCCCCTGCACCCCCACCCCCCAGCATCCAGGGGCACCCTCCACCAGGCCCCCACTCATGTCTCCCAGCACCCCCCCCCCAGCACTGTGGGGCACCCTCCACCAGGCCCCCACTCATGCCTCCCAGCATCCCCACACCCCAGCACTGTGGGGCACCCTCCACCAGGCCCCCACTAATGTCTCCAGGCACCCCCACCCCCAGCATCCAGGGGCACCCTCCACCAGGCCCCCACTCCTGTCTCCCTGCACCCCCACCCCCCTGCATCCAGGGGCACCCTCCACCAGGCCCCCACTCATGTCTCCCAGCACCCCCACCCCCCACCAGTCAGGGGCACCCTTCACCAGGCCCCCACTCATGTCCATCTCATGTCTCCTTGCACCCCCACCCCCCAGCATCCAGGGGCACCCTCCACCAGGCCCACACTCATGTCTCCTTGCACCCACACCCCCCACCAGTCAGGGGCACCCTCCACCAGGCCCCCACTCATGTCCAACTCATGTCTCCATGCACCCCCACCAGTCAGGGGCACCCTTCACCAGGCCCCCACTCATGTCCAACTCATGTCTCCTTGCACCCCCACCCCCCAGCATCCAGGGGCACCCTCCACCAGGCCCACACTCATGTCTCCTTGCACCCACACCCCCCACCAGTCAGGGGCACCCTCCGCCAGGCCCCCACTCATGTCCAACTCATGTCTCCCTGCACCCCCACCCCCCAGCACTGTGGGGCACCCTCCACCAGGCCCACACTCATGTCCCCCTGCACCCCCAACCCCCTGCATCCAGGGGCACCCTCCACCAGGCCCCCACTCATGTCTCCCAGCACCCCCACTCCCCAGCATCCAGGGGCACCCTCGACCAGGCCCCCACTCATGTCCAACTTAAGTCTCCCAGCACCCCCACCCCCTGCATCCAGGGGCACCCTCCACAAGGCCCCCACTCATGTCCCCCTGCACCCCCACCCCCCAGCTTCCAGGGGCACCCTACACCAGGCCCCCACTCATGTCCCCCTGAACCCCCACCCCCCAGCATCCAGGGGCACCCTCCACCAGGCCCCAACTCATGTCCCCCCGCACCCCCCCACCAGCATCAAGGGGCACCCTCCACCAGGCCCCCACTCATGTCTCCCTGCACCCCCACACCCCACCAGTCAAGGGCACCCTCCACCAGGCCCCCACTCATGTCCAACTTATGTCTCCCAGCACCCCCACCCCGCTGCAACCAGGGGCACCCTCCACCAGGCCCCCACTCATGTCCCCCTGCATCCCCACCCCCCAGCATCCAGGGGCACCCTCCACCAGGCCCCCACTCATGTCTCCCAGCACCCCCACCCCCCAGCACTGTGGGGCACCATCCACCAGGCCCCCACTCATGTCTCCCAGCACCCCCACCCCCCAGCACTGTTGGGCACCCTCCACCAGGCCCCCACTCATGTCTCCCTGCACCCCCACCCCCCTGCATCCAGGGGCACCCTCCACCAGGCCCCCACTCATGTCTCCTAGCAACCCCACCCCCCACCACTCAGAGGCACCCTCCACCGGGACCCCACTCATGTCCAACTCATGTCTCCTTGCACCCCCACCCCCCAGCATCCTGGGGCACCCTCCACCAGGCCCCCACTCATGACTCCCTGCACCCCCACCCCCCACCAGTCAGGGGCACCCTCCACCAGGCCCCCACTCATGTCCAACTCATGTCTCCCTGGACCCCCCACCCCCCTGCATCCAGGGGCACCCTCCACCAGGCCCCCACGCATGTCTCCCTGCACCCCCACCCCCCACCAGTCAGGGGCACCCTCCACCAGGCCCCCACTCATGTCCAACTCATGTCTCCTTGCACCCCCACCCCCCAGCATCCAGGGGCACGCTCCACCAGGCCCCCACTCTTGTCTCCCTGCACCCCCACCCCACACCAGTCAGGCGCACCCTCCACCAAGCCCACACTCATGTCCAACACATGTCTCCCAGCACCCCCCCTGCATCCAGGGGCACCCTACACCAGGTTCCCATTCATGTCCCCCTGCACCCCCACCCCCAGCATCCAGGGGCACCCTCCACCAGGCCCCCACTCATGTCCCCCTGCACCCCCACCCCCCAGCATCCAGGGGCACCCGCCACCAGGCCCCCACTCATGTCCCCCTGCACCCCCAGCATCCAGGGACACCCTCCACCAAGCCCCCACCCATGTCCCCCTGCACCCCCACCCCCCAGCATCCAGGGGCACCCTCCACCAGGCCCCCACTCATGTCTCCGAGCACCCCCACCTCCAGCACTGTGGGGAACCCTCCACCAGGCCCCCACTCATGTCTCCCAGCACCCCCACCCCCCAGCACTGTGGGGCACCCTCCACCAGGCCCCCACTCATGTCTCCCAGCACCCCCACCCCCCAGCATCCAGGGGCACCCTCCACCAGCCCCCACTCATGTCTCCCTGCACCCCAACCCCCTGCATTCAGGGGCACCCTCCACCAGGCCCCCACTCATGTCCCCCTGCACCCCCACCCCCCAGCATCCAGGGTCACCCTCCACCAGGCCCCCACACATGTCCCCTGCACCCCCCCAGCATCCAGGGGCACCTTCCACCAGGCCTCCACTCATGTCTCCCAGCACCCCAACCCCCCAGCACTGTGGGGCCCCCTCCACCAGGCCCCCACTCATGTCTCCCAGTACCCCCACCCCCCAGCATCCAGGGACACCCTCCACCAGGCCCCCACTCATGTCTCCCTGCACCCCCACCCCCCACCAGTCAGGGGCACACTCCACCAGGCCCCCACTCATGTCCAACTCATGTCTCCTTGCACCTCCACCCCCCAGCATCCAGGGGCAACCTCCACCAAGCCCCCACTCATGCCTCCCTGCACCCCCACCCCCCAGCACTGTGGGGCACCCTCCACCAGGCCCACACTCATGTCCCCCTGCATCCCCATCCCCCTGCATCCAGGGGCACCTTCCACAAGGCCCCCACTCATGTCTCCCTGCACCCTCACCCCCCTGCATCCAGGGGCACCCTCCACCAGGCCCCCACTCATGTCTCCCAGCACCCCCACCCCCCAGCATCTAGAGGCACCCTCCACCAGGCCCCCACTCATGTCCAACTCATGTCTCCCAGCACCCCCACCCCCTGCATCCAGGGGCACCCTCCACCAGGCCCCCACTCATGTCCCCGTGCACCCCCACCCCCCAGCATCAAGGGGCACCCTCCACCAGGCCCCCACTCATGTCCCCCTGCACCCCCAGCATCCAGGGGCACCCTCCACCAGGCCCCCACTCATGTCTCCCAGCACCCCCCCCCCAGCACTGTGGGGCACCCTCCACCAGGCCCCCACTCATGTCTCCCAGCACCCCCACACCCCAGCACTGTGGGGCACCCTCCACCAGGCCCCCACTAATGTCTCCAGGCACCTCCACCCCCCAGCATCCAGGGGCAACCTCCTCCAGGCCCCCACTCATGTCTCCCTGCACCCCCACACCCCACCAGTCAGGGGCACCCTCCACCTGGCCCCCACTCATGTCCAACTCATGTCTCCCTGCACCCCCACCCCCCTGCATCCAGGGGCACCCTCCACCAGGACCCACTCATGTCTCCCTGCACCCCCACCCCCCAGCACTGTGGGGCACCCTCCACCAGGCCCACACTCATGTCCCCCTGCATCCCCATCCCCCTGCATCCAGGGGCACCCTCCACAAGGCCCCCACTCATGTCTCCCTGCACCCTCACCCCCCTGCATCCAGGGGCACCCTCCACCAGGCCCCCACTCATGTCCCCCTGTACCCCCACCCCCAGCATCCAGGGGCACCCTCCACCAGGCCCCCACTCATGTCTCCCAGCACCCCCACCCCCCAGCACTGTGGGGCACCCTCCATCAGGCCCCCACTCATGTGTCCCAGCACCCCCACCCCCCAGCATCTAGGGGCACCCTCCACCGGGCACCCACTCATGTCCAACTCATGTCTCCTTGCACCTGCACCCCCCAGCATCCAGGGGCACCCTCCACCAGGCCCCCACTCATGTCTCCCTGCACCCCCACCCCCCACCAATTAGGGGCACCCTCCACCAGGCCCCCACTCATGTCCAACTCATGTCTCCCTGCACCCCCCACCCCCTGCATCCAGGGGCACCCACCACCAGGCCCCCACTCATGTCTCCCTGCACCCCCACCCCCCACCAGTCAGCGGCACCCTCCACCAGGCCCCCACTCATGTCCAACTAATGTCTCCCAGCACCCCCACCCCCCTGCATCCAGGGGCACCCTCCACCAGGCACCCACTCATGTCCCCCTGCACCCCCACCCCCAGCATCCAGGGGCACCCTCCACCAGGCCCCCACTCATGTCCCTCTGCACCCCCACTCACAACATCCAGGGGCACCCTCCACCAGGCCCCCACTCATGTCCCCCTGCACCCCCACCCCCCAGCATCCAGGGGCACCCTCCACCAGGCCCCCACTCATGTCCCCCTGCACCCCCACCCCCCAGCATCCAGGGGCACCCTCCACCAGGCCCCCACTCATGTCTCCCAGCACCCCCACCCCCCAGCACTGTGGGGAACCCTCCACCAGACTCCATGTCTCCCAGCACCCCCACCCCCCAGCACTGTGGGGCACCCTCCACCAGGCCCTCACTCATGTCTCCCTGCACCCCCACCCCCCTGCATCCAGGGGCACCCTCCACCAGATCCACACTCATGTCCCCCTGCACCCCCACCACCCCAGCATCCAGGGGCACCCTACACCAGGCCCCCACTCATGTCCCCCTGCACCCCCACCCCCCAGCATCCAGGGGCACCCTCCACCAGGCCCCCACTCAAGTCTCCCTGCACTCTCACCCCACACCAGTCAGGGGCACCCTCCACCAGGCCCCCACTCATGTCCAACTCATGTCTCCTTGCACCCCCACCCCCCAGCATCCAGGGGCACCCTCCACCAGGCCCCCACTCATGTCTCCCTGCACCCCCACCCCCCACCAGTCAGGGGCACTCTCCATCAGGCCCCCACTCATGTCCAACTCATGTCGTCCTGCACCCCCACCCCCTGCATCCAGGGGCACCCTCCACCAGGCCCCCACTCATGTCTCCCTGCACCCATACCCCCCACCAGTCAGGGGCACCCTCCACCAGGCCCCCACTCATGTCTAAATCATGTCTCCTTGCACCCCCACGCCCCCCGCATCCAGGGGAACCCTCCACCAGGCCCCTACTCATGTCTCCCTGCACCCCCACCCCCCACCAGTCAGGGACACCCTCCACCAGGCACCCACTCATGTCCCCCTGCACCCCCACCCCCAGCATCCAGGGGCACCCTCCACCAGGCCCCCACTCATGTCCCCTTGCACCCCCACCCCCCAGCATCCAGAGGCACCCTCCACCAGGCCCCCACTCATGTCCCCCTGCACCGCCACCCCCCAGCATCCAGGGGTACCCTCCACCAGGCCCCCACTCATGTCCCCCTGCACCCCACCCCCCAGCATCCAGGGGAACCCTCCACCAGGCCCCCACTCATGTCTCCTTGCACCCCCACCCCCACCAGTCAGGGGCACCCTCCAACAGGCCCCCACTCATGTCTTCCAGCACCCCCACCCCCCAGCACTCTGGGGCACCCTCCACCAGGCCCCCACTCATGTCTCCCAGCACCCCCACCCCCCAGCACTGTGGGGCACTCTCAACCAGGCCCCCACTCATGTCTCCAGGCACCCCCAACCCCCAGCATCCAGGGGCACCCTCCACCAAGCCCCCACTCATGTCTCCCTGCACCCCACCCCCCTTGCATTCAGGGGCACCCTCCACCAGGCCCCAACTCATGTCTCCCAGCACCCCCACCACCCACCAGTCAGGGACACCCTCCACCAGGCCCCCACTCATATCCAACTCATGTCTACTTGCACCCCCACCCCCCAGCATCCAGGGCACCCTCCACCAGGCCCCCACTCATGTCTCCTTGCACCCCCACCCCCCACCAGTCAGGGGCACCCTCCACCAGGCCCCCACTCATGTCCCCCTGCACCCCCACCACCCAGCACTGTGGGGCACCCTCCACCAGGCCCACACTCATGTCCCCCTGCACCCCTACCCCCCTGCATCCAGGGGCACCCTCCACCAGGCCCCCACTCATATCTCCCTGCACCCCCACCCCCCTGCATCCAGGGGCACCCTCCACCAGGCCCCCACTCATGTCTCCCAGCACCCCCACCCACCAGCATCCAGGGGCACCCTCTACCAGGCCCCTACTCATGTCCAATTTATGTCTCCCAGCACCCCCACCCCTCTGCAACCAGGGCCCTCCTCCACCAGGCCCCCACTCATGTCCCCCTGCACCCCCACCCCCCTGCTTCCAGGGGCACCCTCCACCAGGCCCCCACTCATGTCCCCCTGCACCCCCACCCCCCAGCATCCAGGGGCACCCTCCACCAGGCCCCCACTCATGTCCCCCTGCACCCCCACCCCCCAGCATCCAGGGGCACCCTCCACCAGGCACCCCACTCATTTCTCCCTGCACCCCCATCCCCCACCAGTCAGGGGCACCCTCCACCAGGCCCCCACTCATGTCCAACTCATGTCTCCCAGCACCCCCACCCCGCTGCATCCAGGGGCACCCTCCACCAGGCCCCCACTCATGTGTCCCAGCACCCCCACCCCCCAGCATCTAGGGGCACCCTCCACCGGGCACCCACTCATGTCCAACTCATGTCTCCTTGCACCCCCACCCCCCAGCATCCAGGGGCACCCTCCACCAGGCCCCCACTCATGTCTCCCTGCACCCCCACCCCCCACCAATTAAGGGCACCCTCCACCAGGCCCCCACTCATGTCCAACTCATGTCTCCCTGCACCCCCCACCCCCTGCATCCAGGGGCACCCTCCACCAGGCCCCCACTCATGTCTCCCTGCACCCCCACCCCCCACCAGTCAGCGGCACCCTCCACCAGGCCCCCACTCATGTCCAACTAATGTCTCCCAGCACCCCCACCCCCCTGCATCCAGGGGCACCCTCCACCAGGCACCCACTCATGTCCCCCTGCACCCCCACCCCCAGCATCCAGGGGCACCCTCCACCAGGCCCCCACTCATGTCCCTCTGCACCCCCACTCCCAACATCCAGGGGCACCCTCCACCAGGCCCCCACTCATGTCCCCCTGCACCCCCACCCCCCAGCATCCAGGGGCACCCTCCACCAGGCCCCCACTCATGTCCCCCTGCACCCCCACCCCCCAGCATCCAGGGGCACCCTCCACCAGGCCCCCACTCATGTCTCCCAGCACCCCCACCCCCCAGCACTGTGGGGAACCCTCCACCAGGCTCCATGTCTCCCAGCACCCCCGCCCCCCAGCACTGTGGGGCACCCTCCACCAGGCCCTCACTCATGTCTCCCTGCACCCCCACCCCCCTGCATCTAGGGGCACCCTCCACCAGATCCCCACTCATGTCCCCCTGCACCCCCACCACCCCAGCATCCAGGGGCACCCTACATCAGGCCCCCACTCATGTCCCCCTGCACCCCCACCCCCCAGCATCCAGGGGCACCCTCCACCAGGCCCCCACTCAAGTCTCCCTGCACTCTCACCCCACACCAGTCAGGGGCACCCTCCACCAGGCCCCCACTCATGTCCAACTCATGTCTCCTTGCACCCCCACCCCCCAGCATCCAGGGGCACCCTCCACCAGGCCCCCACTCATGTCTCCCTGCACCCCCACCCCCCACCAGTCAGGGGCACTCTCCATCAGGCCCCCACTCATGTCCAACTCATGTCGTCCTGCACCCCCACCCCCTGCATCCAGGGGCACCCTCCACCAGGCCCCCACTCATGTCTCCCTGCACCCCTACCCCCCACCAGTCAGGGGCACCCTCCACCAGGCCCCCACTCATGTATAAATCATGTCTCCTTGCACCCCCACGCCCTCCGCATCCAGGGGAACCCTCCACCAGGCCCCTACTCATGTCTCCCTGCACCCCCACCCCCCACCAGTCAGGCACACCCTCCACCAGGCACCCACTCATGTCCCCCTGCACCCCACACCCAGCATCCAGGGGCACCCTCCACCAGGCCCCCACTCATGTCCCCTTGCACACCCACCCCCCAGCATCCAGAGGCACCCTCCACCAGGCCCCCACTCATGTCCCCCTGCACCGCCACCCCCCAGCATCCAGGGGTACCCTCCACCAGGACCCACTCATGTCCCCCTGCACCCCATCCCCCAGCATCCAGGGGAACCCTCCACCAGGCCCCCACTCATGTCTCCCAGCACCCCCACCCCCCAGCATCCAGGGGCACCCTCCACCAGGCCCCCACTCATGTCTCCCAGCACCCCCACCCCCCAGCACTGTGGGGCACCCTCCACCAGGCCCCCACTCATGTCTCCCAGCACCCCCACCCCCTAGCATCCAGGGGCTCCCTCCACCAGGCCCCCACTCATGTCTCCCAGCTCTCCCACCAGTCAGGGGCACCCTCCACCAGGCCCCCACTCATGTCCAACTCATGTCGTCCTGCACCCCCCATTCCCTGCATCCAGGGGCACCCTCCACCAGGCCCCCACTCATGTCTACCTGCACCCCCACCCCCCACCAGTCAGGGGCACCCTCCACCAGGCCCCCACTCATGTCCAACTCATGTCTCCTTGCACCCCCACCCCCCAGCATCCAGGAGCACCCTCCACCAGGCCCCCACTAATGTCTCCCTGCACCCCCACCCCCCACCAGTCAGGGACACCCTCCACCAGGCCCCCACTCATGTCCAACTAATGTCTTCCAGCACCCCCACCCCCCTGCATCCAGGTGCACCCTCCACCAGGCACCCACTCATGTCCCCCTGCACCCCCACCCCCAGCATCCAGGGGCACCCTCCACCAGGCCCCCACTCATGTCCCCCTGCACCCCCACCCCCCAGGATCCAGGGGCACCCTTCACCAGGCCCCCACTCATGTCCCCCTGCACCCCCACCCCCCAGCATCCAGGGGTACCCTCCACCAGGCCCCCACTCATGTCCCCCTGCACCCCCACCCCCCAGCATCCAGGGGCACCCTCCACCAGGCCCCCACTCATGTCTCCCAGCACCCCCACCCCCCAGCACTGTGGGGCACCCTCCACCAGGCCCCCACTCATGTCTCCCACACCCCCACCCCCCAGCACTGTGGGGCACCCTCCACCAGGCCCCCACTCATGTCTCCCAGCACCCCCACCCCCCAGCATCCAGGGGCCCCTTCCACCAGGCCCCCACTCATGTCTCCCTGCACCCCCACCCCCCACCAGTCAGGGGCACCCTCCATCAGGCCCCCACTCATGTCCAAATCATGTCTCCTTGCACCCCCACCCCCCAGCATCCAGGGGCACCCTCCACCAGGCCCCCACTCATGTCTCCCTGCACCCCCACCCCCCACCAGTCAGGGGCACCCTCCACCAGGCCCCCACTCATGTCTCCCTGCACCCCCACCCCCCAGCACTGTGGGGCACCCTCCACCAGGCCCACACTCATGTCCCCCTGCACCTCCATCCCCCTGCATCCAGGGGCACCCTCCACCAGGCCCCCACTCATGTCTCCCTGCACCCCCACCCCCCTGCATCCAGGGGCACCCTCCACCAGGCCCCCACTCATGTCTCTCAGCACCCCTACTCCCCCCAGCATCCGGGGGCAATCTCCACCAGGCCCCCATTCATGTCCAACTCATGTCTCCCAGCACCCCCCCCTGCATCCAGGGGCACCCTCCATCAGGCCCCCACTCATGTCCCCTTGCACCCGCACCCCCCAGCATCCAGGGACACCCTCCACCAGGCCCCCACTCATGTCCCCCTGCACCCCCACCCCCCAGCATCCAGGGGTACCCTCCACCAGGCCCCCACTCATGTCCCCCTGCACCCCCAACCCCCAGCATCCAGGGGCACCCTCCACCAGGCCCCCACTCATGTCTCTCAGCACCCCCACTCCCCCCAGAATCCGGGGGCACCCTCCACCAGGCCCCCATTCATGTCCAACTCATGTCTCCCAGCACCCCCCCCTGCATCCAGGGGCACCCTCCATCAGGCCCCCACTCATGTCCCCTTGCACCCCCACCCCCCAGCATCCAGGGACACCCTCCACCAGGCCCCCACTCATGTGCCCCTGCACCCCCACCCCCCAGCATCCAGGGGTACCCTCCACCAGGCCCCCACTCATGTCCCCCTGCACCCCCACCCCCAGCATCCAGGGGCACCCTCCACCAGGCCCCCACTCCTTTCTACCACCCCCGCACCCCCCAGCAGTGCGATTCGCCTGTGTACGTGTATATTAGGGTTGCGCATGTAGTCTCACACACGATATCAGCAGGGTCCATGTATTACGGGGTTCGCAGGAAGTTCCACACGCGATTGCCCTGCGTACGTATATTTCGGGGTACACCGGAAGTTCCACATGCGATTTCAGCAGGGTACGTGTATTCCAAGGTGCGCGGGAAGTTCCACACGCGATTTCAGCAGGGTACGTTTATTCCAATGTGCGCGGGAAGTTCCACACGCGATTTCAGCAGGGTACGTGTATTCCAAGGTGCAAGTGAAATTCCACACACGAATCCAGCAGCCTACGGGGATTCCGGGGGTGCCGGCCAGTCCTACAAGTGAATCCGCTGTGTGGGTCCTCCCAGCTGTTCAACCAACACCCTCCACGTCCCCTGCAGGCGGCCCACACCACAGGGGACTACCCTGCACATGTCCCGCAGGCAGCCCATCCACCATGCCCATGCCCCCCAGCCAACCCACATGTCACCTTGCACTACTTCCCACCAACGCATGTCTCCCAGCACCCCCACCCCCAGCACTGTAGGGCACCTGCCAGCAGGCCCCCACACATGTCCAGCTCATGTCCCCCTGCACCCCTACCCCTCAGCACTGTGGGGCACCCTCCACCAGGCCCCCACTCATGTCTCCCAGCAACCCCACCCCCCTGCATCCAGGGGCACCCTCCACCAGGCCCCCACTCATGTCCCTATACACCCCCACCCCCCACCAGTCAGGGGCACCCTCCACCAGGCCCCCACTCATGTCCCCCTGCACCCCCACCCCCCAGCATCCAGGGGCACCCTCCACCAGGCCCCCACTCATGTCCCCCTGCACCACCACCCCCAGCACTGTGGGGCACACTCCACCAGGCCCCCACTCATGTCTCCCAGCACCCCCACCCCCCAACAGTCAATGGCACCCTCCACCAGGCCCCCACTCATGTCCCCCTGCACCTCCACCCCCAGCAATGTGGGGCACCCTCCACCAGGCCCCCACTCATGTCTCCCAGCACCCCCACCCCCCAACAGTCAGGGGCACCCTCCACCAGGCCCCCACTCATGTCCAATTCATGTCTCCTTGCACCCCCACCCCCCAGCATCCAGGGGCACCCTCCACCAGGCCCCCACTCATGTCTCCCTGCACCCCCACCCCCCTGCATCCAGGGGCACCCTCCACCAGGCCCCCACTCATGTCTCCCAGCACCCCCACCCCCCCCAGCATCCGGTGGCACCCTCCACCAGGCCCCCATTCATGTCCAACTCATGTCTCCCAGCACCCCCCCTGCATCCAGGGGCACCCTCCATCAGGCCCCACTCATGTACCCTTGCACCCCCACCCCCCAGCATCCAGGGACACCCTCCACCAGGCCCCCACTCATGCCCCCCTGCACCCCCACCCCCCAGCATCCAGGGGTACCCTCCACCAGGCCCCCACTCATGTCCCCCTGCACCCCCACCCCCCAGCATCCAGGGGCACCCTCCACCAGGCCCCCACTCATGTCTCCCAGCACCCCCACCCCCAGCACTGTGGGGCACCCTCCACCAGGCCCCCACTCATGTCTCCTAGCACCCCCAACCCCCAGCATCCAGGGGCACCCTCCACCAGGCCCCCACTCCTTCCTACCACCCCCCCACCCCCCAGCAGTGAGATTCGCCTGTGTACGTGTATATCAGGGTTGCGCGTGTAGTCTCACACACGATATCAGCAGGGTCTGTGTATTACGGGGTTCGCAGGAAGTTCAACACGCGATTGCCCTGCGTACATATATTTCAGGGTGCACCGGAAGTTCCACATGCGATTTCAGCAGGGTACGTGTATTCCAAGGTGCGCGGGAAGTTCCACACGCGATTTCAGCAGGGTACGTTTATTCCAATGTGCGCGGGAAGTTCCACACGCGATTTCAGCAGGGTACGTGTATTCCAAGGTGCAAGTGAAATTCCACACGCGAATCCAGCAGCCTACGGGGATTCCGGGGGTGCCGGCCAGTCCTACAAGTGAATCAGCTGTGTGGGTCCTCCCAGCTGTTCAACCAACACCCTCCACGTCCCCTGCAGGCGGCCCACACCACAGGGGCCTACCCTGCACATGTCCCGCAGGCAGCCCCTCCACCATGCCCATGCCCCCCAGCCAACCCACATGTCACCTTGCACTACTTCCCACCAACGCATGTCTCCCAGCACCCCCACCCCCAGCACTCTAGGGCACCTGCCAGCAGGCCCCCACACATGTCCAGCTCATGTCCCCCTGCACCCCCACCCCTCAGCACTGTGGGGCACCCTCCACCAGGCCCCCACTCATGTCTCCCAGCAACCCCACCCCCCTGCATCCAGGGGCACCCTCCACCAGGCCCCCACTCATGTCCCTATGCACCCCCACCCCCCACCAGTCAGGGGCACCCTCCACCAGGCCCCCACTCATGTCCCCCTGCACCCCCACCCCCCAGCATCCAGGGGCACCCTCCACCAGGCCCCCACTCATGTCCCCCTGCACCGCCACCCCCAGCACTGTGGGGCACCCTCCACCAGGTCCCCACTCATGTCTCCCAGCACCCCCACCCCCCAACAGTCAATGGCACCCTCCACCAGGCCCCCACTCATGTCCCCCTGCACCCCCACCCCCAGCACTGTGGGGCACCCTCCACCAGGCCCCCACTCATGTCTCCCAGCACCCCCACCCCCAACAGTCAGGGGCACCCTCCACCAGGCCCCCACTCATGTCCAATTCATGTCTCCTTGCACCCCCACCCCCCCAGCATCCAGGGGCACCCTCATCCAGGCCCCCACTCATCTCCCCCTGCACCCCCACCCCCCTGCATCCAGGGGCACCCTCCACCAGGCCCACACACATGTCCCCCCAACGTGTCATCACAATCTAGATCCCTGGCCCGTATGGTCAGCCTCCAAATGCCAAACACCCACCCGAGTATTGCATCCACCCACTTAGAAATGGCAATAACATGATAGAAGCCCAATTGCAAGTTTAAAAATGAACACATGTCCCTCACATACACCCAATGGGTGTCAGTGAATGTCAAAACCCATATTATGATATGCATGAAACCAATGAGATGATACTACACATTGAAGTTTGAAGAAAAAATATGTATTACAAGCAACATAAATTGAATCAAAAATAAACAAACAAAAATGGGAATTTAAAAATAAAAACCAGCATGTCCGTGAAATAATGCAAAACCACAAATCATAATCCAAAGGAAAGGTGTCCAAAGTCACAGTCCACAAAAGTAAATCCAATGGAAAATTAAAATCGAAAACCATTGCTCCATGGGTAAATCATTTAAAAAAAAATGAAAATCCAACAGTCAACTATATACAGATAAACAATCCAGGGTCCATGATCCCAACAGAAGAAATGAAACCTATCTAATAATGCTACCTAATAAAAAAAAACTATATACAAAAATGTGGCCCATTGTCCAAAAGGTCCAAAAAAAAATGCAAAAGCAAAGGAAACCTAACACTAACTACAGAACTATTTACAAGGGCAGCGGGCTAGTCTGACGACTCACTTCGGGATGATCCGGGCAGGAGCATCATCGAACTCCTGCTCAATGTCCCAGAGGCAGTCCTCCTCCATGGCCCGAGGGTCCGCAGGGCCGTCGACATGTTCACCTCCAACTCCCTGCGGATTGCCTCGAGGCACTCGGCCCGCCTCAGGGCCCTCCGCATGGAGTTCTCTGCCCTGACCATCGTGAGCCGTGCCTCTTCAGCCCGCTGCCGCTCCGCATCTATGGTGTGGCCCAACCGCTGCAACACGGAAGACACTTCCCGTCATGGGTCCTCCTGCCCTCCAGCCGATGCCTACCCCTCCGATGTCGAAGGCCCCGAGCCATCATGGCTCCCACCACGTTGCTGCTGCTGCTGTGCCTCTGTATGTGCACTGCCTACTGCTGCCTGCACATCCTCCACTGGCTGGGGTGCAGTCGTTGATGTGGCCACCCCTGCTGGACGTCCGACTCCCGACTGTGGCAGGGATGCCTCCTCCACCAGCCTGGCCGCACTGTCAGAGGCAGCTCCACAGGGCACCCAGGTGACTAATGGGTGGGAAGATGGCACGGAGGATGACTGGCGCGTAGGGGGTTCAGTTGAGGAGGGGGTCTGAGCAAGCCCCATCAAATGGAGGAATCCGGCCTGGGTGACCTGTGCCAGTAGGCCGACGCGGTCAACGAGCCATTCAAGATGACGTGCAGTCTCCTCATGAAAAGACTGCAGGTCACCTCGCATGGACCGTTGACACAACGCCACACCAGTCAGGACAGGCTCAACCCGGACCCGGATAGCCACGTCCGCAGGCAGAGGAAGGCCAGTTGTTGTGAGCTCATCCACTGCCTGAAAACGGGTCTGGACGCAGGCATCCCTGCTGGTGCAAGATGATGCAGTGACAGGATCAGGGACAGGATTGCACACAGGCACCTCCGTGGCAGGGCACGTGGGCAGCAGGCAATCAGGCAGCAGCAGATGGCAGGTGGGAGCGTGCTCGGGGCTCTGGGGGGCTCTGGGGCTCTGGGGGCAGTAATTCGGCCTTCTGGGCAGGAGCGTGGTCTTCCGTGTGCTTACGCGTGGCCAGCTTGATACGGAGTGATTTGGCAAGTGAAAATCCAGCACGTCTGCTTGTAATTCGAGGAAACGTTCTTAGCGCGTAAGCGTGTCAGCACACGTACGCAAATTCATTGGCCCAAAGGCCAACAGCGCGTAGGCGCGTCTGTGACGTGCGTGCGCAGGCGTTTCCCTGTACTCAGGTGAATGTTACACGTCCAATGACTGCACGTCAGAGTGTCAGCGCATGTAATTGGAGGATGGCTCCTTAGCGCGTACACGCGGAAGTGACGCTGGACGCGTGGGCATGTTTAAAAGGTATGTGTAGAACGCCATTTCCTTGTACGTGCTTTTCATGGAGAGCGAGTGGGTGAAATCTGTACTTCTTGTCGGTTCACACACGATTTACTTCACGGCGTTCCAAGTTCGTACTCCCTGTTACCTCTGACAGCTTTTTCTCTTCTTGTCTTTTTCCTGGGTGTGTTTCCTCAAACAGCGTTCACTTCTCCTGTTGTTCTGTCTCCTCAGACAGCGTACAAGTCTTCTTTTGGCGGTGGTTTTGCCAATGCGCACATTTTACACATGATTTTTCCTGGCAGACGGTGAGTTGCGCACGTATTTGACATCTGTGCTTGCCCCGTGTGTTGCCTACCCCTTCAGAGGTCAGTCTAGGCTGTCTCTGACACGCATACGTTCATTTTTGTGTTACTGGGTGCCACAGCGTAGTGCAGTTTTTTTTTTCCACGCACGTGGTCTAGGAGGGGTTGCATGCACATTATCTACCTTTTTCGGGGTGCCTGTGCGTTGTGTGACCTGTCATCTTCCCCCAGGGGTCACATACAGCCTTGCTAGAGCACTAGGGTATGAATTCCATCTAGTACCCTACCCCTTTGACCCCCAATTGCCCAGGACAATAGTTTACTGCAACTCCCATACGCACAACAACATCAGTGCCATGGTTGGGAGGCGAGCACGCGGTAAGGGTGGCAAAGGTGGGCGAGCCACAAGAGTTGGCCGTGGTGGATATGGTAGGGGACGTGGCCAGGACTTGCAGGGTGCCCCTAGCCCCCCATGTGTGGGTGACCAGTCAGGGACACCCATGCCCCCCCTCGGTTGAGGGTAACGTGGCTGACACCATCCCTGCTCAGTCCTTGTTGGACCAGCCCATTGTGGCACCAAACCTGGCACTGGGTGACTCCATGGCTGACTTCCAGGTCAGCAAGTCTAGGCCACGTGTGGCGGTGCACGTTGGTGTCACCAGCCCACGTGGATCAGGGGCAGCTGTGTCATCTGCTGCCCTGAGTAGGCAGGATGGGGAGGCTGCAAGGGCAGCTGCGGCTCAATTCACCCCAGCTCTGAGTGTCCCAGCCAGGACAATGTCGGTCCTAGTCCATCCTGCTGACGTTCCCCCTGACCACATCACACTTCACCTAATGCCTCCACCAACTCCCATGGTGAGTGTTCATTCCCATACTCCTAGTCCACAGTCCACCGGGGCTCCTGCCCCTAGTGTCCAGAGTGGCGTAGGACACTCAGTATCACCACCACCTTCCAAGCGGAAGAGGAAGAGTGCTCGTCCAGTACAGGCTGATGCCCCACACACGGCTACACAGTCCGGCCCAGCAAGGAAGCCCTGCTTCAATCGGGTCGAACTTGATGCACTTGTGGAGTATGTGTCCGCACATGACAGTGAAATGGTGATTACTGAAGGATGCAAGACCACACCTGCACAACGTCAGGCACACTGGCAGACCATGCGGAACTCATAAGTGCCCTTGGATTCATGAGGCGCACAGCTAATGATTGCTACAAGCGCTGGAATGACCTTAAGCGCAGGGCAAAGAAAAAGCTGGCCTCAAGTCATGCCGCAACTCTAGTGACTGGAGGTGGGTCTCCGGCAGAGGACATAGAACTCACTCCACATGAGTATGTTGCTGGGACCTACATCACGGAGGAACAGATCCAAGGCGTGGGAGACCTGCCAGATTGCGAGGCATTGTCCGGTGAGTGCACATGCATGTGTGTGTCATCCATGTGCATGGCGTGTGTGTGAGTGCTTCTGATTGAGTGCCAGGTGAGGGGGTGTATGCCTGAGTGGTTTGGGTCACCCATGTGCTTCATCCAAAACATTCTGCGCACCAGGATTTGGGTGTTGCAGTATCCCTTCTTGCAACAGTAGACATTCAGCCCAACCTCACGCCAGTTGCCCTTGAGTTGTCATCTTGCCACAACATAGTTGCATGTTATTCTGTGTTCATTCAGGCTGATTGTCTGCATTCCACCACTTTCACTAGGCATTTCTCAGTCCTGTTGTCACATGTGTGACATGGCTAGGGTACATGCCATCTGTGTGGTGGCATGTGTCATGTATGTGTATTGAACATGCCAATCACAGGCCAATGTGTGATGCCACTGCTAGGCAGCATGCAGCAAATTTGTTGGTCTTCCATCTTGGTGTCATCAATGTGTGCCATTTGCCTCCCCTTCGCACGCAGTGACAATGCATGCATGGGAGGGTTATAGTCATGTGGGACATGTGTCAATGAAGTACTGTTTCTGTTGCTTCTCAGCCCTAATTGTGTTCCATGTTGCTAATGCCTGTTCCCATTTTTTTTCTTTCATGTCTTTGCAGGGGATGACGCACTTGATACTGCTGGGGTTGTGGAGACGGTGCAGACCCAGGAGGGGTCTCAGGCCCGACTGGGCACCAGTGAGGGACGTGGCGTGGTGGTGGGTGAGAACCCACACTTGCTGCAGGCTGTCATCTCAAGGGGTGTCTCTGGGTGCACCTCCCCCGAGCTCTATTCAGGTGTCGATTCAGATAATGAGACCTACGTGCAGTCGCAGGTAAGTGTTTCTGGGAGGGATTCTGTACTGTCCAACCCACCTGCACCAGAGGTAGAACCCTCAATGGGGATGTCAGTGTTGGTAGGTCCGCCTTTGGTGGTTACGGATGCAGGGTCACACTCCGCTACATCTGATCCTGTTCCTGGGCCAGCAGATCAGAGGGGGAATGCAGTCCTGCAGCCTCAGGCAGTGCCGGCACAGCAAGGCGCAGTTGGCCTTGCCCCAGACAGGTGTGGTGCCCGCCGACACGGTGGGCGTACGCCACCAGGCAATACCACATGGGAGCAATCCATATACGGTATGGCAAACCAACAGGCTGCATCAACTGAGATGATGGCTCAGGCCATGGATAGGGTGGCCACTTCCATTGTCCCCCAAGAAAGGCTAATTGAACAACTACAGCAGGCAACAGACTCCATTAGCCAGTCACACAGGGAGGACATGTTGGCGTCCAACAGGAACAGGCGGGCGGCAATGGAGACTCTGCGGGAAGCCATTTCCATTGAGTTCCAGGGCCACAGGGAAGCCCTGAGGGTGGAACTCCGTCAGCTCAGGGCAACTCTGGTTGAGCTTGAGGCTTCAGCTAACACGAGGACAGAACAGCAGCTGGAGCGGCTCACACGTACGCTCTCAGCTGAGATGCAGGCAACTAGGGTAGAGGTCCGGGCATCCCGTGAGTTGTTGCATGGGACCTCCGCACAATTATCCTCCAGAACCAGACCTTCCACACCTGCATGCTTGCTGCCATGGAGGACCAGACTAGGGCTTTGCGTGGGCTGCCATTTTTGATTTTTGATTTTTGATTTTTGATTTTTGATTTTTGTTTTTTGGACAGTGTGTTGCCTTGTGTGGCTCCCATGGGCATACGCTGTATTGTGGCTGGGCACATGCAGGCTTGTCCTGAATTTGGGTCAGATGCTTGGGTTTGTGGGACACACACCCCTCCTGCTTCCCGTTTCCATGGGCTTGCAAAGGGTGTGCCCAAGTGACATTGACGTACACGGTGACGTTGGACTCCCATTTGATGTGTGGGCAGTCTGTAGTCAATACTGTGTATACATTCCTAGTGCATATTGTTGTTGTATTGTACACTGCATGGTGTATTGATATGTGCCTCTGCATCCATCTCATCCTCCTAATTTGCAGGTCCATTTCTCATGTCTTCACAAGGCGGTCTACTTTGGGAATGGAATCCATGTTGTAAGCAGTGCACCTACACTCTTGCGTGGCTGTAACACTGTATACTTGGAAGTGTTCGAAGTGCTGCCATTATCAGGTAGTGAGGCTACCAATTTTTTAAGTCTGTACTGTCATGTTTATGGTAGGTTGGAGGTTGTGTAGGTGATTGGTATTCTTGGTAAGTATTTGGTAATGTGTGTTTTTGGTCCTGCATTACTGTGAGCATTTCATGTGTGGCCAGTTTCCATTAGGGACACTGTAGTTGGTGACACTTGGGGCATGTTGTGGGGATTCATTTGTTTGCTCTCACATTGCATGACATGCCATGGTGTGTTGTGTGGCTGTGCCGGGGAGGGGTTGGGTGACATGGCACTGTTCTCATGTTGTATTTTGCAAGTGGGTATTCATTTTTGCTGCATGGAAGTGTGTCTTTTGATGACACTGCATTGGTGGTGGTTGTATAGGTAGGGATGCACACATTGTGACACTTCCAGATAAACAATCTCAGGCTGCTATGGTTCTGACAGTTGACTGTCCCTTTGTTCATCATAATTGTCAGATTGAGTCATCATTGATTGTCAGATGGTATGTGCCAGGGCTGTGTGCACTCCACAGGGGTGTGCTTTCTATGTGAAGTAATTGGCCACCAGCTGCGTATGGGCTGCCTCACCCCGTGCCCTTTCCCCTCCCATGCGCAGCGGGCGTGCATGTGGTTGGGGATGTGGGGGCACCACCATGTCCACAGCCAGGCCCCGGCGTGTTGCAACATTGTGCAGGACACATGCTGCCACTATGATCCTGCACACTACTGGGGGAGCGTATAACAGTTTCCCGCCAGAACGGTCAAGGGAGCGAAAGTGTGACTTGAGCACTCCGAATGTGCGCTCCACTATGCTCCGTGTTGCAATATGGGCTGTATTGTATCTTACCTCGGGAGGCGTGATGGGGTTCCGAATTGGCGTCATCATGTGTGTGCTCAGAGGGTAGGCGCTGTCCCCTGGGGAGGTGGTGATGGGGATCATTATTGGGGTATTGGCATTACTCTGTATCTGTCATGCATGCATGTGCTGTGGCATTTCTACTCACCAAGCAGCCATGCATCGCCATGCCGCCCAGCTTCCATGTCCCGGTTTAGGATTGACATCCTGTAAATGAAGCTCGTGGGTGGACCCTGGATAGTTGGAATATACTGAGGTGATGATTCCCTTGGCATCACATACTACCTGGACGTTGATGGAATGCCAGTGCTTGCAGTTTCTATAGATGTGCTTAGATGCCCTGGGGGGACGTAGAGCCACATGGGTGCAATCAATGGCACCAAGCACTTTGGGGAATTGTGCCACTCTGTAGAAATCCTGGTTGACAGCCTGCCTTTCTGCAGGTGTTCTGGGCAGGTATAGGCGTGCAGTGATGATGGCCAACACCTGGTGTAGGCACCGTGACTGTGTGGCCTGTGACATCCCCCCCCCCCTACTATGGCACTTGTCTGCTGAAATGATCCGGTAGCCAAGAAGTGCAGTACATTGGGGACCTTCTCCAGGGGGCTGAGTGCCTGGGAGCACAGGGTGGGTGATGTGAGGTCATCCTCCCACTCACTGACCGTGTCGAGTATTATGTGTGGTAGAAACCTGTACCTCCCATACACCTGGTCATCTGGCATACCAAATAGGCTGGTTCTGGGTGTGAATATTCTGGCCCTGACTATCCTTCTCCTCCTCCTGCGGTATCCCACGGCCACTGCTGCTAGGAACGGTATATTCATCCTGGCGTGTGAGCTTGTTTGTTGTTTGCGCACTCTTTTATGCTGCGCGGGACGTGCGCCTGCTTCATGCTGGCGAACGTATTTCAGGATTGGTCCTTTTATTTTTTGGCGCGTTGTAGGAGAGCGTGTAAATCTTCCCGCCCACCCCAGGAATACACGTAACACGCTCTCCCAGGTCCAGACGCGAGTAAATAATCCCGCCCACCCCTGGAATACACGTACCCCACTCTCACAGGCACAGTCACATGTGTAACTTCATGCGCACACACCGAAATACACATACCCTGCTGAAATCACGTGTGGAACTTCCCGCGAACCCCGTAATACACGTACCCTGCTGATATCGCGTGTGGAACTTCCCGCGAACCCCGTAATACACGTACCCTGCTGGTGGAGGGTGCCCCTGACTGGTGGGGGGTGGGGGTGCTGGGAGACATGAGTGGGGGCCTGGTGAAGGGTGCCCCTGACTGGTGGGGGGTGGGGGTGCAGGGAGACATGAGTCGGGGGCCTGGTGGAGGGTGCCCCTGACTGGTGGGGGGTGGGGGTGCAGGGAGACATGAGTGGGGGCCTGGTGGAGGGTGCCCGTGACTGGTGGGGGGTGGGGGTGCTGGGAGACATGAGTGGGGGCCTGGTGGAGGGTGCCCCTGACTGGTGGGGGTGGGGGTGCAGGGAGACATGAGTGGGGGCCTGGTGGAGGGTGCCCCTGGACGCTGGGGTGTGGGGGTGCAAGGAGACATGAGTTGGACATGACTGGGGGCCTGGTGGAGGGTGCCCCTACTGGTGGGGGGTGGCGGTGCAAGGAGACATGAGTTGGACATGAGTGGGGGCCTGGTGACGGGTGCCCCACAGTGCTGGGGGGTGGGGGTGCAGGGAGACATGAGTGGGGGCCTGGTGGAGGGTGCCCCTGACTGGTGGGGGGTGGGGGTGCAGGGAGACAAGAGTGGGGCCTGGTGGAGGGTTCCCCTGACTGGTGGGGGGTGGGGGTGCGGGAGACATGAGTGGGGGCCTGGTGGAGGGTGCCCCTGACTGGTGGGGGTGCAGGGAGACATGAGTGGGGGCCTGGTGGAGGGTGCCCCTGACTGGTGGGGGATGGGGGTGCTGGGAGACATGAGTGGGGGCCTGGTGGAGGGTGCCCCTGACTGGTGGGGGGTGGGGGTGCTGGGAGACATGAGTGGGGGCCTGGTGGAGGGTGCCCCTGACTGGTGGGGGGTGGGGGTGCAGGGAGACATGAATGGGGGCCTGGTGGAGGGTGCCCCTGGATGCTGGGGGGTGGGGGTGCAAGGAGACATGTGTTGGACATGAGTGGGGGCCTGGTGGAGGGTGCCCTGACTGGTGGGGGGTGGGGGTGCAGGGAGACATGAGTGGGGGCCTGGTGGAGGGTGCCCCTGACTGGTGGGGGCTGGGGGTGCTGGGAGACATGAGTGGGGCCCTGGTGGAGGGTGCCCCTGAATGGTGGGGGGTGGGGGTGCAGGGAGACATGAGTGGGGGCCTGGTGGAGGGTGCCCCTGGATGCTGGGGGGTGGGGGTGCAAGGAGACATGAGTTGTACATGAGTGGGGGCCGGTTGGAGGGTGCCCCCTGACTGGTGTGGGGTGGGGGTGCAGGGAGACTGAGTGGGGGCCTGGTGGAGAGTGCCCCTGGATGCTGGAGGGTGGGGGTGCAAGAAGACATGAGTTGGACATGAGTGGGGGCCTGGTGGAGGGTGTCCCACAGTGCTGGGGGGTGAGGGTGCAGGGGGACATGAGTCGGGGGCCTGGTGGAGGGTGCCCCTGACTGGTGGGGGGTGGGGGTGCAGGGAGACATGAGTGGGGGCCTGGTGGAGGGTGCCCGTGACTGGTGGGGGGTGGGGCTGCTGGGACACATGAGTGGGGGCCTGGTGGAGGGTGCCCCTGACTGGTGGGGGGTGGGGATGCTGGGAGACATGAGTGGGGGCCTGGTGGAGGGTGCCCCTGACTGGTGGGGGTGGGGGTGCAGGGAGACATGAGTGGGGGCCTGGTGGAGGGTGCCCCTGGACGCTGGGGTGTGGGGGTGCAAGGAGACATGAGTTGGACATGACTGGGGGCCTGGTGGAGGGTGCCCCTACTGGTGGGGGGTGGCGGTGCAAGGAGACATGAGTTGGACATGAGTGGGGGCCTGGTGACGGGTGCCCCACAGTGCTGGGGGGTGGGGGTGCAGGGAGACATGAGTGGGGGCCTGGTGGAGGGTGCCCCTGACTGGTGGGGGGTGGGGGTGCAGGGAGACAAGAGTGGGGCCTGGTGGAGGGTTCCCCTGACTGGTGGGGGGTGGGGGTGCGGGAGACATGAGTGGGGGCCTGGTGGAGGGTGCCCCTGACTGGTGGGGGTGCAGGGAGACATGAGTGGGGGCCTGGTGGAGGGTGCCCCTGACTGGTGGGGGATGGGGGTGCTGGGAGACATGAGTGGGGGCCTGGTGGAGGGTGCCCCTGACTGGTGGGGGGTGGGGGTGCTGGGAGACATGAGTGGGGGCCTGGTGGAGGGTGCCCCTGACTGGTGGGGGGTGGGGGTGCAGGGAGACATGAGTGGGGGCCTGGTGGAGGGTGCCCCTGGATGCTGGGGGGTGAGGGTGCAAGGAGACATGTGTTGGACATGAGTGGGGGCCTGGTGGAGGGTGCCCTGACTGGTGGGGGGTGGGGGTGCAGGGAGACATGAGTGGGGGCCTGGTGGAGGGTGCCCCTGACTGGTGGGGGCTGGGGGTGCTGGGAGACATGAGTGGGGCCCTGGTGGAGGGTGCCCCTGAATGGTGGGGGGTGGGGGTGCAGGGAGACATGAGTGGGGGCCTGGTGGAGGGTGCCCCTGGATGCTGGGGGGTGGGGGTGCAAGGAGACATGAGTTGTACATGAGTGGGGGCCGGTTGGAGGGTGCCCCCTGACTGGTGTGGGGTGGGGGTGCAGGGAGACTGAGTGGGGGCCTGGTGGAGCGTGCCCCTGGATGCTGGAGGGTGGGGGTGCAAGAAGACATGAGTTGGACATGAGTGGGGGCCTGGTGGAGGGTGTCCCACAGTGCTGGGGGGTGAGGGTGCAGGGGGACATGAGTGGGGGCCTGGTGGAGGGTGCCCCTGGATGCAGTGGTGTGGGGGTGCTGGAAGACATGAGTGGGGGCCTGGTGGAGGGTGCCCCTGACTGGTGGAGGTTGGGGTAGCGGGGAACATGAGTTGGACATGAGTGGGGGCCTGGTGGAGGGTGCCCCTGGATGCAGGGGGATGGGGGTGCAGGGAGAGATGAGTGGGGGCCTCATGCAGGGTGCCCCACAGTGCAGGGGGTGCAGGGAGACATGAGTGGGGGCCTGGTGGAGGGTGCCCTTGGATGCAGGGAGGTGGGGGTGCTGGGAGACATGAGTGGGGGTCTGGTGGAGGGTGCCCCACAGTGCTGGGGGGTGAGGGTACAGGGAGACATGAGTGGGGGCCTGGTGGAGGGTGCCCCTGGCTGGTTCGGGGTGGGGGTGCAAGGAGACATGAGTTGGGGCCTGGTGGAGGGTCCCCCTGGATGCAAGGGGGTGGGGGTGCTGGGAGACATGAGTGGGTGCCTGGTGGAGGGTGACCCACAGAGCTAGGGGGTGGGGGTGCAGAGAGACATGAGTGGGGCCCTGGTGGAGGGTGCCCCTGACTGGTGGGGGGTGGGGGTGCAGGGGGACATGAGTGGGGGGCCTGGTGGAGGGTGCCCCTGACTGGTGGGGGGTGGGGGTGCAGGGGGACATGAGTTGGACATGAGTGGGGGCCTGGTGGAGGGTGCTCCTGGTGGAGGGTGCCCCTGACTGGTGGAGGGTGGGGTGCAGGGGGACATGAGTTGGACATGAGTGGGGGCCTGGTGGAATGTGCCCCTGGATGAAGGGGGTGGAGGTGCAGGGGAACATGAGTGGGGGCCTGGTGGAAGGTGCCCCTGACTGGTGGGGGATGGGGGTGCTGGGAGACATGAGTGGGGGCCTGGTGGAGGGTGCCCCTGACTGGTGGGGGGTGGGGGTGCTGGGAGACATGAGTGGGGGCCTGGTGGAGGGTGCCCCTGACTGGTGGGGGATGGGGGTGCTGGGAGACATGAGTGGGGGCCTGGTGGAGGGTGCCCCTGACTGGTGGGGGCTGGGGGTGCAGGGAGACATGAGTGGGGGCCTGGTGGAGGGTGCCCCTGACTGGTGGGGGATGGGGGTGCTGGGAGACATGAGTGGGGGCCTGGTGGAGGGTGCCCCTGACTGGTGGGGGGTGGGGGTGCTGGGAGACATGAGTGGGGGCCTGGTGGAGGGTGCCCCTGACTGGTGGGGGGTGGGGGTGCAGGGAGACATGAGTGGGGGCCTGGTGGAGGGTTCCCCTGGATGCTGGGCGGTGGGGGTGCAAGGAGACATGTGTTGGACATGACTGGGGGCCTGGTGGAGGGTGCCCCACAGTGCTGGGGGGTGGGGGTGCAGGGAGGCATGAGTGGGGGCCTGGTGGAGGGCGCCCCTGACTGGTGGGGGGTGGGGGTGCAGGGAGACATGAGTGGGGGCCTGGTGGAGGGTGCCCCTGACTGGTGGGGGGTGGGGGTGCTGGGAGACATGAGTGGGGGCCTGGTGGAGGGTGCCCCTGACTGGTGGGGGGTGGGGGTGCAGGGAGACATGAGTGGGGGCCTGGTGGAGGGTGCCCTGACTGGTGGGGGGTGGGGGTGCAGGGAGACATGAGTGGGGGCCTGGTGGAGGGTGCCCCTGACTGGTGGGGGGTGGGGGTGCAGGGAGACATGAGTGGGGCCCTGGTGGAGGGTGCCCCTGAATGGTGGGGGGTGGGGGTGCAGGGAGACATGAGTTGGACATGAGTGGGGGCCTGGTGGAGGGTGTCCCACAGTGCTGGGGGGTGGGGGTGCAGGGGGACATGAGTGGGGGCCTGGTGGAGGGTGCCCCTGGATGCAGGGGTGTGGGGGTGCTGGAAGACATGAGTTGGACATGAGTGGGGGCCTGGTGGAGGGTGCCCCACAGTGCTGGGGGGTGGAAGTGCTGGGTGGGCAGTAGTGCAAGGTGACATGTGGGTTGGCTGGGGGGCATGGCCATGGTGGATGGGCTGCCTGCGGGACATGTGCAAGGGTGCAGGGTAGTCCCCTGTGGTGTGGGCCACCTGCAGGGGCTGTGTAGGGTGTAGAGGGAACAGCTGGGAGGACCCACATGGCCAATTCACGTGTGGTACTCCCCGGCACCCCAGAAATACATGTAGGCTGCTGGATTCGCATGTGGAATTTGCCGCGCACCCGGAGTACACGTACCCTGCTGAAATTGCATGTGGAATTTCACGCGCACACCGAAATACACGTACCCTGCTAATTCGTGTGTGAAACTTCCCGCGCACCCCGAAATACACGGACCCAGGGCAATTGCGTGTGGAACTTCCCGCGAACCCCGTAATACACATACCCTGCAAATTTGCGTGTGAAACTTCCCACGCACCCCAGAATACATGTGCCCAGGCCAATCGCGTGTGGAACTTCCCGCGAACCCCGTAATACACGCACACGCTAATTTTCACACAGCGGGTAACCGTGTTTGTCGGTACCCCTTTGCACCTCATTTGTCCTAGAGGGCCACTGTATGGACCATTCATCATGGCTGTATATGGGTGCTTTTTGTTAGTGCACATTTTGGCGCACATTTATTTCACGCGCAGGGACGCTACCGCCTGCTTTCTTGTGGCGTACTTGTTTGGCCCTGTGCGCGTCTTTCACCGTGCACTGGTTTGTGCTATTTGATTCCATGAATACGGGTTGTAGGCAAGCGTGTGGGCGTTCCGCGCACTTGCCTCCTGTACTTCCCCCGTGACGCCCTAATTTTCACGCGTTGTTCCCCATTCCGAGTATTACGCCCCGTGTTCCACCTACTTTTGTGATGTGCGCCGCGCTATGTGCGATTTCGCAGTGGCCGTGACGCACGCAGTTGGATGACTTTTTCAGCGCACATCCAATGTTTTTCTCGTGCACGGACTTCCATGAATCGATGTGCGCTGGTTTCCCTGCGATTTTTGCACTTTTACTGCGATTTGCACGTTTTGGCACCTCTGCGCGGGAATTTTCTGCGCACATTAATACCATGAATCGACCAGTTAATGTGCTATGGAGTTCCAGGAAGCAGGCCATTAGGAGTTTTTAATGTACATGTGAAGAAGAGGCCTGTCCTGAAGAAGCCACTCTAAAAGAAAGCTAGTATTTATTAAACATGCATGCACACTGAGAAACATATACAGGGGATGTATACATCGGTATGTAGTGTTTTTTTAATGAATTCATTCAGACTCTGCAGCCAGCAGTTTGTGCTATGACTTTCACGTGGAGGGGAAACATCCAGTTTTAAAGGAGTGAAGGACAAAAGAGAGACAATGATTAACCAGGCAGAGGGTCAGCCATCGAAGAGGACACAGTGTTTTGTGGATTTCAGAACAGATGTAATCTCCTTAATTGCATTGGAGTTTTGCAGAGGGACTCAGCCATTTATTTGAACAGTAATACATTTGGGGTGAAATAGCACCCGAGACGAAAGGTAGCGATATCTAGGAGTTTCACTTGTATTTCCAGATGTACAGTGTGTGTTGGAATGGTAGTCATGTAGATTAGAATGTTTCAATGGTGCCAGCAAGTCAGGGTGGATGAGACAGCTATTGTCAATTCAAGGACAACCTCTTTATTCAGTATCCTTCATATTGCTTGAAGTAGCTATGCAAACAATGTGCCATTATCTATTAGGTTAATGGACTCAGGCCAGTTGTTACCATTAATTAATTATGTTTGCACACAAATGTTTAACTATATGATAATGTCATGACCTACCATGGACAAATCCCAGGAAAGGTTGTGCTATGAATATGATCTGATGATGATAGTTAAGATAACACTGGCCAATGAGAAAGAAAGAATTGGAGAAAGATGGGATTTGTTTGTAGTAGGTTTCTACAATCATGTTTGGGGTTGGATTGTAATACAACATATGGGAGTGTTTTAACTGTTACAGAAAGGTATATAATGTGTCAACTAATTTGGTTTAATGAGACTTGGGTTAGTTTGCCCTCTCTTAAGTGGTGGCCCACTTCGGGTTAAGGTGATTGGTGATTTATTCATTTGTTTATTGTTCGCTTGTAACGTGCTTAAACAGAAAGTACATTCTTTTTCAAAGCGCCAACATGGCAACGAGGAGGGGACATGTGGAGGAGAAACATTAAAATTAATAAACACATAATTAAATACAGTGGGGGGAAAACCTACTATGCCTTGGAGTGTTCAGAATGTGCAAGTGCAGAAGGGCAGGGAATGGGGTCCTCGTGGGTGAGCAACAGTTGAAGTGCAATGTAAAGTAAGTGTGATCCTCCAGGATGGAGGAAGTGTTGAGGCAAGTGCTGAGGATAGACAGAAGCTGGGGGTGATTCAGTGTGGGTGGTCAGACCCCCGGGGATGCATGAGGGCCCTCGACACCAAAAAAGAAACTGTGAGATTAGCAGACGAGAGAAGAGGGGACAGTGGGGGAGACATGAGTGGGGGCCTGGTGGAGGGTGCCCCTGACTGGTGGGGGGTGGGGGTGCAGGGAGACATGAGTGGGGGCCTGGTGGAGGGTGCCCCTGACTGGTGGGGGATGGGGGTGCTGGGAGACATGAGTGGGGGCCTGGTGGAGGGTGCCCCTGACTGGTGGGGGGTGGGGGTGCTGGGAGACATGAGTGGGGGCCTGGTGGAGGGTGCCCCTGACTGGTGGGGGGTGGGGGTGCAGGGAGACAATAGTGGGGGCCTGGTGGAGGGTGCCCCTGGATGCTGGGGGGTGGGGGTGCAAGGAGACATGTGTTGGACATGACTGGGGGCCTGGTGGAGGGTGCCCCACAGTGCTGGGGGGTGGGGGTGCAGGGAGACATGAGTGGGGGCCTGGTGGAGGGCGCCCCTGACTGGTGGGGGGTGGGGGTGCAGGGAGACATGAGTGGGGGCCTGGTGGAGGGTGCCCCTGACTGGTGGGGGGTGGGGGTGCTGGGAGACATGAGTGGGGGCCTGGTGGAGGGTGCCCCTGACTGGTGGGGGGTGGGGGTGCAGGGAGACATGAGTGGGGGCCTGGTGGAGGGTGCCCTGACTGGTGGGGGGTGGGGGTGCAGTGAGACATGAGTGGGGGCCTGGTGGAGGGTGCCCCTGACTGGTGGGGGGTGGGGGTGCTGGGAGACATGAGTGGGGCCCTGGTGGAGGGTGCCCCTGAATGGTGGGCGGTGGGGGTGCAGGGAGACATGAGTGGGGGCCTGGTGGAGGGTGCCCCTGGATGCTGGGGGGTGGGGGTGCAAGGAGACATGAGTTGTACATGAGTGGGGGCCTGGTGGAGGGTGCCCCCTGACTGGTGTGGGGTGGGGGTGCAGGGAGACTGAGTGGGGGCCTGGTGGAGAGTGCCCCTGGATGCTGGAGGGTGGGGGTGCAAGACGACATGAGTTGGACAAGAGTGGGGGCCTGGTGGAGGGTGTCCCACAGTGCTGGGGGGTGGGGGTGCAGGGGGACATGAGTGGGGGCCTGGTGGAGGGTGCCCCTGGATGCAGGGGTGTGGGGGTGCTGGAAGACATGAGTGGGGGCCTGGTGGAGGGTGCCCCTGACTGGTGGAGGTTGGGGTAGCGGGAGACATGAGTTGGACATGAGTGGGGGCCTGGTGGAGGGTGCCCCTGGATGCAGGGGGATGGGGGTGCAGGGAGAGATGAGTGGGGGCCTCATGCAGGGTGCCCCACAGTGCAGGGGGTGCAGGGAGACATGAGTGGGGGCCTGGTGGAGGGTGCCCCTGACTGGTTCGGGGTGGGGGTGCAAGGAGACATGAGTGGGGCCCTGGTGGAGGGTGCCCCTGACTGGTGGGAGGTGTGGGTGTGCAGGGGGACATGAGTGGGGGCCCTGGTGGAGGGTGCCCCTGACTGGTGGGGGGTGGGGGTGCAGGGGGACATGAGTTGGACATGAGTGGGGGCCTGGTGGAGGGTGCTCCTGGTGGAGGGTGCCCCTGACTGGTGGGGGGTGGGGGTGCAGGGGGACATGAGTTGGACATGAGTATGGGCCTGGTGGAGGGTGCCCCTGGATGCAGGGGGTGGAGGTGCAGGGGAACATGAGTGGGGGCCTGGTGGAGGGGGGCCCTGGATGCAGGGGGGTGGGGGTGCTGGGAGACATGAGTGGGGGCCTGGTGAAGGGTGCCCCTGGATGCTGGGGGGTGGGGGTGCAAGGAGACATGAGTTGTACATGAGTGGGGGCCTGGTGGAGGGTGCCCCCTGACTGGTGTGGGGTGGGGGTGCAGGGAGACTGAGTGGGGACCTGGTGTAGAGTGCCCCTGGATGCTGGAGGGTGGGGGTGCAAGAAGACATGAGTTGGACATGAGTGGGGGCCTGGTGGAGGGTGTCCCACAGTGCTGGGGGGTGGGGGTGCAGGGGGACATGAGTGGGGGCCTGGTGGAGGGTGCCCCTGGATGCAGGGGTGTGGGGGTGCTGGAAGACATGAGTGGGGGCCTGGTGGAGGGTGCCCCTGACTGGTGGAGGTTGGGGTAGCGGGGGACATGAGTTGGACATTAGTGGGGGCCTGGTGGAGGGTGCCCCTGGATGCAGGGGGATGGGGGTGCAGGGAGAGATGAGTGGGGGCCTCATGCAGGGTGCCCCACAGTGCAGGGGGTGCAGGGAGACATGAGTGGGGGCCTGGTGGAGGGTGCCCTTGGATGCAGGGAGGTGGGGGTGCTGGGAGACATGAGTGGGGGTCTGGTGGAGGGTGCCCCACAGTGCTGGGGGGTGAGGGTACAGGGAGACATGAGTGGGGGCCTGGTGGAGGGTGCCCCTGACTGGTTCGGGGTGGGGGTGCAAGGAGACATGAGTTGGACATGAGTGGGGGCCTGGTGGAGGGTCCCCCTGGATGCAAGGGGGTGGGGGTGCTGGGAGACATGAGTGGGGGCCTGGTGGAGGGTGACCCACAGAGCTAGGGGGTGGGGGTGCAGAGAGACATGAGTGGGGCCCTGGTGGAGGGTGCCCCTGACTGGTGGGGGGTGGGGGTGCAGGGGGACATGAGTGGGGGGGCTGGTGGAGGGTGCCCCTGACTGGTGGGCGGTGGGGGTGCAGGGGACATGAGTTGGACATGAGTGGGGGCCTGGTGGAGGGTGCCCCTGGATGCAGGGGGTGGAGGTGCAGGGGAACATGAGTGGGGGCCTGGTGGAGGGGGCCCCTGGATGCAGGGGGTGGGGGTGCTGGGAGACATGAGTGGGGGCCTGGTGGAGGGTGCCCCTGACTGGTGGGGGGTGGGGGTGCAGGAGGACATGAGTTGGACATGAGTGGGGGCCTGGTGGAGGGCGCCCCACAGTGCTGGGGGGTGGAAGTGCTGGGAGACATGAGTGGGGGCCTGGTGGAGGGTGCCCCTGGATGCTGGGGGGTGGGGGTACTGGGAGACATGCGTTGGTGGGCAGTAGTGCAAGGTGACATGTGGGTTGGCTGGGGGGCATTGCCATGGTGGATGGGCTGCCTGCGGGACATGTGCAGGGGTGCAGGGTAGTCCCCTGTGGTGTGGGCCACCTGCAGGGGCTGTGTAGGGTGTAGAGGGAACAGCTGGGAGGACCCACATGGCCAATTCACGTGTGGTACTCCCCGGCACCCCAGAAATACATGTAGGCTGCTGGATTCGCATGTGGAATTTGCCGCGCACCCGGAGTACACGTACCCTGCTGAAATTGCATGTGGAACTTCACGCGCACACCGAAATACACGTACCCTGCTAATTCGTGTGTGAAACTTCCCGCGCACCCCGAAATACACGGACCCAGGGCAATTGCGTGTGGAACTTCCCGCGAACCCCGTAATACACGTACCCTGCAAATTTGCGTGTGAAATTTTCCCACGCACCCCAGAATACATGTGCCCAGGCCAATCGCGTGTGGAACTTCCCGCGAACCCCGTAATACACGCACACGCTAATTTTCACACAGCGGGTAACCGTGTTTGTCGGTACCCCTTTGCACCTCATTTGTCCTAGAGGGCCACTGTATGGACCATTCATCATGGCTGTATATGGGTGCTTTTTGTTAGTGCACATTTTGGCGCACATTTATTTCACGCGCAGGGACGCTACCGCCTGCTTTCTTGTGGCGTACTTGTTTGGCCCTGTGCGCGTCTTTCACCGTGCACTGGTTTGCGCTATTTGATTCCATGAATACGGGTTGTAGGCAAGCGTGTGGGCGTTCCGCGCACTTGCCTCCTGTACTTCCCCCGTGACGCCCTAATTTTCACGCGTTGTTCCCCATTCCGAGTGTTACGCCCCGTGTTCCGCCTACTTTTGTGATGTGCGCCGCGCTATGTGCGATTTCGCAGTGGCCGTGACGCACGCAGTTGGATGACTTTTTCAGCGCACATCCAATGTTTTTCTCGTGCACGGACTTCCATGAATCGGTGTGCGCTGGTTTCCCTGCGATTTTTGCACTTTCACTGCGATTTGCACGTTTTGGCACCTCTGCGCGGGAATTTTCTGCGCACATTAATACCATGAATCGACCAGTTAATGTGCTACGGAGTTCCAGGAAGCAGGCCATGAGGAGTTTTTAATGTACATGTGAAGAAGAGGCCTGTCCTGAAGAAGCCACTCTAAAAGAAAGCTAGTATTTATTAAACATGCATGCACACTGAGAAACATATACAGGGGATGTATAAATCGGTATGTAGTGTTTTTTTAATGTATTCATTCAGACTCTGCAGCCAGCAGTTTGTGCTATGACTTTCACGTGGAGGGGAAACATCCAGTTTTAAAGGAGTGAAGGACAAAAGAGAGACAATGATTAACCAGGCAGAGGGTCAGCCATCGAAGAGGACACAGTGTTTTGTGGATTTCAGAACAGATGTAATCTCCTTAATTGCATTGGAGTTTTGCAGAGGGACTCAGCCATTTATTTGAACAGTAATACATTTGGGGTGAAATAGCACCCGAGACGAAAGGTAGCGATATCTAGGAGTTTCACTTGTATTTCCAGATGTACAGTGTGTGTTGGAATGGTAGTCATGTAGATTAGAATGTTTCAATGGTGCCAGCAAGTCAGGGTGGATGAGACAGCTATTGTCAATTCAAGGACAACCTCTTTATTCAGTATCCTTCATATTGCTTGAAGTACCTATGCAAACAATGTGCAATTATTTAACAGGTTAATGGACTCAGGCCAGTTGTTACCATTAATTAATTATGTTTGCACACAAATGTTTAACTATATGATAATGTCATGACCTACCATGGACAAATCCCAAGAAAGGTTGTGCTATGAATATGATCTGATGATGATAGTTAAGATAACACTGGCCAATGAGAAAGAAAGAATTGGAGAAAGATGGGATTTGTTTGTAGTAGGTTTCTACAATCATGTTTGGGGTTGGATTGTAATACAACATATGGGAGTGTTTTAACTGTTACAGAAAGGTATATAATGTGTCAACTAATTTGGTTTAATGAAACTTGGGTTAGTTTGCCCTCTCTTAAGTGGTGGCCCACTTTGGGTTAAGGTGATTGGTGATTTATTCATTTGTTTATTGTTCGCTTGTAACGTGCTTAAACAGAAAGTACATTCTTTTTCAAAGCGCCAACATGGCAACGAGGAGGGGACATGTGGAGGAGAAACATTAAAATTAATAAACACATAATTAAATACAGTGGGGGGAAAACCTACTATGCCTTGGAGTGTTCAGAATGTGCAAGTGCAGAAGGGCAGGGAATGGGGTCCTCGTGGGTGAGCAACAGGTGAAGTGCAATGTAAAGTAAGTGTGATCCTCCAGGATGGAGGAAGTGTTGAGGCAAGTGCTGAGGATAGACAGAAGCTGGGGGTGATTCAGTGTGGGTGGTCAGACCCCCGGGGATGCATGAGGGCCCTCGACACCAAAAAAGAAACTGTGAGATTAGCAGACGAGAGAAGAGGGGACAGTGGGGGAGACATGAGTGGGGGCCTGGTGGAGGGTGCCCCTGACTGGTGGGGGGTGGGGGTGCAGGGAGACATGAGTGGGGGCCTGGTGGAGGGTGCCCCTGACTGGTGGGGGATGGGGGTGCTGGGAGACATGAGTGGGGGCCTGGTGGAGGGTGCCCCTGACTGGTGGGGGGTGGGGGTGCTGGGAGACATGAGTGGGGGCCTGGTGGAGGGTGCCCCTGACTGGTGGGGGGTGGGGGTGCAGGGAGACATGAGTGGGGGCCTGGTGGAGGGTGCCCCTGGATGCTGGGGGGTGGGGGTGCAAGGAGACATGTGTTGGACATGACTGGGGGCCTGGTGGAGGGTGCCCCACAGTGCTGGGGGGTGGGGGTGCAGGGAGACATGAGTGGGGCCCTGGTGGAGGGCGCCCCTGACTGGTGGGGGTGGGGGTGCAGGGAGACATGAGTGGGGGCCTGGTGGAGGGTGCCCCTGACTGGTGGGGGGTGGGGGTGCTGGGAGACATGAGTGGGGGCCTGGTGGAGGGTGCCCTGACTGGTGGGGGGTGGGGGTGCAGGGAGACATGAGTGGGGGCCTGGTGGAGGGTGCCCTGACTGGTGGGGGGTGGGGGTGCAGGGAGACATGAGTGGGGGCCTGGTGGAGGGTGCCCCTGACTGGTGGGGGGTGGGGGTGCTGGGAGACATGAGTGGGGCCCTGGTGGAGGGTGCCCCTGAATGGTGGGGGGTGGGGGTGCAGGGAGACATGAGTGGGGGCCTGGTGGAGGGTGCCCCTGGATGCTGGGGGGTGGGGGTGCAAGGAGACATGAGTTGTACATGAGTGGGGGCCTGGTGGAGGGTGCCCCCTGACTGGTGTGGGGTGGGGGTGCAGGGAGACTGAGTGGGGGCCTGGTGGAGAGTGCCCCTGGATGCTGGAGGGTGGGGGTGCAAGAAGACATGAGTTGGACATGAGTGGGGGCCTGGTGGAGGGTGTCCCACAGTGCTGGGGGGTGGGGGTGCAGGGGGACATGAGTGGGGGCCTGGTGGAGGGTGCCCCTGGATGCAGGGTTGTGGGGGTGCTGGAAGACATGAGTGGGGGCCTGGTGGAGGGTGCCCCTGACTGGTGGAGGTTGGGGTAGTGGGGGACATGAGTTGGACATGAGTGGGGGCCCAGTGGAGGGTGCCCCTGGATGCAGGGGGATGGGGGTGCAGGGAGAGATGAGTGGGGGCCTCATGCAGGGTGCCCCACAGTGCAGGGGGTGCAGGGAGACATGAGTGGGGGCCTGGTGGAGGGTGCCCTTGGATGCAGGGAGGTGGGGGTGCTGGGAGACATGAGTGGGGGTCTGGTGGAGGGTGCCCCACAGTGCTGGGGGGTGAGGGTACTGGGAGACATGAGTGGGGGCCTGGTGGAGGGTGCCCCTGACTGGTTCGGGGTGGGGGTGCAAGGAGACATGAGTTGGACATGAGTGGGGGCCTGGTGGAGGGTCCCCCTGGATGCAAGGGGGTGCTGGGAGACATGAGTGGGGGCCTGGTGGAGGGTGACCCACAGAGCTAGGGGGTGGGGGTGCAGAGAGACATGAGTGGGGCCCTGGTGGAGGGTGCCCCTGACTGGTGGGGGGTGGGGGTGCAGGGGGACATGAGTGGGGGGGCTGGTGGAGGGTGCCCCTGACTGGTGGGGGGTGGGGGTGCAGGGGGACATGAGTTGGACATGAGTGGGGGCCTGGTGGAGGGTGCTCCTGGTGGAGGGTGCCCCTGACTGGTGGGGGGTGGGGGTGCAGGGGGACATGAGTTGGACATGAGTGGGGGCCTGGTGGAGGGTGCCCCTGGATGCAGGGGGTGGAGGTGCAGGGGAACATGAGTGGGGGCCTGGTGGAGGGGGTCCCTGGATGCAGGGGGGTGGGGGTGCTGGGAGACATGAGTGGGGGCCTGGTGGAGGGCGCCCCACAGTGCTGGGGGGTGGAAGTGCTGGGAGACATGAGTGGGGGCCTGGTGGAGGGTGCCCCTGGATGCTGGGGGGTGGGGGTACTGGGAGACATGCGTTGGTGGGCAGTAGTGCAAGGTGACATGTGGGTTGGCTGGGGGGCATTGCCATGGTGGATGGGCTGCCTGCGGGACATGTGCAGGGGTGCAGGGTAGTCCCCTGTGGTGTGGGCCACCTGCAGGGGCTGTGTAGGGTGTAGAGGGAACAGCTGGGAGGACCCACATGGCCAATTCACGTGTGGTACTCCCCGGCACCCCAGAAATACATGTAGACTGCTGGATTCGCATGTGGAATTTGCCGCGCACCCGGAGTACACGTACCCTGCTGAAATTGCATGTGGAACTTCACGCGCACACCGAAATACACGTACCCTGCTAATTCGTGTGTGAAACTTCCCGCGCACCCCGAAATACACGGACCCAGGGCAATTGCATGTGGAACTTCCCGCGAACCCCGTAATACACGTACCCTGCAAATTTGCGTGTGAAATTTTCCCACGCACCCCAGAATACATGTGCCCAGGCCAATCGCGTGTGGAACTTCCCGCGAACCCCGTAATACACGCACACGCTAATTTTCACACAGCGGGTAACCGTGTTTGTCGGTACCCCTTTGCACCTCATTTGTCCTGGAGGGCCACTGTATGGACCATTCATCATGGCTGTATATGGGTGCTTTTTGTTAGTGCACATTTTGGCGCAAATTTATTTCACGCGCAGGGACGGTACCGCCTGCTTTCTTGTGGCGTACTTGTTTGGCCCTGTGCGCGTCTTTCACCGTGCACTGGTTTGCGCTATTTGATTCCATGAATACGGGTTGTAGGCAAGCGTGTGGGCGTTCCGCGCACTTGCCTCCTGTACTTCCCCCGTGACGCCCTAATTTTCACGCGTTGTTCCCCATTCCGAGTGTTACGCCCCGTGTTCCGCCTACTTTTGTGATGTGCGCCGCGCTATGTGCGATTTCGCAGTGGCCGTGACGCACGCAGTTGGATGACTTTTTCAGCGCACATCCAATGTTTTTCTCGTGCACGGACTTCCATGAATCAGTGTGCGCTGGTTTCCCTGCGATTTTTGCACTTTCACTGCGATTTGCACGTTTTGGCACCTCTGCGCTGGAATTTTCTGCGCACATTAATACCATGAATCGACCAGTTAATGTGCTATGGAGTTCCAGGAAGCAGGCCATGAGGAGTTTTTAATGTACATGTGAAGAAGAGGCCTGTCCTGAAGAAGCCACTCTAAAAGAAAGCTAGTATTTATTAAACATGCATGCACACTGAGAAACATATACAGGGGATGTATAAATCGGTATGTAGTGTTTTTTTTATGAATTCATTCAGACTCTGCAGCCAGCAGTTTGTGCTATGACTTTCATGTGGAGGGGAAACATCCAGTTTTAAAGGAGTGAAGGACAAAAGAGAGACAATGATTGACCAGGCAGAGGGTCAGCCATCGAAGAGGACACAGTGTTTTGTGGATTTCAGAACAGATGTAATCTCCTTAATTGCATTGGAGTTTTGCAGAGGGACTCAGCCATTTATTTGAACAGTAATACATTTGGGGTGAAATAGCACCCGAGACGAAAGGTAGCGATATCTAGGAGTTTCACTTGTATTTCCAGATGTACAGTGTGTGTTGGAATGGTAGTCATGTAGATTAGAATGTTGTAATGGTGCCAGCAAGTCAGGGTGGATGAGACAGCTATTGTCAATTCAAGGACAACCTCTTTATTCAGTATCCTTCATATTGCTTGAAGTACCTATGCAAACAATGTGCAATTATCTAACAGGTTAATGGACTCAGGCCAGTTGTTACCATTAATTAATTATGTTTGCACACAAATGTTTAACTATATGATAATGTCATGACCTACCATGGACAAATCCCAAGAAAGGTTGTGCTATGAATATGATCTGATGATGATAGTTAAGATAACACTGGCCAATGAGAAAGAAAGAATTGGAGAAAGATGGGATTTGTTTGTAGTAGGTTTCTACAATCATGTTTGGGGTTGGATTGTAATACAACATATGGGAGTGTTTTAACTGTTACAGAAAGGTATATAATGTGTCCACTAATTTGGTTTAATGAGACTTGGGTTAGTTTGCCCTCTCTTAAGTGGTGGCCCACTTTGGGTTAAGGTGATTGGTGATTTATTCATTTGTTTATTGTTCGCTTGTAACGTGCTTAAACAGAAAGTACATTCTTATTCAAAGCGCCAACATGGCAACGAGGAGGGGACATGTGGAGGAGAAACATTAAAATTAATAAACACATAATTAAATACAGTGGGGGGAAAACCTACTATGCCTTGGAGTGTTCAGAATGTGCAAGTGCAGAAGGGCAGGGAATGGGGTCCTCGTGGGTGAGCAACAGGTGAAGTGCAATGTAAAGTAAGTGTGATCCTCCAGGATGGAGGAAGTGTTGAGGCAAGTGCTGAGGATAGACAGAAGGTGGGGCTGATTCAGTGTGGGTGGTCAGACCCCCGGGGATGCATGAGGGCCCTGGACACCAAAAAAGAAACTGTGAGATTAGCAGACGAGAGAAGAGGGGACAGTGGGGGTAAATAGGAAAGTCTTGAGGATCTTTCGGAATTTAAGAAAGTTCTGCTCAAGACAAAAAGTAGGAGGGGGAGGCTGCAAGCGATCGACCTCCTGCCCTCCGTTTTACGAAACGTTTTACACACAAAGAGTTTTGTGCCAGAGGAGCGCAGCGGTCTAGAGAGGGACTATTTAGTAAGAGATAGTTGCAAATAGTGTGGTCCCCAGACCCAAACAGCCTTGTGGATGATACAAAGGTATTTGAATGTAATCCGTAAAGCAACCGGGAGCCAGTGAAGACTTTTTAGGGCAGGAGACATGCGGTCCCTGGGCTTGAGGCGAAGGACAAGTCTTGCTGCCATATTCTGGATTAGCTGGAGAGGTCGCAAGGTGGAAGAAGGTAGATTCAGGAGGACACTATTGCAAAAGTCAAGCCTAGAGAGAACCAGGGCTCAGGTAACATTGAGCTTCTGGGGGAAGGTGAGAAAATGGAGAATTCCTTTGAGAAGGAAGAGCTGAAAGTGGGACTTCTTGGCAATGTCCTGAGTGTGAGGGAGGAAGGAGAGAGAGGAGTTGAAGGTGACTCCAAGGGTTCTGGCTTCAGAAGAGGGGGCAGGAGGAGAGCCCCTGGAGGAAGGCCAGAGTGAAGAGAAGAAGTCGGGAGCAGGGATCCCAATGTGAAGGATCTCCATTTTGCTGGCATTGAGGCATTGATCATTAGAAGTGCACAATACCTGGATGGCAGCTAGGCACTCAGGAATGATTAGGGGCCCACTCCTGCATGCGCCCAGTGAGTGACAATAGCATCTAGTCACGCACCAAGTATTGTTAAAACACTGAGCTGGTCCTCCACTGGTTGGCATGCCCTTTAAACACACTTATGCTCCCAGGAAGAGCAGAAATGAGGGAATCCTCATTATCCCAGATGGGCAACTGCATTTGCCAGTCAGAACTGGCTTCAAGGTGTCTTCAGCCGTGTTAGGGAGAATTCTCATAAATGTGCTAATATCCTTCACCTTAGAGACCCCCAGCAACTTTGCTGGATTTTGAGGACTTGATTTTTTTACCTAGAAAGAGTGTGAGCCTTTACTTCCCACTCTTTCGTGTATTTTGATGTGTGTTTTACTCTTGTGTTTTTTGATTATGGAGTTTTAAGATAACTCCATAGGCATCTTTTCATGTGTGTTACACGGCACCCTCAGTGAAGAGACACAGAGATGTCTTTTGAGAATTCCAAAAGGTTTAAATACATTCACTGGGATAAACTACTGTTTCCCAGAGAATGTAAGGTTAAATTGACTTTACAAGTCTTTTTAAATTCCTAGACCCAGCACACACTATCTTCCTATAGAGTGCTGGAGGGGGTAACTAGTATCCCCTGTGTCTACAAACTCATGTAGCAGTCAAATACTACCCTTTCCTTTTGAAATGGCTGTTGGCAGTGGTTTTACAACGAACTACCATGATTTTTCTAAAACGCGAACAGTGGTAGCTAAAAATCGCGGGAGCCATGTTTTTCAAGATGGCGCTTTAACCCCGTTTGTTTAAACAGGGCCTAGTCTTCTTTTTTCACCATTTCATTTTGGAAACATCCTTCTAGAGCTTGTATGTGCAGGCCAAAGTAGGTTTGGTCCCTTTGTTTCTATGCCTTTGGCGGGCTTCAGGACTGAGTGTCTGGGGTGGGCAGGAAGTGAGGGAGGTGTCTAGAACTCCCTGTGCTTAGTCTCCTAGGAGATTCAAATGAAGTCTGGCAGGATTGGCTGGCTGACTGTCCGGCACCCTGCTGGGTGAGTGGCAGCTAGGCTGAAATGAATGGGAGAAAAATGTATAAAAGTCAAGTCTCTTGGACTGGAAAGCAGAGTCGACCACTGGAAAGAAAGAGCCAAAGAAGAGCTGGAAGAGGACGGCTGCTGCAACTCCTGGACTGTTGGTTTGCTCGGTGAAGCCCTGCTGCAGGTCCGAATCGCCAAGTTCATCTCGACACTGAAGCCTTCAAGGACAACTTCTTCCTTTTAGTTGGTAGGACCAATCAACTCGCAGGTCACCTGGATACCAATTCCGGAGCTGGTTAGGATTAATCAGGTGAAAGTTCACCAGCTTGTGTGCTTTACACTAGCTACTCGAACCGAAAATCTTCCATTTAGCCAGCTTGTTTGACCTGTCCCTGTGCAGTGCAGGAGTCCCCCGATGTCCTCCCTCTTGTCCCACGACTGATGCTCAGTAACAGTGAGGTCTGCAGGAACTGCCATGAACCAACTTCTTCAGCTGAATCTTTTCTTCATATTAAGGTACTGTGCCAACCCGATTGAGAACACGTACCTCTCTCGGTGAAAGATTGTGAAACTTTCCCAACTTGCAGGCCTAATCAGCTTGTGACTCAACATATGATTCTTTTTCGTACAAACTACTTCTGAAAACTGAGGCAGATGGGGAGCAGGTGCAAGTGGATCTAGGTCACCTGGCCTAAGCCCTGCCCACCTGGTGCCTTCCTGCCTGACGCTCTTTTTCACAATTTAGCAAGCCCCGCTCACCTGGTCCCTTTCTGCTTGCCGCTCTTTTTCACCACTTAGAAAGCCCCGCACACCTGGTGCCTTCCTGCTTGCTGCTCTTTTTCACCACTTAGCAATCCCCATCCACCTGGTGCCTTCCTCCTTGGCACTCTTTTTCCCTACTTAAGGAGCCCTCCAGCCTCTTTTCCTTTGCAGATGGGGAGCAGGTGCAAGTGGATCTAGGTCACCACCCACCTTCTTAGCCCTGTCTCTTCCTTACTGCTCTTAACTATTAGATCAAGGGCGTCTTTCACCTGGGCATCCTAAGCGAAGGGCAGATGAAGAAAAGGGCAATTCCTGTTTGGTCCTGTTCGGACCAGGAGGACCCAGGGCCTGACCCCCTGCTCAGACAGCAGGTAAGCATGCACCAACATGTGTTACTCCCTCTGTCCCCACGGGCCATCCCCACCCCCTCTGGTCCACCCGTGATGTTCCATTGTGCACCCACCATTCGTGCACACAGGTGTTGCCTGTGTTGCTTGATTCTTCTACCATGCTCGCACCTAACCCACCTCAAGTCTACTTCTGCAGTAGTCTGTCCTGATAAATTCTGGTTCACCATCATCGTCTTGTGGCCAATGCTGGATTTGACTTTCTTCAGTCACGGTGCGTTTCCCTTTCTCAACTCTCATGCTGGACTTCCCTTGCATCTTGTAATGATGGTGGCCCTGAATCAGGCTGTTCCCATCTTCATCTTGTATCCTGGCTTGCAACATTATGTGTTAGTACTGACTTCTGCAATTGTATTCTCTATCCCCTCATGCGTCTCCACTCTTTTGACTGATAACTCTCTGTTCTCTCCTTTTCTTTCTCCTTTTCTCTATCTCCTCCCCTTACTTTCTTCTATGCACTTACTGTATCAGAATTATCCCTGGAACTAGTATGATATCAACCTCATCTGTTTCCTCCCCACGCCCCTCCAGCACTATTTGAAATGTCATCCGGCCTAGTATGATAGTCGCTTGTTTTGTTCCTCCCCTACCTTTCTGGATCCCTCTCCAACACCTTTTGTTTTTATCCAGCTCTACCAGAAATGTTGTCAGGCCTAGTAAGGTAGTTGCATGTCTGTTTCCATTTCCTTCCCACTCTCCCCCTTCCTTCCTTATCTATGTCTTAGCTCTTGCACTATCTGAAATGTCGTCAGGCCGAGTACGATAGTTAATTTCACATACTTACTGTTCATGGCCTGTAAGAATGGCATTGTATTTTCCCTTGTTCCCTCCCTTGCCTTGAAGCGCTTTGAAACACATTGTGTATTGGTGCTATATAAATAAACTATCATATATAAATAAACTATCATAACTTTGGCAAAGACTTTACCGTTTACTACAAGAACTGCTCATTCCCATCCAAGACATTAGTCCATTGACTTTGGCCTAGGCCTATTGAACTGAATCGAGCCCTCTAGTGAACTGAATCTATTTGCACTGCCTAAGAAAGTATTTGTGATCTATTTTATTAACTTGTGCCTTTTTCCTCCTATTTAAAGTAACTGAAGTGCCGTTTTGTTCCGATTTCAGGGGAGCCTTATTTACTCAGAAACAAATTGGTTTTGAACTGAAGTATATTTGTGTATGATATTAAGTTGCCTCCTTCTAGTGAATGTTTTCTAAATGATTGGGTAATAAATTAATAAGTGTTTTACCAAGAAACCTTCAGTGTAATTGTCTACTTGAACTACTGTGATTGTAAGACCTCTGTGTAACTTCTTTAACTGCTCATATTCCATCTTGAGATAAGCCTGGCTGCTCAGCACGCTACCAAAAACTGTGTAGTACAGACTTATACCAAAGGTTCGTTTTGCTTACACCTGTAGTCCTAATTGTATCTGGTAGTCCCAGAGGGTACTGCTTGCAATTCGGCCTAACAAGCCCAAAGACAAAAGTGTTATGAAATTCAGGAGCAGGGTAAAAAAGGCCCAAGCCAGGTAAACTGATTTCCACCAAGGGGAGCCTTTTTACGCATGGCAAAAATACTACCACCAGCGAAGCCACATGTCTAACAGATAGCTAATTGAATATTATAGGTGCTCAGCTAGCTGCCACGAGTCTTTTGCCCAACACTTTTATGAGATGCTCACCCTAGGACAAAATTGGATACTGCGATACCCATGCTCATATGGCTTTATGTGCTACTAAGGGGTGCAAATCAAAAAGGAGGTAGAGCTGCTTGGGTTTAGAAAAAGCCTAATTGCTGGCAAAAATACATTCAGAACACCAGAAATTATACAATAAGATCGGTGTGCACTAGAGTGTACAAAGGGATCCTAAAAATTAATTTCTGACCTAACATAGAAAATCAGTTCTTTAATTCTGGGTACACCGCTTTCCAACATACTTATTTGCACACAATCACACAATCTGCCTGTTCTTCGCTATACAATGTGAGAGCACTTAGGAACCATATCAACACCAATATTCAGTGCAATATTTTTGTGTGTTCTAATCAGTAAAAAATAGACTTTGAAAACAGAAGTTCAGCATTATAATCACAGAACTCTTTTGGAAACCCTGGACCTGACAGAAACAGGTGCAACCATTTTATCATCAGAGGTTGGAAAGCTATGGCAGCACCACCTTCCTTGTCTTAAACGTGGCTCATATATCTAGTCTGAAAGCGAGCTGCACTTCTTGATCTGCTGTTAATAGTTATATCCTGGTGGAAAAAAATAAATAGAAAGCAAGCTGTGCCTCAAGAAAAATTGACCCGGGAGCCAGAGAGGTACAAATATGCAAATTCAGTGTCTACAAGGGAGACACGCATGCAAGTAGAGGAAGTGACGCAGTGATGCAAGGAGTTATGAGATAACTTATGTAGCAAGTATATAGTAGTTTAGGGGGCGAGGTGCCTTGGAGAATAAGGGAACAACCATGGCTGCAGCAGAGGAAGGCACATGTGCAACAAACCCATTTCTCTGCCCTTTCTTTATTTTCACTTCCATTTATAAAGCACCCTCATACTTTATGTGCAACACAGTGTGGAGCGAAACATTAACTTGTAGATTCTACAACTATGCACATCTTTTGTTGTTTTTGGCACATTTCGTTAATCACATGTATATTATTGTATAGAGGTATTTAGGGCTAGGGCTAGTGTACAAATGGGACTGCATTAAGTATAATGGGTCGAGGTGGCAATGAGCAAAATATCTGACATGTTTTAGTTGGCCCAGGGTAAATGTGCAAAGCTGCCATTCATTTTCTAAAGGCCACAGCTCACAGGCCACAGCTCACAGTAAAATTGAATTTCTGCTGATGAACCGAGAAACAGCGAAATAGGCAAGGTCCGGTTAGAATCCCAGTGTGCAATTAACTGTTGTGAAGGAGAAGTTTCTCATGAGCAGGGTAACACCAGCTAGACAACAGGTGCGTGTCCACAAGATATTTGCCGGCCGATTCATGGAATTAATATGCGCTGAAAATTTCGGCGCAAGCGTGCAAAAAAGTGCGATTCGCAGTGAAAGAGCAAAAATCGCAGTGCAAGTGCAAATATCGCAGGGAAACCAGTGCACATCTATTCATGGAAGTCTGTGCGCGAGTAAAATCAGGGATGTGCGCTGAAAAAGTGCGCGGCGCATGCCGGCGCACAGGTCATCTGGTGGCGTACGCTAAGGCCACAGCGAAAGCGCACATAGTGTGGCGCACATAGCAAAAGTAGGCGGCGCACGGGGCGTAACACTCGGAATGGGGAACAACCCGGGAAAATGTGGGCATCACGGGGGAAGTACAGGAGGCAAGTGCGCGGAACACCCACACGCTCGCCTACAACACATATTCATGGAATCGAATAGGGCAAACCAGCGCATGGGCAAAGAGGCGCACAGACCCAAACCCGTCCGCCACATGAAGGCAGGTGGTAGCGTCCCTGCGCTGGAAAATAATCTGCGCCAAAATGTGCGAATATACAGCTCTGATGAATGTCCCATACTGTGGCCCCCTATGACAAATGACGTGCAAAGCGGTATGCGACAAACAGCGACACCCGCTGTGTGAAAAATAGCGTGTGCGTGTATTTCGGGTGTGCGTGGGAAGTTTTACACGCGATCGGGCCTGGGGGAGTGGGGTACGTGTATTCCAGGGGTGCGTGTGAAGTTCTACATGCGATCGTGCCGTGGGGAGCGGGGTAGGTGTATTCCAGGGGTGCGCGTGAAGTTTCAAACTCGATCGGGCCTGGGTGAGCGGGTACGTGTATTACTGTGGTGCACGGGAAGTTTTACACGCGATCGGGCCTGGGGGAGCGGGGTACGTGTATTTCAGGGGTGCGCGTGAAGTTCTACACGCGATCGTGCCTGGGGGAGCTGGGTACGTGTATTACTGGGGTGCGCGGGAAGTGTCACACGCGATTGGCCTGGGTCCGTGTATTTCAGGGGTTTGCGTGAAGTTTCACACGCGATAGGGCCTGGCCGAGCGGGGTACGTGTATTACTGGGGTGCGCGGGAAGCTGCACGTGCTCGCCTACAACACGTATTCATGGAATCGAACGTGGCTAAGACATGCACCCAAAAAGACGGCCAATCCGGAAACACGTACGCCAGCAGGAAGCAGGCGTACGTCGACCCACTCAGCATAAAAGTGCGCGCAAACAACAAACAAGCTCAGACGCTAGGATGAATATACCATTCCTAGCAGCAGTGGCCGTGAGATACTGCAGGAGGAGGAGGAGGATAGTCAGGGCCAGAATTTTTACACCCAGAACCAGTCTTTTTGGGATGCCTGATGACCAGGTGTATGGGAGATACAGGTTTCCACCTCACATAATACTCGACCTGGTCAGTGAGTGGGAGGATGACCTCACATCACCCACCCTGTGCTCCCAAGCACTCAGCCCCCTGGAGAAGGTCCTTAATGTACTGCACTTCTCGGCCACTGGATCATTTCAGTGGATAAGTGCCACAGTGGGGGGTGTCACAGGCCACGCAGTCACGCTGCCTACACCAGGTTTTGGCCATCATCACTACACGCCCATCAGTCCACAGGCACACATACCTGCCCAGAACATCTGCAGAAAGGCAGGCTGCCGCCCAGGATTTCTACGGGGTGGCACAATCCCCCAAAGTGCTAGGTGCCATTGATTGCACCCATGTGGCTCTACGTCCCCCCAGGGCATCGAAGCACATCTATAGAAACCGCAAGCACTGGCATTCCATCAACATCCAGGTAGTATGTGATGCCAAGGGAATCATCACCTCAGTATATGCCAACTATCCAGGGTTCACCAACAACAGTTTCATTTACAGAATGTCAACCCTAAACCGAGACCTAGAAGCTGGGCGGCATGGCGATACATGGCTGCTTGGTGAGTATAAATGCCGCTGTACATGCATGCATGTCAGATACTGAGTAATGTCACAACCCCACTAATGATACCCATCACCACTTCCCCAGGGGACAGTGCCCGCCCTCTGAGCACCCACATGATGACGCCAATTCAGAACTCCACCACACCACCCCAGGTAAGATACAACACAGCCCACATTGCAACCCGGGGCATAGTGGAGCGCACATTCAGAGTGCTCAAGTCACGCTTTTGCTCCCTTGACCGTTCTGGCGGGCAGCTGTTATACACTCCCCCAGTAGTGTGCAGGATCATAGTGGCAGCATGTGTCCTACATAATGTTGCAACACGCCAGGGCCTGGCCGTGGACATGGTGGTGCCCCCACATCCCCAACCACATGCACGCCCGCTGCGTATGGGAGGGGAAAGGGCACAGGGTGAGGCAGCCCGTACGCAGCTGGTGACTAATTACTTCACCTAAAATCACACCCCTGTGGAGTGCACACAGCCCTGGCACATACCAGCTGACTATCAATGATGATGAGTCAAGTGATAGTCAACTGTCACAACCATACCAGCCTGAGATTGTTCACCTGGAAGTGTTCCATTGTGTGCATCCCTACCTACACAAACACCACCAGTGCTGCATCATCAAAAGACACACTTCTATGCTGCTAAAATCATTACCCCCTTGTAAGATACAACATAACAACTGTGCCATGTCACCCAAACCCTCCCCAGCACCGCCACCCAACACACCATGGCATGTCATGCTATGTGAGAGCAAACAAAGGAATCCCCAAAACATTACACAAGTGTCACAAAGTACAGTGTCCCGAATGGAAAATGGCCACACACAATATGCTCCCATTAATGTAGAACTTACAACACACATGACCAAATACTTACCACAATAAAATGCAGCTAGCCAACCCCAAACATAGCATTCACATGACAGTACTAAATTAAAGGATACGTAGTCTTACAACCTGGTGATGCTAGCACATCGACCACTTTCAACTGTACAGTGTTGGTGCCACGCAAATCTGGAAGTGCACTGCTTACAACATGAACTCCATCTCCAAAGTAGACAGCCTTGTGAAGACATGAGGAATGAACCTGCAAATTAGGAGGGAGACATGGATGCACAAGCACACATCAATACACCACGCAGTGTACAATACTACAACAATATGCACTAGGAATGTATACACAGTATTGACTACAGACTGCCCACATATGTCATGGGAGTCCAACGTCACTGTGTAAGTCACTGTCACTTGGGCACACCCTTTGCAAGCCCATGGAAACAGGAAGCAGCAGGGGTGCGTGTCTCACGAACCCAAGCATCTAACCCAAACTCAGGACAAGCCTGCATGTGCCCAGCCGGAATACAGTGGATGCCCACGGGAGCCACACAAGGCAACACACTGTAACAAAAACTCAAAAACCAAAAATCAAAAATCAAAAACCAAAAACCAAAAACCAAAAATCAAAAGTCAAAAATCAAAAATGGCCATGTGGGGGACAGGAGGTATGGGGGAGGCCACCCAGGAGATCCGAGGACAGGGTGTACACCAACAGCCACCTGTGTGGATGTTTCGAAAAAAAACACCTCCATGGGCTCATGGCCTGCACAGCTAAGCTATCGTGAGAGAATCAGAATCGCTGTGGTCACTCTCATCACTCTGTGCTGCTACCGCCACAGGAGGTGGTGGTGCTATGGGAGGCAGCCCACGCAAAGCCCTATTTTGGTCCTCCATGGCAGCAAGCAAGCGGTTGTGGAAGGTCTTGTTCTGGAAGAATATGGTGCAGAGATCCCCATGCACCACCTGACTTGATGCCCAGACCTCCTCCCGAGTTGCCTGCATCTCTGCTGAGAGCGTATGTGGGACCCGCTCCAGCAGCTGTTCTGTCCTCCTGACAGTGGAAGCCTCAAGGTCCGCAAGAGTCTGCCTGAGGTGATTGACTTCTACCCTCAGGGCTTCCTGGTGGTCCTGGGACTCTAAAGAAATGGCTTCCCGCAGAGTGTCCAGGGCTGCCCGTCTGTCCCTGTTGGACGCCAACATGTCCCCCCTGAGTGATCGGCAAATGGAGTCTGTTGCCTGCTGTAGTTGCTCCATCTGCCTTTCTGGGGGGACAATGGAAGTGGCCACCCTCTCCATAGCTTGAGCCACCATCTCAGGTGCTGCTGCCTGTTGGTTTACCATACCGTATATGGATTTCTCCCATGCGGTATTACCTGGTGGCGTACGGCGACCGCGTTGGCGGGCACCACACCTGTCTGGGGCAAGGCAAACTGTGCCTTGCTGTGTCAGCACTGCTGAGGCTGCAGGACTGCATTCCCCCTCTGATCTGCTGGCCCAGGAACAGGATCAGATGTTGCGGAGTGTGGCCCTGCATCCGTAACCACCAAAGGCGGACCTACCAACACTGACATCCCCATAGTGGGCTGTACCCCTGGTGCAGGTGGGTCGGACAGAACAGAATCCCTCCCAGAAACACCTACCTGCGAAGCCACATAGGTCTCATCACCCGAATCAACACCTGAATAGAGGTCTGGGGAGGTGCACCCAGAGACACCCCTGGAGAGAACCGTCTGCAGCAAGAGTGGGTTCTCACCCACCACCACACCCCGTCCCCCACTGGTGCCCGATCGTGCCTGAGATCCCTCCTGGGTCTGCACCATCTCCTCACCCTCAACAGCATCAAGTGTGTCATCCCTTGCAAAAACATGAAAGACAAAAAATGGAAACAGGCTTTAGCACCATGGCACACAATTAGGCCTCACAAGCTACAGAACTAGTACTTGATTGACACATGTCCCACATGACTATAACCCTCCCATGCATGCACTGTCACTGAGTTTGAAGGGGAGGAAAATGTCAGACACTGATGACACCAAGATGGAAGAGCAACACATTAGCTGCATGCTGGCTAGCAGTGCCATCACACATTGGCCTGTGAGTGGCATGTCCAATCCACATACATGACATGCCATCACACAGATGGCATGTACCATAGGCATGTCACATATTGTTTGACAATAGGGCTGAGAAATGCGTAGTGAAAGTGGTGGAATCGAAACAATCAGCCTGAATGAACACTGAGAAATACGCAACAATGTTGTTGCAAGCTGCCACTTCAAGGGCAACTGGCGTGATGTTGCACAAAATGTCTACTGTGGGCAGAAGGGATACTGTAATACCCAAATCCAGGGGCGCAGAATGTTTTGGATGAAGCACATGGGTGACCCAAACCACTCAGGCACACACACCCTCACCTGGCACTCAATCAGAACCCCTGACACACACAACATACACATGGATCACACACACACGCATGTGCACTCACCGGACAATGCCTCGTAATCTGGCAGTTCTCCCACACCTTGGATCTGTTCCTCTGTGACGTAGGTCCCAGCAACAGACTCATGTACAGTGAGTTCAATGTCCTCTTGTGGAGACCCACCTCCAGTCACCAGAGTAGCAGCAGGACTTGAGGCCAGCTTTTTCTTTGCCCTGCGCTTAAGGTCATTCCAGCGCTTGTAGCACTCACCAGCTGTGCGCCTCACAAATCCAAAGGCACTTATGATGTCCGCGAGGGTCTGCCAGTGTGCCTGACATTGAGCAGGTGTGGTCTTGCACCCTGAAGTGATCAACATTTCGCTGTCATGTGCAGACACATACTGCACAAGTGCATCACGTTCGGCATCATTGAAGCTAGGCTTCCTTGGCGTGCCGGACTGCGTAGCCATCTCTGGGGTATCAGCCTGTAGTGGACGGGCACTCTTCCTCTTTCTTTTGGAAGGTGGTGGGGATCCTGAATGGCCTACGCCGCTCTGGCTACTAGGGGCAGGAGCACCGGTGGACTGGGTAGTTGGAGTGTGGGAATGCACACTGAGCATGGGACTTGGTGCAGGCATTGGCTGAAGTGTGAAATAGTCAGGGGGAATGTTAGCAAGATGGACTGGGACCAACACTGCCCTGGCTGGGAGAGTCAGAGCTGGGGTGGATGGAGCTGCAGCTGCCCCTGCAGCCTCCCCACCCTGCCTACTCGGGGCAGCAGATGACATAGCTGCCCCTGATCCATGTGTCCTGGTGACACCAACTTGCACTGCCACACGTGGCCTAGACTTGGCGACCTCGAAGTCATCCTGGGTGTCACCCTGTGCCAGGTCAGGTGCCACAATGGGCCGCTCCAACAAGGGCTCAGCAGAGATAGTGTCAGCCACGTTTCCCTCAACTATGGGGGGCATGGGTGACCCTGACTGGTCCTCCACACATGGGGGGCTAGGGTTACCCTGCAAATCCCGGCCACGTCCCCTACCGCGCCCACCACGCCCACCTCTTGAGGCTCGGCCACCTTTGCCACCCTTACCGCTTGGTCGCCTACCAACCATGGCACTGATGTTGTTGTGCGTATGGGAGTTGCAGTAAACAATTGTCCTGGGCAATTGGGGGTCAAAGGGGTAGGTTACTAGATGGAATTCGTACCCTAGTGCTCTAGCAGGGCTGTATGTGACCCCTGGGGAAATATGACGGGTCACGCAACGCACAGGCACCCCAAAAACAGAAAATAATGTGCATGCAACCCCACGTAGACCATGTGCATGGAAAAATGAACCCGCACTACGCTGTGGCACCCAGAAACACAAAAATGAACGTACGCGTGTTACACACAGCCTACAATGACCTCTGAAGGGGTACTCAACACACGGGGCAAGCACAGTTGGTAAATACGTGCGCGACTCACCGTCTGCCTGGAAAATGAACGTTAAAAATACGCGCATGTGCGCGTTGGCAACAACCCCGCCAAAAGAAGAATTTTACACTGTCTGAGGAGACAGGACAAAAGAAGAAGTGAACGCTGTTTGAGGAAACAGGCCCAACAGAAAATCAGAAAAAAGCTGTCAGAGGTAACAGGGAGTACGAACTAGAAACGCTGTGAAGTAAATCGTGTGTGAACCGACAAGAAGTACAGAATTCACACACTCCCTCTCCACGAAAAGCATGCACAAGGAAATGATGTCCTACACTTACCTTTTGAACATGCCCACACGTCCAACGTCACTTCCGCGTATACGTGCTAAGGCCCTTTCCTCCAATTACACGAGCTGACACTCGGACGTGCAGTTCTTGGACGTGCAACATGCACCCGGGTTCAGGGAAATGCCCGCGCGCGCACGTCACAGAGACGCTTACGCTCTAAGGGCCTTTGGTCCAATGAAATCGCGTGTGCGTGCTGACGTGCTTACGCGCTAAGGGCCTTTCCTCAAATTACACACTGACGTGCTAGATTGTCACGTGCCAAATCACTCCGTATCAAGCTGGCCACGCGTTCGCACACGGAAGACCACGCTCCTGCACAGAAGGCCGAATTACAGCCCCCCAAAGCGCCGAGCACACTCCCACCTGCCATCTGCTGCTGCCTGATTGCCTGATGCCCACGTGCGCTGCCATTTGCTGCCTGCACGTCAGCCCAGGGTGCTGTTGCTGTGACCACCCCTGCTGGAACCGAAGACTCCCGACTGCTATTCCATCGCTCCACAGCCCAGTCCCAGGACCCAGTTGCCCACCCACTCCTGCCTCTGGGGTTGCCATGTCGGGCACTACACCATCTGGCACCACTGGCAACCCCCAGCCAGAGAGGCAGAGGGCCACCAGCTTCACTGCCACCGAACTTGGTGTCCTGGTGGAGCAAGTCCTGGGGCAGTATGATGGCCTCTCCGGAAGGTCGGCCGCTGACAAGGAAGGACGGACTCGGATCTGGATGGACATCGTGACTGCCATCAACGCGGAGGGGGTGGCAGTGCGTGACTTCCAACATGTCAAGAAGTGCTGGGAGGACTTCAGGTCCAGAACCATCAACAAGGCCCGGGCCTGTTGAAGGCAGCGGATGCTAAGGGGCGCCGGGGCCACCTGTCGGAACATGAGATGAGGGTCCTGGAACGCATATGCCCAGTGCTCCACGTCCAGGTCCTTGAGAGGCAGACCTGTCTGGAGTCGAGCGGTAAGTATACATGCATACTTATTGGAAGCTGTGCGTGTGGTGGTGTGCCACTAGTGTGCACGTTGTACATGTTGTTTTGTAGAGCCGTGTATGGATGTGTATGTACAGGGCTGTGAGGCTGACACATGCAAGTCCTTTCATGTGTGAGATACATGGATGGTGTATGTGTGGGTAAGCATGCAGGCCAAATGCAGATGTGGGAGCACACATGTTTGGATTATTGTGTATGTAAATTGGCATGTTTCTGGTGTCACACATGGATGTTGGTTCCAGCTGGAAGTATCTGCACCGTGTACATGTGCATGTGTGTGTATTTGACATGGGTGCAACAGTGATGCAACATGGATGCATGTGAGACTGATATGTAGAAGACTGATCGCCAGATGTGACCTGGATGCCAATCTCATCACTGCGACAGTTGGCGTAGGGGTTCACATTCATGTAATTGTGGTGGCGTGTGTGCATGTCTAGTGCACTTCCTGTGTTTCATGTGATGTCTGGCTCACCTTTGGCTGCTCATGCTGTTGTATGTGTATGGATGGTGCTGGCTGTTGCAATATGGCTGTGGAATAGCTGATGTGTGTGAGTTGCAATGACATGTGTTTTGGGGATTGTGATGCCATGTCTGAAGTTTTACAATGCCACTCATGTACAACTGTCATGTGTGTATGAGTCCATTTTACAGTGCCCTGATGCCTGTCTCCTATCTCTCCCTGTCTGCAGAGTCAACTGATGAAGAGGGCGGAGAAGGCGCTGTGGAGCACAGCGGCAGGGATCGCACCGCCAGCCGGAGACGCAAGGCCCAGCTCCCCTCCCAGGGTGTCATCTCGTCGGGGAGTGAGGAGTCTGGTGCCGCATCCCAGGTCGCAGCTACCGAGGGGAGGTCCAAGAGGCAGAGGTTGGAGTTGGACTCCTTGGCAGCCGAAGGGGCAGCTGAGACCCCACAGGGCCCAACGGAGGAAGATGGCACAGAGTCATCCAGGTTGGTGGGGGGTTTGGTGGAGGAGGAGGCCGTGAAAGGGACAGAGACGGGGTCTGGAGGTGGGGATTCCACTGGTGCTAGTGATGCAGTGCAGGGGCAGGGACAGGAAGCAGCACAGGCCGCCGCGGAGGTGCATGTGTGTAATCCTGTCCCCGATCCTGTGACTGCATCATCTTGCACCAGCAGATATCCCTACGTCCAGACCCATTCTCATGGAGGGGATTGGCTTACACCAACTGGCCTTCCTCTCCCTGTGGATGTGGCTATTCGGCACCGGGTTGAGCCTGTCCTGGGTGGGGTGGCATTGCGTCAACATGCCATGCGAGCTGACCTGCAGTCTTTTCATGAGGAGACTGCACGTCTTCTCGCATGGCTCGTTGACCGCGTTGACCTACTGGGACAGCTCACTATGGCTGGATTCCTCCGTTTTCTGGACCTTGTTCCGACCCCCTCCTCAACTGAACCCCCTATGCGCCAGTCGTCCTCCATGCCATCTTCCCACCCATGTGTCACCTGGGTGCCCTGTGGAGCTGCCTCTGACCCTGCTGCCAGGCTGGTGGAGGACACATCCCTGCCACAGTCGGGAGTCGGACGTCCAGCAGGGGTGGCCACCTCAACAACTGCACCCCAGCTGGAGGAGGATGTGCAGGCAGCAGGAGCCAGAGCATAGGCAGCGGCACAGCAGCAGCAGCAACAAGGTGGGAGCCATGATGGCTCGGGGCCTTCATCATCGGAGGGGCAGGCATCGGCCGGAGGGCAGGAGGACCCTGGACGGGAAGTGTCTTCCGTGTGGCAGCGGTTGGGCCATGCAATAGATGCGGAGCGGCAGCGGGCGGAAGAGGCACGGCTCACAATGGTCAGGGCGGAGAACTCCATGCATAGGGCCCTGAGGCGGGCCGATTGCCTCGAGGCCATTCGCAGGGACCTGGAGTTCCAGATGTCATCGTCCCTACGAACCCTCGGGGCCATGGAAGAGGACCGCCTCCGGGACATCGAGCAGGAGTTCGATGATGTCCTGGCTCAGAACATCAACATATGAGCCGTTGGAGTTGCCCGCTGCCCTTGTAAATAGTTATTTAGTTAGTATTCCTTTGGTTTTTTCTTCATTTTGGACCGCTTGGACAATGGACCACATTTTTGTATAAAGTTTTTTTATTAGGTAGTAGTTTTTGGTAGGTTTCATTTCTTAAGTTGGGCTCATGGACCCTGGATTCTTCAATTGTACATAGTTTTACATTGAATTCATCTTTTTTATATGTTTTTTTTGCGTTCACCATGGAGCAATGGTTTTTACTTTTTATTTTCCCTTGGATTTGATTTTTTTAACTGTGACTTTGGACACCTTTCCTTTGGATTATGATTTCTTGTTTTTCATTATTTTACGGACATGCAGCTTTTATTTTTTTAGTCCCATTGTTGTTTGTTTATTTTTAATTCCATTCATGTTGCTTTTAATACATTTTTTTCTTCATACTTCGATGTGTGGTATTAGCTCATTGGTTTCATGCGTGTCATGATATGGATTTTGACATTCACTTGCACCCATTGTGTGTGTGTGACGGACATGTGTTCATTTACATATTTGCCATTGGGGTTGTGTCATGTAATTTGCATTTCTATGTGGGTGGATGCAAAACTTGGGTAGGTCTTTGGCATGTGGAGGCTGGCCATAAGGGCCAGGGATCTAGATTGTGATGACGTGTTGGCTGGGGGACATGTGTCGGGGCCTGTTGGCGGGTGCCCCGTACTGGTGGGGGCTGGGGGTGCAGGGGACATGTGTGGGGGCCTGTTGGCAGGTGCCCCTCAGTGCTGGGGTGTGGGGTTGCAAGGGGACATGAGTGGGACATAAGTGGGGGCCTGCTGGCAGGTGACCCGCACTGCTGGGGGGTGGGGGTGCAAGGGGACATGAGGGGGGGCCTGCTGGCAGGTGCCCCTCAGTGCTGGGGGTTGGGGGTGCAAGGGGACATGAGTGGGGGCATGCTGGCAGGTGCCCCTCAGTGCTGGGGGGGGTGGGGGTGCAAGGGGACATGAGTAGAACTTGAGTGGGGGCCTGCTGGCAGGTGCCCCTTAGTGCTGGAGGGTGGGGGTGCAAGGAGACATGAGTGGAGGGGATAAGCACGTCAAGAAGGGCTGGGAGGAATTCAGGTCCAGGACCCTCCACAAGGCCCGGCGCCTCGTGGAGGGGGGCCGGGTATGCCTGAGTACCATCCAGATGAGGGTCCTGGAACGTGTAGGCCCAGCACTCCACGCCCAGATCCTTCGAAGGCAGACCCGTCTGGAGTTGAGCGGTAAGTGGCCAAACATTGCTGTTTGAGACAGGGCATGTTGCAGTGTGCTGGTAGTCTGATGCTTGCCTGTATGTGTGACATAGGCCATGTATGGATGTGTGTGTGCAGGGACATCATGGTCAGGCATGTGAGACCAGTTATGTGTGAACCCCATGGTTGGTGCATGTGTTTTAATGCAACATGGGGAGCTCTATGTGGAATGCACACATGAAGGCATGGCTATCTCTGTTCCTGGACATGGAGGGGGGTCAGGAATGTGTGCTGATGTCATGTACATGTATGGTGCACATGTGTGTGTGTGTGCCTGAGAAGTGTCTGTGTGACTTTGAAACGCCATGGATGCATGTGACTTTGAAGGTGACATCTTGGTTTACAGGGGCCCTTCTACATGGATGTTGATGTTGATTGCAGGCGCCAGGACTGTTTCTGCATGTGTGTTGTGTGCGTTCACCCATGTGTTGTGGAATGACAGGATGGAAGTGACATTTGACAGTGCCACTCATGTGTTATTGCTTCCTGTCTAGGGTATTTTGTACTGTACCCTGATGCTTGTGTTCTATGTCTCCCTCTACGCAGCGTCAAGTGAAGAAGAGGGTGGAGACGGCGCTGTGGAGCCAAGCAGCGGGGATGCCTCCACTGGGCGGTGACGCAGGGTCCAGCCACCCTCCCAGGAATTACCATCATCCGGGAGCGAGGGGGCTGGTGCTGCGTCTGCCACAACGGCTGTGGAGGAAGGGCCGGTTGAGCCCCCACAGGGGCTTCCAATGGCGGAAGACGGTGTGGAGACATCCAGGTTGGTGGTCTCCACAGAGGAGGAGGAGCCCGCTACTGAGCCGCACATGGGGTCTGGTGGGGCTAGTACCACTGGTGCAAGTGGTGCAGTCCAGGGCCAGGGTCAGGAGGCAGCACAGGTCCCCGCGGAGGGGCCTGTGCATGTCGCTGTCCTTGACCCTGTGACTGCACCATCATGCACCAGCTGGGAGGCCCCCATTCCCAGGCCCGTCCGCAGGTAGGGGAGAGTGCCATATCACCTGCCTCTCCACTACCTGTGGGCGAGAGGTCCCGCGACCGTATGGGATCCGTCCTGGTGGGTGTCGTGTTTCGCACGCGTGTCATTCGTGATGACTTACGTTCTTCCTGGGCGGAGAACGCACGCCATCACGAAGAGCAGCGTCGTGACGTGGCACTGCTGGGAGGGGCCCTGGTCGGTGGGTTCCTACATGTGACGCGCACTCTGGCGGACCTCTCCGCCTCTGTGGAGGCTATGCGCCGGTCGTTCTCCACATCATCTTCCGGCCCAGATTCCACCAGGGACCCCTGTGGACCTGACCTGACCAACACAGCCAGCTTGGTGGAGAGCCCATCCCTGCCACAGTCGGAGTTGGTGGTCCAGCAGGGGTGGACACCACAACTGGAGACCAGCAGATGGAGGATGTGCAGGCACCATTGGACAGGGCACATGGACAGCAGCAGCAGGAGCAGGCTGTAGGTGGGAGCAATGATGGCTCGGGGCCATCAACATCGGAGGGGCAGGCATTGGCCAGAGGGCAGGAGGACCCTGGACAGGAAGTGTCTTCCGTGTGGCAGCGGTTGGGCCATGCGATAGATGCGGAGCGGCATGCAAGGGGACATGAGTGGGGGCCTGCTGGCAGGTGCCCCGCACTACTGGGGGGTGGTTGTGCAAGGGGACATGAGTGGGGGCCTGCTGCCAGGTGCCCCGCACTGCTGGGGGGTGGGTGTTCAAGGGGACATGAGTGGGGGTCTGCTGGCAGATGCCCTGCACTGCTGGGGGGTGGGGATGCAAAGGGACATGAGTGGGACATGAGTGGGGGCATGCTGGCAGGTGCCCCTCAGTGCTGGGGGATGGAGGTGCAAGGGGACATGAGTGGAACTTGAGTGGGGGCCTGCTGGCAGGTGCCCCACACTGCTGGGGGGTGGTTCTGCAAGGGGACATGAGTGGGGGCCTGCTGCCAGGTGCCCCGCACTGCTGGGGGGTGGGTGTTCAAGGGGACATGAGTGGGGGTCTGCTGGCAGATGCCCTGCACTGCTGGGGGGTGGGGATGCAAAGGGACATGAGTGGGACATGAGTGGAGGCATGCTGGCAGGTGCCCCTCAGTGCTGGGGGATGGGGGTGCAAGGGGACATGAGTGGAACTTGAGTGGGGGCCTGCTGCCAGGTGCCCCGCACTGCTGGGGGGTGGGTGAGCAAGGGGACATGAGTGGGGGCCTGCTGGCAGGTGCCCCGCACTGCTGGGGGGTGGGGGTGCAAGGGGACATGAGTAGGGGCATGCTGGCAGGTGCCCTCAGTGCTCGGGGGTGGCGGTGCAAGGGGACATGAGTGGAACATGAGTGGTTGCCTGCTGGCAGGTGCCCTGCACTGCTTGGGGGGTGGGGATGCAAGAGGACATGAGTGGGGGCCTGCTGGCAGGTGCCCCACACTGCTGCGGGGTGGGGGTGCATGGGAACATGAGTGGGGGCCTGCTGGCAGGTGCCCAACACTGCTGTGGGGTGGGGGTGCAAGGGGGTAATGCGTTGGTGATCAGTAGTGCAAGGTGACATGTGGCTTGGCTGGGGGGGCATGCCCATGGTGGATGGGATGCCTGCGGGACATGACCAGCGGTGCAGGGTAGTCCCCTGTGGTGTGGTCTGCCTGCAGGGGCCGTGGAGGGTGTAGAGGGAACAACTGGGAGGACCCACAATGCCAATTCACATGTAGAACTCCCCTGCACCCGCGAAATACACGTGCCCCTCTCGCACAGGGCCTATCGTGTGTGAAAGTTGCCTGCACCCCAGTAATACACATACCCTGCTGAAATCACATGTGGAACTTCCCACGCACCCCAGTAATACACGTATCCTGCTGAAATCGCTTGTGGAACTTCCCGTGCACCCCTGTAATACACGTACCCTGATGAAATAGCGTGTAAAACTTCCCTGCACCCCAGAAATACATGTACCCTGCTGAAATCGCTTGTGGAACTTCCCGCGCACCCCTGTAATGCACGTACCCTGCTGAAATTGCATGTAAAACTTCCCCGCAAAAACTAAATACACATATCCTGCTGAAATCGCGTGTGGAACTTCCTGCGCACCCCTGTAATACACGTACCCTGCTGTAATCGCATGTAAAACTTCCCGCGCACCCCTGTATTACACGTACCCAGCTGAAATCGTGTGTAAAAATTCCCCGCACCCCAGAAATACACCTACCCTGCTGAAATCGCGTTTGTGGAACTTCCCGCGCACCCCTGTAATACACGTACCCTGCTGAAATTGCGTGTAAAACTTCCCCGCACCCCAGAAATACATGTACCCTGCTGAAATCGCGTGTGGACTTGCCGACCTCGAAGTCATCCTGGGTGTCACCCTGTGCCAGGTCAGGTGCCACAATGGGCCGCTCCAACAAGGGCTCAGCAGAGATAGTGTCAGCCACGTTTCCCTCAACTATGGGGGGGCATGGGTGTCCCTGACTGGTCCTCCACACATGGGGGGCTAGGGTTACCCTGCAAATCCCGGCCACGTCCCCTACCGCGCCCACCACTCCCACCTCTTGAGGCTCGGCCACCTTTGCCACCCTTACCGCTTGGTCGCCTACCAACCATGGCACTGATGTTGTTGTGCGTATGGGAGTTGCAGTAAACAATTGTCCTGGGCAATTGGGGGTCAAAGGGGTAGGTTACTAGATGGAATTCGTACCCTAGTGCTCTAGCAAGGCTGTATGTGACCCTGGAGAAATATGACGGGTCACGCAACGCACAGGCACCCCAAAAACAGAAAATAATGTGCACGCAACCCCACGTAGACCATGTGCATGGAAAAATGAACCCGCACTACGCTGTGGCACCCGGAAACACAAAAATGAACGTACGCGTGTTACACGCAACCTACAATGACCTCTGAAGGGGTACGCAACACACGGGGCAAGCACAGTTGGTAAATACGTGCGCGACTCACCGTCTGCCTGGAAAATGAACGTGAAAAATACGCGCATGTGCGCGTTGGCAACAACCCCGCCAAAAGAAGAATTTTACACTGTCTGAGGAGACAGGACAAAAGAAGAAGTGAACGCTGTTTGAGGAAACAGGCCCAACAGAAAATCAGAAAAAAGCTGTCAGAGGTAACAGGGAGTACGAACTAGAAACGCTGTGAAGTAAATCGTGTGTGAACCGACAAGAAGTACAGAATTCACCCACTCCCTCTCCACGAAAAGCATGCACAAGGAAATGATGTCCTACACTTACCTTTTGAACATGCCCACACGTCCAACGTCACTTCCGCGTATACGCGCTAAGGCCCTATCCTCCAATTACACGAGCTGACACTCGGACGTGCAGTTCTTGGACGTGCAACATGCACCCGGGTTCAGGGAAATGCCCGCGCTCGCATGTCACAGAGACGCTTACGCTCTAAGGGCCTTTGGTCCAATGAAATCGCGTGCGCGTGCTGACGTGCTTACGCGCTAAGGGCCTTTCCTCAAATTACACACTGACGTGCTAGATTGTCACGTGCCAAATCACTCCGTATCAAGCTGGCCACGCGTTCGCACATGGAAGACCACGCTCCTGCACAGAAGGCCGAATTACTGCCCCCCAGAGCGCCGAGCACGCTCCCACCTGCCATCTGCTGCTGCCTGATTGCCTGCTGCCCACGTGCGCTGCCATTTGCTGCCTGCACGTCAGCCCAGGGTGCTGTTGCTGTGACCACCCCTGCTGGAACCGAAGACTCCCGACTGCTATTCCATCACTCCACAGCCCAGTCCCAGGACCCAGTTGCCCACCCACTCCTGCCTCTGGGGTTGCCATGTCGGGCACTACACCATCTGGCACCACTGGCAACCCCCAGCCAGAGAGGCAGAGGGTCACCAGCTTCACTGCCACCGAAGTTGGTGTCCTGGTGGAGCAAGTCCTGGGGCAGTATGATGGCCTCTTCGGAAGGTCGGCCGCTGACAAGGAAGGACGGACTCGGATCTGGATGGACATCGTGACTGCCATCAACGCGGAGGGGGTGGCAGTGCGTGACTTCCAACATGTCAAGAAGTGCTGGGAGGACTTCAGATCCAGAACCCTCAACAAGGCCCGGCGCCTCTTGAAGGCAGCGGATGCTAAGGGGTGCCATGGCCACCTGTCGGAACATGAGATGAGGGTCCTGGAACGCATATGCCCAGCGCTCCACGTCCAGGTCCTTGAGAGGCAGACCCGTCTGGAGTCGAGCGGTAAGTATACATGCATACTTATTGGAAGCTGTGCGTGTGGTGGTGTGCCACTAGTGTGCACGTTGTACATGTGGTTTTGTAGAGCCGTGTATGGATGTGTATGTACAGGGCTGTGAGGCTGACACATGCAAGTCCTTTCATGTGTGAGATACATGGATGGTGTATGTGTGGGTAAGCATGCAGGCCAAATGCAGATGTGGGAGCACACATGTTTGGATTACTGTGTTTGTAAATTGGCATGTTTGTGGTGTCACACATGGATGTTGGCTCCAGCTGGAAGTATCTGCACCGTGTACATGTGCATGTGTGTGTATTTGACATGGGTGCAACAGTGATGCAACATGGATGCATGTGAGACTGATATGTAGAAGACTGATTGCCAAATGTGACCTGGATGCCAATCTCATCACTGCGACAGTTGGCGTAGGGGTTCACATACATGTAATTGTGGTGGCGTGTGTGCATGTCTAGTGCACTTCCTGTGTTTCATGTGATGTCTGGCTCACCTTTGGCTGCTCATGCTGTTGTATGTGTATGGATGGTGCTGGCTGTTGCAATATGGCTGTGGAATAGCTGATGTGTGTGAGTTGCAATGACATGTGTTTTGGGGATTGTGATGCCATGTCTGAAGTTTGACAATGCCACTCATGTACAACTGTCATGTGTGTATGAGTCCATTTTACAGTGCCCTGATGCCTGTCTCCTATCTCTCCCTGTCTGCAGAGTCAACTGATGAAGAGGGTGGAGAAGGTGCTGTGGAGCACAGCGGCAGGGATCGCACCGCCAGCCGGAGACGCAAGGCCCAGCTCCCCTCCCAGGGTGTCATCTCGTCGGGGAGTGAGGAGTCTGGTGCCGCATCCCAGGTTGTAGCTGCCGAGGGGAGGTCCAAGAGGCAGAGGTTGGAGTTGGACTCCTTGGCAGCCGAAGGGGCAGCTGAAACCCCACAGGGCCCAACAAAGGAAGATGGCACAGAGTCATCCAGGTTGGTGGGGGTTTTGGTGGAGGAGGAGGCCGTGAAAGGGACAGAGACGGGGTCTGGAGGTGGGGATTCCACTGGTGCTAGTGGTGCAGTGCAGGGGCAGGGACAGGAAGCAGCACAGGCCGCCGCGGAGGTGCATGTGTGTAATCCTGTCCCCGATTCTGTGACTGCATCATCTTGCACCAGCAGATATCCCTACGTCCAGACCCATTCTCACGGAGGGGATTGGCTTACACCAACTGGCCTTCCTCTCCCTGCGGATGTGGCTATTCGGCACCGGGTTGAGCCTGTCCTGGGTGGGGTGGCATTGCGTCAACATGCCATGCGAGCTGACCTGCAGTCTTTTCATGAGGAGACTGCACGTCTTCTCGCATGGCTCGTTGACCGCGTTGACCTACTGGGACAGCTCACTATGGCTGGATTCCTCCGTTTTCTGGACCTTGTTCCGACCCCCTCCTCAACTGAACCCCCTATGCGCCAGTCGTCCTCCGTGCCATCTTCCCACCCATGTGTCACCTGGGTGCCCTGTGGAGCTGCCTCTGACCCTGCAGCCAGGCTGGTGGAGGACACATCCCTGCCACAGTCGGGAGTCGGACGTCCAGCAGGGGTGGCCACCTCAACAACTGCACCCCAGCTGGAGGAGGATGTGCAGGCAGCAGGAGCCAGAGCATGGGCAGTGGCACAGCAGCAGCAGCAACAAGGTGGGAGCCATGATGGCTCGGGGCCTTCATCATCGGAGGAGCAGGCATCGGCCGGAGGGCAGGAGGACCCTGGATGGGAAGTGTCTTCCGTGTGGCAGCGGTTGGGCCATGCGATAGATGCGGAGCGGCAGCGGGCGGAAGAGGCACGGCTCACAATGGTCAGGGCGGAGAACTCCATGCATAGGGCCCTGAGGCGGGCCGATTGCCTCGAGGCCATTCGCAGGGACCTGGAGTTCCAGATGTCATCGTCCCTACGAACCCTCGGGGCCATGGAAGAGGACCGCCTCCGGGACATCGAGCAGGAGTTCGATGATGCCCTGGCTCAGAACATCAACATGTGAGCCGTTGGACTTGCCCGCTGCCCTTGTAAATAGTTATTTAGTTAGTATTCCTTTGGTTTTTTCTTTATTTTGGACCGCTTGGACAATGGACCACATTTTTGTATATAGTTTTTTTATTAGGTAGTAGTTTTTGGTAGGTTTCATTTCTTAAGTTGGGCTCATGGACCCTGGATTCTTCAATTGTACATAGTTTTACATTGAATTCATCTTTTTTTATATGTTTTTTTTGCGTTCACCATGGAGCAATGGTTTTTACTTTTTATTTTCCCTTGGATTTGATTTTTTTAACTGTGACTTTGGACACCTTTCCTTTGGATTATGATTTCTTGTTTTTCATTATTTTACGGACATGCAGCTTTTATTTTTTTAGATCCATTGTTGTTTGTTTATTTTTAATTCCATTCATGTTGCTTTTAATACATTTTTTTCTTCATACTTCGATGTGTGGTATTAGCTCATTGGTTTCATGCGTGTCATGATGTGGATTTTGACATTCACTTGCACCCATTGTGTGTGTGTGACGGACATGTGTTCATTTACATACTTGCCATTGGGGTTGTGTCATGTAATTTGCATTTCTATGTGGGTGGATGCAAAACTTGGGTAGGTCTTTGGCATGTGGAGGCTGGCCATAAGGGCCAGGGATCTAGATTGTGATGACGTGTTGGCTGGGGGACTTGTGTCGGGGCCTGCTGGCGGGTGCCCCGCACTGCTGGGGACTGGGGGTGCAGGGGACATGTGTGGGGGCCTGTTGGCAGGTGCCCCTCAGTGCTGGGGTGTGGGGTTGCAAGGGGACATGAGTGGGACATAAGTGGGGGCCTGCTGGCAGGTGACCCGCACTGCTGGGGGGTGGGGGTGCAAGGGGACATGAGGGGGGACCTGCTGGCAGGTGCCCCTCAGTGCTGGGGGCTGGGGGTGCAAGGGGACATGAGTGGGGGCATGCTGGCAGGTGCCCCTCAGTGCTGGGGGTGGGGGTGCAAGGGGACATGAGTGGAACTTGTGTGGGGGCCTGCTGGCAGGTGCCCCTTAGTGCTGGAGGGTGGGGGTGCAAGGAGACATGAGTGGAGGGGACAAGCACGTCAAGAAGGGCTGGGATTACTTCAGGTCCATGACCCTCCACAAGGCCCGGCGCCTCGCGGAGGGGGGCCGGGCATGCCTGAGTACCATCCAGATGAGGGTCCTGGAACGTGTAGGCCCAGCACTCCACGCCCAGATCCTTCGAAGGCAGACCCGTCTGGAGTTGAGCGGTAAGTGGCCAAGCATTGCTGTTTGAGACAGGGCATGTTGCAGTGTGCTGGTAGTCTGATGCTTGCCTGTATGTGTGACATAGGCCATGTATGGATGTGTGTGTGCAGGGACATCATGGTCAGGCATGTGAGACCAGTTATGCGTGAACCACATGGTTGGTGCATGTGTTTAAATGCAACATGGGGAGCTATATGTGGAATGCACACATGAAGGCATGGCTGTCTCTGTTCCTGGACATGGAGGGGGGTCAGGAATGTGTGCTGATGTCATGTACATGTATGGTGCACATGTGTGTGTGTGTGCCTGAGAAGTGTGTGTGTGACTTTGAAACGCCATGGATGCATGTGACTTTGAAGGCGACATCTTGGTTTACAGGGGCCCTTCTACATGGATGTTGATGTTGATTGCAGGCGCCAGGACTGTTTCTGCATGTGTGTTGTGTGCATTCACCCATGTGTTGTGGAAAGACAGGATGGAAGTGACATTTGACAGTGCCACTCATGTGTTATTGCTTCCTGTCTAGGGTATTTTGTACTGTACCCTGATGCTTGTGTTCTATGTCTCCCTCTACGCAGCGTCAAGTGAAGAAGAGGGTGGAGACGGCGCTGTGGAGCCAAGCGGCGGGGATGCCTCCACTGGGCGGTGACGCAGGGCCCAGCCATCCTCCCAGGAATTACCATCATCCGGGAGCGAGGGGGCTGGTGCTGCGTCTGCCACAACGGCTGTGGAGGAAGGGCTGGTTGAGCCCCCACAGGGGCTTCCAATGGCGGAAGACGGTGTGGAGACATCCAGGTTGGTGGTCTCCACAGAGGAGGAGGAGCCCGCTACTGAGCCGCACATGGGGTCTGGTGGGGCTAGTACCACTGGTGCAAGTGGTGCAGTCCAGGGCCAGGGTCAAGAGGCAGCACAGGTCACCGCAGAGGGGCCTGTGCATGTTGCTGTCCTTGACCCTGTGACTGCACCATCATGCACCAGCTGGGAGGCCCCCATTCCCAGGCCCGTCCGCAGGTAGGGGAGAGTGCCATATCACCTGCCTCTCCACTACCTGTGGGCGAGGGGTCCCGCGACCGTATGGGATCCGTCCTGGTGGGTGTCGCGTTTCGCACGCGTGTCATTCGTGACAACTTGCGTTCTTCCTGGGCGGAGAACGCACGCCATCACGAAGAGCAGCGTCGTGACGTGGCACTGCTGGGAGGGGCCCTGGTCGGTGGGTTCCTACATGTGACGCGCACTCTGGTGGACCTCTCCTCCTCTGTTGAGGCTATGCGCCGGTCGTTCTCCACATCGTCTTCCGGCCCAGATTCCACCAGGGACCCCTGTGGACCTGGCCTGACCAACACAGCCAGCTTGGTGGAGAGCCCATCCCTGCCACAGTCGGAGTTGGTGGTCCAGCAGGGGTGGACACCACAACTGGAGACCAGCAGATGGAGGATGTGCAGGCACCATTGGACAGGGCACATGGACAGCAGCAGCAGGAGCAGGCTGTAGGTGGGAGCAATGATGGCTCGGGGCCATCAACATCGGAGGGGCAGGCATCGGCCAGAGGGCAGGAGGACCCTGGACAGGAAGTGTCTTCCGTGTGGCAGCGGTTGGGCCATGCGATAGATGCGGAGCGGCATGCAAGAGGACATGAGTGGGGGCCTGCTGGCAGGTGCCCCGCACTGCTGGGGGGTGGTTGTGCAAGGGGACATGAGTGGGGGCCTGCTGCCAGGTGCCCCGCACTGCTGGGGGGTGGGTGTTCAAGGGGACATGAGTGGGGGTCTGCTGGCAGATGCCCTGCACTGCTGGGGGGTGGGGATGCAAAGGGACATGAGTGGGACATGAGTGGGGGCATGCTGGCAGGTGCCCCTCAGTGCTGGGGGATGGAGGTGCAAGGGGACATGAGTGGAACTTGAGTGGGGGCCTGCTGGCAGGTGCCCCGCACTGCTCGGGGGTGGTTGTGCAAGGGGACATGAGTGGGGGCCTGCTGCCAGGTGCCCCGCACTGCTGGGGGGTGGGTGTTCAAGGGGACATGAGTGGGGGTCGCTGGCAGATGCCCTGCACTGCTGGGGGGTGGGGATGCAAAGGGACATGAGTGGGACATGAGTGGAGGCATGCTGGCAGGTGCCCCTCAGTGCTGGGGGATGGGGGTGCAAGGGGACATGAGTGGAACTTGAGTGGGGGCCTGCTGGCAGGTGCCCCGCACTGCTGGGGGGTGGGCATGCAAGGGGACATGAGTGGGGGCCTGCTGCCAGGTGCCCCGCACTGCTGGGGGGTGGGTGAGCAAGGGGACATGAGTGGGGGCCTGCTGGCAGGTGCCCCGCACTGCTGGGGGGTGGGGGTGCAAGGGGACATGAGTGGGCCATGAGTGGGGGCCTGCTGGCAGGTGCCCCTCAGTGCTGGGGGGTGGCGGTGCAAGGGGACATAAGTGGAACATGAGTGGAGGCCTGCTGGCAGGTGCCCTGCACTGCTTGGGGGGTGGGGATGCAAGAGGACATGAGTGGGGGCCTGCTGGCAGGTGCCCCACACTGCTGCGGGGTGGGGGTGCATGGGAACATGAGTGGGGGCCTGCTGGCAGGTGCCCAACACTGCTGTGGGGTGGGGGTGCAAGGGGGTAATGCATTGGTGATCAGTAGTGCAAGGTGACATGTGGCTTGGCTGGGGGGCATGCCCATGGTGGATGGGATGCCTGCGGGACATGACCAGCGGTGCAGGGTAGTCCCCTGTGGTGTGGTCTGCCTGGAGGGGCCGTGGAGGGTGTAGAGGGAACACCTGGGAGGACCCACAATGCCAATTCACATGTAGAACTCCCCTGCACCCCCGAAATACACGTGCCCCTCTCGCACAGGGCCTATCGTGTGTGAAACTTGCCTGCACCCCAGTAATACACATACCCTGCTGAAATCACGCGTGGAACTTCCCACGCACCCCAGTAATACACGTATCCTGCTGAAATCGCTTGTGGAACTTCCCGTGCACCCCTGTAATACACGTACCCTGATGAAATAGCGTGTAAAACTTCCCTGCACCCCAGAAATACATGTACCCTGCTGAAATCGCTTGTGGAACTTCCCGCGCACCCCTGTAATGCACATACCCTGCTGAAATTGCATGTAAAACTTCCCCGCAAAAACTAAATACACATATCCTGCTGAAATCGCGTGTGGAACTTCCCGCGCACCCCTGTAATACACGTACCCTGCTGTAATCGCATGTAAAACTTCCCGCGCACCCCTGTATTACACGTACCCAGCTGAAATCGTGTGTAAAAATTCCCCGCACCCCAGAAATACACCTACCCTGCTGAAATCGCGTGTGGAACTTCCCGCGCACCCCTGTAATACACGTACCCTGCTGAAATTGCGTGTAAAACTTCCCCGCACCCCAGAAATACATGTACCCTGCTGAAATCGCATGTGTGGAATTTCTGCGCACCCCTGTAAAACACGTAGCCTGCTGGAATTGCGTGTAAAACTTCCCCGCACCCTTGAAATACACATGCCCTGCTGAAATCACATGTGGAACTTCCCGCGCACCCCTGTATTACACGTACCCAGCTGAAATCGCATGTAAAACTTCCACGCACCCAAGAAATACGTGTACCCTGCTGAAATCGCGTGTGGAACTTACCCGCGCACCCCTGTAATACATGTACCCTGCTGTAATCGCGTGTTAAACTTCCCTGCACCCCAGGAATACACGTACCCTGTTGAAATCGCGTGTGCAACTTCCCGCGCACTCCTGTAATACACGTTCCCCACTCGACGTTTGCTGTTTGCCAGCCCTGTATACTGGTACAGGGTTAGCGCATCCCTTTGTGCTGAATTGGGAATTTTGCTGGCTTTTCCTTGTGCGAGGGCGTTCTTGGGGGCGTAACTGGCGCTGCTGCAGGGTCGCTGCGCCACTCTGCACCACGGCTGGTTTTGGAGGTTAAAATCCATGAATACGCTGTGCGTGGATATCGATTTTAGCGCACGCGGCTAGCGCAGGCATTCGCACGCGCACACTGTGCGACAGCCGCGTGCGCCACTTTTGTGTGAAATTCTATGAATTACCCTCTTGAAGTGCACCATGCTAGACATGTGATGGTCCAGGCAGTGGTCACTATGGCAGAAAAGAATAACATAGGAGAAATTGCTTTTCGCAATGGTGTTTCACAAAGGTTCTTCCAAGTAGTACTGACACAGCATTAGGAGTTAAGGTGGGAGGTGGCAGATGCATGGGGTGGGAGACAAAGAGGACCAATCAGAAGTTTGGGATGGGGTGTTCCGACACTGCAACACTGTCTTTGACCTTGCTGTGTTCCCCACAATCGATTGGTCGCGCTGTCTCCAAATTAAGGGTACAATTAGCATAATGTAAAGGATGCCAACCAATAGGATTACTGAGTTTTCTGTCAGTCAGCATATTCTGATGTTATTGAGGGGCAGTGGAGGTAGTTTCAGGATGACCTTAAGGGGTTTTATGTTTTGAGTTCCAAAATTGCACTGCCCAATCCCAGTGGTTAATGTATAGGGTTCTTAAGGGGTTAGAGGACATGTTGCCAACCGTATTGTTCGATTTTCACTAAAATGTGCCAACTGCAGAAGATTATAATTTGTGGTTCTCCAACGATAAAAATGTAGCACGCCATAGGTGGAGTTGAGAACGTGTGTTCCAGTTCACTTCCACAGAGCTGACTGTTTTTCTCCCAGCTGATTGAATAATAAAGCTGTGGTCTTTCCTTCACAGTGTACTCTCCTTTTTGGAATACTTTTGGATTCTTCAAGGATTACCCCTGGGGACAAACTGTCTACAGTGGCAAACATACGTTTGGATATTAGTAACACATAATAACACAAAAAGAGTTGTCCATTCCCAACTATAAGCGACTAAAGTTCCAAATGCCCACCAGTCCATTCAGAAGTTGCAGTTTGTCATATAGAAAATTCGAATGAATAATAGTTAAATAGAAATATAGAATTATTCCAATTCCTATTGTTAACAAACTGGTGGTGAACTATGATACAATACATAAAATTATGCAATTGTCACATCTGGAAACTGTCATATGAAATGGTTTTTCAAAAGAAATAAAGATTACTGGTGTAAGCCGTGTTCAATAATGAAGGCCAGTTGAAAATTCTCGATGAAAAAAACAAACTTAGGAGCTGTGATGATGCAAACAAAATATTATTATTGATGAAAGATGCATTTGTTCGTTCAAACTGTGTTCTGTTATTGTGTTGTGGTATTCATAGAAATGGAAAATCAAAAATAATGGAATGAATTAGACATGGATTGTTTCTTACCTTCACAACGCTCAAAACTGCAGCATAAGAACTGAACTTCATAATTATAACACTGTCCATCAGTCTGGTTCACATTGTAACACGTAAGTCCAGATGCGTCACATTTCACATTTTGGCTGAGATCGGTTATATTTTTGTCAGGAAACATCTTTGCTCTACATTTAAACTCTCTGGGTTCACTGCAGACTGGGATTCCATTGGCTCTCAGCTCCTCAGGTGTCTCAAAATCTCCAGTGCCTTTGGCTGGATTGCTGACATCATGCCAGACTGACCAGACACAGACTTCATGCACGTAGACACAAGGGGCCTCTGTTGTCACTGTTCATTACAGAGAGAAAGTTAAATTAGGTGACTCAAATAAACACAACCACCTGTCAATTGAGCATCACTGTAAGTTACAGCCTAACAAAGACTATAGTGTTGCATTTCTTTTCATGTTTACCTGCACCAAGGAGTCTATGAAAAAGTATTACATTCTTGCCCTGAAGCAGTCTTTTCATCCTCCTAAAACATCTCTCTGAACACTAACCATCAAACTCTGAATGTCTTCAATATGCTTCTAACAATGTATTTGTTGCATTTATCAAGACAGAATTTGAAATGCATATATATACACCAAGCTATGATTGTAAAAGTGGACATTTGAAACACTCAAAGGAGGGGCCACAATGCATCAGGAAAATTGCTCATGGTGTCGATTTATATGCTGAGTCTGTGATTAACAATGTATTATTATAAAACCTACTCCACCAAGAGGAAGGGAAACAGTCCAGTGCTAGCCAGTATCTGTGCTTGTATCTGAATAACAATCTGAAATGTACCTCTTGAGAGAAGAATCCAAAGAGCCACGATGATGAATCAAAAGAGCATCACTGCCAGCCTTAACAAGAGAGGAAGAAGAAACCATGTACAGTCAATAACCAGGACTGAGGCAATGAACTGGGATAGAAGTCAGGAAGGTGAGCCTTAGGCAGAGTGTGAAGAGTGTGTGGAATGGGTTTCCGGGAACAGAGAGACTAAATGGGGGCTACACCTTTGACCGTTGCCCACCAATTGGCCAGTGAATTCATTCTGGGGATAAGCGAGAGAGTTGTGGTCTGGGTTTGGATGTGACGCTATGTGAGCAAGTATGATCTATGTTGCAGTATTGAGCTAGTCCTATGCCTGCAAGACCTTACATTATCCAGCACAGGCATTTTGTATTCATTTTTTTTTGCATTTGTTAGGCACTTAACAGTAAGTCAATTCTGTCTCAAAACACCCACAAGCTATACTGCCTATGTTGGTAGTGGGCTGGAACCTGGGCTGGCTTAGTGAGCTGACCCACTTCTGGAACAGCGGATCATACCTAGTAATGGGAAAACAATTCAAATGAAGGTGATGTGCATTAATCTGATCGGGGCTCAAGGATTAAATGGGCCTAAGAATGTAATGATGGTCAAGATTTAAGAATTCAATGAAATGCTGAACAGGGGGCTTTGTCAGGGGTAAGACCGGAGAGACGTGTGGTTTTAGATAACCATTTATACTCAGAGCTTTTGAATAGGACTGATTTAATTTCCAAACTAAAAGAGTTGGAGCTATGAAGATAATTTGCAAGAAGTAGTTCCACTGTACAGTTGTCTATCAGGAGAATGTATATTTTCTTCTCATTTCTTCTCTTAAACACCAGCTCTTCAAGCAAAGTCTGCAAGTAGGAACCTGCAGCCCCAAATGTGAATACCTTGCTGATATGTTATCACACCCGGTTGTTCTACCTCCCTATGTGTTTTGATTTTCTCAATTGCATTCAATTCTACTCTGCACAATTTTCAACACTGTGCTCACATCATAAGTGGTCGGGTGCTGTGATGTAGAACACATGCACATTTTAATCATTATGTTTAATAAAGAGAAGCTCTGGGATTTATTGGGAAACAGGTTTGCTATAATGTGAAGTATTTGATGAAATTGATGAATGATATTTAATGGTTACATTTTCAATCCTTTGTTCACAAAGAGAGGCAGGTCTGGATCAACTGATGTTACCCAGGGTAATCCAGACGTGGATCCCTCCTTGCTCACCGTGCTTATAGAGGCACATCTTCACCTCACTGATGAGGCCCAACAAAGCCAAAACTCTTGTCTGGGGTTGCTGTTGGTACACTGTTGGTACACTTGCAGCATTTCGGTGCACGACTGTCCAAGTGGGTGGGACCAGACTGATATGCAAATGGATATTTCTCTGCTCTGACCGGCCTGAATGAACACCGTCCCAAGAACAGGTTATTTGGCGGTGTTCTTTCTCGGTAGAGTGGCTCCCAGACATCTATTTTTATGTTAAGAACTTGGGGTTTTACATTACGTTACCCAGGGCTATCTAATGGCAGACCCCTTACTCACTGTGATTAGATAAGAACAGCTTCATCTCACTGATGAGGCCCAACAAGGAAAAACATGTGCCTTGGGTTGCTGTTGGTACTCTTGTTCAGAGGAGAGTTGCCTAGTATTTCAGTGCTGGACTTCCCAAGTCGGTGGAACCAGACTGATATGCAAATGGTAATGTCTCCTCTATGAAAGGTAAAGTGAGCTAACAAGTGGTTGTAGAACCTCACAAGTGGGCACCTTCCCAAAGAACAGGTCATTTGCCTATGTTAGTTCTCAGTTGAGGGGCTCACAGACCTCTTTTTGTGGTTCTCTTTACAGTGTCAGCACACACACATCAGCCACTGCTTATGCACTACCAGCCATGCACACACCATAACTACAAGTATATATGTGCATATATACCAAACCCCACTATCACCACTTCAATTACCATAACTTACTCCATGACCACACACACACACACACACACACACACAGATCCTTCAAACACCACTTCCACACCTGTAGCTGAAGTCATCTCCTACAACATCTGCTCCCACTAACTTAATAACAACCATAATCATTCCCAGAAATATTATCATGGACATTATCACACATACTGCCAAACAGACCAACACATGCAGCTTCCAGAAATGCATTCATATACATTGCAAAGCACAGACTCAAAACAAAACAAACGTACCAACAGACACTACCCTTACTGCAATTAACACTACACTGACTGCAAATCAAATTTCACTGCCTGACTCACAAACACAGATACACCTATCACACCAACACCATTACCACATGAGAAGAATGTCACACCCCTGAAACCATTACCCAAGCTATACCTCTTGAACCCTCCCGTTCTCTGTGTGGCACTATTTTGGTGTCCCATACAGAGAGGATGCACAAATGGCACAAGCACTGACCCAAACTGGCACAACCACTTACTGCCTGCCTGGGTCAACTGCAATGAGGTGCACCATGGGGAAAATTTGCATGTTGGTGCACATGCAACTAGAACACAACCACATACATAAACTATTTGCAGGCCCACACTGTAAAATCACAAGCATGACAGCACACACGAAGGAGCAAACAAACAAACATGTCCAACACCACTCACACAAGCACTGCACCTCGCAGCACAAACACAACACACACAACTAATGCATTGAAAAAAACATGACCAGCAACATCCTGTAACAGACACTGATAGGAAGAATGCTCCTGCCACCCAAACCCCAAAAAAGCTGGTAACAACACATACACAACCAACAAACATGCACTCCCCTCCCAAGAGAAAACATATTTTCTGTCAGGATGATGCTATCACTTCTGTCCCTCGCGCAACAATTAACTTGAAACATCTGGAAAATAGTGTAATGTGTTTGTGCCCAATCACCAGACTAAAATAATGTGAAAACACTACATATGAGATAGTTACATTGGGTGCCTGCCACCCAAAATTCAAATATGTTGAACAAGAACATGTTTTATGAATTATAACTGTGAATATAATTCAAGTTACTCCTTAATCATGTTACTCTCGCACCTCACATTTAACAGCATCAGTAAGTTTCTGTTGGTTACTATTGGTTTTAGTTGTTATGCTTGTAAAAATATAAAGGATTAAAATTATATATTTTTCTTCATAATTGTGTTTGAACCAAAAATAAATACGATAAAAAACACCACTGTGTGTTGTCTTACAATTAAAATGTGTCTACAATTTGAAAAAGCCTGTCTATGTGTATTTCCTCTAACATGTCCAAACAACAAAACCCGTATTAAGATGACACAACAAAACAAATCAATGGGGAAAACATTTTTAAAGACACATACGCTGACATGCGACTTACTTTATATTGTAGAAGGTAAGTTAAAATTCCAGCAACACAAGTTTTGTTTCAGCATCGAGTAGGTTGTAATGAGATACAAACTCAAATTTCTATGGGAGCTTTTCTATTGTTTTCACACTTTACTTGTATTGCAAACACGCACAGATGTGCTATTTAATTGGAGCTGTAGGTGGGGCGTTCTTTCATTTGGAAATGCCCCACTTCAGTGCCAATTGAAGCACTTTGCTTGTGCATAAGCGCTTTACAAATGAACAATTACAATTACAATTACAATTGCCTAAAACGTTAGGCCTAAGAAAGGCACTGCTGATAACAAAAGGAAAGTAGTTCTGCAGACCATAACTCTGTTCATCGTCTACATTTCGTCCTGCTCGTAACATCCCTGAAGGTCAGCAGATGCCATTAAGAATGGCCAAGAGTTTTAGAGGGAGCGGCCTGGAGCTCAATTATCCCAATGGTGCTGCACCCATGCATCCAGTTGCCTTTCTAAGCATTGAAGCTGTGACAGAGTCACATGGCAACAGAGTGCACGGTCAGAAACTGGCCACATTGGTCTCAAGGACAGCTTCACATTCCTGAAGTCAAGTAACAAGCATGAAAGAGAGGGACCTGGACCACATGTACACTTACAACATGACAATAACGCACAATAAATCCAGGGGCAGCTCGTCCATAATGGGTGCTGGGGTACCGACCCACCAAATCCCTTGCCTATCATGGAGGAGCCAAACCAACCCAGGAGCCCTCCCTGAGCTGCTTGTTGCTTGTTGCAGCAGAGGGTCCCTTTACCAGACGTCCTTACCGTGTCACGCAAGCAAACCTTGTAATGCGGAGGTAGGGGGTTAACGGGGCCGGCAGCTCTACCGGCCCCGTTAACCCCCTACCGCCAGGTTCGTAATGACCCCCAATGTGTGTTGTATAATGCAGCATTTTAACACAATATCAAAAAACATTTCTCAGGGGGTAAACCCTCTGAACCTGTCATGGTTGGCCTAGTCTCCCTAGCTACGCTTTGGCGCTCTGCCATATTTGTATATCTTCTCTTGTTCTCTTCAATGGAGACGCTAATTATTTTCATACTTCAGTTCATATTTTTAATAACAAAATTCTTTCAGTTTTATATTGACCACGTAACTCATTTAGTGATAAATATTTGTATATTTATTTATTTTATACATATATTTTCCAACTAACTTGTTTAATACGAATAACTCTTCAGGGTTGCCCTGTATTACTGCTGGAAAACTGATTAGTTATGAAATCAAATTGTTTTACTTAAAAAGGGTGTTTTTTGTTCAAAAGTGCCAGAGCCAGGGATAAAAATACAATTAAAGAGTCACAAAGTAGGTGAACAAGGGTATATTTTACAGCAGTACATGGGTTTTAGAAGCACTGGGTAAATGAATGAGATCTTTTTAAAGAAAAAAAAGAGAAAAACTAATGTTTTCTTATAGACCATAGTCAGTCATTCGATCTGTAAATTCCCTTGAGCTCTGCCTCCTGGTGATCTATTGAAAGTCACATACGTTATCTGGGACTTCAGAGTCCCCTGCACCTTTTTCTTGTCTTGGTTGATGCTTTTCGCTTTCGTTATCTAAGTCAGAATTCTGAGATTCTAGGTGGCCATTCAAACCAGCTGGGTCTGAATGGCCATGGCTTCCTTCAACGGGTACAAGGCTTTTCCAGATCTGCATGGGCCTGGTGACCATCTGATAAGACTCCCAGGGTAATGGCAATCAACTCTGCTGTCCTTCCCAGATGTTTTTGGTTGGCCTGCATGCCCTGGCATGGCTCCACTAACCAAACCCGCAAGTGGATTAACTGTCATCTTGGCACCCACACTGCTTCTGAGTTGGTCGCCACTGGTCTCTGCCTCCACATCTGCCACTCCTACACGCACTGAACCATCAATAAATATGTGTTGACTGTAGCCAGCAGGACCCTGCATTCATAGTTCCCTTGCAGATTCAGCTGTATGTGCTTGCCTCTCTTGACCATAAGGAATATTAAACACACATCCTTCTGTTTCCATTGCTTTGTTTGCTTTATTTCAGGAACTCATTCATTTAGCAGGTATTGCCATGCTACTGAACTTTTAACGGTGATGGATGTTTGGGAAGCCCAGAGCTTGTTGGCAAACCCAGAGCATGCAAAATGTTTCTATTTGTAAGGATGATACGTGATAGGTCTACAGGATGTTGGTATGAAGACCACAGGTTAGAGAGGGTCATAGGAACTTGTGGGACTTTGCATTTACCTTTTTCAGGCCGTACATCATGTTATGGGTTATGGGTGGTGGCACCATCTCCCCATACTCTCCTCTGCCTCATCTTCTAACCCCAAACATGGATCTTTCTTACATGAAATGATATGATAAGTAATTTATAATGCACCTGAACACAACCGTTTTTAGGCACAACAAGACAATGGGGGGGGGGCAGAAGGAGTACAAAACAACGATCTTACAAGACCTTCTGTCATTCAGATTGCGCAAGTGCAGGGAAGAGGGAGGAGAGAAGTGCCAGAGGGGCTGTAGGGAGTGCAGGTGACTCAATAAGTGCTGCTGGAGGGTGGCTCATAAGTGTGGAGAGATAAGGGACTGTAGGGTTGCAGATACAGACCCTTAAGTGCTGAGTGAACCCAGAGGCAGTGTGAGGGCAACTGAACATGCAGGAGCCTGGCCCGAGTTTCAGTGGGTGGCCAGGTGACCAGTGTGCAGAGCAGTCAGGGACATTAGCAGGGGCGAGGACGAAATAAAGTGGAAGCAAAAAGGAAGGTCTTGAGTTGCTTCCAGAACCAGGGATTGTTCTGCTCAAGTTTGAGTGAGACATGGGTGCTTTGAGAGAAACTGGTGTGGCTTAGGGGAGCCTGAAGGAGAGCTGGGTGTCATCTGCATAACACTGAAAGTTAGAGCAGAATGTCATGATGTGGTGGGCAAGAGGTGCCAGATAGTGGTGGAAATGCCAGGGAGAAAGGTTAGACCCCTGGGGAACACCCAGATACCAACAACGCCACTCCTAACCACATACACCCCATTCTACCATTACGAAAAGTGCCATCACCTACCATCCGCAAAACTAAGATCCCACACAACCACCCCAAGGTTAACATACCTTCACTGAAATGTGCTCTGCTCAATGCACTCTCTACGACCGCCCATACCCTAGATATCTATAAACTCCTGACTTCTCACATCTTAGACATCTGGGAAACATGGCTTCCCAAAGCTTGCGGCACAGCACTACATCTAGCCATCCCCCTTAGGTTACACAATTTGTTACAAAGACAGACTCTAACACCAGAGGAGGAGGAGTAGCTCTACTGGCCAAATACTCCCTCTGCATAAAACCCTTCGACACCTCCCTAGAAAAAAAATGGAGACACCCTCTCACTCAAATTCACCAACTCTCCCATCAGCACCATCACTATCCACAACAGCTAGCGCCCACCAGGCCTGGAACTCAACTTTGAAGAAAACCTTTTCCATATGATTGGTGACAATATCAAGGCCTTCTCTCAAATCATCATCCTAGGCGACCTCAACCTAGGCCTCAATGATCCTGCCAACCCACAGGCTCCTTCCATATCCAACTCAATGAAAGCACTGAACTTTCAATAACTGATCCATGAACCTACTCACTCAAAGGGTCACACCCTGGACTGGATCACAGTCCTCATCTTCCAGATCACCACCAAAACAAACACCCTATGCCCGGGACAGACCACCACATAATCACCTTCTCCATCTCGCAGAACACAAAAAAAAGATACAACGTCATTTCATTGCCGGATGTTTTTTCGTGGGGTTTTTAACCGTGGATTTTATTTTGAAAAAAATCATTCAATTTTTTGGGGGGGTTAAAATAATTATATAAATTTGGTGTGGGTGTACGGGGATCTAAAACAAATTAAAGGGGATGGAGGGTTTGGGTGGTAACCCCACAAAAATAAAAAAATAAAAAATTCAATGAGTTTTTTTCAAAAAACAATCTGTGGTAAAAAGCCAGCGAAAAAACATCCTGCGATGAAATGACATGAAACCAAAAAAAACACCACCCAAATCCTAACCCCTTCCCTAACCTGTAGCCCACACAAGCTCACCAAAAACCACATCATACCACTGCTGTCTATACCTACATTGGAACACAAAGCCTGCACTCCTATTCCTAGATGCCAATATTGCCAGTTCTTCTCAATGCTGTCCATCTTAACTGCATACCCCTGCACCCCTTAATATTCCCAGTTTCATACCTTTGTCTATAACTATTGCTATGTGGAAACGTGGCTCTTCCCTGGCCTCTAACGGTGCTACAAACCAATGCAAATGCATAAACAATAGTAGCACCGCTTATGCACTTTTTACCGTTATTGAAAACGTATATGGACCTAATTATGTGTTAATTATTGTGGTAAATGTTCAATGGTAATTCTGATACAATTTTGTTTGCATTAACAGAATTACCAGCAGTTTTGCTGCAGCGATGAATTCTGAGTTTGACAATGAAATGGAGAATTTAAACTTAGCTTAATGCTGGAGGTCAATTGCCCACTTCATTGTAAAATGGGGCAGATGTACTGGTAGAACTAGCACCTGTTTTGCGGCACCGCTGAATCTGACCTTGAAATGGAGGAGCTGGAGGTAAGTAATCTACTTCAATGTAAAAAAAGGTCAGATTTTCCATGGGTGGAATTACTGCCTGAGGTAAATCTAGCAAATCCCCAAAGAATTACTGTTGACTCCAAAAATGGAAATAAATACTGCCATGCTGGCACTCTAAATCTAGCATTACATCCAGACAGTGGCTGTAGCAGAATTTGGCAGTATTTCCACTTAAATACGTTAATAATACTGCTATATTCTGCATCTCCACTTGCCCCACAATAACCCCATTTATTATATAAATAATCCCCCAAAAATTATTGGACACAAAAAAATTTACTTTTTAAATTTGACAACTCAGTTTCCTTAATTTATTCCTCATTTAATAAATATTTTAATGAATTCACGTATTTGTAAACTTTTGTTCATAAAAAGCAAGATGTTAGCAATTTTATCTAATTTCCGCCCTTGTTCGCTACAGTAAAACATTGCCATTAGGGCTTTTCTTCATTCGAATTTCGTGGTGATAGCTTTATTAACTCTTTTTCTTCATTTTTACATAATGCTATTATTGTTCGGTGTTGTTCATTACAACAAACAATAAACATAATTGCAATAATGCCAACTCAAAAACACTGAGTGAAACATATTTTAAAATGATGATACCAGATTTCAGATAGCACTTCATGCCACCATCCTCTCCAATCTGAGCCCTTTGATTGCAGGTGTTTTTCTTACTTAATTCAATGGTGCTCCATTTAACTTAAGATATGCCATCTCATTTTACTCAAGCTCTTAATTTGGTGGCACAGAGCTGTTAAGGCTCACCCAATATGAGCCTCTATGTGTATACAAGATTGTTAGGTAGCAACTTGTGAGAAAATATCTGTGTCAATATCTGGCATGAACCTAATGCTAGGTATTGTAGAAGTTGTTCAAGTAAATCGCTCAGTAGGTTTAAGCTTCACATTGAATATGTTATGGGATATGTAAACCTGTGCTTCAAATTCATAGTCAGTGGAAATGATGTGACTGTCAAAATGGATGGCAGATTCAGCTTTCATAATCTATGACATTCAGGAATCCGTGCCTGCGAATGATTAAATATATATATTTGTGTATTATCAACACAGCTAACCCAGTTTTGAAGCTTCCATTCAAAATTCGATTTTTGCCAAAGACTAATTTACTGTATGCCATATCATTTTGGGATGTCAAAAGGTTTTCACAGAAAACAATATCTTTCGTCTTGTAATGTTATACTCGTGCAGGGCACTTCTTGATCACTCAATGCCTTCGATATACTTATGGTAAGGATTCCATAAATACTGTGACCACAAAAGTGATTTGTAGGGTAGTTATGAGGTGGTCATTTTCTATCTTTTACGAGTTAAAACACGATAACCTGGTTGAACAATTTTCTGACAGGCCTGCAACACCCACAGGCACATTTTCGGCAATGGAGAATGACAATAATAAATAGCTCAAACATTACAGCCCCCTTAGGCCACAAAAAATAACCACATGCGTATGATGGGGGCTCATATTTTGGTACTGTGACTGCGGATATATACAATGACATATGCGTGCACACAGCATTGATTTGAAAAAGCACCTTCCATTTCAACCCTCTCAAATCATTGCAGTCAAATGTTATGGCCGGAGCCTGGTATCGCTCATGTGATTCTGGAACAAACAGTGTTGGGGATTTTAACTACCTAAGGTGGGTGTGGCTAATAAGAGGACAAGCCAAAAGGCTCTCTAAAAGTAAAATGTGCAGGCCGGGCTGTTTTGTACAGCCAACCTTTGATTAACGTCTCAACCCACCAATTGAGAAATTGCTATTTTTTGTTGTTGAGGATGTATTGATTTATTTCCAGAGGATTGCTTTTACCTGGAGGAAGATATGCATTTTGTATATTATTTTAGAAGTATTGAACCTGTTAACTATGTGCCAGTGGTTTATAGAGGTGTGATGCAATGCACAATGAAAGTCACACCGTCCCTATGCACGATGAAAGCCGCACCGTCAACAGGGCCCCAGACTACTTACAGGGATGTATTTTCAGCTTTTTCATCACCCGGTTTGTTATCCAGTGCTTTTTTTAGATAAACATGTATCTTCCTGTTTCAGGTAGATTCAAATCCATGCTGGCCTCTTTAAATGATAATGCATATCCTACTTCCTGCAGTTGTCCCAGGGATTCACATCTATTATGGTTTTAGTTCAGGCATAAATCCGGCTTGGAAATTATTGCTGTAGTAATATTGGAGTATGTCATCAAGTTGTAGAAGCTCTCCATCACTTTTAGGTACCAGGTTGGGCTTTAAGTTATGCAAATAAGTGTCCCTAACCTGGTCGTACTCACTTGCAGTAGTCCAATCAAATGCTTTTAATAGTTAAATGACATCATGCATTCTTACCCATTGAATATAATGTCCAATCTGCACCTACCCATTCAAAGCCTCTAACTGCAAAACTTGCTTTCTTATTTCGGCCACTATTAGCCCCACTTACACACTCTCCATTTTGATTTGGACCTAAACTGGAACTCTTAGGTTAACTGAATCTTCAGAATTGTGGTGTTCTATTTGCAGATAGCTTCAGAAAAATCCCCACTTTGAAGGTGGTGGTTCACTGATGGTCCATTCGTTGGACCATTGCTAGTTCTAGGGTAAAGGAAGTTGAGCAAAGCGATTTGAGAGGAGGGCTGTTGTGGTTGAGGAAAGCAATGTAGATAAACAACAGGAATCACAACTAGCTACCCAACTTCCACACACATAAGGTGATTCTTGCCCGGATATTGATCTTTTCTGTCACTTTTTGTTACTAACATCATAAAAAGACTGAATTACTGTTTAACATCTTGTGTTTGCCCCCCGAGCCACATTATGTATGGCTCCTTGATAAATGCAAAGCAATACTATTTTTCCTATATATTTGCTAGTTTATTGTTTTTAAATGTCATTTTAAAATGTATATCCATTAAAATATGTATTCTTTACTGAATCTGGTGTATAACTGTGTATTTATCCACTGACAGCCTGTGTGTTACATATGGTCTTTGAGTCACCGACCACCTTATGTGGGTGGAAGTAGGGTAGCTAGTTGTGGATCCTGTTGTTTCTGTCCATTGCTAGTTCAGCATTGTCACTTGAGACAACTTTCTAGTTTTGAAAATCAGGGGGAGCTAAAGTGCCATCACTAATCAGAAAGTATTGCATTGGAGTACTGCTAGGAGGAAGATGGCATCTGAAGAGGAACATAAAGCGTGTGGGGGTTGTTTATTTACCCACCCATTTACTGCCCATGGCCATGTTCATTTCTATGAAATATGCATGCGACTACCAACCTCTCCTCACCCAAAACACATCCTCCTAAGTTGAGCTAGTTCCCTTAACCAGTAATATCAAATGTTGGCCTGCCAGTGCTATTTCTAAGCTGCCTGCTGCAAGTTAGTGGTTTTTCTTGCAGTTGTGAAAGTGCTACTGGTGGAATTAAAAAGTTTTAACCAAGTATCTGTTCAGACAGTTGGTTTATCTCTGTTCTTTGCACTGAAGTCATGTCAATAAATAGGCGTTGTTGTTAGATTTTGTTAATTGTATCTCATATATATTAGTAAAGCCTCCTTCCTCTATTGTGTTTGAAGTTGTGGATGTGAGCTTGAATTTGCCTCTCGCCATTTCTATTTCTGCTTGTTCAGCACACATGGCATGCTGTTCTAGGGAATGCATTTTGGTGCCCTAGATTACTTTCTGTTCAGGTATTTGTTAGCTGCCACCGAGCATGCAGTATTCAGCATTGCCGTTTTGTTAACAAAACTCTTCTATCCTCACTGACCATGGTCCATTATTTATGGACCATGGTGTAGCTCAGATTCTTAGGGCCTGCAGATTCCTATTATGTGTCTTTGGGGAGTTAATCGACTGGTGCTCTGTCATCACCCTAGTAGGCCTTTTGATTCCTTTTGGTTTGTCCTCTCCAACATTTAGCTATTCTAACACTTGGAATATGACTGGGCAAATGTCAATAGAATGTTTTGTATGAGGATGCTTCTGGTGGACTCTTCCTGGTCAATGTGTGCAGTGGTAAGTGCTGAGCCCCTTTCTTGATTGGTAGTTTGTCCGGGATCTTGGAGTTGTGCCTTGACCTAGGGTTCTATTTTGGAATTCCTGGACAAACTGCCGTAGAAGGTAGATTTTGGAAGACCCTTTGGTATTGGTGCTTTCACTGCCTTCTTCCACTCACTGGGGATGATTTCCCAGACACTTTACAGGGCAGGTAGGCCAGATTTAGGGATTGGAACATACCAGCAGTTGGCATCTGGGAACTCCTTTGGGGTTTGACCCCCATAACATTCTGTAGGTTCAGATTATGCACCAGGTGAGTAGCATCCTGAAGAGAGAGTCCCAGGAATGCCAGCCTCATCCCCATGAACATGATGGCCCGAAAAGTCAACAATGCACAAAGTCACTCACAATTCTGACAGCCCCCAGGAGCAAAAGTGACTTAGACGTATGCAGAGAGATATTCTCTCAGGCAGCCATTCAAACCATATCCAGTAAATGTCTTTATGGAGACAGGTTATTCAACAGTGGTAGTAGACCCAAATGCCATGAGGGATGACATTGACTAATGCCAAGAAACCACAGGGCTGACTTCATTGGTGACACCACGGAATGTCCACGTTAGTCATGAGGTACACTCGCAACCATGCACAATTCTACACAAACACACACTCTTGTACACGAAGAACATGCTTGCACAGTTCTGTAGATAGACGACAGATACTTATAAATACTGTCAAAGCTTTTATTATTTTTCTTATTAGCCAAGTGCAAAAACACTGAACGCAAGGCAACAAAGAGATTCAGAGCAACCTGCAGATGCTTATGGCAACTAACCCTATGGAACTACAGGATCACATAAGGAGCCTGGTAGGACCAAATACGACTAACCTATTGGAAATATAGCACTATATAAGTGTGCAGAAATCATAGTATGAATCTAATGAAAATCACATAAGGCAACAAGCCGCAGGAAAAGAGACGAGGGGAGTAGAACCATGCTGCACAGAGCAGGAAGGCCAGGGCTCACAGACCAGGTCAGAGACAAGTAGCACATTCCAAAGCTAAAACAACAAGAGGCCAGCTGCAGAAAAACAGAATAAATCATCATAATTGCAGACCAGAGGAACTTGGTTTTGTGGTCCTCAACCATGTGATGCGGCCAAGCTAGGCACTGGTCATTCACCCCAGTGGGAAGATTAACAGTTCTCAGCAACCCATACATGAAGTGAAACATGAACAAGTTAAAAATGTTGCAACATGGAGAGCACTCTCACAGGCAAAAGTGGTGTTGCGAACAGATTCATTGGGAACTCATAGCCATTCACATAACCTTGAAGAAGTGCACAGAGGGCTGAGAACAGAACTGGGTCCCAGGCCTTAGGAGACCAGTTCCAGCCAATTAAGGGACAGAAACTCTGGGGTGGATTGGAGGGGGCAAGGGTCAATGGTAATACTGTGACCCTGCAACAATGTAATAGATAGTTTCTCAGGGAAGGGGCAGGTCAGCCAACTGACATGCAAGGGCCAATTGAGTAAGATCTATAAGGGCAATCCATAGTGTATACCACTCCAGTCACCTGATGAGTGTGTTTGAAAGGTTTTTCGGGAGGGCCCAGGATGTGACAACATTCTAGAGCAGAAGGGATTGACACGATTATGAGAATTGTGACTCTGGAGATGTTTTTATGTCCTGAATGATCCCAGTTGTTTTTTGTAATAAACAAAAGTTCTAACTTGCCCTTGGCCGAGTCCTCCATTTATTCTGAGGGCAGGGTTGTTGGGCCCTTGGGAGCTGAACGGGTGAGCTCGTAGTAACCTCCAGACTTCTGGCATACCAGACCTCACCAATAAGTTGGTAGCAGAGATATGGTTTACTATGCCCGTTTGGCATAAAGCTGCCTGTCCTGCTGCAGCCCCTGGAGAGCTGCGGTGTGCCTCGCGGAAAATCGAACCAGACAGGGGTGCAGCCCTCTACAAAGGTCATCAGGAGCCATCTTGGAAATGTCCTGCCCGTGGTCCATGAGGACTCCAGCAGACCAGAAGGGTGGCTTGTCAGCTTTGGAAGAACCAGTAGCTAAACAACATCAGTGGATCACAGAGTGCAAGTATTGACTCAGCCACGTATCAACTATGGGGAGTTGGAAATTAAAGGGGGTATGTGGGTGGTAATGAGTATTGTTCAGTATCTTTGAAGTATTGTCTAGTAGTGTTGAGTATTGTGCAACATAGCAGGAAAGGAGCAGATGTAGATGTCGTTCTTGTGATTAGGGCACATTCGGTCCTAAGGGAAAAGGTTCTGGTGAATAACCTTGACTATTGACTTACAGGCATGGATGAAGAAGTTATGTAAATAGTGGATTCTCTTTGAATTGGGCATTTTAGCTTGGGATGGTATCCCTGTGTAAAACCTAGCAAAAGGAGCTGGCCTAGACTGTAGAAGGTTTTTCTATGGTTAAGTCTTGAGGAGGTATTTTAGCTGCACGGCGACATTGTAGATACAGATTGAACGCAAGAAATATTGGTATCCCCTCTTAGGAGGCAGGAAGACAGCTGTGGGTTCATGTTGGGGTTAGGTAAATGTTTGTGTAAAGGGACATCAGCATTGTGAGCGTTGTAAGTGATCTTTAGCACTAAAACGTTTAGTGGAATGATGACGTCACCCAATATGTCTGTGCATAGGACTCAGAGAGCATTAGGTGTTATAGAAGTTGATGTTCAGAAACTTAACATTGAAAAGGATGTTGTCCAGTAGGTGTGCTGAGGCGGCGGAGAGTTTTAGAAGGGTGGTGCGCAGAGCATGCCTGACAGATCTTTTTGGGGCCAGAAGGGCTTGAGAAAAATTGTTAAGGGCTCTTATTAGTGATATTCATAAATCTGAATTCAGAATAATCATTGTGTTTGTGTACTAACGGAGTGTTGAAAGCCTTGACTTGAGTTCAAGTAAGTGTAAAAGCAATATATCAAAGGAAGTGGGGTGAACACTTGTCCATACAACACTTGTGTAAGACCCTTCCACATTATAAGGACAGGATTTGGAAATTTAGCATGGAATGGATGAAAAGTACAGAGGGTAAATTGCCTAAGCCATGGACACAATGCAGACGTTTCTCCAAAAATATGCAGCAACCACTACTGACACACCAACAGGACAATTTTAAGGGGAACAAATTAGCCAATCAAAAGCGATATTTGAACTCTGGAAGAATGTTCCCGGAGGATGAGGGAGAAGTGGCGAGGCATCAATGGATGCTGAGCCAACAAGAGACACTGGGACCAGTTTCCCCGCCCTCCGCTCCACTCACTTTCTCCTGAGAGAAAGAAAGAAGGGGATACAGAAGATGAGCAGGGATTATACCCTACATGGGAGAAAAAGGCAATGGCAGGGTACACAAATTCAATATTTCAAACTCCACCATATTTTCTGTTATTTTATGCTACTTGGCATTTAGATAGCGCTTTACATATATCATTGGTATGATATTAAAGTGCTTGTACGTTGAACGCCCTCAGGAACCGCAGTTCAGGTCAATAGAGAAAGGTTCTGTTTTAGGGTGCGTGGGTGCACCAGTTATGTCTTCAGCTGATGTAATAGCTGTATGGTAGCTGCATCCTAGCGTTTGGTGTGGTGTGGAAGGTATTATTTGGAATGTGTGCAGTCTGGTGGGTGGAAATCCATGCTGGGATTGGCTGTGTGTTAGGGAGAATTCTCATAAATCTGCTAATTCCCTTCACCTTAGAGACCCCCAGCAACTTTGCTGGATTTTGAGGACTTCATTTTATTTGCCTGGAAAGAGTGTGAGCCTTTTTTCCCCACTCTTGCATGTATTTCGATGTGTGTTTTACTCTTGTGTTCTTTGATTATGGAGTTTTAAGATTACTCCATAGGCATCTTTTTGTGTGTGTTACACAGCACCTTCAGTGCAGTGACACAGGGATATCTTTTTAGACTTTCAAAATGTTTAAATACCTTCTCTTGGATAAACTACTGTTTCCCAGAGAATGTAAGTTAAATTGACCTTACTAGTCATTTTAAATTCCTAGACCCAGCACACACAATCTTCCAATAGAGTGCTGGAGGGCTTACCTAGTATCCCGTGTCTAGAAACTCATGTAGCAATCAAATGCTATCCTTTCCTATTGAAATGGCTGGTGGCAGTGGTTTTACAATGAACTACCATAACTTTTCCCGACCGCGAACACCTGTAGCTAAAAATTGAGGGAGCCATGTTTATCAACATGGCGCCTTAAGCCCCTTTGTTTAAACAGGTTCCAGTCTTCTTTTGTCGCAATTTCTTTTTGGAAAGGTCCTTCTAGAGTTTGTCTCTGCGTGCCAAACTAGGTTTGGTCCCATTGTTTCTATGCCTTTGGCAGGCTTCAGGACTGAAGACCGCCTCTGGCGGCTGAGTGTCTCGGGTGGGCAGGAAGTGATGGATGTGCCCGAAACTCCCTGTGCTTAGTCTCCTAGGAGACCCAAATACACTCTGGTGTGATTGGGCGGCTGACTGTCCCGCAAGGATAGCCACCCTCCTGAGTGGGTGGCATCTAGGCTGGAATGAATGGGAGAGAACTGTTTAAAAGGTGAATCTCTTGGACTGGAAAGCAGAGGCGACCACTGGAACGAAAGAACCAAAGACAAGCTGGAAGAGGACCGCTGCTTCAACTCCTGGACTGTTGGTTTGCCAAGTGAAGCCCTGCTGTAGGTCCGAATTCATCTCAACAGAGAAGCCCTTCAAGGAAGACATCTTCCTTTGAGTTGGTAGGACCAATCAACACTTAAGCCACCTGGAAACCATTCTTAGAGCTGGTTAGGATTAACCAGGGGGAAGGACACCGTCTTGTGTACTTGAGGACAGCTACTCGAACCGAAGATCTTCCATTTTGCCAGATTGTTGGACCCGTCCCCATGTAGTGCATGAGTCCCCCAACATACTCCCTCTTGTTGCCCTGACTGAGGCTCAGGAACAGTGAGATCTGCAGGAACTGCCAGGAACCAAAGTCTTCAGCTGCATCTTTTCTGCATCTTAAGGTTCTGTGCCAACCCGAATTGAGAGAACTTACCTCTTGAGGTGAAAGTTTGTGAAACTTTACCAACTTGCAGGCATAATCAGCTTGTGACCCAAAATATGATTCTTTTTTGTACAGACTACTTCTGAGAACTTTGGTAAAGACTTTACCGTTTACTACAAGAACTGCTCTTTCCTATTCAAGACACTAGCCCATTGACTTTGGCCTAGGCATATTGAATTGAATCGAGTCCTCTAGTGAAATGAACCTATTTGCACTGCCTAAGAAAGTATTGTTGATCTATTTTATTAACTTGTGCCTTTTTCCACCTATTTAAAGTAACTGAAGTGCCTTTTTGCTCCTATTTTAGGGGAGCATTATTTACTCAGAAACGTATTGGTTTGGAACTGAAGTATATTTGTGTATGATATTAAGTTGCCTCCTTCTAGTTAATGTTTTCTAAATGATTGTGTAATAAGTTAATAAGTGTTTTACCAAGAAACCTTGAGTGTAATTGTCTACTTGAACCATTGTGATTGTAAGACCTCTATGTAACTTCTTTTACTGCTTACATTCCCTCTTGAGATAAGCCTTGCTGCTCAGCTCGCTACCAAAAACTATGTAGTACACACTTATACCAAAGGTTTGTTTTGCTTACACCTGTAGTCCTAATTGTATGTGGTGGTCCCAGAGGGTAGTGCATGCAATTCTGCCTAACACTAAGCCAGAAGGACGCTTATGTGAGCAGCTATGCCGGAAAGTCATCGGATAGCTATGTTTTGTTAGGGTGTTGAGGTGTTCATAGGGTAGTGTTCGTATGTGAACAGCTAGGCCGAATTCTTCAAGGGTGTAGCTGTTTTGTAGTTGAGTGAAGGTGTATAGTAGAGAGTAGGCGTAATGATGAGATATGATTACGATATGGTGGTTCATCTTATTGACACACGGACACACAGTGACAGTGGGCTGGGCTTACAGTTACCGGAGGGTGCATATGGATATATAGTAGTAGCATGGGGATAAGAAAGCAGAGTGCACAGTGATACATGGGCACAGAGACAAGTGTACAAATGTAGATAGGCTTTCAGTGCACTATCTATATTTGAGACGGGCTAACAGGTGGAATGTGATGCCTTTCAGGCACAGATAAGATGTGATAGTCTTAAGAAGCAGAGTACAACACAGTAATCTTTGGGCACAGTATCTAGATGTGACACAGTCTTAATATGCAGAATTCAACACAGTAAACTCCCAGTCTTGCGAGGCAGAGTTCAACACAGTAAACTTTCAGTGTACTCTAGGCTTAGGGGGTGGGATGCAACACATTTCTAACTGAGTGTGGCGTTGCTAACATTCACAATCCCGTCCTGGTGCGGTGCAGGTCAATGTTCATAATTCTAACCAAGTTGCTAACATTCACAATCTCATCTAGATGTGATGTTGGCTATTGTTCACAATTCTAACCACGTTTGGCATTGCTAACCTTCACAATCCTATCCGGGTCTGGAGCAGGCCATGTTCAGAATTCTAACCAAGTGTGGTATTGCTAACATTCACAATCCTGTCAGGGTCTGGCGCTGGCTAATGTTCATAATTCTAACCAGATGTGGCATCGCTAACATTCACAATCCCGTCCTGGTGCGGTGCAGGTCAATGTTCATAATTCTAACCAAGTTGCTAACATTCACAATCTCATCTAGATGTGATGTTGGCTATTGTTCACAATTCTAACCACGTTTGGCATTGCTAACCTTCACATTCCTATCCGGGTCTGGAGCAGGCCATGTTCATAATTCTAATTAAGTGTGGCATTGCTAACATTCACAATTCTGTCCGCGTCTGGTGCTGGCTAATGTTCAGAATTCTAACTAAGTGTGTCATTGATAACATTCACTGTTCTGAGGTAAGGTAATGTTGAGTGACAGGTTTTTCTGGAGTAGAGTAATTGCTCTAATCCCCACCCATGCAACACTTATTTTTGGGTTGCTGTTGGTTGACGTCTGGTCGCTTGATACGCTGGGCCTCATCAGAAGGTTGGCGCTAAAAATCTAGCAGAACTGGCATGGCGGTAATAACATGTCCGGCTTGGCACCAACCCGCAAATAGCAGACGATCAAGAGCGCGTGGGCGCGCGCATCCCTGCATGCCGGATACGGCCATACCGGCATGCCGGTAACGACCCCCAAACCCCCACACAGCGGCATCGACCAATACGCACAGAACGGCTCCGCCCTCGGCAACCCCTAAATACCGTTACCGTTATTAACATAGTGCAAATAACGGGTGCGTTAATACCGGAACCGGAAGTAACGTCATCGGGCCGGAACGGGAAATGCCATGGCGGCCATCTTTAAAAACACAATCCATTGCCATCCTCCACTTAAAGGACCCTCTACACCCCAACTCCCAGGCCACCACTGACAACATGTCGACGACCACCCGGAGAGGCACGGCCCGCCTATGCAAACCATGTTTTACAGATGATGAGCTGAACATGTTGGCCGCCACCCTTGTGGCAAATGCAGAAGTGATGTTCTGCAACAACCTCAGGCGTCCAGCCCAGCTCAAGAAAAAGGCCATCTGGGAAGAAGTTGCCCAGAAAGTAAGTGCAGTCGGCACCACCGCATGCACAGTGCGTGATTGCAAAAAACGTTGGGACGACCTCAGGCTGAGAGTCCGGCACATATTGTCAGCTAATCGGGGCCAGGGGCTGGCAACAGGAGGAGGACCACACTCCCCACTGAAATTGGCCAGATGGGAGGAGACCTGCAGCTCCATCATAAACGTGGAGTCCATCGAAGGAGTCGGTGAAGCAGAGTTTGGCGTGCCAACATCGGCAGATGAAGGTAAGCGTCCCTACTGAAACTGTAAAAATAATCATAATCATCCTCCCCCAAATGTGGCTGCTACACCAGCCAACAAATGGGCCATCATGCACACCTACACATATCCATGTACACATTCTGGGTCTACCACCACCCCATTCCAATGCATGTTGCGATCATACACGAATACACCCACAAGACACATTTCATGGGCATGTGCCACCCAGAACGACCTTCCCAAAACACATCAATGTCCAACTGCACCCAACAATGCGTACTTGTGGACATGACTACGCTATCAAATTCCACTCTCAACATTGCATGTATACAGTCCCCTACAAAGCCACAAATGCAACTGATCAGATGGCGCCACATGTCCAATGACTAATGCATGCACAATGCAAGCGGACCATCACTGATATCCTGCCACTCTCTGTCCCCCACAGGTACGGATGCTGACAGTAATGAAGCGCAAGGGAGTGCACAATGCACAACACCAGCCAAAAGGCCTAGGAGGCAATCTGATGGCACAGGTCCATCAACCTCAAGTGGACCAAGGATGGGCCATGTGGGAAGCGGGCAAGAACCGGTGCAAAAACAGCACCACAGACAAGTACACAGGACGAGCTGACACCTGCACCTGCATCCATGGTCACACCATCCACACTGGCTGAGGACACAGCAGGCATGGAGGATGGCACACATTATGCTGCTGCCAGCACAATTGGGGAGATGGCTGCATCGGCAGATCATAGTGTTGATGAGGTAGCTGGGCCGGACAATGAGGGTGATGCAGGACTTGTCCACTCAGAGCCTGTAGTGCACACACCAAGCCCGCAGGCCACCCCTCAGGACACACCTCAGCTGGACTCATCTGACCAGGGCAGCCATGGACAGTTGTCTCCGGCCATGCAAAGCCCCATGATCCATGCTGTGCCGCCACATCACCCACCGACCACAACCCACACTGCCATACGGGACCTTGAGGGACGTCTCTCCAGGATGGAGACCCGGCAGGAGGTGATGCAAGGCTATGTGAAGCAGTACCTTGCTGAAGGGGAGACAACACACCGTATTATCCAGGACAGCACTGCGGCCGTTATCCAGGCCATTAACTCAAGTGCACAGCAAGTGCGTGATGGCTTCAATGCCTTGGGTCAGATCCTCACCAGGATTGCTGACCGCATGGACCAACGGCAAACACTGCCCCTTGGATCACAACCATCTGGGTCATCCGCATCATCCACGCCATCGGGCTCGAGGCAGACCAGCCCCGTGCGCATGCCCCTGCGGAGTTTGTGCCGCTCAGAGATGCAACCCCCACCTCCTAAGGGGGCTCAACAGTAGCAGGGCACCCTGCATAATCCCTTTGGGCATACATCCAAACACATGTCATGCCATAGTTGACTTTGGGTGTTAGGGGGTGGGTGGAGGGTGGTTGTGGGTGTAGTGTGTAGTACTGGGGTGTTTGGGGGCATGGGAGTAGGTTGGGGGAGGTGGAGGGTGCTGGTGGGTGTAGTGTGTAGTACTGGGGTGTTTGGGGGCATGGGAGTCAGTTGGGGGAGGTGGAGTGGTGGTGGGGGCGTGGATTGTTGAATCATGTTGTACTTAATTTCTCACGAATGCACCAGTTGTGTAACAAACATCACATGAGTGGACATTGCTGATTTTTTGTATGTCAATTTATTGCTTCATGGTGATTCGTGCACATGTGCCCACACAACCAGTGCCCACAGTACGCAACACATGGCACCCTCTGCATTAAAGTACATCAGAATGATTGGTCTACGACCATTTTGCGCACTGCGCGACCCTCACAAGTTTCGCGTCCTGGCCTATGTCCTACTTCTACTCCTTCCTCTCCTTCTACTTCATCAGGTGGTGGCAGCTCCACGTCAGGTGGCAGGGGTATGTTCCGCCGGATGCACATGTTATGTAGATTACACATGCCATGATGATCTTGCCCACCTTCTCAGGCTCGTATATGAGTGCCCCTCCCGACCTGCTGATGCAGCAAAACTGTGCCTTCAAAAGGACAAAGTCTGCTCAATGACCACACGTGTACGTGTATGTGCACGATTGAAGTCCTCCTCGTGCCTGTTCTGCGGGTTCCTGACAGGGGTGAGTAGCCACGGCTTCAGGGGATATCCAGCATCACCTACATGGGAGCAGAAGGAGGTATGTCTGAGGATGAGGCTCAGTTGACAGGTGTGCTCAGCCTGTACATCAATCAAGTTCATATGCACTATCTCATCATTGGCAGCAACATCCACATGACTGTCAGCCCTGTACAGTGAATGCCAATCCATAGAGGGATCCTTGTGTGACATACACAACCTAGGGTCCTAGGATTTTAAAGCACCAGGCAATGTATGTCTTGTCTAGGGGCATTTAACATGCAAATGTGAGGGCTGTGTGTCGGCGATGACTTAAGAAACTACCATTCCCCCCATTCCATCTGCACCCATGGCCCAGAGGGCATTCCCCTAGCATAAGCATGTACCTCCCCCCAATCCATCTACCCCCATGGCCCAGAGGGCATTCCCCTAGCATATGCATGTACCTCCCCCCCAATCCATCTGCTCCCATGGCCCAGAGGGCAGACTTACCCAACAGCCAGTCACTTCGTACAACGTCTCCTTCCATGTAGCGGGGTAGTGAGGAGTTCCGCAGCACCATGGCATCATGCGTGGATCCTGGATAGCTGGTTGTAACGCTCACCTGGCTCCCACGGAGGCGCTGGTCTGGTCTGGGTTGCTGTGGCCTCTTCAAGCGTGATGCGCAGAATACAGACCACCGATTGAACTGGACCCCCAAATCTTGCTTGTCTGGCCCGTGGGAACATCCTTCTGCAGATGAGAAAGGGGATTAACTGTCTGCTGAATAATGTGGTTGCTCCCCCCTTCCCCCCTTCGTTCTTCTCTAACTTCCTCCGAAATCCCCGGTTGAAGCTCACCTTATGGTTTGAAAGGATGAACTCTCCATCCTGCTTCTGGTGCAGGGGCGCGTGTTTGTCCAGTTACTTCACTGGTTTTCAGAATGGCGCTGGCAAAATCCACTTGACTTTTCCAAGCGGAATGCTGTAAGTATGAAGATTACAAAAGTTCAAGTGTTGAGCCTCCTTTTCTGTTGCCTTCCTAACCTGTGATCTGTCCTTTATTTCAGGTGCAGAATGAAGGCGATGCGTTGAGGGATTGAATTGCTGATGGTAAACTCAGGTGAGTTAGCGATGGGGGCAATCCCTCTTAATGTCTTTATATTCCTCCACACTGGCGTGAAGGTTCCGGATGCAGGTAAGAAGTTTGATAAAATTCTTGGTTTTCATCTTTCTCTTCTCTTCTTTCCTTACAGGTGTTCCAGGATCGAGACGGGCGTGGCTGGAGACCAGATGCAGGAGCAGACACGGTGAGCGTTCAGCTGCTTGGATGTAGAACAACGCAAAGCGTGAGCTACTGTCTGGGCCCCTTTCCCCCTTCGTTCTCCTCTGATTTCCTCCAAAACCCCCGGTTTAAGCTCACCTTATGGTTTGGAAGGATGAACTCTCCATCCTGCTTCTGGTGCAGGGGCGCGCGTCCGTCCAGTTACTTCACTGGTTTTCAGAATGGCGCTGGCAAATCCACTTGACTTACTGAGTGATACGCCGTAAGTATGAAGATGCAAAAGTTCAAGTGTGAGCCTCCTTTTATGTTGTCTTTTCTGTCCTTTATTTCAGGTGCAGAACAAAGGCGATGCGTTGAGGGGTTAAATTGCCGGGCTAAAATCAGGTGAGTCAGTGATGAGGGCGACCCCTCTAAATGTCTTTATAATTCCCCAGTAATGTCTTTTGTCATTTCCCCATAGGGGCCGGGGTGCGGTACCTGCCAGAGATGTGGCGCCGACCCGAGATGTGGAATGGCTCACCAAGAATAGCCGGTAAGTAATATGGCTGAAAATCCGGCCTTCCTCTTGTGTTCCCTTGCTCACCTTTTGTCTCTTCTTCTCTCCCTTAGGTGCGGTGCAGAGATGTGGTGACCGGAACTGAGAGCTGCGATGGAGCCGGGCGGCGTCTCGGGAACAGGTGAGTGAAGCGCGGCGCTGCAGCGAGCAACGCAGTGCTTTTAAATGGAAGTCTTCCTTCAGGAATGCTGGCGTGAAGATTCCGGATGCAGGTAAGAAGGTTGAAATAGTTCTTGGTTTTCACCTTTCTCTTCTCTTATTCCCTTACAGGTGTTCCAGGTTCGAGGCGGGCGTGGCTGGAGTCCAGGTGCAGGAGCAGACACGATGAGCGTTCAGCTGCTGGGATGCAGAACAACGCAAAGCATGTGTGGCTGTCCGGGTGTGGCTTAAATAGCCTTGGAAGAAGTTCCAGGTGAGTATCCTTCCACAGCCCCACCCAAGTAACAAAATAGTTCCTTCAGAAAAATAGTCCCTCCTAAGCCTCATTTCGCTTGGTTCTTCATGCAGCATGGTCTGCATCAGGTGAGTGTGCAGCATGGTCTGCTTCAGGTAAGTGCACCAAACACTTCCCTTTATGAGCCTGGCGCCTATTGCGCCAGGACTGATGTCCAACATGAGCCTGGCGCCAACGGCGCCAGGACAGAGGCCAAAGAGCCCCTATAAAGGGCCGCTGGGCTTTTACCCGGGGGCGTGATGCCTGCTCCCGGGGGTGCTGGGCCTGGTACTCCGGGGGTAGGCATCATGACACTGGTACAGCAGTGTGTTATTATCTGGCTGGCATCACACACCATCTGCACATTGATGGAATGGTATAGCTTCTGATTGCGGTACACCGCCTCCACGGCATGTGGGACTACCAACTCTACATGGGCACAGTCGAGGGCACCAATTACATTGGGCATGCCTGCCAGTGCATGGAATGCTATTTTGGTGGCATTTGCCTCCTGTGGTGTCCTTGGTTAAGAAATGTAGGCATTTGTGTGCTTCAGTAGTGCATCCAGCACTTGGTTTAACACAACAGAGAAGCATGATTGGGACATGCCATGCATTTGGCCCACTGTGTGTTGATAAGTGCCTGTGGCCAGGAAGTGGAGCACAGATGTCACCTTCAGCAAAGGGGGGATGGCTGTGCGGATGTTGATCAGGCTGACCAAGTCATCCTGTATTAATTCCACTATGTTGGTGATGGTGTCTCTGTCCAGGCCGTACAGGGTGTGGATCTGTGCTGGGGTTATGTCAAATGGATTTGCCCTTATACGTTGGATTGTTGGCTGTCTGCGGGGAGCGACTGCCTGCACTGGTGGGATTTGCTGGGCATGTCTCACCCTCCTTCTCCTCCGGCGTCTCTTCTGTGTTTCCTGTTGTACTGCCTGCTCAAGGAGTAGCAGTGCAGGCATGTCCTCCAGGCCCAGTATGGCAAGAACAAGTGGTAGCATTTTGCCTTGGAGGGGGTTGTGGTGTGTGGGTGTGCTCCTTTTGTGCTGACCCTGACTCCATTGCCTCCACCTGTGCTGATTGCGTGCACCTGTGGCACTTGGTTACACAGCAGTTTGCTGTTTACGGGTGGTCCGCGATGCCGGTATTGCCGGCATCATGGGGCTCTTCTTACTGTTATCTCGATGCCGGTATGTACTTGTACGTGTGACTCGTGGTGTCCCCTTCTTTGCGGCATGCCGGTATGAAGGCCTCCCCATATGCACGCGTGCCTGCATGCCGGTACGGTGGTGCACGGCCACAGCGGGTCCTTGACGATGCCGGTAGCAACGGCATCTAGGGTCATGATACACTGGCCCGGTAATGGATGCCGGTATTGCCTTACCGGTGCCGTTCTTACCGGAGCGCCAACCTTGTGATGAGGCCCACTGGCTTCCCCTGCTGACACCTGTAGACACTTTCTGGAGCCGCCTCTGTTGGAGACGCCCTTTGCCTTGGGACCCTTAGCAGCAGGGGCTACCTGGCAGAGGGCTGCCGAGGAGAAGGCCCTTATGGCCTAAGTGGAGGACCAATCACGGGCGGTGGGTGACATGGAAGGCGGGAGGAGGCGGGACCGGGAAGGGCACACTTATCTGTGAAGTAACCGGTCTTGAATCCATCCTGCTCTTCGCTTACCTCACCCATCTACGGAGTTCGCCGCAAACTGCAAAAGTAAAGAAACAAGGACAGCATTAATAGCAATTCTTACCTGGGCAAGCAGCGACTCCTGGCAGCACCCTGCGCTTCTCTTACCTCGTCCATGTCCGGGTTTCACTGCAACCTGCAAGGGAGAAGGAACAAGGTCAGCATTAACAAAGCACTTACCTGGGCAAGCAGCGCTTCGATCACTCATTACTCCGGAATATCACCGCATCCTGTACAAAGAGAAGAGAACACAGGTTAGCAATTAACACCAATAAACAGCGCAGCCCTCCGCGCATCACTAACTCACCATGGTCTTCGCCCTGTGAAAACAAAAAGAGACATTGTTAGGGAACAGTGTAGTGGAGCAAGACGCAGAGAAGACAGAGAAAACAGAGGGAAAGAAAGAGACAGAATAAAGACGGAAAAGGCATTATAACTCACCTGGAAGACAGCAAGCAGAGTCAGAGTCACAGCCAGTATGAACCCGACATAAGGGCACACGGACCAGTGAAGCAACTAGGTCCACGGAATGCCTGCATCAACCATGCGCCCCTGCACAGAGACGCAGGACGGAGAGTTCAACACACAAAAACATAAGGTGAGCAAAAACCCCAAGGGAAGGGATTTGGACCAGAGGGAGGTGGGAGCCCACCCATCACAGAACCAGTATCTTAACCCTCCATTCTCCTGTTATAGGAGCTACCCAATGTCTGGCACATAACCAAGCAGAGAGGGGTCCGGGATAGAGCTTAGACCTCCATCCAGTATCATGTGGTGCCCCCGTGGATACCAGAGCGTAACATAGTGGCAATCTTCAGGGAAGCCGCTGATGACATATGGAAAACAGTGGGGTATCCAGGAGTCAACACCCAGGACATAGCACACAATGGCACACCATTTGCAAACTGGCGAGCAGCCGTATGGCAAGCTCTAAGTACACAGTATACTTACACGTCAGACATTAATGCGATTATGGCATGCAAAATGGGGGAAGACAAAAACCCCTTACACTACATTCAGATGATTCAAGAGCTTTGTCACTTTGAAACGTGAGAACCATGGGACAAACAGTAGCATTATTCCGCTACATATTTTGCCAAGGGTTGCCAGAACAGGTGCAAAAGCAAATCAAAAAATTAGTGGGGATGGAGGTGAAGCCTAGGTCAGAAATACAGCTCATGATAGTACATTATTGTCGTCTACTACAAGAGAACGTGAGAATAAGCAAAAGTAAAGGAAGCAGGAGGAGGCAAAGTTAGTATAAATATGCAATGGAAGCAGCAGTATTGACGAGCACCAGAGGACAAGGGGCCACCACAGATGCAGTAAGCACCACCACCCACTGGGGGATGATTCATGGGGCGGGGGAATGAGCAGCATGGGTTATATGGAAAAGGGGGGCCACCCAGAGGATGCGGTTACGGGGACCAGATGCAGCAGAATCAAAGGGGATTCCCAGGTGGTTTCGAGGATATGTCCCACAAATGTAGCAGAGCCCAGAGGGATTTTCTGGGGGCTTCTGAGAGCAGGGGACAGAACCACCACAATTCTGGGTGTACAGGCAGATAGGACACATCTCGACAATCTGCAGAAGCAAGGGAGGGATGGAACAGAATAGCAGGGGGAACACAAGTTTTACATGCAAGACCAGACCCAATGCCAAGGACAGGCACCCGAACGCATACCCTCAGACACATCAGCCAATGACCAGGCATCACAAATAGAAGCACCTATGCAGTAGGTATTCGCAAACCACAGCTGCCACAGATGCAAGGTAACACACAACACACTTACACAACACAGCAAATACTTCAGATGCAGAACAGCACACAAACAAACAATGTGACAATGGCACACACAGACTCCATGAAAGCCACTCCCATTAGGAAACTGGGGGCGTCACTGTGGTGGGGGGGCAACCCATTTCTGGGGAATGGGATGTCCTTATACCCTCAATAGGACAGCCAACAGACAGACTTGATGTGTTCCATCCTATCGATTACACACATCCCTGCCGAGGAACCACGTGTAGAGCCATCAATGCTCAAGGATTCTCTGCGGTGACGAAAGTGGTTCCTTTTACAGATGATATTGCACTTTCAATAGAGGAGAATGATCTTTCCTTGCCCCCTACTTTATTCCTGAGAGACACCTGTAAACATAATGGGGAGAGACATCAAGAGCAGACTTAACATTACCATTTCATTCACTGACAAGGGGATAGTATGCTCCACGCCAGGGATACACATTCTCAATGCGAGGGAAATTGTTCAAGCTTATTGTGGATGAAGAGTACAGAAGGGGGTGCCAGTGGACGAGGAGCTTTTCCAACAAGGGCCAGACATTATAATAACATGGCTTCCAGGGATCCTGGGGAAAATGTGGCGCCTTCCAAATGAGTACCTATTCAGTTCAGAGATACCATTAGACAAGGAGGAAGTAACGATAATGCCACTAGAATTAGAGACAGTACATGTCTATATATAAATAAAAAGTGGAAACATAATACAAGACTTCCTCAAGGGTACTGTGAATCACTTTCCATATTCAACAGCGTCCTCAAAATGGACATTGGCAAGGCACAGATGGAAAGCACGGTTATACAGTACATAGATGACATATTGCTCTGTAGCAAGACAGAATAATAGTGTAGAAATTACTCAGTGAACCTTCTGGCAGTTTTAGTAGATAAGGGATACAAAGTGGACAAGACCATACTACAATATTGCTAGACAGAAGTGTTATACATTGAACAGATTATCTCTCAAAATGACAGACGAGTGACACCAGAGAGGGCGGAGGCAATACGCAGGACATCAAAACCCACAAAAGTCAGAGAGATGCAGCAGTTCTTGGGACTATGTAATTATTGACTGGCATGGGTATTTGATTACAGCATGTATAAAGGCCCTTTATTAAGGCTTTTGACAAGCTGAAGAAAGTAATATGCACAGCACCAGTATTAGGGATCACAAACTATCAAAAGGTATACTTTCTGTTCTCACACTCCGATGGAGTAGTGATGACAGCAGTAGTGACACAGAAGACTATATTAGGGCACAAGCCACTAGATTATTACAGTGGGAAATTAGACCCATTAATGGGAGGACACTATCTATGCGAACAAGCCTTGGCTGAGCCTCATTGCATTGGAAAAATCAGTGAATATTACCATGGGATGCAGCACCACTCTCTACGTGTAGCATGCTCTCTTTGCAATAATGGAAAGACCAAAGAGCACCCTGACAACACAGAGAGCCTTGGGGTATGAGGTTTTCTATCTAACGTAGCACTCAAAATAGTGAGATGCAGATTTGTCAACCTGGTGACATTTCTCTACGACACTTTAGAGAAGAGTGACTATGCATATGACTTACAGCAAACCTTGATGAATTCAGTGACACTCACAAGGTACAGGAGGAGGCACTGAGGAGGAGATGTGCTTTACATTGACAGGTCTTCAACAATTGACCAGATGAGTCAGGAAGGAGATAATGGGACCGCAGTCGTGAGGGTGAAAGAGGACGGAACAAGTGAGGTGGTGAGAAGCTCATGACTACCATCACATTATTCAGCATCAGCCTCAGAATTAGTGGCCTTAATATTGGAGCACAACAGGGGGAAGGAAGTGACAACGTATTCAGTTTCAGTTTATGTGACATCCACAGTGCATTCTGAGCTGTCACATTGGATGATGAGGGGTTTCAGACGTGCTGATGGGTCATCAGTACAGCATATACTCCTATTGGGCAAATTGGTAGATGTCATAGATCTCCCAGAGTGACTAGCAATCGTGAAATGCCAAGCACACAGAAAAGGGGAGGATCCGATCTCAAGGGGAAATGAAGTAGCAGAAGTGAAGGCAAAATGAGCCGCCTACTTTGGGGACATTTTAGAAATGGAGGCTTTGTCACATGCATGAGATTATGCAAGAACTATGATACTGAAAGTGGGGTATAACATATAACTAGTGGCATAGATTATGGAGCTGCAGGGAGCTGCATCCAGGGAGGAAAAGGAACGATGGCTTCGGAGGGGATGAACTGCATCTCCAACACATGCCCTATGGTAGCGAAACAACACAGGGCAAGTGGCCATGCCACTTGCATTATTGAACACAGCACTGAGACAATTGCATTATCCAACCCATACGGGGAAGGAGGTGCTTTCCGCCATGTTGAAGAAACATGGATCTGTCCTAACTTGGCGGAATACAGGGCCAAATTCATGGTTGTTTGATACGTAAACAGTACACAGCAAGGTCTGACATTAAGGGTAGTTAACAGGAGCCATACCTCACCCAGTGGGCCCATTCCAACACTTCCACGTCGACTATGTTGACATGATCCAAGTCTGCCAAGGGTACCACTATATGATAATGGTTGTGTGTCCATTCTCCCATTGGATCGAATCCGGTCCTTTTTTTATACTGATGCCCTTAAATAAAGTGGCAAAATTCATGGTCCAGGAAGTATTCCCATGATGGGGCGTGTGTGGGGTCTGACAATGGCCTTCACTTCGCTAATGAGATGTTTCAGCACATTACAACTTTGCTGGGAGTCCAACACAAATTCTCCTGTGCATATCACCCACAAGTGAACGGGGTTGAATGCCTCAAAGCCTTGCTTATAGAAGCTACAGCCGAGACTAAAAAGAGTTTGTACAATGGTTGGTTGCACTGCATACCCCTAGCCCTGTTTGCACTGCACAATAAGCCTGGGTCTGACCTCCATTTAGCCCCACATGAGGTGGTAAAAGGACAGCGCATGCGACTTCCCCTGGCCCCTCCTACTAGAGCAGTGAAAAATGCTGAGAGTGTAGTAAATGTATTGGGTCAGGAAATGTATCAATGTACAACTTCCTTGATTGATAGTGCCTCTTTCATTTGTCACCAGCTGCAATGACACCAGGAGAGGCCTGAAGCCAGTGCAGAAGAAGACAATGTTGAGAGCCAAGAGAACTTACTTAAGCCGCCACCCATATACCCAGGAGACCAGGTTCTCCTCAGGACCTTTTCCAGAAGGTGAAATTGACCCAGGTTCACAGGTCCCCAAACTGTTGAAGCAGTGACTGAAAGAGCTGTCAAATTAATTGGAAAGAGCATTTGGAATCATTTAGGCAACATCAAACCGTACAAAGCTGTGGCCTCACCTGGCAACGACATCGACAGAGCCAACGATCCTCAACAAGAAGAGCAAAGGCGAGAGTCTTGGTGCAGGTGGTTCTCAGGGACCCTAAACTATTGTTGCTGGTGTGGAGGATGAAGGGACAATGATGTTCTACGAGAAACTGTCTCTATATGCCACCACTGCATTGATCAAAAGAAATATAGCTAAACTATGGGGCTCAGAAACAACCCCGTAACACACACGGTGGGTCACGGATGTAAACATTTGCATAGCAATGGAACAGAGGGTGTACACGGCCAGAGGATGCCCAGGGAAAGGCCAACAAATCTGGCAGAAATGGGAAGATACCCAATAATCTGTTACTCAAAGACTGTAGTGTAACCTAAATAGGGGATGTGGTAATGAAGTTAAGAATATATTGTGTTCATTGTAAATGCTTTCTTTGGATCCAAATGCAATTTTAATTTGTTGTTGGCTGACACCTTCTGAGTCTAGGTTTATATGTTGTAACAAGCAATGTGAAAATCAATAAAATGTGTTATAAAAAAAACAAGAAGAGCAAAGGGACAATTTGGAAGCAGCACTGCCGAGCAGAGGACACCAAATGGTTACTCATTAACAGGCAGCAGAGTTAGAGCAACAACTTCCCATACATACAGAGTGAGGGTATGTTATTTTGCTTTCAACATACATTTATCATGAAAGTGTGACTGTTCTTATTGCATTTCTTCCATGCTGCCCACTTATCAACCTGATACCTTCCAAGGCCAATTTCTCCAATTTATCAGAAGATCCAACAGATCCAGAGCATGCCCTCCTAATGTGTATTATCATGTCTTCATAGTATATTTGACCCAAGTTTACCCACAACTAGAAAGACGAATCCCATCTACTACAACACTAATTTTTTTGCATTTCCAGCAAGAAACTGATATCTTCAAGCTGCACCAGGTTTCAAGCAGCACAGGCAATGGAAAGGGTTATTAAAAACATGCCCATCTTGTCTCTTATTTCCAAGTGGTGTTTTTGCATTTCCCTTTTTGGTGAATAGCCCTTGTATCTAGTTCTGCTGCTGTATCCTCTACTAACATTCCCGCAACTCTAGCAGGTGGATTGACCATGTCAGGTGGACAGGAGAGAACTGCAGCACGGTAAGGAGAGGTAAGCACAGTTATGACAAAGAAATGGGAGTGTTAGATCTATATCTCACTGACACTGCTCGAGTGTCTAACAATATGTGGTACAATCACCTGACTATGACTAAGTAGGTAAAGAAATCACTGCAGAGAGCTGCTATGTCTGCTCACTAATACCCAATGCCATGAGTGCTTCCAGAACTTGTATAGCAACCGAAATACCAGCAGCAAGAGCACAATGCCTTATGTACCTATCCATGTTCACAACCCAAGGAAGTTTCCAAGGGAAAACAGCAACATTAAGATGGATGTCTCAGGCAACGTTCCCCTATGAAGACAGTGATATAAAGACTCTTGACAAGATGAACAATTACTGACAACTAGACCAAGTTATACAATACATAACTAATGGCCCATAGAAAGGATAGACAAAAACAATAACACTGAAATAATTACTCTGCTTGAAGATGGGGTGGTCAAAGAAATAGGAGGATAACCAGGATGTTGGGAAAGACCACAGATGCTCGTGTATGGCCAAGTATGCACAGCAGAAGTATGGAAAGAGGGAGTTGTAAGAAGCAAAGCACACACCCTAGTACAAGTACCAGTGAACACAGTGCAAGGAGAAAACAACAAGTGCCTGAAGGAATGGAATGCAGGCACTATGTTGCTCACCTGGGTAGACAATGAAGCTGGACCAATGCCTATAATACTAATGAAGAAACCAGCATTATGTTACCAGAATTAAGGTGCAGTTAAGGTTGGAGATACTACAGAGTGTAGGTCCACAGAGAAGCAGCCAGCAATGAAGGTCAGCACAGCAGTACCAATGGACCATTATTGGGCATGTGGATCCAAGACATATGAGAAGCTTCCACCCAGCTGGTGTGGAGTTTGCTCATTGGTGCACCGCAATATGCCAGCACTGGTAGTGTCACAGAAGGATATGAAGATAGATTGCTTCCCTAAAATGGATACTAATAAGAGGAAGAAGAGATCAATAGAAGGGGAAGAAAAGGGAAGAAAGAAACAGTCAGTAGAAATGAGTAGAGTGAAAAGAGACAACTATTTCACATCACTATCAGAAGGATCACTAGACGATGTATTCCCCTGAGCATCGGTTGTTCAACAGGACAGAGATGTTTTTCACATCAGTAGTTTCAGCTGTCCAGACATACACAAACGTAAAATGGTAACAGATAACCAGATGGCAGCTGATGCAGACAATAAATTCTACAGTAAATGGCTTAAATGCGATAAAAGAAGAGCTCCGAGCATTAAGGTTAATGGCACTCCAAAACAGCGATGTTCTAGAGCAATAAAAGGAGTTTGCGGCAAGATTGGGATTTTCTGTTGCATGTTCTGACCTGCTAGTGGCGGAAAACACAGCACACTGACCGAAGCAGTGACACGATTATCGAAGATGCACGCCAAGATGGAAGAAGAAGCCAAAGGGACAAGAAAGGACCAGAGCTGGTTGTTATGTATATGGTCTTGGATGCGATCATGGTTAGCAGACCGACTGAAAGTATTACTAGGAGCATTATTACTAGTACTAGTGGGAATGTGTGTGGTGAAGATCTGCATTACACAATGTTGTAAAAGTGTTAGTGGATGTGAATACGAAGAACAAACGGGCACGATAGTGGTAGAAATAATAGCCTTAGGGCCAGGATAAAGGAATGTCCACTGCTACCGACTTAGATGATAACATTTGACAATCCATTCGACAATAACGCATACTGGGGGGAAATGGGTATGGTGCAACCCAGAAGGAGATTGCAGATATATGACCTGGAGTTTTGATGGCCATGCAAATTACTATTTACATCTTGGAGGATTAACAAATATATGGCTTCCAAAACCCAGAGTGACAAAGTATGGAGGGCTGGTCGACATGTCGACCAGAGTGGGGACTGAAGAGAGGGTCCCAGGAATTCCCATCGGCATCTCCATGAACATGACAGCCCAAAGAGTCAAGAATGCACAAAGTCATTCACTATTCAGACAGTCCCCGGGAGCACCAGTGACTGAGACATTTGCAGAGAGATATTCTCTCAGGCCACCATTCAAACCTTATCCAGTGAATGTCTTCATTGATACAGGTGCCTCAACAGTGGTTATAGACCCAAACGCCATGATGGGTGATATTGACTGATGCCAAGAAACCACTGTGCTGACGTCATTGGGGACACTACGATATAGCCACGTTAGTCATGAAGTACACTCGCACCATGCACAATTTTACAAAAACACACTTGTGTACAAGAAGAGCATGCTTACACAGTTCTGTAGATAGAGGACAGATACATAATAATACTGTCAAAGATTGATTATTTTTATCATAAGCCAAGTGCAGAAATGCTTAATGCAAGGCAACAAAGAAATGCAGAGCAAGCATGGAGATGCTTATGGCAACTAAATCTATAGAATTACAGGATCACATAAGGAGACTGGCAGGACCAAATATGACTAACCTATAGGAAAATTAGCACTATATAAGTAACTAGAAATTATATTATAAGTCTAATGAAAATCCCATAAGGTGTCATGATGCCTACCCCCGGAGCACTAGGCCAGACCCAGCACCCCCGGGAGCAGGCATCATGCCCCCGGGTAAAAGCCCAGCGGCCCCTTATAGGGGCTCTTTGGACTCTGTCCTGGTGCCTTTGGCGCCAGGCTCATGTTGGACATCAGTCCTTGCGCCATAGGCGCCAGGCTCAAAAAGGAAGGTGTTTGGTGCACTTAACTGATGCAGACCATGCTGCAAGATTCAGGCCTCCTTGAGACCTGAAAGGGACTATTTTTTCATTGGGACTATTTTACCACTCGGGCGTGGCCAGGGAAGGATACTTGCCTGGAACTACTTTGGGGGCTATTTAAGCCACGCCCAGACAGTAGCTCACGCTTCGCGTTGTTCTGCATCCAAGCAGCTGAACGCTCACCGTGTCTGCTCCTACATCTGGTCTCCAGCCACGCCCGCCTCGATCCTGGAACACCTGTAAGGAAAGAAGAGAAGAGAAAGGTGAAAACCAAGAATTTTATCAAACTTCTTACCTGCATCCGGAAACTTCACGCCAGCTTTCCTGAGAAAAGACTTTCATTTAAAAGCACTGCGTTGCTCGCTGCAGCGCCGCGCTTCACTCACCTGTCCTCGGGAGTTCTTCTGGCTCCACCGCGACTGTCTGCACCGGTCGCCACATCTCTGCGCCTAGGGGAGAGAAGAAGAGACAAAAGGTGAACAGAAGGAACATATGCCTTCTGTTGGTGGACCATTCCTCATTTCGGGTCGGCGCCGCTTCGTTGGCAGGTACCGCACCCCGACCCCTATGGGGAAAGGACAAAAGACATTACTGGAGGAATATAAAGACATTAAGAGGGATCGCCCCCATTGCTAACTCACCTGAGTTTACCATCGGCAATTCAATCCCTCAACGCATCGCCTTCATTCTGCACCTGAAATAAAGGACAGATTACAGGTTAGGAAGGCAACAGAAAAGGAGGCTCAACACTTGAACTTTTGTAATCTTCATACTTACGGCATTCCGCTTGGAAAAGTCAAGTGGATTTTGCCAGCGCCATTCTGAAAACCAGTGAAGTAACTGGACAAACACGCGCCCCTGCACCAGAAGCAGGATGGAGAGTTCATCCTTTCAAACCATAAGGTGAGCTTCAACCGGGGATTTCGGAGGAAGTTAGAGAAGAACGAAGGGGGGAAGGGGGGAGCAAGCACACTATTCTGCAGACTGTTAATCCCCTTTCTCATCTGCAGAAGGATATTCCTACGGGCTAGACAAGCACGATTTGAGGGTCCTGTTCAGACGGTGTTCTGAGTTCTGCGCATCACGCTCGAAGAGGCCACAGCAACCCAGACTAGACCAGCGCCTCTGTGGGAGTCTCCGTGGGAGTCAGGTGAGCGTTACAGAACGCGAAGCCTTCCTACAAATTCCCACCCAGGCGCTATAGAAACTTCTGAGACTGATCAGTTGGCCCAACTACTGGGGGAATTACGGGCCGAAGTACACGCCGCTCGTCAAGAGACTAATGCACTCAGGAGGGAAGTGATTGTGTCAAAGGAAAGAACTGATGACCTGGCTAGACAGTTTTTTCAAGGTCAAGCTGGACACACTCCTCTACCCGGTTCCGGAGGGAACCCCGTTCCTGCGGTTCCCAGTAACCCCGTGCAGATTAATCTACCTGGAAACATGCCGCTGGCCCCACCTGAACGCTTTGCTGGGGACCCCAAACGATTCGCCGCATTCATGAATCAGTGTCGTTTGCACTTCCTATGCAGACCTGGGGCCTTCCTAATGACCAGACCAAGGTAGCCTTTGTATTGTCATATCTCAGCGGCTGTGCTGCCGATTGGTCAGTTCCACTGGTTACTCAAGATGACCCGATTCTCCGTGATTTTCAAGGATTCCAAGCAAGCATGGAAAGGTTATTTTCTCGACACTCTCAGGGGCAGGCTCTGGATGACGAACTTCTATCCCTGCGACAGGGCAATCAGGACCTCATATCCTACATTGCAACCTTTAATAGACTAATTGTGGAAACTGGGTGGCCAGAGGATAAAAGAATCACGTTATTTTATCGAGGTCTACGCAGAGAACTTAAAGATGTCCTGGCCCAAGTTGTAAATCCGCCCCAAGAATGCACAGAATATATAGACTTAGTGGTCCAATTGGATCACAGACTTCAAAACAGAAAAGCAGATAGGTCCAAGTTTGAGACGCGGGTGTTGTTGGTCAAGACCCATGCTAACCCTAAAGGTACTGATGTCTCTGAGCCTATGCAAATCGGAGGGGTTAAAGGACCTTTAACTCAAAAAGAACGTGAAAGAAGACAGCAGATGCAATTATGTCTTTATTGTGGGTCCTCTTGACACTTTCTACGAGATTGCCCGGCAAAACCGCCCAAGAAGGTGGTAGGAGCCGCTGATAAAAACCATGAAGATTCTGTTTCGGGAAACGACCACGCCCGACAAGCGTAGGGGTCCGCTTGCCGAGCTTGATAACTAACTCTCAGACCTCTCATTTCATTGTGCTAATGATCCTCGTAGATCCGGAACAGCCTAAGCGGTTGCATGCAATAAAGGCATACATCGATAGTGGGGCTATAGGAAACCATGTGGATCGTGAATTGGTCTCTAGGATTAACCTCCCTCTGCGTCCTAAAACCAGCAAAGATTTCATCACCACAGTCGATGGAACCGAAATTGCCTCTGGACCGGTAACACATTCCACTGCTGAGGTGACACTTATAGATCCGGACGGCCATCGGGAGGCAGTTGTGTTTGATGTAATCAAGGCTCCACAGTTTCAGGTTATTCTCGAAATCCCTTGGTTAGAGACACATAATCCTCAAATTGATTGGCGAGCAAAGAGAATAACCTTCCCGGATTGTGCACAAACCTGCTACCCAGAAAATCTGAAGATTAGTCTAGCGTCTGTAACCTCTGTCTCCATGCAACTACCTCCGGGATACCAAGACTTTCAGGACGTCTTCCAAAAGGAACAGGCCAACACGTTACCTCCCCTCAGATCGTACGATTGCCAAATCGATCTGGTGCCCGGTGCACAACCCCATTGTAGCAGGATTTATGCCCTTACTGAACCCGAGAATCTGCATCTGAGACAATATTTAGATCAATACCTAGCCAATGGTTTCATTCGCCCATCAAAGTCTCCGGCATCCATGGCTTTGTTCTTCGTGCCCAAAAAAGAAGGCAACCTTAGAACTTGTATCGACTACCGTGCATTGAACCAGATAACTGTTAAAAATCGTTACCCTCTGCCTCTGATCCCTGAACTCCTTGACCAGGTGAAGGACGCTTGCGTATACACCAAGTTAGATCTCCGGGGGGCTTATCATCTGGTGCGAGTAAAAGAAGGCGACGAATGGAAAACGGCCTTCCGTACAAAATATGGATTATTCGAATACCAGGTGATGCCTTTCGGGTTGTGCAACGCGCCTGCTGCCTTCCAATTCTTCATGAACGATGTCCTTCAGGAACTGATCGATGTTTGTGTTGTCAGATATATCAATGACATTCTTGTGTACTCCTCTTCGGAATCTGATCACAGAAAGCATGTCAGGGTAGTCCTTGAGAAATTGCGCCAGCACAAACTGTTTGCAAAGCTGGAAAAGTGCGTTTTCCATACCACCGAGGTTGAGTTTCTTGGATTCATCCTGACACCTAAAGGGGTCCGAATGGACTCACGAAAAGTGGATGCCATACTCAAATGGCCATCACCTAGTTCGGTGAAAGGTGTCCAAAGCATGCTTGGTTTTGCCAATTTTTATCGCAGATTTATCCCGGAATTTTCACGTGTGGTACAACCCATCGCTGCACTCTTGCGGAAAAATAAACGCTTCGAATGGACTGAGGAAGCCGAACAGGCCTTTCAGGAATTGAAAGCTAAATTCACGTCCGCACCTATTTTGAAGCACCCGCGTCCCGATCTCCCATATATAGTCGAAACCGACGCGTCCACCTTGGCCATGGGAGCTGTCCTGTCTCAGAGAGACCCTGAAACGAACCAACTGCACCCCGTAGCATTTTGGTCCAGAAAGTTCTCGCCGCCTGAGGTAAATTATGCAATCACCGACAAGGAATTATTAGCCATTAAGTCCGCCTTTAAGGCTTGGCGGCATTATCTTCTTGGCGCCAGGCATACCATCACCGTGATCACTGATCACCGAAACTTACAATATTTAAAAACTGCCAAAGCTCAATCGTCACATCAGCTCCAATGGGCTTTGTTCTTTGCTGAGTTCGATTTTGTAATCACTTACCGCCCCGGCTGTAAGAATGGCAAGGCGGACGCACTATCTCGAATAGGAATGGGAGAAATAGACACAAACTCAGAACCTGTGCCGATAATTTCCGAACAAAGAATTTTGGGGATAACCTCTTTACAAACCCTTGAAGACATTCAAGCACGGGTAAAACAATTCATGGACTGTACAGCCTTGGAGGATTGGATCCAAAGGGGGTCTTACTTTTCGGTCAACGATGGCCTACCTTACTTCCAAGGACGCTTATTTCTGGCAGAAAAGGAATTGCAAGAACTGGTTATTTCCCGTCATCATGATACCCTGATGGAAGGACATCCTGGCATTGCCAAAACTGAGGAAAAAATTAAACGACAATTCTGGTGGCCTTCCTGGCGAAAGGATATTAAATCTTTTGTGATGTCCTGTGGAGTTTGCGCACAAAACAAAGGCCAAAAGACAAAACCCGCCGGTCTACTTCAGCCTTTAGACATTCCACCAGCACCTTGGCACACCTTGTCACTAGATTTTATCACGGACCTGCCCCCTTGTAATGGATACAATACTATTCTGGTAGTGGTGGATTTATTTTCCAAGATGGCCCATTTTATTCCGTTGAAAGGATTGCCTTCAGCTTCTGTCCTTGCCAAGGAATTCCTCGAAAATATCATCCGTTTGCATGGATTCCCGTCCATACTAGTCTCCGACCGGGGAAGCCAGTTTATTTCTCATTTTTGGAGAAAATGTTGTCAACTGGCACAAATCGACGTAAGACTCTCAACCAGCCACCACCCACAGACCGATGGTCAGACGGAGAGAACGAACCAGACCCTTGAACAATACCTACGATGTATGTTGCACCAATCGGAGGGTAATTGGAAGGATATTTTATGGGTGGCCGAATATGCATACAATAACTCGGTACACTCTGGAACTGGACAAAGCCCCTTTTATACCCTATATGGACATCACCCTCGTAGGTACTTCAGACCTGGACTCACCTCTGAGCCTTGAAATGCCCGCAGTGGACCATTTGCATTCCACGATAACTCAAGCCTTCAAGGATGCAACTGCACATTTGCAACAAGCGAAAGGGAAATACAAAAAGAATGCGGATCTGCATCGGAGTGAGGCGCCTCCATACCAAATAGGGGATCAAGTATGGTTGGCTACCAAACACTTATTGCTCAAGGGACCTCAAACTTTTAATCCAAGGTATTTGGGCCCTTACTCGATAAAAGCTATAATTAACCCAGTGGCAGTCAAGCTCGATCTACCAGCTAACATGCAGATTCATCCCGTTTTCCATGTGTCACTTTTGCAACCAGTGCAACCAGGAACCAGATTAATAAAGCCACCAGAACCAATCCAGATAGATGGGGAGCCTGAATTCGAGGTGAAGAACATTTTGGATTCTAAGATCTCAAAATCAAAACTTTTCTATCTAATTGATTGGAAAGGGTACGGGCCTCAGGAAAGGTCTTGGGAACCCAGCGACCACGTACATGCACCTCGGCTGGTAAAAAGGTTCCATCGGAATTTCCCAAACAAACCGACACCTCCAGAGGGAACGACCTTGGGAGGGGCCTTGGGGGGGAGTGCTGTCATGATGCCTACCCCCGGAGCACCAGGCCAGGCCCAGCACCCCCGGGAGCAGGCATCATGCCCCCAGGTAAAAGCCCAGCGGCCCCTTACAGGGGCTGTTTGGACTCTGTCCTGGCGCCTTTGGCGCCAGGCTCATGTTGGACATCAGTCTTGGCGCCATAGGTGCCAGGCTCATAAAGGAAGGTGTTTGGTGCACTTACCTGATGCAGACCATGCTGCAAGATTCAGGCCTCCTTGAGACCAGAAAGGGACTATTTTTTCATTGGGACTATTTTACCACTCGGACATGGCCAGGGAAGGATACTTGCCTGGAACTACTTTGGGGGCTATTTAAGCCACGCCCAGACAGTAGCTCACGCTTCGCGTTGTTCTGCATCCAAGCAGCTGAACGCTCACCGTGTCTGCTCCTGCATCTGGTCTCCAGCCACGCCCATCTCGATCCTGGAACACCTGTAAGGAAAGAAGAGAAGAGAAAGGTGAAAACCAAGAATTTTATCAAACTTCTTACCTGCATCCGGAACCTTCACGCCAGTGTGGAGGAATATAAAGACATTAAGAGGGATTGCCCCCATCGCTAACTCACCTGAGTTTACCATCAGCAATTCAATCCCTCAACGCATCGCCTTCATTCTGCACCTGAAATAAAGGACAGATCACAGGTTAGGAAGGCAACAGAAAAGGAGGCTCAACACTTGAACTTTTGTAATCTTCATACTTACGGCATTCCGCTTGGAAAAGTCAAGTGGATTTTGCCAGCGCCATTCTGAAAACCAGTGAAGTAACTGGACAAACACGCACCCCTGCACCAGAAGCAGGATGGAGAGTTCATCCTTTCAAACCATAAGGTGAGCTTCAACCGGGGATTTCGGAGGAAGTTAGAGAAGAACGAAGGGGGGAAGGGGGGAGCAAGCACACTATTCTGCAGACTGTTAATCCCCTTTCTCATCTGCAGAAGGATATTCCTACAGGCTAGAAAAGCACGATTTGAGGGTCCTGGTCAGACGGTGTTCTGAGTTCTGCGCATCACTCTCGAAGATGCCACAGCAACCCAGACTAGACCAGCGCCTCCGTGGGAGTCAGGTGAGCGTTACATGAGGCCGCAAGTCTCAGGACAAGAGACGAGGGGAGCAGAACTTGGCTGCACAGGTCGGAGGGCCATGGCTCACAGCCAAGGTCAGAGACAAGTAGCACATGCCAAACCTAAAATGAGAAGAGGACAGCTGCAGAAAAACAGAAATAATTCTCATAATTTCAGACCAAAAGAGCTTAATTTTGTAGTCCTCAACCACATGATGCGGCCAAGCTAGACAGTGGTCATTCACTGCAGTGGGAAGACGAACAGTCCTCAGCAACCCAGGCATGAAGTGAAACATGAACAAGTTAACAACATTGCAACATGGAGAGCACTCTCACAGGCACAGTGGTGTTGCTAACAGATAAATTGGCAACACAGTAATTCACATCACCTTGAAGGGATCTATGTGATCACTGCTCCCCCGTAACTGCGACGGCTGAAAATGCTGACACCAGTTAAGGCGTGGCGCAGTGATCATATGGATCACTGTGCCCGCTTCCCCTGGCCTGCATTAACTCTCTCCACCGTCCAACTACACTTACCTTTAGGGCGACACACGCAGAAGTGTGCCGCCTGCACTCTGCGATCCCTGCAGTGTCAGGTCCTCCCACTAACGTGGGTTGGAGCTGACGCCGCAGGGTGCTTTTCTTTTTGCTCTTTTGTTTCTTACTTGTCCCTCGCTTTCCGAAATGGTACATGGGGGATTCCCCCGCAACCCCCGACCCCCATTACTGCGTGCGGGTAGAGCGGGGGACACACCCGCAGCCCACCCTCTGCATGGGCGCAGTAAATGTCAACCTATTTTGTACGCCTCCAAAGTCGCAGTGACTGCTGGGGTGCACAAATGAGGGTGTCATTTTGGTACAATACCCCTTGAAGAGGTGATCCAGTTCCAGCCAATCAGAGGACAGCAACCCGGAGGTGGATGGCAGGGGGCAAGGGCCAATCCTGCAACCCTGCAACCCTGCAACCCTGCAACAATGTAATAGATTGTTTCGCAGGGAAAGGGCAGGCCAGCCAACTGACATCTAAGGGCCAAATGAGTAATATATATAAGGGAAATCCATGGTGTATACCACTCCAAGCACCCAGTGAGTACATGTGATAGGTTTTTCAGGGAGGGCCAAGGGCTTGACGACATTCTGCATCAAAAAGGGTTGACACGATTGTGGGAATAGTGACTGGAGATTTTTGAATGTCCTGCATGATCCCTGTCGGTTTTTGTATGTAATAATTGGCAGTTCTAACTAGCCCTTGGCTGAATCCTCTGTTTCTTCTGGTGGCAGGGTAGTTGGGCCCTTGGTAGCTGAACTGGTGAACTCCTAATACCCCCCAGACATCTGGCATACCAGACCTCACCAACGACCCTCAACCATAATATGATTCTTCAGAAATGTCCATGCTATAATCCATTTGTCTTGAGGCTGTGGGATAGAAGGTCAGCCTGCTCAGTCAAACACAGAAGAACAACAAGTAGCAGGTGAAATGGAAGGAAGCAGGATGACAATTGCCATATTTACAGTCTCCATGTTCACAGACCTACGTTGTATGTCTCTGATAGTAAGGAAATATTCTGCGTCTGAGAGTGAGAATGGGATCTGTGCCCCATCCTGTATGTTGGAATGTGATTCCACTCCACTTGAGGTGCCTGCACTTACTCCAGCCCCTGGTACAGTGAACCCAGTTGCCGGAGAAGTACAGCAGGCACATTACTCCAACCTCCCTACCTTACAAAGCCAGTTTCTTCTGTACAGCCAATGGGAAGCTTCCACCTCTACCATCACTCTAGTGCTGGTGAACAAGTACTGTATTGTGGGCATGTCAGAAGCATGAACCCTGAGTCATCCAAAATTGCAAGCCAACTAATTGTACTCCCATCATCAACCATCCCGATGCACACAGTGGTCCAATGCCGGGGACAAGTCCATTCTCCAGCAGGAACTGAGAACAAATATGATATCAAGGAAAGGATAAAGAAAAGACATTGGCCTGCCTCCACAGAGACAGTAACAAATTAGAGGAGATCCTGTCGGGGATGATCCTCATCCCATCACCACCTCGGTGGAAGGCCCAGGTTCTCTGCAATCATGGCAAATGATAGTATTCAAGATACTGTGAGTTCCTGTCCTATAAGATGAAAGCATCACATGATGGGGACTGGAAAGAGAGAAAGGAACAAGGAGATGATGTTTATGTTGGAGTAAGTACTTTGAGATGGAAAAGTGGGTGTAGAGGTAACACGGCTTTTGGATACATGATTGTCAGGCAGTGCATGGATAGTGTGAGTACTGTGAGTAGGAAGAGTGGCTCTAGGGGTAATGTAGGCTTGCGGTTTATGACTGTCAGAGAGTGTCTTGATACTGTGAGTACCTTGAGGAGGAAGAGTGGGAGTGCAAGTAATGGAGATTATTGATAAGTAATCTGCCCATTCCTTCTGTATGATTGTGTCATGCAAATCCCACTTTAGCACTTCCCAACGTGGCATAATGCTCTTCCACGGTGCTATCTGGTACTGGGCTGGGAGTGTGTGTGTGGGTGTGGCTCCCACAACAGAAGTTCCTATTCACTGTTGTATTCTGTGTGGGATCTCTTCTGGGAATCAGCTGCCTGCGCAATGCATCTTGGCACAAACTCCTTTTATTGCTCTAGAACATCGCTGTTTTGGAGTGCCATTAATGCATTGTGTTTGCCACACAATATTATCGATGGTGCAAACTCTTTCTGCTATATTAGCACTGTCTTTTGTTAATTAGGCCCTTAATGTGTTACACTGTTCAGTACATACATTAACTCAATCTGTAATACGCCCAACTTCTTGTAATGTCCAAGCATCACAGTATTTCACCTATTTGGCAGGGCCGTGTTTGGTAAGTAAACATGCCTCGATAACAAATTTGATTGCAGCGTTGTCAATGAAATTTACATGGTACCCCGCTTATATTCACCAGCATAATATGGAAATTGACAAAAGACAGTAAAAAATAAAATCATTGTATAATTCACAAATATTTAACTTGACTAAGTGGGTGACAACTGTTATGCTATTCATGTATCTTTATATCATTATTTTTACACAGTGCTGTCCCTTGAACACAATGGGTGATGGGAATGGTAGTTTATTTCAGAACGTAGATCTGTGAATGGTTTGCTATTTATGTATGTATTCATTTTATTGTTTAATGGCCGGAACTAGCGTTTGGGCTGGCATCTTTCAACAGTCACCCAGTACTGAGAGTTGGGGTCTGTGCATCTTTTGGAATTAGACCTTGTCAGTTTGTGTCGAAAAACCCACATGTTGAGTGCTCTGCTGAAATGGAGAATTGTGGGAGCATTCCGATCCCATACTGTGATCGAGTTCCAGGGGTTGGGTGCATAATTAGTGAAGGTTGTTTGCAGGTCCTCTCTTTGTTACCTCAGGGCTCTTTACAAACTAAAAAGATCCATAAAAAATGTCTCTTCAATATTGTTGCAGAAAACATGACAAACATTGACAGAAATCGAACCAAAGTAGAAAACACTAAGGGCCTAATCCACAGACGCGTTTTATAATGGCAAAGCCCAATTGGAAAACGCTCTGTGAATCAGGGCCTAAATGTACAAGTATGTGCATTATTAATTTGATCTCAAAACTGTGTACTCCACGATGCTCATGAACACACGTATTCGAACTCTTACTGAATCATCATTTCACTTGATTGCATCTCACAAAAAATAGCATTTTATGACAATCCATATTATCTTTCACATTTTACTATTGAGATTATGCAAGCAGTGTAGCAATGGACAGCTTCACAGGACATGAAAAATAGATATTTATCAACATCAAATGGTATTTTAAAGAGTGAAGGAATCAAGTAAATGTTGTCAGTAAGATATGAATTACATATTATATTCTTCATGTTCGTACTTTGGATTATACAGTTTTAAGCACACATGGTTTGATCCAGAGACATGTAAACCCATGTTACCATTCGAGTTTACTAGTGAGGTTGGATTTGCTTGAATGGTTTTCAAATTTGTATGCATCTATATTGTAGAGACAAGTAGGGGACTTGTCCATTTTTGGTTATCACATAGGTGGCAAAACAATCAAGGATATAGGGTTGATGCTAGTCTTTGGGGCTTATTTTCACACCTGACACACTGAGCCCCTTCCCTTTACTCACAAATAAGCTCAGATGATCCTATTTGGGCAAACTACAAATTAGCTGAATTGTTAAAGATTCAGTCAAACTACACTTTTCTGAGCTTCCTTCAATGATCGGGCATGCAGGCTTCAGCACGTTTGCATGTTATCTATGGCTTCATATAATCATACTGATTTTATAAAGCACTTGTGGTTGGAGTTTGTGATCCGTCTTGTAGCAGATCAATGTGGCTGCAAGTTTAGGAAGAGATATAAAACTCAAATCGGATTTACTTCAGTAAACAATCAACAATGAAAGAGGAATTAGCTAAGGCAGAGGGAGATGATTGAAATAGCTCAGACTGGTTATTTGTTTATTCTTCTAGAAGATTTTGGAGGCGGGAGATCAGATATATAAGCATGTGATATTTCTTGTCTGACAGTGACTATTTAGGAAGGGGAAATCCCACAGTTTGGAGGCAGAATTCATGTTGTGGCTGTAATTTACAGTCCAAAATAGATACAATCATTGCATAACTACAGAACAGAGACATTGGGCAAAATAAGACAATTTTGGATGATTAACAGGAATGCCGTCGAATCTCATAAGAATTTGCGATGATGAGGAATCCTGAATATGACATTCAATTATCATCAAAAGATCGCAAATGTGGAATATCAAATCCGGTTCACAACTCATTCTCCCCATCTTCAATGGTGGAGAAGTGTGAGTTGAGTGTGATAATAATTGCTACTTTCATATAACAGGGACATCTCATATCTACGTGTTGCTTAGTTATAATAGATTGCTGCAGGTAATCATGGCACTGCTCAATGTATCAGTCTTGCATTGCTTTCTGATGGAATCATGTGGAGCGGTGGTCAAATGTGCTATGTTGTCCCCTTCTCCTGAAAGGCAGTGGGGAGGGAGAAATGTGGCTCTACAACTTAAAAAGTATCTCTGCGCGTGGTCTAACACATACACATAAACAAGAAATACATAGAGAACATCAGTAAAAAAAAGACCAGAGGAAATGCATAAGAGAAAAGAATACAGAATCCCTTAAATGGAAAGAAAAAGAGAAGGTAGGGCACACTAAAAATTGGGGGAGTCCAGACACAAGGAAACTAACTGGCCGTCTGTGAAACAGAAAGGTATCCTAAAGCTCATCTGCCCCTATGCCAAAACCTATTCAACCTGTACACTTGGCAACGAAGTTGCCTTATGAACCCTGACCTACATATGGGGAGTCCATTGCAGACTTTACTTCATAAACACTGCCAATAGATTTGTTTTGGGCTTCCCACGCCACGCTCGCCTACACTCCCAGAGACTCACTGGAACAATCACTCCTGTTACACTATGCTCTATATGCACAGCTATCACATACAGATCACCTTCATCTGTACGGCCCCTACTCTTGAACACTGTCATTGTCGCAAGCCCTCGAGCCTGTATGTGTAACATAGCCTTCTCTTGAAATGTTGTTATAATACTGTACAAGCAATTACAATCTTTGCAATTCCACCTATGTCTACGCGATACTAAAGTTGTTGCTGTATGGGTTCTACTGCACACCTGATTGCTCCCAATGTTCTGAGTCAATCCAGCTCATCACCATCACCCACCCTGGGATGGTGCCACTGCGCCTGCATTGCAATTGAAACTGCCTATTCCAGTCCACTGTTTCTACTCTGATCACCAGACTATCCTTAAAACTGGAATGGCCTTAATATTGGACTTTTCAATGATTTCTGTACACTGCATTGAGTCTGCAGGCTGCTGTGCCTGCACACCTCCAATCCCCCACTTGTCCCAATAGCTTATGCTATTTTTTTTTTTATTGTTTAATCAAAACAGATTTTTACAATACAATACTTTCTTGAAAATTCCTAATAGATCAATGATTATGTAAATGTTGCAGTTTCATTTTCAAGTTTTTTGTGCGTGACTTGTTGCTTGTTGACAGACGTTGCCATTAAGTAGATTTTGCCAGGTAGTTTTATCACCTCCAATGAGCCGACACCACCATATATTTTCTTCATGTAGGATGTCAAAACCAAGTACTGCTGTCTGCTGGATGAGGTGGCAGGACATACCATAAGTAGATGTCTTATAGTCTCTTTTATGGGATATATGGTGTTATCGCAGAATCTACAGCTGTTTGTTTGGGCTTATCCTCTGATGTATAGTATCTCATTTGTTTTTAATAGATTAAGTCGTGCTCGTAGGATTAAATTTCGAGCCTGTTTGTTCGGAAATTGTTTTATAAAACTTTGCAACTCATTTCTTTTCAGAGTGTTGGGTGGCAAATGAGAGGTGAGCTGTAACATGGCAGTCGTATCTGTTGTCTTTACCCAGTCTGCATCTTTAATTTTTGTAGAACTTTACATGGGTTACCAATAAGTTCTTCTTCGTCTGATGCAATTCGTGCAGCACCGCAAGATTTTCTTCTTGCCATGCCATCAACATGACACAGCTTTTGGTGTCCGTTTCGCGTTTTATCATGTTCAATATCTTTTTGCTGCTGTCCATTCTGGTCTTTATGAAAAGCATGATGGTATTGCAGATCACTGTGCATTCTAATGACTGGAAACTTAGTTCCCGACGAATGGCTGCCCCAGATTTAGAATTGGGTAATTTCCGTACTTTACTACAGAACAAGGCCTCCAGTTTTGCCCATATTCGCTTAGGGATCGCAGGCATAGCTTCGGTCCCATGTGTGACCGCCGGCACAACCTTCATTTTGATAGAAGTTTAGTGTTGGCACGAGTGAGTACTTTCCGAATTTGCTATCGATGGCCTTTGCTTGTGCCGCTAATTTTTTCATCTTCGCGTACTGTTCAGATTGCATTGCGGTTTCTTGACATGAGCTATCCAGGAGTACTCCAAGATATTAAAGGCGTTCACAATCTCGATTTTTGTTTGACCCAGCTGCCAGTTAAAATTGCTAGGTTTTTTGTTATGATTTTGAAAGATCATGATTTTTGTTTTACTTATGTTGATTTCTAAATGGTTGTTCACGGCACCCTGTTGTAAAGCGTTGAGTTTGCGTTGTAGCCCTATTTGCGTCTGATCAAATATGGTAAGGTCATCAGCATACAGAAGGTGACCAATTTCCTCTTCTTCAATTTTCGGCGGAAAAGTTCTTACTGTTTTCTCAATTTCTTGCATATCGCTGACAGTTCGCCTTCACGACTGAGTCGCACTCATATTGTGGTGTTATGATGAAGAGCTTGTATCGGTGCCAAGATATCTTCAGGGCATTTCCACTCCTTTAACTTCTTCCATAGGAGTGGTCTCTCTACTCGATCGAAAGCTTGCGTGAAGTCGATGAAGACTACGAATAAACTGAGCTTGTTTTGCAGGGCTTTACTTTTTAGTATGTTACAAGCCAGGATGTTACACGTGGTGTCTGCATTTGCATTTTTTTTAAAGCTGGCTTGGAAGTCGTCATTACATTTTACTGAAGAAGCCCACACTTGAAATCTCTTCAATAATAGTGAGGCATATACCTTGCCTGTGACGTCTAATAGGGCTATAGGGCCGAAGTTCATTGGATCCGTTAAATTACCTTTTTTGTAAATCGGCATGATTATCGCTTTTGTCCATGACTTGGGTATTGATCTAGATTTGGTGCAGCGTTGAAAGATGGCGCTCATGAGGCTGGCCCATTCCGTTGGATATGTATTCAATTCGGCATTAGAGATGCCTTCTGGGCCTGGTGCTCTTGGATATTTTAACCTCTTAATTATGTCTAGAATGTCCTCTTTGCTTTCTAGGTTGACCCAATTTGCTGCTTCCAATTGTTGCTCGCTACTGTTTTCCATTTTCGCTGCTTTGAAGAATTCAAAGTGCTTTTCCCACGTATGTTGACTGATGTTATTCAAAATTTGATTGTCTAAAGTTTTTCCTGTGTCTCCTACTAGGGTCCAAAAGTCACTGCTGTTGTTCGAGATGAGTGCTTTTGTGATTTGTTCTGCATCAGCCTGATACAATTTGTGTCTATGCGTCCTCACCCATGCTTTGTACCTTTTCTTAATGTCTTTAATAATTTCGGGCACTTCTGCTGGCGTGTTCTTGTGTGCACCTCGTAACGCTCTTCTATATTCACGTCTTCTTTAAATTAACTCTTTGTTATATACATGTTTTGTGTCCCATTTTGTTGCATTCCCACTTCTTTTTTTACAACACTTGTGCGGGATCAGCAAGGATTGTATTTTGTTGTCACTTTGATGATGTCCTTGGCGCTTATTTTTATCCAAATACCTTGAGCATCAGGCTCGACCTGAAAGCCTGTTTGAATATTATTGTTGTTTACTAGGTGGCATGATGTTTCTAGCAAATTGTGATTGTGCGCCAGACATTGAAGTATTTCATAATATCTAGCAACGGCTGTGAAACGAAGATGTAATCGATCGTAGATGCAGAAAGTGCATGCTCCCACGTTGGTATTCTGTTTGTGTGCGGAAATGCATCGTCCAGATTATGCAGCCAACACAAGCTGGTAAACTTGAGCCATTCTTTGGCTCTTTGTTCTATGGAATCAAGGGCTAAAGTTGCTCTTGCATTTTTTGTTGCCTAACAGATTGCGTTTAAATCTCCACATGCAAGAATTGTCGTCAGTAGATTTTCAGACGTGGCTACATCAATTACGTCCTCACACAGTGCAATACGTTTTTTTGCATTTTTTGTTGCGGGATTCCTATAGGTGTTGACTAAAATGGCTTTTGTGATTTCCACTTTTTGCTTCCTTGCATCTTGCCAGGAAAGTAGTACTGCCAAAATTGGCTGATTTGCGGTTATTGTTTTTTCAATTGATACTCCACATCCATTTCGACATGCCGTCATCAGCCCTGAGGTTGGTCGCCCTTTACCGCCTCTTGCGGCTGGTGCTAGAATGACCTGACAGCCTTCTATCGTTGGTGTTTGTTGCAGCCATGTCTCCTGGAGACATATGATATCAAATTCTCTGAGATTTGGTCCCCCTGGTACAGTCAAATGTGAATGTCCTTGCGTGTTCCATGAGGATAGATTTACTTCCTTTGGTCGCTCCTCGTTCTGGTCGCTTGTCGCTGTCTCTGCCACAAGTATGGCTATTTCTTACAGTGCAGTGCGAGTGCTTTCGGGAGCCAGGCCCATAACCCTGTTTTGCTGTTTTGAGGAGTATCTCGGTTTTGTCCTGTCAGGCTGTTGTCTACTTTTTGTATGAATGTTCTTGTCATCGCACTCTCATTGTTGTTTGTCCGTTGCTCTTTTGTCATTTGCTTTTCCTCGCGTAGTCTGCCTTGGGATGAGCCATTTTTGATTGTCGGGCTCTCGATGTTACGTGTTGCAATCCCCGCTCTGTGTTGACGCTGTATTAGTTTGCACACCTTTGTTCTTTTATGTTCTTTTTGGGGACATTCCTCTTTTTGTTGCTCGAAGTCCACCTTATTATCTGATTTTATTTTTCTCTCTCTGGTTGGAATTTCATGGCATTTGGTGATTCCTTCTGTATTTTCTTGATAATTTCACAACGTTGCTTCTTCTATGTGGTATCCATATTTGTAAATGTCATCTTGGTACTTTTGTATCATTTTATAAGCCGTGGTGGAGTCACGATGTAGCAATGCAACTGCCCCCTGTCGATTATGCCATGGCTCAACTATTTTTATGTCTTCCGATTGTAGCCCTTTCAAATTGGTAATTTGATGTAGGATGTCTAAGACAGTTCTCCTGTTTAAAATGAGATCTTCTTTATTGCTGCTCCTTTGTGTTATTTTGAGTGTCCACTTAAGGTCTTTTTTTTGTTTGATTTACCAGACTCGTCACACTCTGCTTCAACCCTCGCATGGCTTGTGTAACGGGACAATCTTTGGGTGTTGCCATCTTTGCCATGCTGATGTTTTATTTTTGAATGTTTCCCCTTGCTGTTTTCTTTTTGTTTCGTGATGGGGTGATTGTGAGTTTTCTTGTACTCGGCGGTTAGCCCTCGATTTCCCTTCTGTGGTTTCTCTTCTGCCTCGCGTCTGGTTGACATGTTTAATCGCTTCAACACTGCTGCTTTTAAATTGATTCTGTTCTTTAGGTTTTATATTTGTATTTCTTTCCGAGCTATGTTTTTGCCCAAATAGCTTGTTCGCCTCAGACATTTGCAAACGATAGATCAAACGATTTTGTTTCTCCTCAAGAGTTTCAAAGTTGCGGTCTTTGCAAACTTTGTTGTTGTTTTATTTTGCAATTGGAGATACCTCATAAACTAATCTGTGGCTCTTCTCTGTCATTTCCTTGGATTGTTCTGGCATCATCACTAGGTGTACATCATCATCTGGGTACACACTCAGATCCATTAGGGTGCCTTCAGGATCTGCCGCCTCTGATTAGCTTGCTGTCACTGGTTTTCCTTTGTTTGTTTTTTCTATTTTATGGTTTTCTCTATCCGACGCTACATTTAGGGGAGTGCTCTGCCGTGTCTTGTCTGTTGGCAATAAAGTGGCTCCCTTCAGTGTGCTCATTCTCGCCACAGTTTCTGCATTATGTTTATTGTTCATGTTTTTTGATGAGTCTGAGATGTTAGCTGTTAAGTTTCTTGCAATTCCGGTGTCGACTTTGTCTTTAGGCTTGATTGGGTTGAAAATTACGTATGTTGATTCTTCGACTTCATCGTCACACTTGTTGTTTGCGGTTTCTTTGTTTAATACCAGAACCACCTTTGCAGTCTGTTTTGCTTTGCCCGTAGTTGACTTATCGGTGATGCTATATTTGTCCATTATGTCTCTTGATTGTGTCTGGACCTCGACACTTTTTGTCGACTTCTGTTCCGCTGTTAGGTCGATGATTGTTTTTGTCTGTGTTCCCACTTCATTCATGTTGTTTCTCTTGTCTTTCACTTCAGACTGTGCTGATCCATTGCGTGTGATTGCGCTTTTGTCCATCAAATTGTTGGTAAGCTGGTCCATTGCTTCCTTATTGTTTTGATTGTTCTTGCTTGCTGGTATATAACCTTCTAAATGCAGGACTTTTATCAAAATCATGGCTAAGATGGATTGTTGATCTTTAGCTGTATCATTTATTGCCTCGTACAGTTTGCAGAAGGGATTAAGAGCAATGGTTATGGCTGACATTGTACTTAGCAAGTCAGTTTTCTTTGACGCAGAATCTTGTGATATGCTGGGAGTTTGCAAAGCCATACTTCTACCATGTGTATGTGGAAAGTCACTATACCTCCTTCTAGGCATTTGTGGAAAGCTGGTGGCTTTCTGCATTTTCGATGTCGATACATAATCCTCTAAAGCTATCTGATGTGACTTCTTTTTTTGCTGCTTGCATTTTTCTTCTTGTTTTGTCATGTCCTGCTGGTCACTTGGTGTTGCTGTGTTTGTCAAGTTAGGCCTTATTACTATTTCTGTTCCCATGGGACTTTCAGGTCCTGCCGTCTTGCTTCCTCCTATCTTTGGGGACTGTGATACTAAGTCCTGTCTTTGTGATGGAGGACTGGCAGATGCTTCCCTTTGATGTCGGAGTGGCTCATATTCAACCTCTGTTTCCTTTGTCGGTTCCTGTGTTTCACCATGACCGTACTTGTCTAATGCTGCATTATTTGACATAGATGGTCTGGATCCCACGTGTGGTAAAGTGATGTCCACTTCGCTGCTGTGTGGAGCATTTTGAACTTTCTTTGTCAGATTGTCATTCATGTCTGCCCTGTTATGATTGGCGGCATTTGCCTTTGGTGAGTTTGGCTCATTTGGCACTGATTCTTACACTATTTCCTGACTCTGTGGTTCAGTGTCTATTTCCGGATCTGGCCATATCTCTATCATGTGGTCAATTTTCTGTTGTTTTGCGGTCTGGCATGGTGTCATTTACCTCCGCGAGTATTTCAGCATCTGAAAGTTCACTGAATCTTTTAGATTTTGTTAGAAACGGAATTTCGAAGAAGTCCGTCAGTATTCGCATGGTGTTGATTTTTCTTGCAGCTGCTGTACCTTTGATGTTCTTCGTCCGCCTTTAATTAACTTTTGCAAATTCTTATTGAGGGCGTTGATTTTGGTTCCTATGGCATTTTTTTTCTTATGTTGTGACTTTTTGCTTTGCATGCTCGTCTTCAACTTTTTTTTTTCGCTAATCTCCCTAGCTCTCTTCTTAGAGTTTTGTGCGGTTGACAGGGTGCTGTCCGTTTGCTCCTCTCCAATTTGAATGTTGAGTGGTGCTGGTGGACTTGTTTTGCTTTGCATGTCCGCTTTATTGCTGTTTATGTGCACCTGTGCCTTGACAATCTGGTCAACAGGCAACACAGTCGAACTCGTTGACCTTACCTCGACCTGATTTCCCCTGTATGCGCGTACCCCGGGTCTTTCTGTTGATGCGGTGGGCTCCTGCTCGTAACAACACTCCAGGGCTACTTCCTCCACACTCGTTCTTAACAATGTTCCTGGCCGGCAAAAATCGGCTGGCGTCTCTTTCTGTTTTGCTCCCGGCCGTCTTTCTTTGCTGCCAGCACACAATGCCATGACTTCCTCAACAGCACCGTCGCTGCCTCGCCCTGTCTGCCCTCCGGGAGGCTGAAGCACGACAGGAACCACGGGGCTTAGTGGGGAGTCATTCGGTGGCAGTGCCTCTCTGTTGACTGCTTTAGCCGGTGGCACATGACTTTCCTGGGATGTCGTCATGTTCTCATTTCCCAGTACGTTGCCTATGTCGTGGCAACCTGCGATATTGTGAATGAGGTCTACTCGTTTCGGACGCAAGTTAAACATTCTGGGAATTTGTAGACCATGACCCATTGTTGTACCCGTCACATCATGTATGCAGTCCCCACCCCCTTTTTTTAACTTGGTAAGCAGCGGCCGTCTTCTTCCTCCATAAAGCGTCAGGTAGGGGAGGGGGTGGTGGTGGTGGAAAGGGATTGGGGGCACTGGATTGTGTTTTTGTTGAATTTGTACAGAAACTTTTTCTTTCACCAAGTGTCTCATGCACATTTTCGGAGTCTTACCGTACTTTGCTGCACCAGTGTCCTGAGGCGGCACCACGGTCCACAGGCCCCCGCTGGACCACGACAGACCAGTTCTACACCGCTTCCACTCAGGACACTTTACGTTTTCCTTTATGCCGATAGTGCCCCACTGCGCCAAACAGCCGCACAACAGCCAGCGCCCTTTACCCCTGTCTGACTTGACGCCGCAAGGGTGGATGGCTCTGCGATTTGAAGCTGAAGATAGTCACGTGATGATTCACGTGACAAGCGCAAGCCCCGCCTCCTCAAGGCAGCGTTCAAACTCCTGCAGGAGCCCCTTCACGGCTCACGATGCAGGAGATTCAAAGTAAAGGAAACTTCGTTTTGCGCAAGGTAATTCTGGGTAGTCCAACAAACACGCTATTCAACACGAGCTACCCATTGCTTCCAGCTGGGCCTCTCTACCTACGGCGCCACTGCAGAGTATTGCTATCCTTGCATTTTCTACAGTTTGCTGCTTGGCTTCCAATGTGCCCTCCACAGCCATTATCCTGTCACATTATGATTGCTAACGCTGCTTACTGCCTAAACAGCCCAATAAGCCCATGTTACTACTTTCATTCTACTTACCTATCTGCTGCCCCCAGTTTCATTTGTGACCTCAATACCCACTGTATTTAGAATGTTTGAAATGCTGCATTGATTGCCTCTAACACTCTGATGTCCCCAGTTTAATTTGTGACCTCTTTCCCCATTGTACTTAGAATGTTTGAATTGTTGCAATGTGCCAATGACTGTCTTCAAGACATGTTGCCTCAGTCAGGGAGTCTCACCTCATACCCAACTGCATAGATAAGTATTGATACCCATGATCTGATTCTGACCAGTTTCGAAATTGATTGCTATTGTAGCTATCTTACACATCTAACTTGCCCAAATATTGAAAACTGTCATTATTACTGCAACTTACATTTTCAATGTTGCCTTAACCCTGGAAATTGACAGTAACTGTTGCCTCACTGTACCTTGAACCTGCCCAAAATACTCAATTTGACATTCTGGCATTTGCTGCCATCTGCACTCCAAACAAGTTCAACCACCCAATTCCCTGCCCCACCCCATTTCTTCCGTCCCTCCCCCCATTCCCAGCTATAAGCGCACACAACAATATCGCCACCACCTTTGCCGATAACCCTGATGCTCCCACTACTCCCATCCGTAACTCAACACGATCCTTCCCTTGCAAAAAGACCAACTATAAAACTTTACCTTCCATGGGGCTCAACAGACTTTATAGACTTAGAGCCAGAACCAGTTCCAACCTTCAAGTGCCCAGACCCACAGCAACCAAAGCCTCAGGCTCCAAAACAGCAACCATACGTACCAATAGACCATTCAAAGACTCCTCTAAAAAACAAACCAAACCACTCATAGAAACCAAAAACATGACCCACCTTCCAAACCTAGTAACTACACCTCCCCTGGAGCCCATACCTTCGATCAGAGGTGCACTCATCAATGATCGCACTCTCGGTGCACATGCCGTAGAAATCCATGACCTCATTGTCGACCAATAACTTGACATACTAGTAGTCACCGAAACCTGGCTACAAGGCTTAACAGTAATCTAATCTTGCATCCACAACAGCTCTGGCCAAAATGGCACAATAAGTGGCTGTTAAACCTGGCCTAATCTGTCTGAATAGCATTAGCTAAAAGTTCATAGATTGTAAGGTGTTAGATGCGAGTGATGACATGGAGATCTACGAGTCTAAGAAAACACTAACGTGTTGTAATAAAAGAAATGTGAGCTAACCGGCAAGATCACAGTTTTAGTTTTATTAAAGAAGGAAAATAAGTTTATTTGGAAAACATCATCCATTAACATACAATGAAACTACAACAGTGCAAAACAAATTAAAAGAACAGTACAAATTACTATATTATGGTGTTCCTTCTTCTAATTGTTTCTTTAAAAGCATCCTTGATAGAATTTGATGCACCAAAGAAAAAATGTGCATGATTATTACACATGAAAAGCACCTTAGCCACTGCACATATCCTTATGTTATTTCTGTTATTTCTGATAACATTTGGTCACAGCCAAATTTCCTTAAATTAGTTACAAATTCTCAAATTGTAAAAAAGTGTGTTAAATCTTCATCACATTTCAAACTACAAGGACAAATCTTCCTCAGACCCAACCAAGGTGGTCTTGTTCTAAGTGAAAACATTTTTAATGAGGCGATTAACAAATATCTCCGTCAATCAGGTGATTTGAACTTTATTATTAAGGGTCCCAGATTAAGATTGATAGGTGCAAGTGAGTAACACTTCAAAGATGGCAACTTGGCAACTATCCTGAAAAGTGCCCTGTTCCAAATCATCTGCCCTTTATTTTAAGAAGCAGCAAAAGCTGTGGGTTTGATAGGGAACCCAATCCTGCCACAGACCTCGGCCTCCAGTATTTCATTAAATTGACCTCACTGTTTAGACCGGTTGGAGGGATATCTTCCGGGTGGCAGCACAACACCTTCACAGCAGTGCCAAGATTTGGGTTCCAATGAGTGTTAAACTGGATCTTCAGAAAAAAACTCCTTGAACCGCTGCTCAACTTAAAGGGTAATATTAACAAGTCCCAGTTCATACTGCAGACCATCTACAGATTTTCTGGGGGACAGACCCAAAATCCTGCATAGCCATGAATTTTGGGAACTTTCCATGCACCTGCAATGGGATGATCCCTACACTTCTGCGCCATAGAGGACAACCGTTTAATCTTAGAGTGCAGCACTGAATGCATTTGTCTAGACATTCCCTCCAAATTTGTGATAAAAATGTACAATTCCTCTGATACCCATGGCTGTCAGCATTACCCTTGTTTTTAGATGGCTTCTCCATGTGCCACTAACTTTATTCAGCCCAAGCCATTCTCACACATCCAACTTTCAACCTACTGATCAAGCAATTCGATTTTACCTTGATTGCGCTTAATACCAATAAAGATATGTCTGTGTCAACTGCATCTTCATATAGATGTTGGAGTGAATCTGAGAAATTCAAGCTTCTTGGGCAATTCACAGTTGTCCCATTTTGATAGATGAGGTTCTGTTGTTCCAAAGCATTTTTTTAAAAGTCATGAAACAGCTTTCCCAGATGCTCCAGCTATTTCACCAAAGTTGCAAAGAAGTATAATTTGATCAAGTGTATTGAAGACTGCTTATAGATCTAACAACATCAAACGGATGACTCTGATCCATAATCTGTAGAAAGGAGTTCTTTATATTGAAAGTGCTAGTTCAGTCCCTCTATAAAGGTAACAGATGTCTACTTTCTGTGTAGGTTTGTATATGAGCCAAAGCCACTATATTGATCATTTTTAACAGAAAAGAAGAACTTGTTATCCGGCGACAGCTTGCACAGTCCCTGCAGCCCCAATTAGATTTTTTTCAGTGGAGGAGTGACCCAGGCTTGCTATAGACAATTTGAAACCAGCCATTGCTGAAATTAAACTTTCACAAATTTAGTGACTTTCAATTTAAAATGTCCACAAAGTCTTTAATGACTATTGAGGAGGGGTTGTATGCTAAATAGTTTGTTGTTTTAAGGCTGAATTAAAAGTTCAATGTTCCAGTAGACTAAAATGCATTAACTTTTTGTCTTCTTCCCCATTACCCTTTCTCCTTTTCTTCCATTCCCGGGTGTTGTTGGTTGTTGGTATCAGTGGGGTTACATTTGACTATCTGTATTGAACAATGACAAATACTCATTGATGCTTTGTTTTTTTTTTGGGTGGGTGAACAATTTGTGTTGAATGTTTTGGATATTGTCAATGCATATTGAATATACTTGTTTAATTACGTATATGTATTAGAGTCCTGAAGAAGACCTTTGAAAGGTTGAAACACGTGTAGGGGGCTGTACAAACAACATGTATAACACAATAAATTCTGTCCAATTTAACAGTGACAGACTTATTTTGCACTTCCTAAAGTATAGTTTGTTATGGTAGTGGCATAGGTGGCTGCTTAGACTTATAGAGAAGGCTGAGGAAGATTACTAGTTTTCATGCTATCCAGTGATAAAGTCGCCTGGAAACAGGACTCCGGGGAGTGAAATTTCCCCAGATTTGCACTCCAACGTAAATAAAGCACTTTCCCCAAATATTCTAGGACTGGAGTTAAGTAGTAACTCATACCTGTCCGAGAACATGTGTGGGAAGACTTTTAGGGGTGCACGGAAAACAATCACCTACCTGATGACATTTTCCCAAGTGATTTTATCTCATAGAACTGTTTTCATGTACCCTTAGGTGGTGCTTGTCTTAGCAAGCATGCTGCTTATGAAACATAACTGTTGTTCTTCTGATTGTGCCCCACTTTTGAAGTAAAGGGGCAGGCCTGACACTATGTATGACATGGCAGTGCATATATTCCCAAGCACTGGTTCATTTGTTCTAGTGGCCGGTGCAGGCAGAGTCAGGGCTACGAAAATGTCTCACACCGAGCACTAATAGAGGAATTTAGGCTCAGAAGTGAAAAAGAAAGATCAGGGCTGATGGTTTGCTGTGCATGTAAAGACAGTCTTATTGTCACAGTGAACGGTACCCAATTAAACAATTTTTATATCTCTCTGTGTAGTTCCCTGCAGAGACCCCCTCACATAACATTAGAACCACTACAGTTCAGTGACAGGTGGTCAAATACATTTCAAATAGATCTACAAAGTTGTTCTATCCCTCCATAAACTTTTAATAAAGCTCCTCTAGGCATGCACAAGCAAGAAATGTAATACCACTAACATTTGTCTCCCTTCTGAATGTATATAGCTCATATGCCTAAAGACTGCTGACAACCCATTTTGCAAAAATAAAAGCATGATGCCTGGAGTGCCAAAGAGCAACACCATGTCATATCATGCACCATGTGCGAAAGTGTGGCCAAAGTGCAGTTAGACTGCATGATGCTGGGCTGTAGTGCTGTATTGCTGTAGGCACTGTGAAGCAGTTTGGAGCTTTTTTTCCTGGTTGCTACGTGCTATAATGTGAGGAGACAGAGACAGAGTCAATTACAAAAACGTCCGGTGGCACAAAACGCAGGGATGGATATGCATTTATAGAGCAGTTGAACGGCAGGTGAAAAGTGGAATTGTTTTCTTTGCGTCAGTGATTCCCTGGTTTGTCCACAGATTAAGGCGGATTGGCATTTGATTCCAGTTACCTCGTTACCAACAATGTTTTGAGAGTCCAGAAAGTTGATGATTGGTCCATTAGTGGACTGGTAAAAATTGTTTGGGTCCATGCTTACTTCAGGTGGACAGCTTGCAGCTCTTTTCAGATTGTGTAACAGCTTAGCTTGGCTGAACCTGACTCTTGTTGGTTCTTTTATTTTTCATCTTGACCAACAATGAGAAGAAAGGGCAAAAAATAGAATCTCAGGAGCAAAGAAACAACTCCATTAGACAATGAAGTGGTACACGCTCTTGAGGTAGTGTACCTTATTCAGGAGGCACCTATGGGTCATGAGTCTGGAGTTCCAAATACATTTCCAAGTTCCCCACAAAACCTAGAGCCAAATTGAACAGCAGCCTAATACTGGAAGTGGGGCAGGGGTACTCCTAGTGTATTGGAAAGTGTGCAATCACTGGTTAGTGAAATAAAGATACCAAAAGAGGGGCCGGACATGATCAATAATTCAAATGTATCCCTACCGAATGCATGTATAGGTTTAGAGGAGGAACTATTAGAAATGGGGATGACAGTCACAAGTCTTAGTGCCTCCCCTTGTTTATTTGCAAATTTGCAAAGTGATGTAGGGCTTAGTTCTGACAGTGAAAATGACAACAAATCATTTTGGCACTAGTCTGCCTCTCTTCCACCTGGCTTTGCCAATGAAAGAGGATTTCATGTGTAGGATTCTTTAATTAGCTGCCCTCAATTTAGTCTTATGAGGTTTGGTTAGACTTTATGATAACCTAAACTTCAAAGTCATGTCTTACACCCTTATCGTATATGAAGTAAATCCTCACTCAAGGATTTCTTGAATTGTCTTCATAATAAGGACAAGAGAGTGAATGGGGTGGCTTTGGAGATCGGATTCATGCAAGTCTCTCCTCAAGTCATTTGACTGCTGAATGAGTGCTGTTATGCAAATATAAATGTGAAAAGGCTCAGTTCCTCCTCCTTCCACTGCAGACCGTACTGCTGATGTACCTCTTAGCAACCTCCACATTGTCATCACCAACACTCTCAATATCCTTGCCCTAGTGATCATGATTCACCTGAAACATGCCACCAAGCGTAACACTTGGTACGACTCTGATCTTGAAGCCCTGAATGGCAAGTGCAGAGCTCATCCTCTGACAAACGTTCCTGTCCCCCTCTCCAAAGGCAATTTGCTCTCTCCATTTGCTCCAAGAAGAGGGCCCACATCCAGGCTTGCATCTCTGGTGTTCCAACAACACGACTGAACTCTTTAAAATCTGCAAGAACTTGCCAATGCCTCTGCAGTCTCCCATGCACCACTTCCCTCTCAGGCCCCCTGCACTGCATTGGCCACCTACTTCACTGCAAAAACCCTTGACATCCTGAGCATTCTTACCTCCCCTTCCAATCCCCTCGCCACTCCTGGCCTCCCATCTTCCCTTCTTCTCTCCTATCACACCAGCTGAGGACTCTAGGGTTGTCTGTTCTATGAAGCTCTCCTCCAAACAGGTCCCCCCTGTTCTTCCAGAACTGTTAAGGACAACATCAGCTCCCTTGCCCCTACACTTGCTAATTTCTGCAATGACTCTTGCTCCTGGGTATTTCCTTCTTGTCTGAAGCACTCTCTTGTGTGCCCCCTCCTAAAAAAGCCTTCTAACGCCTCCTCATTTCCGGCTAACTATTGCCCTTCTCTATCTCTCCCTTCCTTGGAAAACTCCTGGAGAAATTGATCCTTATATAACTGACTCATTATACCGAGCTGGTTGGTTCTCTACACGACCATCAATCTGGATTATGAGCATCCAGAGGCATCGAAACTGCTCTCCTGAACAACTGTGAAAAATTGCTCTTAGCTCTCCTACTGTTCTCATTCTACTCAATCTCTCCTCTGACTTTGATATGGTCAACCACTCCATCCTGATAAAACGGATCCATGATACCCTTGGTATCTCAGAGTGGGCACTGGACTGGGTGACCTACTTCCTCAACAACCGTCCCTCACAGGTTATCTTGGGCTCTGTCTCCTCTCCCACTTCTATCTCTACCTGTGGCATCCGAGGGCACAAACCTCTCAGCCTGGCTCATTATTTCTATCTCGCTTCACTTGCTCACCTTATTTCCACTCTCTCCCAAACTTTTAGTGTTATGCAGATGACACCCAACTCTTCTTCAAACTTCCTTCTGACACTCTTGCTACTTCCTCTACAATTCCTGACTGACTTTCTGCTCTCCAGTCCTGGTGTGCCTCTAATAATCACTGCTTTATTGTCAGCAACAATGAGATCCTTCCTATAGGGATTCCTGGTCCCAATGTCCTCCCTTCTCTCTGGCCACCCTCTATGGGCTCCCCACCCTCCGTTATCTGAAGGCCGAAACCTCTAAGTCATCTTCGACTCCTCTCTTTCTTCCCACCTATTACATCATGAACCTTACCAAGAAGGCCCACTTCCAACTCCACATCCTCAGAGGCATCCTTCCTTTGCTCACCTTTCCCCAGAAGCACAATGTATCTAGAGCACTGGTATTCTCTAGACTGGACTACAGGAACATCCTTTTCCTTAACATACCCTCTTTCTCTCTCTGCCCCTTCCAGTTTATCCAGAATAGGGCTGCAAGATTTATCCTTGGCCTCAACCACATGGACCATATATCTCCAGCCCTAAAATATCACCACTGGCTCCCATTTGCTGCAAGGATCAATTTCAAATCCCTCTGCATCATCCATAATGCTGTCTGGGGCAATGGACCACGCTATCTGCAACTTGCTCTCACCAAATACTCATCATCCAGGTCTTTAAGTTCCCCCAGCTCCACCTCTCTGTGTGTCAAGTGCTTCTCTAATCTCTTTCATCGGGTGGATCCCTCCTCTGGAACAGCCTCCTCTCCCTCTTTGTCTGGAGCCAGATGTCTTCAAATTCTGGAAGCGCCTCAAGATTTTCCTCATCACCTCTTCCTTCCCCCGCCCCTCCCGTGCGATTGTTGAGATTAGCGGCCTTGGCCCTTATGTGTCCTCCTAGGTCTGGGCCTTCTTTCCAATCCACTCCAGCCCCTCCTGCTCCTAGCACTTGCTTTTGGGCACCCACTGTCCCGTGTTCCCTCAGAAGACTGCACTTATTGAATTGGCCGATGACTACCCTTTACTATGTGACCTCTGCAAAGCACTTACCGGCTCCCTGCAACTTACTCCCTGGCATTTCCCAATGCGAGGAATTTCATAGCACTTACCCCCTTCGCCTGTCCCTTCTCTCTCTCGGCATTTGCACAATCAGAATGCTCACAAGGCCTAGTAGGACCTCCTCTATCCTGTTCATTATTGTATTCTATACCTTTGTCCCATGCCCCCCACCTTGCCCTGTGGGTGCTTTGAAACACAATGTTGTGCTTTATAAGTGCCTTACAAATGCACAATAAATAAAACAAAAAATGGGAGATAAAATAATATGTGAATGGAGGTTCACCCTGGAAGCGTGCTGGCTCCAGAAAATGTCTCCCGAATATCCTTCAGGCTACCCAGAAACAAGATAAGAAAATCACTAAGGTGGCGATTTCGCCAGATGATATTGAAATTCTGGAATCTCAAGGAGAGACGGAAGATGGTTTGCTACATTGAATGTCAGCCAAAAAATTGATTTTTTACCAATTGCATTGTTTGAAGTGTGCCCTTGTTTGCCTCTCGTTCATTAGGGGGGACCCCCCATATCCCATATTTAAAGTCTTCGGCCAGGTAGCACAGACCCAACAAGCAGCACCTGAGAGTAATTTACTTTATATATAGAACGTTGTTATATGATCTACTATGTGTGCACCTTCACAACTAATGTTTCCCTAATTAACCAATTCCCAGAGTGAATGTATATGTTTTAATAGAGCACAGAATCATCTGTGAAGCAACACATTGGCGAGAGAGGCGAGGTGGACTGCATGGGTTATGATTGGATGCAAGTCGGTGGAGCTCTTAAGGTTGATAGCGCTAGCTCGGATACTGTATGAACACTAATATCTTAATTTCTTTTCTGAGCTCTAAGAGCATTAGCGACATGCAGGTGTTTGGTGACTTGCCAAGCAGATTTCAACAACATGTGCTGACAACATAGGTTGTGAGGTGCTGTGATGTCAGGGTTGTGCACAATTATAACACATTGATGGAAAAGATGAGCTCTTCAGTAGGAATTGAGAAAGAATGTGCAAACTATGAATAGGAGCTCATAGAATTGATGATAGGTATTTCAATAAGCAATTCTGTTTGCGCTGAACATGGAGATTTTGGGACCGAATGATGAATACTCTGTGAGTCACTGAATTGCACATTTAGCACAAATAAACAATTGAGTGACCGTTTGTCTAACAATGAGTTTGTTATGCTGGAAATTATGCATTGGGTGAGAAAAAGGCACTTTGGTAAACCAATATAGAATAGTTTGCTTTGAAATGAGGGGATTTTAATTTGTAGGAAGAGGCATATGTAAAATGCTGAATATATTCCACGAAGCTAACAAGCACATCATGAGTACGATAGTGGCAGTGAAAAAATATAGCACTTTAATACCACCTCATTGTGAGTTGGGATCATTGATATTGATATTGATATTTTATTTCTATTGCACTCATACACAAGTGTTTCAGAGCGTGACAAGGCAAGGGAGAGGAACAGGGGAGAACAAAACAATGATCTTACTAGGCCGAGTGACATGAGAAAGCGCAAGAGAGGGGGAGGGGAAATATGCATGGAAAGGGGGAGAAGTGGAGAGTGCATAGCAAAGGAGAAACAGATAAATAATAAATAAATAAATAAATAAATAAATAAATAAATAAATAAATAAATAAATAAATAAATGCAACAAACAGTATTAATGCAGCCAGCAATTGGCAAGTGCCGGGTTTAAGGAAGCAGACAGGGTACGTATGATAAGTGCAGGAAGAATAAAGTGGGGGCTGTATGAGTACAGATACAGAAACCCCAGTGCAAGAGGTGGAGCGGAGGCAGTGCGGGGGGGTGGCAGGGTGAGAAGGTATCTGGGCCCAAAGGACATGGTTTGGCCAGGTGCACAGTGCAAAGAGAGAACAGATAAGCAGGGGAGAGGGGGAGTGAAGGCAGAAGCAAAGAGGAAGGTCTTGAAGTGCTTCTGGAACCGTAGATGGTTCTGCTCAAGTTTTAGAGTGGCAGGGAGGCTGTTCCAGGGGGAGGCCCCAGCCGAAGACAGAGAACTACCCCCAGTTTGTTTCTTTGAAAAACGACTGACCCCAAGGGAGTTAGCGTTAGAGGAGCAAAGAGCTCGAGGCGGGAGGTATTTGCGGAGGGATAGCTGAATGTATTTTGGACCCAGGCCCCAGTAGGCCTTGTGGACAATGCAGAGGGTTTTGAATGTAATCCTTGCATCCACTGGGAGCCAATGGAGAGATTGCAGAGCTGGAGAGATACAATCATATAGGATAGTCACTGCATAGGCTATATAGAAAGGACTGCATGGAGAAAATAGCCCACATTCACCCCATGCATTATGGTCTATATACACCATGAAGTAAATATCTCATTAAATCCTAAACACTAACCACTCCTAATTGAAATGCTCTTCTGTAGGAGGTTTAAAGACATCTGCAACAGTAACACATTTCAAAAGAAGACACCAAGCAGTTAGACCTTTAAATATTCTTAATCAGTCATGACTTGAAAAATAGCAGCAACATCATCAAATCTTTTGTTCTTACCGCGTGTGGAAGTTGTAGAAAATGAAGTACTGATAGTGGAGCTTGTAGTTGGTGAGGTACTGGTAGTGGTGCTTGTAGAAGAGGGAGAACTGGTACTAGTTCTTGTAGAAGATGGAGTACTGGTAGTAGTGCGTGTTGAAGATGGAGTAAAGGTTGAAGTGCTTGTAGTGGAGAGAGTGCTGGTTGTGGAACTTGTAGAAGATGGAGTACTGGCAGTGGAACTTGTGGTTGAGGAAGTACTGGTAGTGGTGCTTGTAGAAGAGGGAGTACTAGTACTAGTTCTCGTAGAAGATGGAGTACTGGTAGTAGTGCGTGTTGAAGATGGAGTAAAGGTTGAAGTGCTTGTAGTGGAGCGAGTGCTGGTTGTGGAACTTGTAGAAGATGGAGTACTGGTAGTGGAGCTTCTAGTTGAGGAGGTTGTGGTGCTTGTTGAAGAGGGAGAACTGGTACTAGTTCTTGTAGAAGATGGAGTACTGGTAGTAGTGCGTGTTGAAGATGGAGTAAAGGTTGAAGTGCTTGTAGTGGAGAGAGTGCTGGTTGTGGAACTTGTAGAAGATGGAGTACTGGCAGTGGAACTTGTAGTTGAGGAAGTACTGGTAGTGGTGCTTGTAGAAGAGGGAGTACTGGTACTAGTTCTCGTAGAAGATGGAGTACTGGTAGTAGTGCGTGTTGAAGATGGAGTAAAGGTTGAAGTGCTTGTAGTGGAGAGAGTTCTAGTTGTTGAACTTGGAGAAGATGTAGTGCTGGTAGTGGAGCTTCTAGTTGAGGAGGTTGTGGTGCTTGTTGAAGAGGGAGTACTGGTACTAGAGCTTGTAGAAGATGGTGTACTGGTAGTAGTGCTTGGGCTGGTTGTAGATTTCTGGCATGGCTCAAAATTGTAGCTGTAGCACAGAAATCTGACTTGATAGTTTAAACACGGTGGAACCTTCTGATTCTGATTGTAGCACACAAGTCCATATTTATTACATGTTACATCTTGGCCAAGGTTCATAATTGGTGTGTTTGGCTCATTTTCTGCTCTGCAGCCTATATCTCGTGGAGATTTACAGATTTCATATCCTTCAGCTGTAATATTCTGAATTGTCTCAAAGTCTCCAGTCCCATTCTTTGGATTTGTTACATCAAACCATGGTGTCCAGTTCAGGATTTCCTGGGCAAGTTTGCAGTCAGGAGCTAGTGGCCCTGTGAGAATAAAGTGAGTTATTGGTGAATTATGCATGAAGCTAAAGCTGCATCAGATCTCCTAGGAATACATTTCAAATCTAAATCTGTGCTGCTGTTACTTGTGAGGCTCTCCTGGAAATGTTAATAAGGCTGGTTGCTGCTGCTTCAGAAAAAGGTAGGGTATTTTCCTCTTTTTTGTTATAGGGGGGCTTGGCTCAAGAGGAACCAATACATTCTTGTAAAAGTAGCAATCAAGCATAGGCTACTCTGTCCTTCCACACCATATGGTGGGGTATCAACCCACAACCAATAGGAGACTCCTATCTCCCGTTCGCTTGATGCAGGCTTAGACAGTTTATTTAAAACAATATGTATTCATAATTTCATGATAGAAAAAACACATGGATAAAAAACAATCAATACAAATTTACAATCCATATCTAGATGGTATCTCTTACAAGAACGATATTTGTGCGGTTATTAGCAGTGTGATAAAGAATGCTATGTTGTTCTAGTAATGGTGTGATTGAACACCTGGCTTAATTTGAATGATTTTTCCACACTCATGTAATATCAAACTTCAGCTTGTGCCCCCACTTACCCTGCGATTTTATTGACTCAAACTATGGGACATCCAGATAATTTCTTCGTTACACCCAAGATCACCATATGGCTCCTATCCTCTCAACTTCTTTTTGAACATGTTAACACAATTGACACTGCCCTGCTATTTTAAAAGGTTGCAAGATGCAAATGTAAAAGTAACCTTCCACAAACAAACGTCAAGGATAAAGAAACAATCATGCTGAAGCATAATCACTTTTTATTTGTCTCTCCCAGCCTTGTCTGATAATGGTCCATCTTTTCAACATGCTCTGGTCCATATTGTATGCCGATAGCAACATTCTTTTAAGATCAATACCTGCCTATGTATTAATATTAGTGGCCACTCCTTTCTCACTCTAGTCTAAAAATATCCATTCACTTGGCTCCAGACCTTTAGTTGGCGCTTTCTTTCATGCTCGATTTCTAAGCTTGCTGAATCAACAAGGATTCTCCAAAATCCATAGCCCATGCCACTTCAGCGGCCACATGGATGCTGCAATATAGTCTTGCATTCTAGCCAAACACACCCCTGGGGAATCCTAGACTCTCGCTGTGTCCCTTATCCTGGGTTGCAGTGTTTTAGTCCAATCTTTTTTGCATTTATATCCGTAAGGGAAACCAGTGTGCAAACTAAAAGAAATATGGAGCATAAAAACCCACATTTAAAAATGTATACGAAAACCATCTGAAATGTGATAACGAAAAACAAATAGAAAATTGAATATGATAAGTATACATTACAGAAAACAGCATTAAGACGAGGCAAATATGACATCAGATCTAAATACTTCAGAAATTCCTTGCTGCCTCCTTCTAAAAACGTGCATCACAATATTTTCACCATACTTTCATGAAGTGCCATGTTGTTTTTCGATCGTCTGCATATCTGCGTTCCATAATAAAATAGATGCTTGAATTCCTCAAAGCTGTAATGAAACCTTGTTGGAGCATTGCTCTTCCAAACTGTGACCACTGGAAATTGGGCAATGATTTCATCTTTTGTTTTTATTAGGGCATCTCATCCCAGTTGCATTCCATCCTTCCATACCCCGCCCTCTCTTGCAGACTCTTAACCTTTCCTCTTTTCTCCTTCTTTGTTTCAGACCGTCTCTGATGTGCAATGGGTTCATTTCTTCTCTCCTCCTCTTTCTCACTCTCTTCCAGTTCCTTCTTTTGACAGGTTCTCCAATCTTCTGCCTTCTCTGACGTCTCCTCTTCCTATGTGCTCCCTTCTCCTCTATGCTCTCTAGTGACTCTGCTTTTCCCCTGATTCTCTCATTATCTTAACTCACTTGAAATTGGGACTTTATTTCTCGAGCACACTGTGGTATTTGTATTTTTCTCCCCTCATGTGCCTCCATCCAGCCACTTGCTCCTTGTCTGCCTTCTTCTCCACTATTAGCTATTAGGGCCCACTATCCTCCTTTTTTTTTCTTCATTGTCTTTTCTATTTGAGTTCATCTTCCTAAATGTTTTCTCTATGCAGACCTCCTCCTCTTTACCCCATGCAGTTTCTGCCTCTTTCACTATCGAGTTAAAAGTGAATTACTACTTCCAGTCACTATGAACCTTTCCATTGCTATCTTTTTATAGCCATCCCAACTCTTGGTCTTCCTCGTAATCCAAATGATTGGATTCTCCTGTCCCCAATCTCTCAATAGTGGCCAGAAATAGGACCCATGCATAATGTCCAGTTCAATGCTGGCTATGGCAGAGGCAGGTGTTGTGTTCTGATATGTAACCTGACTTCCTGTGATCCCTACTGGACAAAGACCTACTTGCCGGTACTCTGTTGCAGCACCTATGCCCTGATCAGAGTCATCCCACTCTTAATACCAACAACAAGAACAACAGAGGTGGCCTGGTTCCAGTGCTCAACCTGCACAGGACACCATCTGTTCACATCCTTCTCTGCACCAGCTTCCATATCCATGAGGTAAGTGGCTAACACTAGTTTCCCAGGGCATCACTTATTCCGCCTTCCCTCCACCCATGATGAGTCCCATATCACAAGCTATAGTAGGGTTGTGCTATCCTGTAAGAAGTGGCCCATCAAAGGCACCAGTCAGTCAGTTTGCAAGAACTTTAGAATACATTTTGCAGTTATTGTTGAATAGTCCCATTCATTTAAATATACGTCTTGGGTTGTGGATAATTCCCTTTCTTTATGCATGTATTTTACTCTTGCCCTGTGAGAGGTAGAGAAAATCTGGTATCTTACCACATATCCTCTGGTAAGTTTTTAATTGAGCCCCATATTACTTTAATCGACTTTTTTCAGTATTTGCAGTTTCTCTGATATAGGAGCAAGTAGATCACTGTGGCGTAAACAATCCAATGTAATTCCATCTGATTTTGATGGTATTAGCATAATTGACCTAAAACATTTTACCTAAAACATTTATTTCAGTTTCGTTAACATTTTTTTTTTGGTCAAATCTAATTATATATTTATATGTGGTGGATAAGTGAATAGATTGTGTTGGGGTGAAGTTGGAATTGTTGCAGGAGGGTCTACCCGCATTTTAGACCAAAAAAGAGGTCAGATATGTTCGATAAAATGTGATAAGGTCAAATGTTTTACGTCAAATCGACCCAAAAAGTCTTGTTAAGTCTTATTAGATTGGAATGGAGAGTACATTTCACCCCCATGTGATATCAATTGGTCCGTATCATTAAAAATGACAGCAACACAATCAAGATTTTTGCTCTCAAGCCGTGTATGATAATGGCTTCCCAGCATTGTAATCCATCTCGTAGGCACTTGCTCTAAGCTGTTCAATTGCATTCTCAAACCCTTAACTACATCATGTTTTAATAGAGGACCTTGCCTTCGTTAGTTTAACCGTAGCATGACCTATTGGAATTCCCTTAGAGATCAAGTCAACATGGTTGTCCACTTCTTAAAGCTTGGTATGGTTTTTCCACATGTATTTCCCATTCTTTTCTCTGAAAATAGCAAGCACTTCCAAGAGTTAAAGTACAGAGTTCCAGCATTCACAAGGTAAGAGGGTAAAAGGTCTGCTTTCATCGCCTTTGAGATGTCTGGTGGTCAGGAAAGGTTCCCACTATCAAGAGGGATCCATGTTGCGGGTGCCATATTTGTGACTGGGGGAGCAGCGAACTAGGGGTGATGTGGTAATTCCATATGTATCTAGTGTAGTTAATTGTGAATAGGATATGTTACTGTTATTTTGTGGTTAAAGTTTATCCATATTAGATTATATGCGCAAAGACAGATAAAATGCTAAAACTACATAATGAAATATAAATATACAAACATAATGTGCTATGGAGTGGCAAGAAGAAGGCAACAAGGAGTTTTTAATACGCATGCAAATAAAGTCTCTGTCCTGAAGTGCCCACTGTAAAAGACTGATATTATTTATTAAACATGCATGCACACTGAGAAACATATAAAGGGAATTTATGAATCTGTATTAAGTGTTTTTTTTTATGAATTAATTCAGATTATGCAGCCAGCAGTTTGTGCTGTGACTTTCAAGTGGCGGGAAAACATCCAGTTTTGCAAGAGTGAAGGGCAAAGGAAAGGCAATGATTAGACAGGCAGAGGTTTAGCTGTCGAACAGGAAACAGGGCCCAATTGATGAAATTCTTTGCACGGTTCAAAGTGACTGTGCATTGCTGAAAAGTGACTTTGCACTGCTGACACAAGCCCTGAATCATGGAAGTATTTTTGCAGTGCAAAGTCTGTGCAAAGTAATTTTGTACTGCAACCGTGCAACCATGCAAAAGATTCCATGAATGGGGCCCACAGTGTTTTATGGCTTGACAGTTTTGCAGGGTACAGATGTAATCTCCTTAAGTGAATTGAAATTTCACAGAGTGACACAGCCATTTGTTTGACCAGTAATGAATATGGGATGAAATAGCGCCCGAGGACAAAAGTGATGAATACTGAGTAATTGGAATTGTATTTCAATATGTAACGTGCATGTTGGAATGGTAGTCATTTCGATTAGAAATGGTAGCTGAAGGAGATGGCTGCATGAGAGCTCTGCTCCTGCCCTGAGATCCTGTTCTATATATTATGGCAAACCCAACTTCAGTTGAGATGGCTGACCCCCCCCACTTCTTCGAGGAGATCCGGGTAAGGGGGTGAACATACAGACCCACAGGAACGTGTTTCTCGGCCTTCCAAGAGAGCTAGAGAGGATGGTCTTGTTGCCTGCAGCGCTGAAGGCCAATCTGCTGAAGACTACTTGTCAGAAATTATGGACAGTGTTGTCCTCTCCATTGGAAAAATTAAACAGACAGCACTAGAAATTAAGAATGATCAGGCACTGGTCAAAAAGCATACAGATCCACTGGAGTCTAGAGTGTATGATTCTGAAGACCAACACCTGACCCTGGAGAACAAGGTCTCACACCTATCCCTGATGTTGGATGATGCTCCAAAGAAAATCTCTGCACAGGAAAACTACTATAGATGTTCAAATATCAGGATCACTGGCTTCCTAGAAGGGGTTCAGAGTGGCTGTCCAATGGATTTCCTGCAGAATGTTTTACCTGAGTTATTGAAGTTCCCCCTGGTAATCATCTTCAGATTAAGAGTGCTCATCTCACCCTTGTCACCTAAATCAACAGTTGGCCAACCTCCCTGAGCTTTTCTGGTAAAACTACTCAGGTTTCCTGTAAAGTAGCTCCTTCTGAGAAAGGCTAGATAGATGAAATGGGAAATACACATGATTATGGTGTTCAATGACTACAGCAGGGAGATTGCTGCACAGAGAAAACTTTTCTTGGACTGCAAACGAGTATCAAGGTAAAAACATATTTCTTACTTCATGATTTATCCTGCTAATCTTAAAGAGTTGTGGATGCTTCTACTCATGCACTCAATGACCATCTGAAAGCCATGGACTTGATATGATATGATAGTTTATTTCTATCGCGCTCCTACCCAGAATTTACAGAGCACTACAAGGCAAGGGCAGGGAAAAAGGGGAGAACAAAACCAATGATCATACTAGGCCCAGTAACATTGAGAACATGCAAGTGCATGGGAGAGGGAGAGGGGAAAAGTGCATGGAAGGGGGGAGAAGTGGAAAGTGCGGAGCAAAGAAAAAACAGATCAATAATATCAATGATAATAAATAAATAAATAAATGAATAATAAAGCCAACAAACAGTGGTAGTGCTGCCAGCAAGTGGCAAGTGCTAGGTTGAAGGCAGCAGACAAGGTAGGTCTGATAAGTGCAGGAAGAAAAGGTGGGGGCTGTATGGGTGCAGATACAGACCCCAGAGCAAGGGGTGGCCTGGAGGCAGTGCAGGAGGGTGGCAGGGTGAGCAGGATCTTGAGACCGGAGGACAGAGATTGGCCAGGTGCATGGTGCCGAGAGAGAACAGATCAGCAGGGGGAGGGGGTCGAAGGCAGACGCAATGAGGAAGGTCTTGAGATGGTTCTCCTCAAGTTTCAGAGTGACAGGGACACTGTTCGAGAGGGAGGCCCCAACCGAGGACAGAGATCTACCCCCAGCTTTTTTCTATGAAAAACTACTAACTCTGAGAGAGTTAGAAGTAGAGGAGCAAAGAGCAATAGAAGAGAGGTATTGTTACGCTCACCTGGTCCCCACGGGGGCGTCGACCGGAACTGGGCCGCTATTGTTTCCACCAGCGTGACGTGTAGCGCCGGGATGACTGACTGGACTGGCCCGCTCAGCCTAGTTTGTCTGGCTCACAAGAATATTCTTCTGCAAAGGAGAAGAGGAATTAACCACCCGTGGAATTGAGTGTCAACCCACCTTCCCCACTCCCGCTGTCTTCCCACAGATCACTCTTGATGTCCCCTCCTTAGTCTCACCTGATGGTTTGGAAGGATGAGCTCTCCATCCTGCGTCGACTGCAGAGGCGCGTTGATGACCAGTTACTTCACTGGCGTAGAGGAATTGGTGAGTTCCAGTATTGACTCTAAAGTCCAATTGTTCATAAGAGTTCAAATGTCTGATCTTCACTCTGTCTGATTCCTTGCAGGTTGCCGATTAATCCACTCGAAGATTTCCAAATGGCACTTGGTAAGATTCAAGTAAGTCTATTGAGGTTTTCCCCTTAGGGGCCGGGGTACGGCGATGAAGCAGAGTTGACTGTGGCGACCCGAGATGAGGTGAGACCCCTGTGGTAAATCAGGTAAGTTTTGTGGGGGGTAACTGGTATTGTCTTTGCTTTCTCCCCTTAGGGGCCGGGGTACGGCGATGAAGCAGAGTTGACTGCGCCGACCCGAGATGAGGTGAGTACCTCCCGTGGTAAATCAGGTAAGTCCATGGGGGTAGCTTGTATAGCCTTAGAGAGTCCCCTTGCTCACCTTGCTGTCTTTGTCTCCATAGGTGTCGGAGGGCGGCCGCGAGATGGAGAGAGCGTGCTGGAATGCTGAAGTACTGCCAAGCAGGTGAGTTCAGCGCGGCACCGTAGGAATGCGAAGCGATGCTTCAAAGACTTCTGTCTTTCAGTTCCGTGGCGAAATGGATCAGGATTCAGGTAAGGATTAAAGTTAAAACTCCTGTTCTAACCTTTATCCTTCTTTTCTTCTTGTTTCAGGAGTCCCAGGACTGAAGCGGGCGTGGCTGAAGACTGGAGCTGCTGAAAACACAGTGAGCATTACGCTGCAGCAAGCAGAATAACGCGAAGCACGTGTGGCTGTCCGGGCGTGGTTTAAATAGCCTTGGAAGAAGATCCAGGTAAGTATTCTTCCACAGCCCCACCCGAGTAACAAAATAGTCCCTTCAGTAAAATAGTCCCTCCTAAGCCTCATTTGGCTTGAGTCTTCATGCAGCATGGTCTGCCTCAGGTGAGTATGCAGCATGGTCTGCTTTAGGTAAGTTATCAATAATGAGCCTGGCGCCCATGGCGCCAGGACTGACTTTATCTTTATGAGCCTGGCGCCATAGGCACCAGGACTGCACCCAAACAGCCCCTAACTGGGGCTTTTGGTCATGCTCCAAGTGGCATGATGCCTGCTTCCGGGGCTGCTGGGCCTGGTCTGGTCTTCCGGGGGCAGGCATCATGAAAGGTATTTGCAGAGGGATAGCTGAAGGTATTTTGGACCAAGGCCCCATAAAGCCTTGTGGACAATGCAAAGAGATTTGAATTTATTCTTTGCATCCATTGGGAGCCAATGGAGAGATTTCAGAGCTGGAGAGATACGATCCCAGGGCTTGAGGCCAAGGACAAGTCCCACAGTCCTGTTCTGGGCTTAGCTGCAGAGGACGGAGAGTAGCGGAAGGTAGATTTAGAAAGAGGCTGTTACAATAGTCCAACCTAGAGAGAACCAGAGCTTGGGAGAACCTCTGGGGGAAAGAGAGGAGGTGCAGTAGGAAGTTTGACTTTTTGTAGACATCCGAGATGTGGGCAGAGAAGTGAAGTGTTGAGTCAAAGATGACCAAGTGGTTCTTAGCCTCAGAGGTAGGGGTGGGAGGAGGGCCAAGGGATGCTGGCCAGAGAGTGAAGGGAAAGGATGGTGAAGGTGTGCCGATGAGGAGGATCTCCGTCTTGCTGGCATTCAGACAAAGATCGTTGGTGGCACACCAATCTTGAATGGCAGTTATGCAATGAGAGATGAGAGAAGGGGAGGAGGTGGCCGAGGGCAGCCTGAAGATGAGTTGAGTGTCGTCTGCATAGCACTGGAAATTTGAGCAGCAAATGCCAATGCAGTGGATGAGAGTGGCCAGGTATTGGTTGAAAAGCCAGGGCGAGAGGTTAGACCCCGGGGGAACACCACAGGTAGAGAGGAAGATAGATGATAGGAAGGACCATCTAAGAGGAAAGAGGTCAGCCAGTCAAGAACTTGGCGATGATACTCAGGTTGTCACAGAGACGGTTGAGCAGGATGGACTGGTTGACCGTGTTGAAGGCAGAATAGAGCTCGAGTAGGATGAGGACAGTGGGAATGTTAGAGTCAAGGTTGGAGAGCAGATCTTTACAGATGTTCAGGATAGCAGTTTCCATGCTTCTGGGAGGTCTGAAGCCAGACTGGTGGCCATGAAGACAGCCAACAGAGTCAGAATTAAGGTGAAGCTGAGGGATGGCCAGCTTTTCCAGAAGTTTGCCGAGAAAGGGAATAATGGAAATTGGGCGATAGTTAGCCGGGCAAGAAGGATCAGCTGAGGGTTTCTTAAGAAGTGTATGCACAAGGTATTGCTTCAGGGGGGGAGGTTCCTGACGCAAAGGAGAGGTTGCAAAACTCGTCAAGTGCCTGAGCGGGAGTATCAATGTGGTCCTTTATGGTTTTAGATGAACAGGGGTGAACCTGTTTTGACTAGACTTTCATAGATCAGACTTGTCTAGCGACCTCATCAGGGAAGAGAAGGAGAAAGGAGGAGAAAGAGGGTGGGGGTAGCTGAAGGAGGGTCAGCAAGCACAGACCGAGGTGGGAGATTAGGAAGAAGGAAGGAGAAGTTGAACAACATGTCCTGGGTGTTTGAGGTAAAGTGAGAGTCAAGGCCATTGCATAGAGCCTGGAAGGCAACAGAACAGGTAGAGAGTGCAGCAGGCTTGCAGATTTTAAAGATTTTGGCTGAGTTGTTAGATGCTGCAGAGACACATATTTGAATGTGGGCCCTCTTCTTGGTGAGGACAGAGAGTCAATATTGTCTTTGGAACAGGCGACAGGCCAGTTTGTCAGAGGATGAACAAGAAGCCCTCCATTTCCTCTCATCCGCCCTACACTTACATTTGAGTGTAGCTAGGTCAGAGTCAAACCAGGAATTGCACTTGGCTTTGGACTTCAAATGGATACTCATGATGGTGAAAAGAGAATCAAGATTATCAGAAATAGAAGAGTAGAGCAGAGTAGAGCAGAGACAGGGCTTTGTCAAGATGTGAGTCAGCTAGGTGTGGAGGGGGAGAGAAGGTAACATCAAAAGCCTCAACTGACGCACACTTCAAAGGCTAGATGTCCGAGAAGGTAGGTGGCAATGTTGGGGTAGGCTTGGCTTTGGGGGAAGAGAGGGAGAGATCAGAGGAGGAAATGATCGCTCCAGGAGAGAGGAGTGGTCAGAGGGATGGAAAGGGGGAGGTCAGAGGAGATTAAGACATCGGGTGTGTCGAGTGAGTCGTATAAGAGGGGAGGATGGATAGGGAGAGGGAGTTTCAGAGGTCGCAGAAGTGTAAAGATGAGGAACAAGGAGAGTCTAAATGGATATTGAGATCACCGAGGAGGAGGAGGAGAGTGGTATAGGCCAGGAGGTAGGAGGAGAGGTCTGCCCACTCAGAGAGAAATTTGGTGATTTGACCAGGAGGCAAGAAGATAGTAGCCACGGTAAGATAATGGCTAGGTGAGAGAGAGAGCACACAGATGAAGAAGGCAGAGAGTAGCGCACAGTGCTGTGCATCGATTCTACCTTATTGCTAAAGGACGTGTCCAACAAGCAATTGTTTGAAGACACCAAAGACACAGGGGAGATGGTCTTTGAGATTGGGGTGCCTTGCTAGATAGAGATCGAGCAAAGGAGGTACCACAGGCCATGCTCATCATTAGAAATACAATGCCAAATTGGAAGGAGGATTTGGATAAGGTGCTGAAACATTTATGGTCCCACAATCCTTATGATTTGGAGCTTCTAAAGATTGTTGGAGCAATGCGAATAAAATTGAAACCTGGTGCGATTTTACCCCATGTCTAGCGAAGTGAAAGGGGGAATTTATGAGACCATAATGGCAATGCTGAAGCAAGGCATAATACAACCTTCTGTGTCCTCATACAACATGCAATCTACCTTGTGAAGAAAGCAAAGGAGTCCAGTTGGAGCATGGTCCAGGACTTGCGCCCATTCAATAGTATTGTTGAGGTGGAAATTCTAGTAGTACCAAATTCTGCTACCATTCTCTATAATATTCCTAATTGATCAAACCACTTCACAGTGATTGATTTAAAAAATGTATTTTTCTCAGTCCTCTTACACCCCAATTCTCAGTAAGTCACAGCGTTCACATATTTTTGTCAGAGACTCAAGCACACAAGGTTGCCCCAGGGTAGTGGGAATCTATGAGTGTCTTTAAAAGGCTGGTCCAAATGGATTTGGGGAATTTGCATGAGTCCCTTACCATAATTCAGTACTTGGATGATTCGCTAGTCTGTAGCCCTTAGGAGGAGCAGTGCTGAGAAGAGTCAATAGCACTCCTCATCCTGCTTGCGAAGAAGGGGTAGAAAGTGGGCAAAGGGAAATTGCAGTACTGCCAGACAGAGGTAGTATATTTGGGGCAAGTGATATCACCAGCAGGACGGAAGGTAATGCCAGAAGGAGCCACCGCAGTTCAGAATATGCCTCAACCAGTCACGATAAAACAGATACAGCATCTTTTAGGGCTCTGTAGTTATTGTAGATCGTGGATCTTTGACTACTCTACTTACATGAGGCCCTTACAGCAGGGACGTAAGGAAGCAGAGAAGGTGAAAGGTCTGATAGAATGGTATGCATGAATGGTGACTTGCTTTCAGGAACTGTAGGCTGCGATCAGCAGTGCTCCGATCTTGGCGACCCTAATTTACAAGGAACCATTTTATTTGTTTTCTCATTCCAACGGACAGGTGATGACAGCGGTCCTGAACCAACAAACATCATTAGGCCACAAACCTTTAGCATACTACAGCAGACTCCTACATCCAGTGATGCAGGGACAGTTCTCATGTGAGCATGCTGTAGCAGCGGCAGGTTTTTCAAGACAAAAGTCTTCAACCATTACCATGGGTTGCCTTGTGAAATTTTATGTGGAGCATGCAGTCTTTGCAATCTTGGAAAAGTCCAAGTCGACTTTGACAACCCTAAGAGTTTCGGGTACAAGGTAATTCTGTCAAATGTATCAATACATCCTGTGCAGTGTCAGAGAGTGAATCCTGTGACATTTGTAGCCTACTCAGTGAAAACTGATGATATTTTTCATGATTTTGCAACTTATGAGGGGGAAGAAGAAGAGATTATGGGAGTTTAGGAGGATGCCATTGAAGGAGGTGAGGTGCTTTTTGTTCATGAGTCCTGAACAATTGATCAGGTCACTGGTGAGAGGCATATTAACCAAAATCTGTGTATCCCTGTCTGTCATCTCAGTTGGATAAACTAAATTACTTCTTATCACATCTGGTTTTTAAGAGTCAATGGAGAATCAGTCTGATGAAGGTTACCCACTTAATGTAAAAAAGATGTTTTTACTTTTTTTTTAGTCCATTCACTAATGTTTCACTTGTCCATGGTACAATAAGAACAATAAATAAATAAATAAAGAAAAAGAAATTACAATCCAAATGTGAGTAAAACTTAATAAAAAAAGTGACAAAATTCAAAACACAATAATGATAAACCATCAAATATAAATCTTCGACGCTAATGCTACATATGCAAATTGACAATATTTTTGACATTAAATGAAAGAAACGGATGATAAAAATTCAGTTCAAAAGACTGTTCATTCTTGTACTATTAGTGCTGTACATAGGAAGGCCTAAACCTAACTACTTCTGCATATTCTGGGCCAATTCCTGACTTAGAGGATCATCCTTCAGAGTCTTGAAGTGCCAGATATCTCTGCCTTGCCAACGTGTAAGCTCCTAACTAATAGGAACTAATGAATAAGGGAGACCCCTAATAAGTTATTGGTCCCTTTGGTCTTCACGTTGCGGCGGTAACAAAAACTATTTCAACCTCCTTCTTCAGGGATTCAAATTAGGGACCCTGTGTGAAAGAACATAAAGATAATAAAATTGAAGATGGGGCACCAGAACTAATTGATGCGGCAGGCCAGCGCACGTGCAATTGTTTTGTTTGCTTGAGTTCCCTCCACTTCGATCATAAATCATTGTGATTCGTAATCTCCCACGCTCTGCTTGCAGTTGCAGGTTGCAAGCCATGGCTGGCTGGGCCTGGGACCAGCAATAGCAATGAAACAACAAACTGTTACAAACAGCCAATGAAAACTAACATTCTGATGTTACTATGCAGTATTTGGTAAATTCTGTATAGTAACACAGAATGTGCAGTTTTCATTAGCTGTTCTTCTGAGCCAGTGAAATGACATTGTGACATGTTTTTGGTGCCACCACCAGCCCATCACAGCGCGGCGCCACCTTCATTTCACAAGTTACTGTGAAGGTGTCTAGGCGTGGCATCGCTTGTGTCGTGAGAGAGCCTGCTGCGTGTGGTGCAGCCTAGCTGCTTCATGGTGCCCTGCTTTTTCATTTGTGTGCCGGTGTGCGCCTGGTTTTGCCAGTGCCACCTACCCCCGAAGCCCCGACAGGAGACAGAGTCCCCGCCGGCAGCTGACTCCAAAGCAGGTAAGTCAGTCTGTAGGAAGAGTCAAATGCTGTTTGATTCCAGCCAGGGTCCGGGTAGCGGCGCGGTCCCCTGGTGGTGTCTCCTGTGTCCTGGCTGTTGGTGTGGCCTGCTGCTGACTGCCAGCCCACCGAATCCACGACCAGGGCAGAGTCAGACTGATAGTCCAACAACTCTGCCGCGGGCTCCCCCAAAAATACTGAAGGTAGGTTTAAAAGGAATAACATATTTTCAGTGGTGGCTGCGGCCCATCACTTAGAAAGTGACGGGCCCAAAAATATGTTTTTCTTTTAAAATCTGACCTTCGTGGGGCCACCACGCTGATAATGAGAATAAATATCCAGGGAGCGGACATCGCTCCACTGGGTATTTTTGTCATCATCCGCTTGGCGGCAGCCCCACGGAAGGTAGGTTTTAAAAGAAATAAGTAACTTATTTTAAGTGGTGGCACGACGCTGACCCATCAATGATGCCCCAGAAATATGTTTTTTCTTTAAACTCAGCCTTACTCTATGTCCTCATATCTCTTTGGTGGTTAAGTAACTTAAGGCCCTTTTAAGATGGGGCTTTATTCCTGATCTAGGAAGCCCAGAAGAAAATAAGAGGGCACTGATATCCATTGAGAGAGTGAAGGGAAGTAAGGTGTGCTCTGGCGAATGGCTAAGAAGACAATATGCTCAGATTTGTTCTTCTGAGTAGGTTATCAGGGCAGGGTGGAAGAGGTGAAAGGCCTCCCTCCACGTGGCATGAAGGGCAGGTGAAATGGATTGGTGTGGGCTCAGTGGAGAGCCAAGCGAAGTTAAAAATATTCTGTAAGGTAGTGCTGTATTCTGATGCGCATGGAGGAGAGGAGTCGTCACAAAAGGTGTGTTGGGTCACGCCATACTCACTTACACCATCCCCAAAGGGAGAGCACAGCAAACAATGGTGGCAAAATGGGCAGAAGCCACTCTTCTTCTGAACCGCAGAGAAAATGATCTCTCCTCGGTTCACACTGGTCTAGGCAAAGGGCCAGTCCAACATGCTGGTGTGAGCAGGTTTTTGGCGAAAGTGGGTTCTTTTTTGACCAAAGCGGTCCAGTTTGATTACTACAGTTGGTAATTGCTACTAATGAGCTATGCCTCTAACCAGATATGCTTTAAATGGAAACATTTTCAACTTTTACAAAAACGACCCCCTTCGGTAGTAATCAAACAGTCTTTCACGAAAAGTAAAGAATAGATTTTTTCATTTTGGGGCACTTTTCATTGGTGCATGGGCCAGATATGTTGTAGCCGAACCCTGACTCTCTTACTCTGGACTGTTCATTTCTGCATTACTGTAGTCTGTAGCCACGTCTATTTTCAATCAACACCAAATTTTTGCAGGCAGATGTGGCAGGTTATCAAAACTGCACAGAAAATTGTGAGAGGATGCTGTTTTTTGGGTAACCCAAGAATGTAGTGAACCGCTCCATTCCCCTCCCACAAAAACAAAACACTTTTTATTTGTTTTAAGCAATGGTTTTGCCCCTTACTTTGTAATATTTAACCTAATATTTAACCTAATCAATTCCAGTCATTTGCACAAGTCTGAGGTTCACTAACAAAACCCATTCGAATGGCCTCCGGTATAGTCTACATTCAGATTTTGATTTCCTCCCAGGGCAGGTTGTGCTTGTCTTTGTGCCAACTCCTATTTGTGTGTGGCTGTGATGGCAGTGGGCGGCCGTGTCATCACAACACTGCCCAGGTTATGGCCAGAAGCTGCATGCTCTCCATTCATCACACACAATCCCAGGTTTAGGGCGCTTTGACCAAGTTCTCCATCCAAGTGTATTGCACTGTTTTTCAACGAGGCGAGCAATTCCAATACTGTAAATTTGAGAAGTTTGTGTTTTGTAAAATTAGGAACAAGTGGGTGCTGCAAACTATTCACAAAGGGGCCTTTGCACACGTTCTGACATACTGAAAAAGAACGCTCTTGAATGCGCCAGTGAGGACTTTGTCTTTTTTGGCACACATAGCCAGAGAGCTGGAGCAATCAGTATGGACCAAACCTAAGTGAGTTTATGACACAGCTTATTTTATTGTACTGGAATTCACGAACCACTACAACTACCATAACAATTGTTTTCCAACTTTGAAGCATTATACTTCCTCAACCCATGTGTGCCCTTCCCCATCCATCCCACTACTTGCCTGTGCAAGCAGTTGCTGCAGCGCCAAACATGTGACATGGAGCAGCAGCAGTGTAATGGGATGGTGGTGAGCTGATCTAGGTCTAGCACTAAACTGGCCCGGGCCACCCGTACCGTGGCGGTGCCCCGGCATTATGGGGTCAAGACGTTTTGGCCCTGGTACTTATTTTTTTACAAATTAAGCACTGCCAAGCAGTGCCTGTCATTACTTGGCACTTGAAATTCTAATACTGTTCTTATGAGGGGGAAGAAGAAGTGAGTATGGGAGTTTAGGAGGATGCCTTGGAAGGAGGTGAGGTACTTTTTGTTCATGGGTCCTCAACAATGGATCAGGTCACTGGAGAGAAGCATACAGGTGAAGCCGTTGTGGGCCTTGTGGATTGGGAATACCAGGTCAGGCTGAAGAGACAGTTGCACTCATATTACTCTGCGCAAGTGACAGTACTTGTGGCACTTTTGGAGGTCCTAGAAATGAGTAAGGGAATGAGTAAGGGTAAGGCAGTAACTATGTTGACTCTGTGTATATCACCTCCACTGTGCATTCATGGTTATCAAGGTGGCAGAGAAGAGGGTTTAGGAGATCTGATGGTTCCCATGTTCAGCACGCTGCACTGTTATCCCGACTAATTGAAGGGTTCTCTTTGTTCACATAGGTAGGTTTAGTTAAATGCACTGACCATACTAACCATTATAATTCAATAGCCCATAGCTACAATGCCGCAGACAAGGCAACGAAGGAAGCAGCACACTTACATTTTACAGATTCCCAGAAAATGGAAACTGTGTCCCAGCAGGTACTGTTGCCAGCCTCATGCACCGCAATCCCGGTTCTTAAACTCACATGAGGTCAGTAAAGGGAATCTTGCCTAGCTTCATATAGATTTTGTGGACATAATCATGAGGTGGAACAATTATCGATAGATACCTCATTAAAATTGTTTGTCCATTCTCCCAGTGGCTTGAGATTGGTCCCTGTGTACATCCTGATACTAAGTCCTCAGCAAGGTTTCTGGTGAGGGAGGTATTTCCACAGTGGGGAATTTGCGAGACTTTAAAATCCAACAATGAAACCCACATTTTTAATGCCTTATTCACAGAAATTACCTTGCTTTTGGGAATCAAGCACAGTTGTTTGTGCTCAGTACACCACCTGCAGGCCAATTTAATTATGTAGATACTAAATGGGGTCCTTAAGGCCCAGTTAGTAAAAGTATGCAATGAGTTTAAACATCTTGGTACCATTGGATACCCCTAGCCTTGTTTTATTACAGAAATCAGCCTTGAAAAAAGCCAACACATGAGCCCCCACAAAATTGTGATGGGGCGTAGGCTACACACACCTTTCGCACTAGATGCACATAAGACCGCAGTGATCTTAGGAGAGGAGTTTAGTGAGTCCATTAGGGCTTTAACCAATAGTTTCAAGATTATATCCTCACAGGCTATGTCTTATCAGCAACAGAATGCATTAGAAAACATCAACCAAACTGATGATCAACGCAAGCTGCAGCTTCTCCAGGGAGACTGGAAATTCTTTCTGACCTTTGTGCACCATTGGAGTGAGCAGCATTTCCATGGGCTGTACTGTGTTGTTTACGCAACACTGACTGCTGTGAAGGTGGAGGGCAACAGGAATTGGATGCACTTTAATGATGACTGAATGGATACTGGCACCCCTCCGCTGACAAAAGCGCAGGAGCAGGCAAAAAGTTAAGTAAGCCCTTAGGATCAGCCGTTCATTCCAGAGTAATGAGGCGTTGTAAACAAAAATCTACAACTTGAATTTCTCTGTTTGGAAAAAGAAAAAATATTCAGATTTATTATGTATGTTATACTGAGTGTTTATACCATTTTTGTGATTCTCTTGACATCTCTGTTTGAAGATGGCAACAAATGAAAATGTAGAAGGTTCAAATGTATCTAGGTTTGTAGAACCTGAGAATGTATTGCCAAGAGTAAAAATAAGTATTGATGTTGATTTTTTGAATAATGGGGATGATGAAATAGATCCCATAACAAATGCACATGGTTTTTCAGTGCATAATGTCTGGTATAGCCATATGAGGAAGGTTGGGAGAGAGTGATAAGTAGGATATTTCTACATATGATTTCTCAGTCCCCACACTTTTGGTGTGCCTATGCTGTTTATCCCAAATGAAGTAGAGGGAAGGTGTGGAGAAGTTATTTGCAGCATCTGACGTGGCTCATGGGGGTTACTCCAAAGTCACACCCTACCATAAGTCCTACTCAGGAATTGACATCATGGGTGTAACCTGGAAGTCCCACAGTACTGGAAAGTCCACTCTGGAGGTGAGATCATGTGGGTCACTTGGAAGTCACACCCTACTGAAAACCCTATCCCGGATGTGATAAAGCATGTTGGCACAAATGGGAGCTGCAGCTGAATGCTTCACATCACTAATCTGGCTGTAGGTACAGCTGCCCTTCTGGCCAATGTTTGGACTTGTGGATCGAAGGCCTATAGGCAGTTGCCGCCAGCCTGGCAAGGTGTGGGCAGTTTATCTACATTCCATGTGCCAGTCCTCATTATCCCTAAAAAACATCTGATGCTGGCCCATCCAATGCCCACGGTTACATCTGTGCCCCATTTGTCCCCTGTGCCCCTTTCATCCACTTCATCATTAGACATGGACAAATCAATAACTCGGTTCAAGAACTGAAGCAGGAACTATTGCAGCAAACCAAAAGCTGGTACTACCTTTCAGCAGCATCATCAAAAGCCTTAATGGACATTCCTGAACCGTATCAGCTGTTTATTCACAAAGAAATTTGTTTTGCTTCTCTTCTGCCACCGGACATCTAAACTGTGGCAAGTGCCAAGTGGCTCCAGGTGACCAGATATGAACTTCTATTGTTTATCAATGCCTCTGAGTCAGTGCTTTTGCCAGTAAGGAAGAACTACAGGACCTGAGGCTCATGACTTTGCAAAATGGTTACATCCTCGACCTCCTGACAGCAATGGAGGAGGATGTGTGTCTTCCAATGACACAGAGAATCGTACCCTGTCACAAACTGTCGCTGCCTTGCATAAGCTCAGAGTGATCATGGAAAAAGATTCAGGAATATCAATTAATGTGTGGTTAGACACTCTTTTTTCCTGTGTGCCATCTTGGATTAGCCTCACTGTGAAAATCCTTCTACCTATTTTTGTCTTTTTTCGTATTGTATTTTGCTCTTCCCAAATGCTCTTACGATGTTATTCTGCCCAAATACCAAAAGCAACTGACATGATGACTGTGACCCTGTCTGTAGCTAGAAATACTAACATTTTATCTCACATTGGTACTCTGACTGAAACAGTTTTTTTTTTCCTCCACCAAGTTGGGATGATTCTGTGGAGCAGTGAGTAGATTGCGGAAATAGTGGTGGATGAATTGCATTTGTTTAGCAGAGGAGTGTGACCATTTTGGGACAGAGATGAGAAAAGATTGTAGGGAAGTTCCCCAAGAAGAAGATTTTAAAGAACAGGACTGTGATTTATTTGTTCAAGTATTAATTGGTAGTGTTGAGGGTTATCAGGAAAGGTCCCCACGATCATGATGGTTTCATGTTGCATGCTCCATATTTGAATCTGGGGGTTTAGCGAACTAGGGGAAATTTGGCAATTTCATATGTATCCAGTGTAGTAAATTGTGAATGGGAAATGTTACTTTAGTGTTACGTTTTGCTTAAAGATGATACATATTAGGTTGCATGCACATAAAAAGATAAAATGATGAAACCACAAAATTAAACATAAATAGGATTCAGACATAATGTGCTATGGAGTGCCAGGAAGCAGGCCATGAGGAGTTTTGGCATGTCCTGAAGAAGCCACTCTAAAAGAAAGCTAGTATTTATTAAACATGCATGCACACTGAGAAACAAATACAGGGGATGTATACATCTGTATGTAGTGTTGTTTTTATGAATTCATTCAGACTCTGCAGCCAGCAGTTTGTGCTATGACTTTCAGGTGGAGGGGAAACATCCAGTTTTACAGGAGTGAAGGACAAAAGAGAGACAATGATTAACCAGACAGGGGGTCAGCCGTCAAACAGGACACAGTGTTTTGTGGCTTTGTAGTTCCTAAGAGAACAGATATAATCTCCTTAATTGCATTGGAGTTTTGCAGAGGGACTCAGCCATTCATTTGAACAGTAATACATTTGGGGTGAAATAGCACCCGAGACGAAAGTGAGCGATATCTAGGAGTTTCAATTGTATTTCCAGATGTATAGTGTGTGTTGGAATGGTAGTCATGTAGATTAGAATGTTTCAATGATGCCAGCAAGTCAGGGCGGATGAGACAGCTATAGTCAATTCAAGGACAACCTCTTTATTCAGCATCCTTCATATTGCTTGAAGTACCTATGCAAACAATGTGCAATTATCTAACAGGTTATTGGACTCAGGCCAGTTGTTACCATTAATTAGTTATATTTGCACACAAATGTTTAACTGTATGATAATGTCATGACCTAACATGGACAAATCCAAAGAAAGGTTGTGCTATGAATATGATCTGATGATGATAGTTAAGATAACACTAGCCAATGAGAAAGAAAGAATTGGAGAAAGATGGGATTTGTTTGTAGTAGGTTTCTACAATCATGTTTGGGGTTGGATTGTAATACAAAATATGGGAGTGTTTTAACTGTTACAGAAAGGTATATAATGTGTCAACTAATTTGGTTTAATGAGACTTGGGTTAGTTTGCCCTCGTTTAAGTGGTGACCCACTTTGGGTTAAGGTTTTTGGTGATTTATTCATTTGTTTATTGTTCGCTTGTTAGGTGCTTATACAGAAAGTACATTGTACATTCTTTTTCAAAGCGCCAACAGGGCAAAAGGGAGGGGACATGTGGAGGAGAAACATTAAAATTAATAAACACATAATTAAATACAGTGGGAGGAAAACCTACTATGCCTTGGAGTGTCCAGAATGTGCAAGTGCAGAAGGGCGGGGAATGGGGTCCTCGTGGGTGAGCAACAGGTAAAGTGCAATGTAAAGTAAGTGTGATCCTCCAGGATGGAGGATGTGTTGAGGAAAGTGCTGAGGAAGGAAAAAAGCTGGGGGTGATTCAGTGTGGGAGGTCAGGCCCCAGAGGATGCATGAGGGCCCTCGGCACCAAAAAAGGAATTGTGAGATTAGCAGAGGAGAGAAGGGGGATGGAGGGGGTAAAGAGGAAAGTCTTGAGGATGTTCCGGAATTTAAGAAAGTTCTGCTCAAGACAAAAAGCAGGAGGGGGATGCTGCAAGCGATCAACCTCCTGCCCTCTGTTTTACGAAATGCTTTACACTCAAAGAGTTTGTGCCAGAGGAGCGCAGAAGTCCTGAGAGGGACTATTTAGTAAGAGATAGTTAGAAATAGTGTGGCCCCTAGCCCCAAACAGCCTTGTGGATGATACAAAGGAATTTGAATGTAATCCGTGAAGCAACCGGGAGCCAGTGAAGAATTTTTAGGGCAGGAGACATGCAGTCCCTGGGCTTGAGGCCCAGTCTTGCTGCCCTATTCTGGATTAGCTGGAGAGGTCGCAAGGTGGAAGAAGGTAGATTCAGGAGGACACTATTGCAAAAGTCAAGCCTACAGAGAACCAGGGCTCAGGTAACATTGAGCTTCTGGGGGAAGGTGAGAAAATGGAGAATTCCTTTGAGAAGGAAGAGCTGAAAGTGGGACTTCTTGGCAATGTCCTGAGTGTGAGGGAGGAAGGAGAGGGAGGAGTTGAAGGTGACTCCAAGGGTTCTGGCTTCAGAAGAGGGGGCAGGAGGAGAGCCTCTGCAGGAAGGCCAGAGTGAAGGGAAGAAGTCGGGAGCAGGGATCACAATGTGAAGGATCTCCATTTTGCTGGCATTGAGGCATTGATCATTAGAAGTGCACAATACCTGGATGGCAGATAGGCAGTCAGGGATAATTAGGAGCCCACTCCTACATGCGCCCAGTGAGTGACAATAGCATCTAATCACACACCAAGTATCGTTAAAACAATGAGCTGGTCCTCCACTGGCTGGCAAGCCCTTCAAACGGACTTATGCTCCCAGGAAGAGCAGAAATGAGGGAATCCTCATTATCCCAGAAGGGCAACTGCATTTGCCAGTCAGAACTGGCTTCAAGGTGTATTCAGCCTGTTAGGGAGAATTCTCATAAATGTGCTAATGCCCTTCACCTTATAGACCCCCAGCAACTTTGCTGGATTTTGAGGACTTGATTTTTTTACCTAGAAAGAGTGTGAGCCTTTTCTTTCCCACTCTTTCGTGTATTTTGATGTGTGTTTTACTCTTGTGTTTTTTGATTATGGAGTTTTAAGATAACTCCATAGGCATCTTTACATGTGCGTTACAAGGCACCCTCAGTGCAGAGACACAGAGATGTCTTTTGAGACTTCCAAAAGGTTTAAATACATTCACTGGGATAAACTACTGTTTCCCAGAGAATGTAAGGTTAAATTGACTTTACAAGTCTTTTTAAATTCCTAGACCCAGCACACACTATCTTCCTATAGAGTACTGGAGGGGGTAACTAGTATCCCCTGTGTCTAGAAACTCATGTAGCAGTCAAATACTACCCTTTCCTCTTGAAATGGCTGTAGGCAGTGGTTTTACAATGAACTACCATGATTGTTCCAAAACACGAACACCGGTAGCTAAAAAGCACGGGAGACATGTTTTTCAAGATGGCGCCTTAAGCCCCTTTGTTTAAACAGGGCCCGGTCTTCTTTTTTCACCATTTCATTTTGGAAACATCCTTCTAGAGCTTGTATCTGCAGGCCAGAGTAGGTTTGGTCCCTTTGTTTCTATGCCTTTGGTGGGCTTCAGGACTGAAGAGCGCCTCTGGCGCCTGAGTGTCTGGGGTGGGCAGGAAGTGAGGGAGGTGCCAGGAACTCCCTGTGCTTAGTCTCCTAGGAGACCCAAATGCACTGTGGCGTGATTGGCTGGCTGACAGTCCGGCACCCTGCTGGGTGAGTGACAGCTAGGCGGAAATGAATGGGAGAAAACTGTATAAAAGTCAAGTCTCTTGGACTGGAAAGCAGAGTCAACCACTGGAAAGAAAGAACGGAAGAAGAGCTGGAAGAGGACGGCTGCTGCAACTCTGGACTGTTGGTTTGCCGGTGAAGCCCTGCTGCAGGTCCGAATCGCCAAGTTCATCTCGACAGAGAAGCCTTCAAGGACAACTTCTTCTTTTTAGTTGATAGGACCAATCAACTCGTAGGCCACCTGGATACCAATTCCGGAGCTGGTTAGGATTAACCAGGTGGAAGTTCACCAGCTTGTGTGCTTTACACTAGCTACTCGAACCGAAGATCTTCCATTTAGCCAGCTTGTTTGACCTGTCCCCGTGCAGTGCAGGAGTCCCCCGATGTCATCCCTCTTGTCCCACAACTGATGCTCAAGAACAGTGAGGTCTGCAGGAACTGCCATGAACCAACGTCTTCAGCTGAATCTTTTCTTCATATTAAGGTACTGTGCCAACCCGATTGAGAAAACTTACCTCTCGCGGTGAAAGTTTGTGAAACTTTCCCAACTTGCAGGCCCAATCAGCTTGTGACTCAACATATCATTCTTTTTCGTACAAACTACTTCTGAAAACTGAAGCAGATGGGGAGCAGGTGCAAGTGGATCTAGGTCACCTGGCCTAAGCCCCGTGCACCTGGTGCCTTCCTGTCTCCCGGTCTTTTTCACAACTTAGCAAGCCCCGCCCATCTGGTGCCTATCTACTTGCCGCTCGTTTTCACCACTTAGAAAGCCCTGCCCACCTGGTGCCTTCCTGCTTGCTGCTCTTTTTCACCACTTAGCAATCCCCGCCCACCTGTTGCCTTCCTACTTGCCACTCTTTTTCCCTACTTAAGGAGCCCTCCAGCCTCTTTGCCTTTGCAGATGGGGAGCAGGTGCAAGTGGATCTAGGTCACCTGGCCTAGGCCCCACCCACCTTCTTAGCCCTGCCTCTTCCTTCCTGCTCTTAACTATTAGATCAAGAGCGTCTTTCACCTGGGTGTCCTAAGCGAAGGGCAGACGAAGAAAAGGGCAATTCCTGTTTGGTCCTGTTCGGACCAGGAGGACCCCGGGCCTGACCCCCTGCTCAGACAGCAGGTAGCATGCACCAAGATGTGTTACTCCCTCTGTCCGCACAGGCCATCCCCACCCCCTCTGGTCCCCCTGTGATGTTCCATTGTGCACCCACCATTCTCGCACACAGGTGTTGCCTGTTTTGCTTGATTCTTCTACCCTGCTCCCCCCTAACCCACGTCAAGCCTACTTCTGCAGTAGTCTGTCCTGATAAATTCTGGTTTCACCATCACTGTCTTGTGGCCAGTGCTGGATTTGACTTTTATGGACTTCCTTCATTCACGGTGCGTCTCCCTTTCTCAACTCTCATGCTGGACTTCCCTTGCATCTTGTACTCATGGTGGCCATGAATCAGGCTGTTCCCATCTTCATCTTGTATCCTGGCTTGCAATATTATGTGTTAGTACTGACTTCTGCAATTGTATTCACTCTCCCCTCTTCTCCTCTCTTTTGACTGCTAACTCTCTGTTCTCTCCTTCCCTTTCTCCCTTTCCCTATCTCTTCCCCTTACTTTCTTCTATGCACTTACTGTATCAGAATTATCCCTGGACCTAGTATGATATCAACCTCATCTGTCTCCTCCCATCTCCCCTTACTGGTTTTTTCCTCCCACCCCCATCCAGCACTATTTGAAATGTCGTCAGGCCTAGTATGATAGTTGCTTGTTTTTTTCCTCCCCTACATTTCTGCATCCCTCTCCAATACCTTTTGTTTTTCTCCTGCTCGACCAGACATGTTGTCAGGCCTAGTACGGTAGTTACCTGTCTGTTTCCATTTCCTTCCCACTCTCCCCCTTCCTTCCTTAATTATGTCTTAGCTCTTGCACTATCTAAAATGTCGTCAGGCCGAGTACGATAGTTGATTTCACATCCTTACTGTTCATGGCCTGTAAGAATGGCATTGTATTTCCCTGTTCCCTCCCTTGCCTTGAAGCGCTTTGAAACACATTGTGTATTGGCACTATATAAATAAACTATCATATATAAATAAACTATCATAACTTTGGCAAAGACTTTACCGTTTATTACAAGAACTGCTCATTCCCATCCAAGACATTAGCCCATTGACTTTGGCCTAGGCCTATTGAACTGAATCGAGCCCTCTAGTGAAGTGAATCTATTTGTACTGCCTAAGAAAGTATTTGTGATCTATTTTTTTAACCTTTTTCCTCCTATTTAAAGTAACCGAAGTGTCGTTTTGCTCCAATTTCAGGGGAGCCTTATTTACTCAGAAACATATTGGTTTTGAACTGAAGTATATTTGTGTATGATATTAAGTTGCCTCCTTCTAGTGAATGTTTTCTAAATGATTGGGTAATAAATTAATAAGTGTTTTACCAAGAAACCTTGAGTGTAATTGTCTACTTGAACCACTGTGATTGGAAGACCTCTGTGTAACTTCTTTTACTGCTCAGATTCCCTCTTGAGATAAGCCTGGCTGCTCAGCTCGATACCAAAAACTGTGTCCTTTTGCTTACACCTGTAGTCCTAATCGTATCTGGTGGTCCCAGAGGGTACTGCTTTCAATTCTGCCTAACAAGCCCAAAGACAAAAATGTTGTGAAATGAAGAAGCAGGTTAAAAAAAGGCCCAAGCCAGGTAAATTGATTTCCACCAAGGGGAGCCTTTTTACGCATGGCAAAAATACGACCACCAGCGAAGCCACATGACTAACAGATAGCTAATTGCATATTATAGGTGCTCAGCTAGCTGCCACGAGCCTGTTGCCCAACACTTTTATGAGATGCTCACCCTAGGACAACATTGGATACTGTGATACCCATGCTCATATGGCTTTATGTGCTACTAAGGGGTGCAGATCAAAAAGGTGGTAGAGCTGCTTGGGTTTAGAAAACGCCTAATTGCTGGCGAAAATACATTCAGAACACCATAAAAAATATACAATAAGATAGGTGGGCACTAGAGTGTACAATGGGATCCTAAAAATTAATTTCTGACCTAACATAGAAAATCAGTTCTTTAATCCTGGGTACACCACTTTCCAAAATACTGATTAGCACAAGATCACACAATCTGTCTATTCTTCTCTATACAATGTGAGAGCCCTTAGGAATCACATCAACACCAATATGCAGTGCAATATTTGTGTATGTTCTAGTCAGTAGAAAATAGACTTTGAAAACAGAAGTTCAGCATTATAATCACAGAACTCCTTTGGAAACCCTGGACCTGACAGAAACAGGTGCAACAATGTTATCATCAGAGGTTGGAAAGCTATGGCAGCGCCACCTTCCTTGTCTTAAAAGTGGCTCATATATCAAGTCTGAAAGCGAAAATAACTGCAAAGTCCACTTTGGGGCACGAGCTGCACTTCTTGATCTGCTGTTAATAGTTATATCCTGGCGGAAAAAAGTAAATAGAAAGCAAGCTGTGCCTCAGGAAAAATTGACCCGGGAGCCAGAGAGGTACAAATATGCAAATTCAGTGTCTGCAAGGAGGAGACGCATGCAAGTAGAGGAAGTGACGCAGTGATGCAAGGAGTTATGAGATAACTTATGTAGCAAGTATATAGTAGTTTAGGGGGCGAGGTGCCTTGGAGAATAAGGGGACAACCATGGCTGCAGCAGGGGAAAGCACATGTGCAACAAACCCATTTCTCTGCCCTTTCTTTATTTTCACTTCCATTTATAAAGCACCCTTATACTTTATGCGCAACACAGTGTGGAGCAAAACATTAACTTGTAGATTCTACAACGATGCACATCTTTTGTTGTTTTTGGCACATTTAGTTAGGCACATGAATATTATTGTATAGAGGTATTTAGGGCTAGGGCTAGTGTACAAATGGGACTGCATTAAGTACAATGGGTCGAGGTGGCAGTGAGCAAAATATCTGCCATGTTTTAGTCGGCCCAGGGTAAATGTGCAAAGCTGCCATTCATTTTCTAAAGGCCACAGCTCACAGTAAAAATGAATTTCTGGTGATGAACCGAGAAACAGCGAAATAGGCAAGGTCCGGTTAGGATCGCAGTGTGCAATTAACTGTTGCGAGGGAGAAGTTTCTCATGAGCAGGGTAACACCAGCTAGACAACAGGTGCGTGTCCACAAGATAATTGAAGTGTACCATGCTAGACATGTGATGGTCCAGGCAGTGCTCACTATGGCAGAAAAGAATAACATAGGAGAAATTGCTTTTCGCAACGGTGTCTCGCAAAGGTTCTTCCAAGTAGAACTGCCACAGCATTAGGAGGGAAGGTGGGAGGTGGCAGATGCATGGGGTGGGAGACAAAGAGGACCAATCAGGAGTTTGGGATGGGGTGTTCCGACACTGCAACACTGTCTTTGACCTTGCTGTGTTCCCTCACAATCGATTGGTTGCGCTGTCTCCAACTTAAGGGTACAATTAGCATAATGTAAAGGATGCCAACCAATTGGATTACCGAGTTCTTTGTCAGTCAGCATATTCTGATGTTATTGAGGAGCAGTGGAGGTAGTTTCATGATGACCTTAAGGGGTTTTATGTTTTGAGTTCCAAAATTGCACTGCCCAATCCCAGTGGTTAATGTATAGGGTTCTTGAGGGGTTAGAGGACATGTTGCCAACCATATTGTTCGATTTTCCCTAAAATGTGCCAACTGCAGAAGATTATAATTTGTGGTTCTCCAACGATAAAAATGTAGCACGCCATAGGTGGAGTTGAGAACGTGTGTTCCAGTTCACTTCCACAGAGCTGACTGTTTTTCTCCCAGCTGATTGATTAATAAATCTGTGGTCTTTCCTTCACAGTGTACTCTCCTTTTTGGAATACTTTTGTATTCTTCAAGGATTACCCCTGGGGACAAACTGTCTACAGTGGCAAACATACGTTTGGATATTAGTAACACATAATAACACGAAAAGAGGTGTCCATTCCCAACTATAAGCGACTAAAGTTCCAAATGCCCACCAGTCCATTCAGAAGTTGCAGTTTGTCATATAGAAAATTCAAATGAATAATAGTTATTTAGAAATATAGAAATATTCCAATTCCTATTGTTAACAAACTGGTGGTGAACTATGATACAATACATAAAATTATGCAATTGTCACATCTGGAAACTGTCATATGAAATGGTTTTTCAAAAGAAATAAAGATCACTGGTGTAAGCCGTGATCAATAATGAAGGCCAGTTGAAAATTCTTGATGAAAAAAACAAACTTAGAAGCTGTGATGATGCAAACAAAATATTATTATTGGTGAAAGATGCATTTGTTCGTTCAAACTGTGTTCTGTTATTGTGTTGTGGTATTCATAGAAATGCAAAATCTAAAATAATGGAATGAATTAGACATGGATTGTTTCTTACCTTCACAACGCTCAAAACTGCAGCATAAGAACTGAACTTCATAATTGTAACACTGTCCATCAGTCTGGTTCACATTATAACACGCAAGTCCAGATCCGTCACATTTCACTTTTTGTCTGAGATCGGTTATATTTTTGTCAGGAAACATCTTTGCTCTACATTTAAACTCTCTGGGTTCACTGCAGACTGGGATTCCATTGGCTCTCAGCTCCTCAGGTGTCTCAAAATCTCCATTGCCTTTGGCTGGATTGCTGACATCATGCCAGTCCGACCAGACACAGACTTCATGCACGTAGACACAAGGGGCCTCTGTTGTCACTGTTCATTACAGAGAGAAAGTTAAATTAGGTGACTCAAATAAACAGAACCACCTGTCCATTGAACATCACTGTAAGTTACAGCCTAACAAAGACTACAGTGTTGCATTTCTTTTCATGTTTACCTGCACCAAAGAGTCGATGAAAAAGTATTACATTCTTGCCCTGAAGCAGTCTTTTCACCCTCCTAAAACATCTCTCTGAACACTAATCATCAAACTCTGAATGTCTTCAATATGCTTCTAACAATGTATTTGTTGCATTTATCAAGACAGAATTTGAAATGCATATATATACACCAAGCAATGATTGTAAAAGTGGACATTTGAAACACTCAAAGGAGGGCACAAAATGCATCAGGAAAATTGCTCATGGTGTCGATTTATATGCTGAGTCTGTGATTAACAATGTGTTATTATAAAACCTACTCCACCAAGAGGAAGGGAAACAGTCCAGTGCTAGCCAGTATTTGTGCTTGTATCTGAATAACAATCTGAAATGTACCTCTTGAGAGAAGAATCCAAAGAGCCACGAAGATGAATCAAAAGATCATCACTGCCAGCCTTTACAAGAGAGGAAGAAGAAACCATGTACAGTCAATAACCAGGACTGAAGCAATGAACTGGGATAGAAGTCCGGAAGGTGAGCCTTAGGCAGAGTGTGAAGAGTGTGTGGAATGGGTTTCCGGGAACAGAGAGACTAAATGGGGGCTACACCTTTGACCGGTGCCCACCAATTGGCAAGTGAATTCATTCTGGGGATGAGCGAGAGAGTTGTGGTCTGGGTTTGGATGTGATGCTATGTGAGCAAGTATGATCTATGTTGCAGTATTGAGCTAGTCCTATGCCTGCAAGACCTTACATTGTCCAGCACAGGCATTTTGTATTAATTTTTTTTTGCATTTGTTAGGCACTTAACAGTAAGTCAATTCTGTCTCAAAACACCCACAAGCTATACTGCCTTTGTTGGTAGTGAGCTGGAACCTGGGCTGGCTTAGTGAGCTGACCCACTTCTGGAACAGCGGATCATACCTAGTAATGGGAAAACAATTCAAATAAAGGTGATGTGCATTAATCTGACCGGGGCTCAAGGATTAAATGGGCCTAAGAATGTGATGATGGTCAAGATTTAAGAATTCAATGAAATGCTGGACAGGGGGCTTTGTCAGGGGTAAGACCGGAGAGACGTGTGGTTTTATATAACCATTTATACTCAGAGCTTTTGAATAGGACTGATTTAATTTCCAAACTAAAAGAATTGGAGCTATGAAGATAATTTGCAAGAAGTAGTTCTACTGTACCGTTGTCTATCTGGAGAATGTATATTTTCTTCTCATTTCTTCTCTTAAACACCAGCTCTTCAAGCAAAGTCTGCAAGTAGGAACCTGCAGCCCCAAATGTGAATACCTTGCTGATATGTTATCACACCCGTTAGTTCTACCTCCCTATGTGTTTTGATTTTCTCAATTGGATTCAATTCTACTCTGCACAATTTTCAACACTGTGCTCACATCGTAAGTGATCAGGTGCTGAGATGTGGAACACATGCACATTTTAATCATTATGTTTAATAAAGAGAAGCTCTGGGATTTATTGGGAAACAGGATTGCTATAATGTGAAGTATTTGATGAAATTGATGAATGATATTTAATGGTTACATTTTCAATCCTTTGTTCACAAAGAGAGGCAGGTCTGGATCAACTGATGTTACCCAGGGTAATCCAGACGTGGATCCTTTGCTCACCGTGCTTAGAGAGGCACATGTTCACCTCACTGGTGAGGCCCAACAAAGCCAAAACCGTTGTCTGGGGTTGCTGTTGGTACACTGTTGGTACACTTGCAGCATTTCGGTGCACGCCTGTCCAAGTGGGTGGGACCAGACTGATATGCAAATGGAAATTTCTCTGCTGTGACCACCCTGAATGAACACTGTCCCAAAAAACAGGTTATTTGGTGGTGTTCTTTCTCGGTAGAAGGGCTGCCAGACCTCTATTTGTATGTTAAGAACTTGGGATTTTACATTACCTTACCCAGGTCTATCCAGAGGCAGACCCCTTACTCACTGTGATTAGATAGGAACAGCTTCATCTCACTGATGAAGCCCAACAAGGAAAACCATGTGCCTTGGGTTGCTGTTGGTACTCTTGTTCAGAGGAGAGTTGCCTAGTATTTCAGTGCTGGACTTCCCAAGTCGGTGGAACCAGACTGATATGCAAATGGTAATGTCTCCTCTATGAAAGGTAAAGTGAGCTAACAAGTGGTTGTAGAACCTCACAAGTGGGCACCTTCCCAAAGAACAGGTCATTTGCCTATGTTAGTTCTCAGTTGAGGGGCTCACAGACCTCTTTTTGTGGTTCTCTTTACAGTGTCAGCACACACACATCAGCCACTGCTTATGCACTACCAGCCATGCACACACCATAACTACAAGTATATATGTGCATATATACCAAACCCCACTATCACCACTTCAATTACCATAACTTACTCCATGACCACACACACACACACACACACACACAGATCCTTCAAACACCACTTCCACACCTGTAGCTGAAGTCATCTCCTACAACATCTGCTCCCACTAACTTAATAACAACCATAATCATTCCCAGAAATATTATCATGGACATTATCACACATACTGCCAAACAGACCAACACATGCAGCCTCCAGAAATGCATTCATATACATTGCACAGCACAGACTCAAAACAAAACAAATGTACCAACAGACACTACCCTTACTGCAAGTAACACTACACTGACTGCAAATCAAATTTCACTGCCTGACTCACAAACACAGATACACCTATCACACCAACACCATTACCATTTGAGAAGAATGTCATGTCACGTCCTCAATCTTGCCCTCCTCCCGACACTTACCCGGCACCATCCATTCCCATACCCACCACCTACACCAACGGGGAAGACACGGCAGGCGGGATGTCAGAGGGGACAGAACCACCTCCTTCCGCCCATTTCCGTGTTGGCGCTTGCCCTGGCGCCTCATCCATGCCCGACGGCTCCGGGGTCGTCGGCTCCAGCTCCCTCGCACGGGAGAACCCGATCGCGTCTCGCTCAGACGATCACGTGACTAGCCACGGGTTCGTCGTCTGTAGCCGACGCCGGTGTCCACATTGGACAAACACCAATCACTGATGGCGTCCGGCCTCACGTGACGCTCCTGTGCGGTCACGTGCCCTGTCACGTGATCTACCTTTCCTTCAAAAGGAGCCGAGAGGAAATACTCAGCGCTTCACAACTGTTTCTACAGAGACCTGTTCAGCGTTACCTTTTTTCGTCTAGCTACAGTTTGGAACTCGACCGCGGAACGTTACTTGGACTTGTCTTGGATTTCCCTTTGGATTCAACATATCTTCTGGACCCTTGGAACTCTTGACCCCGCTTTCTGGCCCTGGAATTGCTCTGGATTACCCTTTTGTTTTGACAAACTACGAACCACACAATTCCTGTCTATCACGCTTTGCCTCCTGAGTCATTTGGGGTTCACCACCTGGACCTTGGATTGACTTGCTATCTGGTCACGCTCTGGCTGCAGGTGTGAGTTGGAGGAACTGCAGTATATCCCAGCCTGCTGTTGGTCTTCCCTTGTTGTCTATTCAGGTTTCCCACCGATTCTATCATCCCCAGGGTAAGCTTTGTCATTTTTTCCTTGTCTGCTTGCACTGCCATTCTTGTTCAAAGTATACCTGATTCTAACCTTTGCCTTACAGCACTCAGGGGTCCTTCCGGTGTTCCCGGTATCTGACTGACGACGCCACTCATCACCTGTGGCCTCAAAGATTGCTAGGGCAGTATATTTTTCCTGCCCGAGCGGTACTTGGGGATGGAGGTAGTTTATAGCTGCACGACCATCAAGGCGGATCATCAAGATCAGAACAGACTGTGAAGCCTCTTGGTCGTCCAGCTATGGACACCTCAGCCGGGGACCCCTTGACGGCTTTAATGCAGGCAGTGACAGCACTCAGGGCCGACATGGCAACCGCTCCTGCAACCCTACTCGCTGACATGACCGCTGCCACCACCGCATTACACCACCGCCTCGACACGGTACTAAGTGCACGCCATCCCTTACCCGCAGAAGCTGAGTTTGATGAAGCCATTCCTCCCCAAAACCCTCCTCCTGTCATACCCCCTTCCTCCCCGGCCGCCCCTGTGGTGATCCAAAACCCTTTTCCTTTGGCTGCTCCCGAAAGATACCAGGGCGACCCAAAGAAATACTGCACTTTCATCAATCACTGTAAACTTCATTTCATGTGTCGTCCTCAGGCTTTTCCCGATTCCGTATCAAAAGCAGCCTTTCTTCTCTCCCATCTATCTGGGGTAGCCGCCACATGGGCCAATCCGTTGCTGGAAAACAACCACCCTGCGTTGTACAATTTTGAGTTACTGACCCAAGAGATGGCAAAAGTATTCGACACCCGGCACAAAGCACAGTCTAGAGACATGGAACTCCTGGATCTCACGCAGGGTCGGTCAACCCTCATAGAGTACATCACCAGGTTCAATCAGTTGTCTGCTGAGACCCACTGGCCAGAAAATAAAAAGGCTGTGGTGTATTACCGGGGTTTATCCGGGGTCATGAAAGATGCCTTATCTGTAGTGCCTACGCTTCCCACAGTATATGCTGATTTGGTGGACTTAACGTTACAAGTCGATGCCAGACGATCGGAGCGACGGGGGGAAGGTCCATCCTCGTTCCCACTCCCATCCACGGCCAATGCTACTCCCGAACCCATGCAGATAGGCGGGATCCGCAGCCCTATCTCACATGTCGAACGAGAGCGCAGGAGAACGGAAAATGCCTGTTTTTACTGTGGTCTCATCGGGCATTTTGTAAAAGAGTGTCCTCGCCGCCCAAAAAACAGAAACCCGGGTTTTCAGAAGGCTCGCCCCTAAGATCAGAGGTGGGAGCGAGTACTATTCGGAATACCTCTGAACTTACTTTCGGTCCTGTGCGACCCATTATAGTTCAGGCCTTTCTGAACCACGCTACAGGTTCTCACGCAGTGTCAATAGTGATAGACTCAGGTGCTACAGGCTGCTTCATCGACATAGCCTTGGCCGGTTCACTGGACCTGCCTTTGGTCACGAAGAAATGTCCCGAACCGGTCCAGGCGGTGGATGGTACTTCTCTTGCCTCTGGTCCGATCCAGCAACAGACAGCTCCCTTAGAGCTGATCATTCAGGAAAACCACAAAGAGACGATCTCATTTGATCTCATTGCCACCCCTCATTTTGGGGTAATATTGGGCATTCCTTGGCTAAGGTTACACAATCCCCTCATCAACTGGGGGACGGGTCAGGTTTCATTTGAATCCGAAACATGTCAACACTACTGCCTACTGGCAACGCCTCAGTTCTCCAGTCCCGCGGGAATCCTGGGTAGCGTCATATCCTTGGCTATAGGGGACAGCACTGACCACCATGATACGCACACAGTAGGGGCTGTCACGGGTGGGATACCTGCGGTTTACCACGATTTCCAGGCGGTATTCGACAAAAGGTCTTCAGAGGGCCTACCTCCGCATCGACCTTACGACTGTCCTATCGACCTGATTCCTGGCGCATCTATTCCGAAGGGTCGTATCTACTCCCTGACTCAGGTGGAAGAACGGATCTTGCAGGAGTATATCCAACAGGCTTTACGGCTAGGTCATATTCGTCCATCGACCTCTCCGGCTGCAAGCCCTATATTCTTCGTTCCGAAGAAAGAAGGGGACCTCCGTCCCTGTGTCGATTATAGGCGCTTGAATGCCGTCACAGTGAAGAACCGCTACCCCATACCTCTGATCACTCCGTTGCTGGACAAACTCACCCATGCTACGATATACACCAAACTCGACCTCCGCGGGGCATACAATCTTATTCGCATGCGTGACGGTGATGAATGGAAAACGGCCTTCTGCTCACGACAAGGCCTATTCGAGTACACTGTCATGCCTTTTGGTCTATGTAATGCCCCGGCTACCTTCCAGCACTTCATGGACGACGTTTTCAACGATATCTTGAACACTTATGTAGTTGTTTACCTAGACGACATACTGGTTTTCTCCGCCTCCCTTGATGAACACATAACACATGTCAGGGAAGTATTGTCGCGACTACAAAACAACGCCCTTTACGCCAAGGCCGAGAAATGTTCGTTCCATACCGATCAAGTCGAATTCCTGGGGTTCCATATCACGCCCAAGGGGCTATCCATGAATCAAACCAAGGTTCGGGCGATCGATGAATGGCCGATTCCGACCAATCTCAAGCAGCTGCAGTCATTCCTAGGATTCGCGAACTTTTATCAGAGATTCATATCAGGGTTTTCTTCGGTTGCGGCTCCACTCACTGCACTCACTAGCCCTTCTGTCCCCTATGTATGGTCCACGGCTCAGCAATCTGCTTTCGATACACTGAAAACCCTGTTCAGCACCGCTCTGGTATTACAGCACCCTGACCCCGACCTTCCGTATATTCTCGAAGCAGATGCCTCTTCCTATGCATTAGGTGCGGTGTTATCCCAGTCCTGTCCTACCACCAACCGTTTGCATCCAGTAGCATTCCACTCCCGCATGTTCACGACTACCGAACTACACTACACGGTTACAGAAAAGGAACTGCTGGCTATTAAGGATGCACTACAGGTCTGGAGACACCACCTTCTAGGTGCCAAATATCAAACCATAGTGTCTTCTGATCATAAAAATCTCCAGGACCTTGCTTCCTTGAAATGCACAAACAGTCGCCAGGTTAGGTGGCATCTTTTCTTTGCCGCGTATGATTTTGTGGTCAAACACAGGCCCGGTGTTGGACACGGTAAAGCCGATGCCCTGTCCCGTTCACCTGGGGGTGAGACCATTCCCTCTTTTCCGGACACCCTGTTGGGAAAAAATCATGTAGTCTGTTTATGCACGCCGACTCCCTCCTTGTTGTCAACTATCCGCCAATGGGCCTCTCAGTACCCGCAGTCACTGGCGGAATGGGACCCGGTCATGCGAGATGGGCTGCCTTTCGTACATGGGGGAAAACTCCTTCTACCCACAAGTGAAACCCGGAATCAAGCGCTGACCTGGTCCCACGATGCTGCCATCAACGGTCACCCCGGACAACTTCGCACCTTAGACCTCCTTAAGCGTTGGTGCTGGTGGCCTACGATGAAGCGTGACGTACAAGACTATGTCAATACCTGTGCGGTGTGTGCCCAGGGCAAATCGCACAGGGGTCGGGCCTTGGGTCTTCTCCTTCCTCTCCCGATACCTCCACGACCTTGGCATACGATCTCCATGGACTTGGTCACTGATCTCCCCCGCACTCATGGGTTTGACACTATTTGGGTCATAGTTGACTCATATACCAAGTTTGCACGTTTTATACCTATTTTGGTGTCCCATACAGAGAGGATGCACAAATGGCACAAGCACTGACCCAAACTGGCACAACCACTTACTGCCTGCCTGGGTCAACTGCAATGAGGTGCACCATGGGGAAAGTTTGCATGTTGGTGCACATGCAACTAGAACACAACCACATGCATAAACTATTTGCAGGCCCACACTGTAAAATCACAAGCATGACAGCACACAGAAAGGAGCAAACAAACAAACATGTCCAACACCACTCACACAAGCACTGCACCTCGCAGCACAAACACAACACACGCAACCAATGCATTGAAAAAAAACATGACCAGCAACATCCTGTCACAGACACTGATAGGAAGAATGCTCCTGCCACCCAAACCCCAAAAAAGCTGGTAACAACACATACACAACCAACAAACATGCACTCCCCTCCCAAGAGAAAACATATTTTCTGTCAGGATGATGCTAGCACTTCTGTCCCTCGCGCAACAATTAACTTGAAACATCTGGAAAATAGTGTAATGTGTTTATGCCCAATCACCAGACTAAAATAATGTGAAAACACTACATATGAGATAGTTACATCGGGTGCCTGCCACCCAAAATTCAAATATGTTGAATAAGAACATGTTTTATGAATTATAACTGTGAATATATTTCACGTTACTCCTTAATCATGTTACTCTCGCACCTCACATTTAACAGCATCAGTAAGTTTCTGTTGGTTACTATTGGTTTTAGTTGTTATGCTTGTAAAAATATAAAGGATTAAAATTATATATTTTTCTTCATAATTGTGTTTGAACCAAAAATAAATACGATAAAAAACACTACTGTGTGTTGTCTTACAATTAAAATGTGTCTACAATTTGAAAAAGCCTGTCTATGTGTATTTCCTCTAACATGTCCAAACAACAAAACCCGTATTAAGATGACACAACAAAACAAATCAATGGGGAAAACATTTTTAAAGACACATACGCTGATATGCGACTTACTTTATATTGTAGAAGGTAAGTTAAAATTCCAGCAACACAAGTTTTGTTTCAGCATCGAGTAGGTTGTAATGAGATACAAACTCAAATTTCTATGGGAGCTTTTCTATTGTTTTCACACTTTACTTGTATTGCAAACACGCACAGATGTGCTATTTAATTGGAGCTGTAGGTGGGGCGTTCTTTCATTTGGAAATGCCCCACTTCAGTGCCAATTGAAGCACTTTGCTTGTGCATAAGCGCTTTACAAATGAACAATTACAATTACAATTGCCTAAAACGTTAGGCCTAAGAAAGGCACTGCTGATAACAAAAGGAAAGTAGTTCTGCAGACCATAACTCTGTTCATTGTCTACATTTCGTCCTGCTCGTAACATCCCTGAAGGTCAGCAGATGCCATTAAGAATGACCAAGAGTTTTAGAGGGAGCGGCCTGGAGCTCAATTATCCCAATGGTGCTGCACCCATGCATCCAGTTGCCTTTCTAAGCATTTAAGCTGTGACAGAGTCACATGGCAACAGAGTGCACTGTCAGAAACTGGCCACATTGGTCTCAAGGACAGCTTCACATTCCTGAAGTCAAGTAACAAGCATGAAAGAGAGGGACCTGGACCACATGTACACTTACAACATGACAATAACGCACAATAAATCCAGGGGCAGCTTGTCCATAATCGGTGAGGGGGTACCGACCCACCAAATCCCTTGCCTATCATGGAGGAGCCAAACAAACCCAGGAGCCCTCCCTGAGCTGCTTGTTGCTTGTTACAGCAGAGGGTCCCTTTACCAGACGTCCTTACCGTGTTACGCAAGCAAACCTTGTAATGCGGAGGTAGGGGGTTAATAGGGCCGGCAGCTCTACCGGCCCCGTTAACCCCCTACCGCCAGCTTCGTAATGACCCCCAATGTGTGTTGTATAATGCAGCATTTTAACACAATATCAAAAAACATTTCTCAGGGGGTAAACCCTCTGAACCTGTTATGGTAGGCCTAGTCTTCCTCGCTACGCTTTGGCGCTCTGCCATATTTGTATATCTTCTCTTGTTCTCTTCAATGGAGACGCTAATTATTTTCATACTTCAGTTCATATTTTTAATAACAACATTCTTTCAGTTTTATATTGACCACGTAACTCATTTAGTGATAAATATTTGTATATTTATTTATTTTATACATATATTTTCCAACTAACTTGTTTAATACGTATCACTCTTCAGGGTTTGACCTGTATTACTGCTGGAAAACTGATTAGTTATGAAATCAAATTGTTTTACTTAAAGAGGGTGTTTTTCTGTTCAAAAGTGCCAGAGCCAGGGATAAAAATACAATTAAAGAGTCACAAAGTAGGTGAACAAGGGTATATTTTACAGCAGTACATGGGTTTTAGAAGCACTGGGTAAATGAATGAGATCTTTTTAAAGAAAAAAAAGAGAAAAATTAATGTTTTCTTATAGACCATAGTCAGTCATTCGTTCTGTAAATTCCCTTGAGCTCTGCCTCCTGGTGATCTATTGACATACGTTATCTGGGACTTCAGAGTCCCCTGCACCTTTTTCTTGTCTTGGTTGATGCTTTTCGCTTTCGTTATCTGAGTCAGAATGCTGAGATTCTAGGTGGCCATTCAAACCAGGTGGGTCTGAATGGCCATGGCTTCCTTCAACGGGTACAAGGCTTTTCCAGATCTGCATGGGCCTGGTGACCATCTGGTAAGACTCCCAGGGTAATGACAATCAACTCTGCTGTCCTTCCCAGATGTTTTTGGTTGGCCTGCATGCCCTGGCATGGCTCCACTAACCAAACCCGCAAGTGGATTAACTGTCATCTTGGCACTAACACTGCTTCTGAGTTGGTCGCCACGGGTCTCTGCCTCCACATCTGCCACTCCTACACGCACTGAACCATCAATAAATATGTGTTGATTGAAGCCAGCAGGACCCTGCATTCATAGTTCCCTTACAGATTCAGCTGTATGTGCTTGCCTCTCTTGACCATAAGGAATATTAAACACAAATCCTTCTGTTTCCATTGCTTTGTTTGCTTTATTTCGGGAACTCATTCATTTAGCAGGTATTGCCATGCTACTGAACTTTTAATGGGGATGGATGTTTGGGAAGCCCAGAGCTTGTTGGCAAACCCAGAGCATGCAAAATGTTTCTATTTATAAGGATGATACGTGATAGGTCTACAGGATGTTGGTATGAAGACCATAGGTTAGAGAGGGTAATAGGAACTTGTGGGACTTTGCATTTACCTTTTTCAGGCCGTACATCATGTTATGGGTTATGGGTCGTGGCACCATCTCCCCATACTCTCCTCTGCCTCATCTTCTAACCGCAAACATGGGTCTTTCTCACATAATATAATATGATAAGTAATTTATAATGCACCTGAACACAACCGTTTTGAGGCACAACAAGACAGGGGGGGGGCAGAAGTAGTACAAAACAACGATCTTACAAGACCTTGTGTCATTCAGATTGCGCAAGTGCAGGGAAGAGGGAGGAGAGAAGTGCCAGAGGGGCTGTAGGGAATGCAGGTGACTCAATAAGTGCTGCTGGAGGGTGGCTCATAAGTGTAGAGAGATAAGGGACTGTAGGGTTGCAGATACAGACCCTTAAGTGCTGAGTGAACCCGGAGGCAGTGTGAGGGCAACTGAACATGCAGGAGCCTGGCCCGAGTTTCAGTGGGTGGCCAGGTGATCAGTGTGCAGAGCAGTCAGGGACATTAGCAGGGGCGAGGACGAAATAAAGTGGAAGCAAAAAGGAAGGTCTTGAGTTGCTTCCAGAACCAGGGGTTGTTCTGCTCAAGTTTGAGTGAGACATGGGTGCTTTGAGAGAAACTGATGTGGCTTAGGGGAGCCTGAAGGAGAGCTGGGTATCATCTGCATAACACTGAAAGTTAGAGCAGAATGTCATGATGTGGTGGGCAAGAGGTGCCAGGTAGTGGTTGAAATGCCAGGGAGAAAGGTTAGACCCCTGGGGAACACCCAGATACCAACAACGCCACTCCTAACCACATACACCCCATTCTACCATTACAAAAAGTGCCATCACCTACCATCCGCAAAACTAAGATCCCACACAACCACCGCAAGGTTAACATACCTTCACTGAAATGTGCTCTGCTCAATGCACTCTCTACGACCGCCCACACCCTAGATATCTATAAACTCCTGACTTCTCACATCTTAGACATCTGGGAAACATGGCTTCCCAAAGCTTGCGGCACAGCACTACATCTAGCCATCCCCCCTAGGTTACACAATTTGTTTCAAAGACAGACTCTAACACCAGAGGAGGAGGAGTAGCTCTACTGGCCAAATACTTCCTCTGCATAAAACCCTTCGACACCTCCCTAGAAAAGAAATGGAGACATCCTCTCACTCAAATTCACCAACTCTCCCATCAGCACCATCACTATCCACAACAGCTAGCGCCCACCAGGCCTGGAACTCAACTTTGAAGAAAACCTTTTCCATATGATTGGTGACAATATCAAGGCCTTCTCTCAAATCATCATCCTAGGCGACCTCAACCTAGGCCTCAATGATCCTGCCAACCCACAGGCTCCTTCCATATCCAACTCAATGAAAGCACTGAACTTTCAATAACTGATCCATGAACCTACTCACTCAAAGGGTCACACCCTGGACTGGATCACAGTCCTCATCTTCCAGATCACCACCAAAACAAACACCCTATGCCCGGGACAGACCACCACATAATCACCTTCTCCATCTTGCAAAAAAAAGATACAACGTCATTTCATTGCCGGATATTTTTTCGTGGGGTTTTTAACCGTGGATTTTATTTTGAAAAAAATCATTTAATTTTTTGGGGGGTTGAAATAATTATATAAATTGGGTGTGGGTGTACGGGGATCTAAAACAAATTAAAGGGGATGGTAACCCCACAAAAATAAAAAAATAAAAAATTCAATGAGTTTTTTCAAAAGAAAATTTGTGGTAAAAAAACCAGCGAAAAAACATCCTGCGATGAATTGACATGAAACCAAAAAAAACACCACCCAAATCCTAACCCCTTCCCTAACCCGTAGCCCACACAAGCTCACCAAAAACCACATCATGCCACTGCTGTCTATACCTACATTGGAACACAAAGCCTGCACTCCTATTCCTAGATGCCAATATTGCCAGTTCTTCTCAATGCTGTCCATCTTAACTGCATACCCCTGCACCCCTTAATATTGCCAGTTTCATACCTTTGTCTATAACTATTGCTATGTGGAAACGTGGCTCTTCCCTGGCCTCTAACGGTGCTACAAACCAATGCAAATGCATAAACAATAGTAGCACCGCTTATGAACTTTTTACCATTATTGTAAACGTATATGGACCTAATTATGTGTTAATTATTGTGGTAAATGTTCAATGGTAATTCTGATACAATTTTGTTTGCATTAACAGAATTACCAGCAGTTTCGCTGCAGCGATGAATTCTGAGTTTGACAATGAAATGGAGAATTTAAACTTAGCTTAATGCTGGAGGTCAATCGCCCACTTCATTGTAAAAAGGGGCAGATGTACTGTTAGAACAAGCAACTGTTTTGCTGCACCGCTGAATCTGACCTTGAAATGGAGGAGCTGGAGCTAAGTAATCTACTTCAATGTAAAAAAGGTCAGATTTTCCATGGGTGGAATTACTGCCTGAGGTAAATCTACCAAATCCCCAAAGAATTCCTGTTGACTCCAAAAATGGAAATAAATACTGCCATGCTGGCACTCTAAATCTAGCATTACATCCACACAGTGGCTGTAGCAGAATTTGGCAGTATTTCCACTTAAATACGTTAATAATACTGCTATATTCTGCATATCCACTTGCCCCACCATAACCCCATTTATTATATAAATAATCCCCCAAAAATTATTGGACACAAAAAAATTTACTTTTTAAATTTGACAAGTCAGTTTCCTTAAGTTATTCCTCATTTAATAAATATTTTAATGAATTCACGTATTTGTAAACTTTTGTTCATAAAAAGCAAGATGTTAGCAATTTTATCTAATTTCCCCCCTTGTTTGCTACAGTAAAACATTGCCATTAGGGCTTTTCTTCATTCAAATTTCGTGGTGATAGCTTTATTAACTCTTTTTCTTCATTTTTATATAATGCTATTATTGTTCGGTGTTGTTCATTACAACAAGCAATAAACATAATTGCAATAATGCCAACTCAAAAACACTGAGTGAAACATATTTTAAAATGATTATACCAGATTTCAGATAGCACTTCACGCCACCATCCTCTCCAATCTGAGCCCTTTGATTGCAGGTGTTTTTCTTACTTAATTCAATGGTGCTCCATTTAACGTAAGATATGCCATCTCATTTTACTCAAGCTCTTAATTTGGTGGCAGGGAGCTGTTAAGGCTCACCCAATATGAGCCTCTATGTGTATACAAGAGTGTTAGGTAGCAACTTGTGAGAAAATATCTGTGTCAATATCTGGCATGAACCTAATGCTAGGTATTGTAGAAGGTGTTCAAGCAAATCGCTCAGTAGGTTTAAGCTTCACAGTGAATATGTTATGGGATATGTAAACCTGTGCTTCAAATTCATAGTCAGTGGAAATGATGTGATTGTCAACCCCCACCTCCTAAGGGGGCTCAACAGTAGCAGGGCCACCCTGCATAATCCCTTTGGGCATACATCCAGACACATGTCATGCCATAGTTGACTTTGGGTGTTAGGGGGTGGGTGGAGGGTGGTTGTGGGTGTAGTGTGTAGTACTGGGGTGTTTGGGGGCATGGGAGTAGGTTGGGGGAGGTGGAGGGTGGTAGTGGGTGTAGTGTGTAGTACTGGGGTGTTTGGGGGCAGGGGAGTCGGTTGGGGGAGGTGGAGGGCCGGTGGGGGCGTGGATTGTTGAATCATGTTGTACTTAATTTCTCACGAATGCACCAGTTGTGTAACAAACATCACATGAGTGGACATTGCTGATTTTTTGTATGTCAATTTATTGCTTCATGGTGATTCGTGCACATGTGCCCCCACAACCAGTGCCCACAGTACACAACACATGGCACCCTCTGCATTAAAGTACATCAGAATGATTGGTCTACGACCATTTTGCGCACTGCGCGACCCTCACAAGTTTCGCGTCCTGGCCTATGTCCTACTTCTACTCCTTCCTCTCCTTCTACTTCACCAGGTGGTGGCAGCTCCACATCAGGTGGCAGGGGTATGTTCCGCCGGATGCACATGTTATGTAGCATTACACATGCCGTGATGATCTTGCCCACCTTCTCAGGCTCGTATATGAGTGCCCCTCCCGACCTGCTGATGCAGCAAAACTGTGCCTTCAAAAGGCCAAACGTCTGCTCAATGACCACACGTGTACGTGTATGTGCACGATTGAAGTCCTCCTCGTGCCTGTTCTGCGGGTTCCTGACAGGGGTGAGTAGCCACGGCTTCAGGGGATATCCAGCTTCACCTACATGGGAGCAGAAGGAGGTATGTCTGAGGATGAGGCTCAGTTGACAGGTGTGCTCAGCCTGTACATCATTCAAGTTCATATGCACTCATCATTGGCAGCCACATCCACATGACTGTCAGCCCTGTACAGTGAATGCCAATCCATAGAGGGATCCTTGTGTGACATACATGACCTAGGGTCCTAGGATTTTAAAGCACCAGGCAATGTATGTCTTGTCTAGGGGCATTTTGCATGCAAATGTGAGGGCTGTGTGTCGGCGGATGACTTAAGAAACTACCATTCCCCCCAATACATCTGCACCCATGGCCCAGAGGGCATTCCCCTAGCATAAGCATGTACCTCCCCCCCAATCCACCTACCCCCATGGCCCAGAGGGCATTCCCCTAGCATATGCATGTATCTCCCCCCCAATCCATCTGCTCCCATGGCCCAGAGGGCAGACTTACCCAACAGCCAGTCACTTTGTACAATGTCTCCTTCCATGTAGCGGGGTAGTGAGGAGTTGCGCAGCACCATGGCATTATGCGTGGATCCTGGATATCTGGTTGTAACGCTCACCTGGCTCCCACGGAGGCTCTGGTCTGGTCTGAGTTGCTGTGGCCTCTTCAAGCATGATGCGCAGAATTCGGACCACCGATTGAACTGGACCCCCAAATCTTGCTTGTCTGGCCCATGGGAATATCCTTCTGCAGATGAGAAAGGGAATTAACTGTCTGCTGAATAATGTGCTTGCTCCCCCCTTTCCCCCTTCGTTCTCCTCTGACTTCCTCCAAAACCCCTGGTTTAAGCTCACCTTATGGTTTGGAAGGATGAACTCTCCATCCTGCTTCTGGTGCAGGTGCGCGCGTTCGTCCAGTTACTTCACTGGTTTTCAGAATGGCGCTGGCAAATCCACTTGACTTTACTGAGCGATACGCCGTAAGTATGAAGATGCAAAAGTTCAAGTGTGAGCCTCCTTTTATATTGTCTTTTTCTGTCCTTTATTTCAGGTGCAGAACAAAGGCGATGCGTTGAGGGGTTAAATTGCCGGGGTAAAATCAGGTGAGTCCGTGATGAGGGCGACCCCTCTAAATGTCTTTATAATTCCCCAGTAATGTCTTTTGTCCTTTCCCCATAGGGGCCGGGGTGCGGTACCTGCCAGAGATGTGGCGCCGACCCGAGATGTGGAATGGCTCACCAAGAATAGCCGGTAAGTAATATGGCTGAAAATCCGGCCTTCCTCTTGTGTTCCCTTGCTCACCTTTTGTCTCTTCTTCTCTCCCTTAGGTGCGGTGCAGAGATGTGGTGACTGGAACTGAGAGCCGCGATGGAGCCGGGCGGCGTCTTGGGAACAGGTGAGTGAAGCGCGGCGCTGCAGCGAGCAACGCGGTGCTTTTAAATGGAAGTCTTCCTTCAGGAATGCTGGCGTGAAGATTCCGGATGCAGTTAAGAAGGTTGAAATAGTTCTTGGTTTTCACCTTTCTCTTCTCTTATTCCCTTACAGGTGTTCCAGGTTCGAGGCGGGCGTGGCTGGAGTCCAGGTGCAGGAGCAGACACGGTGAGCGTTCAGCTGCTGGGATGCAGAACAACGCGAAGCACGTGTGGCTGTCCGGGTGTGGCTTAAATAGCCTTGGAAGAAGTTCCAGGTGAGTATCCTTCCACAGCCCCACCCAAGTAACAAAATAGTTCCTTCAGAAAAATAGTCCCTCCTAAGCCTCATTTGGCTTGGTTCTTCATGCAGCATGGTCTGCATCAGGTGAGTGTGCAGCATGGTCTGCTTCAGGTAAGTGCACCAAACACTTCCCTTTATGAGCCTGGCACCTATGGCGCCAGGACTGATGTCCAACATGAGCCTGGCGCCAACGGCGCCAGGACAGAGTCCAAAGAGCCCCTATAAAGGGCCGCTGGGCTTTTCCCCGGGGGCGTGATACCTGCTCCCGGGGGTGCTGGGCCTGGCCTGGTGCTCCGGGGGTAGGCATCATGACACTGGTACAGCAGTGTGTTATTATCTGGCTGGCATCACACACCATCTGCACATTGATGGAATGGTATAGCTTCTGATTGCGGTACACCGCCTCCATGGCATGTGGGACTACCAACTCTACATGGGTACAGTCGAGGGCACCAATTACATTGGGCATGCCTGACAGTGCATGGAATGCTAGTTTGGTGGCATTTGCCTCCTGTGGTGTCCTTGGTAAAGATATGTAGGCATTTGCGTGCTTCAGTAGTGCATCCAGCACTGGGTTTAACACAACAGAGAAGCCTGATTGGGACATGCCATGCATTTGGCCCACTGTGTGTTGATAAGTGCCTGTGGCCAGGAAGTGGAGCACAGATGTCACCTTCAGCAAAGGGGGGATGGCTGTGCGGATGTTGATCAGGCTGACCAAGTCATCCTGTATTAATTCCACTATGTTGGTGATGGTGTCTCTGTCCAGGCCGTACAGGGTGTGGATCTGTGCTGGGGTTAAATCAAATGGGTTGGCCCTTATACGTTGGATTGCTGGCTGTCTGCGGGGAGCGACTGCTTGCACTGGTGGGATTTGCTGGGCATGTCTCACACTCCTTCTCCTCCGGTGTCTCCTCTGTGTTTCCTGTTGTACTGCCTGCTCAAGGAGTAGCAGTGCAGGCATGTCCTCCAGGCCCAGTATGGCAAGAACAAGTGGTAGCATTTTGCATTGGAGGGGGTTGTGGTGTGTGGGTGTGCTCCTTTTGTGCTGACCCTGACTCCATTGCCTCCACCTGTGCTGATTGAGTGCACCTGTGGCACTTGGTTACACAGCAGTTTGCTGTTTACGGGTGGTCCGCGATGCCGGTATTGCCGGCATCATGGGGCCCTTCTTACCGTTATCTCGATGCCGGTATGTACTTGTACGTGTGACTCGTGGTGTCCCCTTCTTTGCGGCATGCCGGTATGAAGGCCTCCCCATATGCACGCGTGCCTGCATGCCGGTACGGTGGTGCATGGCCACAGCGGGTCCTTGACGATGCCGGTAGCAACGGCATCTAGGGTCATGATACACCGGCCCGGTAATGGATGCCGGTATTGCCTTACCGGTGCCGTTCTTACCAGAGCGCCAACCTTGTGATGAGGCCCACTGGCTTCCCCTGCTGACACCTGTAGACGCTTTCTGGAGCCGCCTCTGTTGGAGCCGCCCTTTGCCTTGGGACCCTTAGCAGCAGGGGCTACCTGGCAGAGGGCTGGCGAGGAGAAGGCCCTTATGGCCTAAGTGGAGGACCAATCACGGGCGGTGGGTGACATGGAAGGCGGGAGGAGGCGGGACCGGGAAGGGCACACTTACCTGTGAAGTAACCGGTCTTGAATCCATCCTGCTCTTCGCTTACCTCACCCATCTCCGGAGTTCGCCGCAAACTACAAAAGTAAAGAAACAAGGAGGACCAATCACGGGCGGTGGGTGACATGGAAGGCGGGAGGAGGCGGGACCGGGAAGGGCACACTTACCTGTGAAGTAACCGGTCTTGAATCCATCCTGCTCTTCGCTTACCTCACCCATCTCCGGAGTTCGCCGCAAACTACAAAAGTAAAGAAACAAGGACAGCATTAATAACAATTCTTACCTGGGCAAGCAGCGACTCCTGGCAGCACCCTGTGCTTCTCTTACCTCGTCCATGTCCGGGTTTCATTGCAACCTGCAAGGGAGAAGGAACAAGGTCAGGATTAACAAAGCACTTACCTGGGCAAGCAGCGCTTCGATCACTCATTACTCCGGAATATCACTGCATCCTGTACAAAGAGAAGAGAACACAGGTTAGCAATTAACACCAATAAACAGCGCAGCCCTCTGCGCATCAATAACTCACCATGGTCTTCGCCCTGTGAAAACAAAAAGAGACATTGTTAGGGAACAGTGTAGTGGAGCAAGACGCAGAGAAGACAGAGAAAACAGAGGGAAAGAAAGAGACAGAATAAAGACGGAAAAGACATTATAACTCACCTGGAAGACAGCAAGCAGAGTCAGAGTCACAGCCAGTATGAACCCGACTTAAGGGCACACGGACCAGTGAAGCAACTAGGTCCACGGAATGCCTGCATCAACCATGCGCCCCTGCACAGAGACGCAGGACGGAGAGTTCAACACACAAAAACATAAGGTGAGCAATAACCCCAGGGGAAGGGATTTGGACCAGAGGGAGGTGGAAGCCCACCCATCACAGAACCAGTATCTTAACCCTCCATTCTCCTGTTATAGGAGCTACCCAATGTCTGGCGCATAACCAAGCAGAGAGGGGTCCGGGATAGAGCTTAGACCTCCATCCAGTATCATGTGGTGCCCCCGTGGATACCAGAGTGTAACATAGTGGCAATCTTCAGGGAAGCCGCTGATGACATATGGAAAACAGTGGGGTATCCAGGAGTCAACACCTATGACATAGCACACAATGGCGCACCATTTGCAAACTGGCGAGCGGCCGTATGGCAAGCTCTAAGTACACAGTATACTTACACGTCAGACATTAATGCGATTATGGCATGCAAAATGGGGGAAGACAAAAACCCCTTACACTACATTCAGACGATTCAAGAGCTTTGTCACTTTGAAACGTGAGAACCATGGGACAAAACAGTAGCATTATTCTGCTACATATTATGCCAAGGGTTGCCAGAACAGGTGCAAAAGCAACTCAAGAAATTAGTGGGGATGGAGGTGAAGCCTAGGTCAGAAATACAGCTCATGATAGTACATTATTGTCGTCTACTACAAGAGAACGTGAGGAAAAGCAAAAGGAAAGGAAGCAGGAGGAGGCGAAGTTGGTATAAAGGAAGCTATCAAAATATGCAATGGAAGCAGCAGTATTGATGAGCACCAGAGGACAAGGGGCCACCACAGATGCAGTAAGCACCACCAAACACTGGGGGATGATTCATGGGGTGGGGGAATGAGCAGCATGGGTTATATGGAAAAGGGGGGCCACCCAGAGGATGTGGTTACGGGGACCAGATGCAGCAGAATCAAAGGGGATTCCCAGGTGGTTTCGAGGATATGTCCCAAAAATGTAGCACAGCCCAGAGGGATTTTCTGGGGGCTTCTGAGAGCAGGGGACAGAACCACCCCAATTCTGGGTGTACAGGCAGATAGGACACATCACGACAATATGCAGACGCAAGTGAGGGATGGAACAGAATAGCAGGGGGAACACAACAAGTTTTACATGCAAGACCAGACCCACCGCCAGGCAGGTCAGGCACCCGAAAGCATACCCTCAGACACATCAGCCAATGACCAGGCATCACAAATGGAAGCACCTATGCAGTAGGTATTCGCAAACCACAGCTGCCACAGATGCAAGGTAACACACAACACACTTACACAACACAGCAAATACTTCAGATGCAGAACAGCACACAAACAAACAATGTGACAATGGCACACAGAGACTCCATGACAGCCACTCCCATTAGGAAACTGGGGGCGTCACTGTGGTGGGGGGCAACCCATTTCTGGGGAATGGGATGTCCTTATACCCTCAATAGGACAGCCAACAGACAGACTTGATGTGTTCCATCCTATCGATTACACACATCCCTGCAGAGGAACCACGTGTAGAGCCATCAATGCTCAAGGATTCTCTGAGATGACGAAAGTGGTTCCTTTTACAGATGATATTGCACTTTCAATAGAGGAGAATGATCTTTCCTTGCCCCCTACTTTATTCCTGAGAGACACCTGTAAACATACTGGGGAGAGACATCAAGAGCAGACTTAACATGACCATTTCATTCACTGACAAGGGGATAGTATGCTCCACACCAGGGATACACATTCTCAATGCGAGGGAAATTGTTCAAGCTTATTGTGGACGAAGGGTACAGAAGGGGGTGCCAATGGACGAGGAGCTTTTCCAACAAGGGACAGACATTACAGGAGAACATGCCTTCCAGGGTTCCTGGGGAAAATGTGGCGCCTTCCAAATGAGTACCTATTCAGTTCAGAGATACCATTAGACAAGGAGGAAGTAACGATAATGCCACTAGAATTAGAGACAGTACATGTCTATATATAAATAAAAAGTGGAAACATAACACAAGACTTCCTCAAGGGTACTGTGAATCACCTTCCATATTCAACAGCACCCTCAAAATGGACCTTGGCAACGCACAGATGGAAAGCACGGTTATACAGTACATAGATGACATATTGCTCTGTAGCAAGACAGAATAACAGTGTAGAAATTACTCAGTGCACATTCTGGCAGTTTTAGTAGATAAGGGATACAAAGTGGACAAGGCCATACTACTATATTGCTAGACAGAAGTGTTATACATTGAACAGATTATCTCTCAAAATGACAGACGAGTGACACCAGAGAGGGTGGAGGCAATACACAGGACATCAAAACCCACAACAGTCAGAGAGATGCAGCAGTTCTTGGGACTATGTAATTATTGAATGGCATGGGTATTTGATTACAGCACGTATAAAGGCCCTTTATTAATGCTTTTGACAAGCTGAAGAAAGTAATATGCACAGCACCAGTATTAGGGATCACAAACTATCAAAAGGTATACTTTCTGTTCTCACACTCCGATGGAGTAGTGATGACAGCAGTAGTGACACAGAAGACTATATTAGGGCACAAGCCACTAGATTATTACAGTGGGAAATTAGACCCATTAATGGGAGGACACTATCCATGCGAACAAGCCTTGGCTGAAGCCTCATTGCATTGGAAAAATCAGTGCATATTACCATGGGATGCAGCACCACTCTCTACGTGTAGCATGCTCTCTTTGCAATAATGGAAAGACCAAAGAGCACCCTGACAACACAGAGAGCCTTGGGGTATGAGGTTTTCTATATAACGTAGCTCTCAAAATAGTGAGATGCAGACTTGTCAACCTGGTGACATTTCTCTACGACACTTTAGAGAAGAGTGACTATGCATATGACTTACAGAAAACCTAGATGAATCCAGCGACACTCACAAGGTACAGGAGGAGGCACTGAGGAGGAGATGTGCTTTACATTGACGGGTCTTCAACAATTGACCAGATGAGTCGGGAAGGAGATAATGGGACCGCAGTTGTGAGGGTGAAAGAGGACGGAACAAGTGAGGTAGTGAGAAGCTCATGACTACCATCACATTATTCAGCATAAGATGCAGAATTAGTGGCCTTAATATTGGAGCACAACATGGGGAAGGAAGTGACAACGTATTCAGTTTCAGCTTATGTGACATCCACAGTGCATTCTGAGCTGTCACATTGGATGATGAGGGGTTTCAGACGTGCTGATGGGCCATCAGTACAGCATATACTCCTATTGGGCAAATTGGTAGATGTCATACATCTCCCAGAGTGACTAGCAATCGTGAAATGCCAAGAACAAAGAAAAGGATAGGATCCGATCTCAAGGGGAAATGAAGTAGCAGAAGTGAAGGCAAAATGAGCCGCCTACTTTGGGGACATTTTAGCAATGGAGGCTTTGCCACATGCATGAGATTATGCAAGAACTATGATACTGAAAGAGGGGTATAACATATAACTAGTGGCATAGATTATGGAGCTGCAGGGAGCTGCATCCAGGGAGGAAAAGGAACGATGGCTTCGGAGGGGATGAACTGCATCTCCAACAGATGCCCTATGGTAGCGAAACAACACAGGGCAAGTGGCCATGCCACTTGCATTATTGAACACAGCACTGAGACAATTGCATTATCCAACCCATACGGGGAAGGAGGTGCTTTCCGCCATGTTGAAGAAACATGGATCTGTCCTAACTTGGCGGAATACAGGGCCAAATTCATGGTTGTTTGATACGTAAACAGTACACAGCAAGGTCTTACATTAAGGGTAGTTAACAGGAGCCATACCTCACCCAGTGGGCCCATTCCAACACTTCCACGTCGACTATCTTGACATGATCCAAGTCTACCAAGGGTACCACTATATGATAATGGTTGTATGTCCATTCTCCCATTGGATCGAATCCGGTCCTTTTTTTATACTGATGCCCTTAAATAAAGTGGCAAAATTCATGGTCCAGGAAGTATTCCCATGATGGGGCATGTGTGGGGTCTGACAATGGCCTTCACTTCGCTAATGAGATGTTTCAGCACATTACAACTTTGCTGGGAGTCCAACACAAATTCTCCTGTGTATATCACCCACAAGTGAACAGGGTTGAATGCCTCAAAGGCTTGCTTATAGAAGCTATAGCCGAGACTAAAAAGAGTTTGTACAATGGTTGGTTGCACTGCATACCCCTAGCCCTGTTTGCACTGCAGAATAAGCCAGGATCTGACCTCCATTTAGCCCCACATGAGGTGGTAAAAGGACAGCGCATGCGACTTCCCCTGGCCCCTCCTACTAGAGCAGTGAAAAATGCTGAGAGTGTAGTAAATGTATTGGGTCAGGAAATGTATCAATGCACGACTTCCTTGATTGCTAGTGCCTCTTTCATTTGTCACCAGCTGCAATGACACCAGGAGAGGCCTGAAGCCAGTGCAGAAGAAGACAATGTTGAGAGCCAAGAGAACTTACTTAAGCAGCCACCCATATACCCAGGAGACCAGGTTCTCCTCAGGACCTTTTCCAGAAGGTGAAATTGACCCAGGTTCACAAACCGTTGAAACAGTGACTGAAAGAGCTGTCAAATTAATTGGAAAGAGCATTTGGAATCATTTAGGCAACATCAAACCCTACAAAGCTGTGGCCTCACCTGGCAATGACATCGACAGAGCCAACGATCCTCAACAAGAAGAGCAAAGGCGAGAGTCTTGGCGCAGGTGGTTCTCAGGGACCCTAAACTATTGTTGCTGGTGAGGAGGATGAAGGGACAATGATGTTCTACGAGAAACTGTCTCTATATGCCACCACTGCATTGATCAAAAGAAATATAGCTAAACTATGGGGCTCGGAAACAACCCCGTAATACACACGGTGGGTCACGGATGTAAACATTTGCATAGCAATGGAACAGAGGGTGTACACGGCCAGAGGATGCCCAGGGAAAGGCCAAAAAATCTGTCAGAAATGGGAAAATACCCAATAATCTGTTACTCAAAGACTGTAGTGTAACCTAAATAGGGGATGTGGTAATGAAGTTAAGAATATATTGTGTTCATGGTAAATGCTTTCTTTGGATCAGAATGCAATTTTAATTTGTTGTTGGCTGACTCCTTCTGAGTCTAGGTTTATATGTTGTAACAAGCAATGTGAAAATCAATAAAATGTGTTATAAAAAAAAACAAGAAGAGCAAAGGGACAATTTGGAAGCAGCACTGCCGAGCAGAGGACACCAAATGGTTACTCATTAACAGGCAGCAGAGTTAGAGCAACAACTTCCCATACATACAGAGTGAGGGTATGTTATTTTGCTTTCAACATATACATTTATCATTAACGTGTGACTGTTCTTATTGCATTTCTTCCATGCTGCCCACTTATCAACCTGATACCTTCCAAGGCCAATTTCTCCAATTTATCAGAAGATCCAACAGATCCAGAGCACGACCTCCTAATGTGTATTATCATGTCTTCATAGTATATTTGACCCAAGTTTACCCACAACTAGAAAGACGAATCCCATCTACTACAACACTAATTTTTTTGCATTTCCAGCAAGAAACTGATATCTTCAAGCTGCACAGGTTTCAAGCAGCACAGGTAATGGAAAGGGTTATTAAAAACATGCCCATCTTGTCTCTTATTTCAAAGTGGTGTTTTTGCATTTCCCTTTTTGGTGAATAGCCCTTGTATCTAGTTCTGCTGCTGTATCCTCTACTAACATTCCCACAACTCTAGCAGGTGGATTGACCATGTCAGGTGGACAGGAGAGAACTGCAAGCACGATAAGGAGAGGTAAGCACAGTTATGACAAAGAAATGGGAGTGTTAGATCTATATCTCACTGACACTGCTCGAGTGTCTAACAATATGTGGTACAATCACCTGACTATGACTAAGTAGGTAAAGAAATCACTGCAGAGAGCTGCTATGTCTGCTCACTAATACCCTATGCCACGAGTGCTTCCAGAACGTGTATAGCAACCGAAATACCAGCAGCAAGAGCACAATGCCTTATGTACCTATCCATGTTCACAACCCAAGGAAGTTTCCAAGGGAAAACAGCAACATTAAGATGGATGTCTCAGGCAACGTTCCCCTATGAAGACAGTGATATAAAGACTCTTGACAAGATGAACAATTACTGACAACTAGACCAAGCTATACAATACATAACTAATGACCCATAGAAAGGATAGACAAAAACAATAACACTGAAATAATTACTCTGCTTGAAGAAGGGGTGGTCAAAGAAATAGGAGGATAACCAGGATTTTGGGAAAGACCACAGATGCCTGTGTATGGCCAAGTATGCACAGCAGAAGTATGGAAAGAGGGAGTTGTAAGAAGCAAAGCACACACCCTAGTACAAGTACCAGTGAACACAGTGCAAGGAGAAAACAACAAGTGCCTGAAGGAATGGAATGCAGGCACTATGTTGCTCACCTGGGTAGACAATGAAGCTGGACCAATGCCTATAATACTAATGAAGAAACCAGCATTATGTTACCAGAATTAAGGTGCAGTTAAGGTTGGAGATACTACAGAGTGTAGGTCCACAGAGAAGCATCCAGCAATGAAGGTCAGCACAGCAGTACCAATGGACCATTATTGGGCATGTGGATCCAAGACATAAGAGAAGCTTCCACACAGCTGGTGTGGAGTTTGCTCATTGGTGCACCGCAATATGCCAGCACTGGTAGTGTCACAGAAGGATTTGAAGATAGATTGCTTCCCTAAAATGGATACTAATAAGAGGAAGAAGAGATCAATAGAAGGGGAAGAAAAGGGAAGAAAGAAACAGTCAGTAGAAATGAGTAGAGTGAAAAGAGACAACTATTTCACATCAGTATCAGAAGGATCACTAGACGATGTATTCCCCTGAGCATCGGTTGTTCAACAGGACAGAGATGTTTTTCACATCAGTAGTTTCAGCTGTCCAGACATACACAAACGTAAAATGGTAACAGATAACCAGATGGGAGCTGATGCAGACAATAAATTCTACAGTAAATGGCTTAAATGCGATAAAAGAAGAGCTCCGAGCATTAAGGTTAATGGCACTCCAAAACAGCGATGTTCTAGAGCAATAAAAGGAGTTTGCGCCAAGATTGGGATTTTCTGTTGCATGTTCCGACCTGCCAGTGGCGGAAAACACAGCACACTGACCGAAGCAGTGACACAATTATCGAAGATGCACGCCAAGATGGAAGAAGAAGCCAAAGGGACAGGAAAGGACCAGAGCTGGTTGTTATGTATATGGTCTTGGATGCGATCATGATTAGCAGACGGACTGAAAGTATTACTAGGAGCATTATTACTAGTACTAGTGGGAATGTGTGTGGTGAAGATCTGCATTACACAATGTTGTAAAAGTGTTAGTGGATGTGAACACGAAGAACAAAAGGGCACGATAGTGGTAGAAATAATAGCCTTAGGGCCAGGATAAAGGAATGTTCACTGCTACCGACTTAGATGATAACATTTGACAATCCATTCGACAATAACGCATACTGGGGGACATGGGTATGGTGCAACCCAGAAGGAGATTGCAGATATATGACCTGGAGTTTCGATGGCCATGCAAATTACTATTTACATCTTGGAGGATTAACAAATATATGGCTTCCAAAACCAAGAGTGACAAAGTATGGAGGGTTGGTCGACATGTCGACCAGAGTGGGGACTGAAGAGAGGGTCCCAGGAATTCCCGTCGGCATCTCCATGAACATGACAGCCCAAAGAGTCAAGAATGCACAAAGTCACTCACTATTCAGACAGTCCCCGGGAGCACCAGTGACTGAGACATTTGCAGAGAGATATTCTCTCAGGCCACCATTCAAACCTTATCCAGTGAATGTCTTCATTGATACAGGTGCCTCAACAGTGGTTATAGACCCAAACGCCATGATGGGTGATATTGACTGATGCCAAGAAACCACTGCGTTGATGTCATTGGGGACACTAAGATATAGTCACGTTAGTCATGAAGTACACTCGAACCATGCACAATTTTACAAAAACACACTTGTGTACAAGAAGAGCATGCTTACACAGTTCTGTAGATAGAGGACAGATACATAATAATACTGTCAAAGACTGATTATTTTTATCATAAGCCAAGTGCAGAAATGCTTAATGCAAGGCAACCAAGAAATGCAGAGCAAGCATGGAGATGCTTATGGCAACTAAATCTATAGAATTACAGGATCACATAAGGAGACTGGCAGGACCAAATATGACTAACCTATAGGAAAATTAGCACTATATAAGTAACTAGAAATTATATTATAAGTCTAATGAAAATCCCATAAGGTGTCATGATGCCTACCCCCGGAGCACCAGGCCAGACCCAGCACCCCCGGGAGCAGGCATCATGCCCCCGGGTAAAAGCCCAGCGGCCCCTTATAGGGGCTCTTTGGACTCTGTCCTGGCGCCTTTGGCGCCAGGCTCATGTTGGACATCAGTCCTGGCGCCATAGGCGCCAGGCTCATAAAGGAAGGTGTTTGGTGCACTTACCTGATGCAGACCATGCTGCAAGATTCAGGCCTCCTTGAGACCTGAAAGGGACTATTTTTTCATTGGGACTATTTTACCACTCGGGCGTGGCCAGGGAAGGATACTTGCCTGGAACTACTTTGGGGGCTATTTAAACCACGCCCAGAAAGTAGCTCACGCTTCGCGTTGTTCTGCATCCAAGCAGCTGAACGCTCACCGTGTCTGCTCCTACATCTGGTCTCCAGCCACGCCCGCCTCGATCCTGGAACACCTGTAAGGAAAGAAGAGAAGAGAAAGGTGAAAACCAAGAATTTTATCAAACTTCTTACCTGCATCCGGAACCTTCATGCCAGCGTTCCTGAGAAAAGACTTTCACTTAAAAGCACTGCGTTGCTCGCTTCAGCGCCGTGCTTCACTTACCTGTCCTCGGGAGTTCTTCTGGCTCCACCGTGACTGTCTGCACCTGTCGCCACATCTCTGCGCCTAGGGGAGAGAAGAAGAGACAAAAGGTGAACAGAAGGAACATATGCCTTCTGTTGGTGGACCATTCCTCATTTCGGGTTGGCGCCACTTCGTTGGCAGGTACCGCACCCCGACCCCTATGGGGAAAGGACAAAAGACATTACTGGAGGAATATAAAGACATAAAGAGGGATCGCCCCCATCGCTAACTCACCTGAGTTTACCATGGGCAATTCAATCCCTCAACGCATCGCCTTCATTCTGCACCTGAAATAAAGGACAGATCACAGGTTAGGAAGGCAATAGAAAAGGAGGCTCAGCACTTGAACTTTTGTAATCTTCATACTTACGGCATTCCGCTCGGAAAAGTCAAGTGGATTTTGCCAGCGCCATTCTGAAAACCAGTGAAGTAACTGGACAATCACGCGCCCCTGCACCAGAAGCAGGATGGAGAGTTCATCCTTTCAAACCATAAGGTGAGCTTCAACCGGGGATTTCGGAGGAAGTTAGAGAAGAACGAAGGGGGGAAGGGGGGAGCAAAGCACACTATTCTGCAGACTGTTAATCCCCTTTCTCATCTGCAGAAGGATATTCCTACGGGCTAGACAAGCACGATTTGATGGTCCTGTTCAGACGGTGTTCCGAGTTCTGCGCATCACGCTCGAAGAGGCCACAGCAACCCAGACTAGACCAGCGCCTCCGTGGGAGTCAGGTGAGCGTTACATAAGGCCACAAGTCTCAGGACAAGAGACGAGGGGAGCAGAACTTGGCTGCACAGGTCGGATTGCCATGGCTCACAGCCAAGGTCAGAGACAAATAGCACATTCCAAACCTAAAATGACAAGAGGACAGCTGCAGAAAAACAGAAAAAATTCTCATCATTTCAGACCAAAAGAGCTTAATTTTGTAGTCCTCAACCACATGATGCGGCCGAGCTAGACAGTGGTCATTCACTGCAGTGGGAAGACGAACTGTCCTCAGCAACCCAAGCATGAAGTGAAACATGAACAAGTTAACAACATTGCAACATGGAGAGCACTCTCACAGGCAAAAGTGGTGTTGCTAACAGATAAATTGGCAACACAGTCATTCACATCACCTTGAAGGGATCTATGTGATCACTGCTCCCCCGTAACTGCGACGGCTGAAAATGCTGACACCAGTTAAGGCGTGGCGCAGTGATCATATGGATCACTGTGCACGCTTCCCCTGGCCTGCATTAACTCTCTCCACCGTCCAACTACACTTACCTTTAGGGCGACACACGCAGAAGTGTGCCGCCTGCACTCTGTGATCCCTGCAGTGTCAGGTCCTCCCACTAACGTGGGTCGGAGCTGACGCCACAGGGTGCTTTTCTTTTTGCTCTTTTGTTTCTTACTTGTCCCTCGCTTTCCGAAATGGTACGTGGGGGACTCCCCCGCAACCCCCGTCCCCCATTACAGCGTGCAGGTAGAGCGGGGGACACACCCGCAGCCCACGCTCTGCATCGGCGCAGTAAATGTCAACCTATTTTGTACGCCTCCAAAGTCGCAGTGACTGCTGGGGTGCACAAATGAGGGTGTCATTTTGGTACAATAACCCTTGAAGAGGTGTTCCAGTTCCAGCCAATCAGAGGACAGCAACCCGGAGGTGGATGGCAGGGGCAAGGGCCAATCCTGCAACCCTGCAACCCTGCAACAATGTAATAGATAGTTTTGCAGGGAAAGGGCAGGCCAGCCAACTGACATCTAAGGGCCAAATGAGTAATATATATAAGGGAAATCCATGGTGTATACCACTCCAAGCACCCAGTGAGTACATGTGATAGGTTTTTCAGGGAGGGCCAAGGGCTTGACGACATTCTGCATCAAAAAGGGTTGACACGATTGTGGGAATAGTGACTGGAGATTTTTGAATGTCCTGCATGATCCCTGTCGGTTTTTGTAATAAATGGCAGTTCTAACTAGCCCTTGGCTGAATCCTCTGTTTCTTCTGGTGGCAGGGTAGTTGGGCCCTTGGTAGCTGAACTGGTGAACTCCTAATACCCCCCAGACATCTGGCATACCAGACCTCACCAACGACCCTCAACCATAATATGATTCTTCAGAAATGTCCCTGCTATAATCCAATTGTCTTGAGGGTGTGGGATAGAAGGTCAGCCTGCTCAGTCAAACACAGAAGAACAGCAAGTAGCAGGTGAAATGGAAGGAAGCAGGATGACAATTGCCATATTTACAGTATCCATGTTCATAGACCTACGTTGTATGTCTGTGATAGTAAGGAAATATTCTGCGTCTGAGGGTGAGAATGGGATCTGTGCCCCATCCTGTATGTTGGAATGTGATTCCACTCCACTTGAGGTGCCTGCACTTACTCCAGCCCCTGGTACAGTGAACCCAGTTGCCGGAGAAGTACAGCAGGCACATTACTCCAACCTCCCTACCTTACAAAGCCAGTTTCTTCTGTACAGCCAATGGGAAGCTTCCACCTCTACCGTCACTCTAGTGCTGGTGAACAAGTACTGAATTGTGGGCATGTCAGAACCATGAACCCTGAGTCATCCAAAATTGCAAGCCAACTAATTATACTCCCATCATCAACCATCCCGATGCACAAAGTGGTCCAATGCCGGGGACAAGTCCATTCTCCAGCAGGAACTGAGAACAAATATGATATCAAGGAAAGGATAAAGAAAAGACATTGGCCTGCCTCCACAGAGACAGTAACAAATTAGAGGAGATCCTGTTGGGGGTGATCCTCATCCCATCCCCACCTCGGTGGAGGGCCCAGGGTCTCTGCAATCATGGCAAATGATAGTATTCAAGATACTGTGAGTTCCTGTCCTATAAGATGGAAGCATCACATGATGGGGACTGGAAAGAGAGATAGGAACAAGGACATGATGTTTATGTTGGAGTAAGTACTTTGAGATGGATAAGTGGGTGTAGAGGTAACACGGCTTTTGGATACATGATTGTCAGGCAGTGCATGCATAGTGTGAGTACTGTGAGTAGGAAGAGTGGCTCTAGGGGTAATGTAGGCTTGCGGTTTATGACTGTCAGAGAGTGTCTTGATACTGTGAGTACCTTGAGGAGGAAGAGTAGGAGTGCAAGAAATGGAGATTATTGATAAGTAATCTGCCCATTCCTTCTGTATGATTCTGTCATGCAAATCCCTCTTTAGCACTTCCCAACGTGGCATAATGCTCTTCCACAGTGCTATCTGGTAATGGGCTGGGAGTGTGTGTGTGGGTGTGGCTCCCACAACAGAAGTTCCTATTCACTGTTGTATTCTGTGTGGGATCTCTTCTGGGAATCAGCTGCCTGCACAATGCATCTTGGCGCAAACTCCTTTTATTGCTCTAGAACATCGCTGTTTTGGAGTGCCATTAATGCATTGTGTTTGCCACACAATATTATCGATATATCTTTCTGCTATATTAGCACTGTTTTTTGTTAATTAGGCCCTTAATGTGTTACATTGTTCAGTACATACATTAACTCAATCTGTAATACGCCCAACTTCTTGTAATGTCCAAGCATCACAGTATTCAACCTACTCGCTAGGACCATGTTTGCTAAGTAAACATGCCTCCGTAACAAATTTGATTGCAGCGTTGTCAATGAAATTTACATGGTACCCCGCTTATATTCACCAGCATAATATGGAAATTGACAAAAGACAGTAAAAAATAAAATCATTGTATAATTCACAAATATTTAACTTGACTATGTGGGTGACAACTGTTATGCTATTCATGTATCTTTATATCATTATTTTTACACAGTGCTGTCCCTTGAACACAATGGGTGATGGGAATGGTAGTTTATTTCAGAACGTAGATCTGTGAATGGTTTGCTATTTATGTATGTATTCATTTTATTGTTTAATGGCCGGAACTAGCGTTTGGGCTGGCATCTTTCAACAGTCACCCAGTACTGAGAGTTGGGGTCTGTGCATCTTTTGGAATTAGACCTTGTCAGGTTGTGTTGAAAAACCCACATGTTGAGTGCTCTGCTGAAATGGAGAATTGTGGGAGCATTCCGATCCGATACTGTGATCGAGTTCCAGGGGTTGGGTGCATAATTAGAGAAAGATTGTTTGCAGGTCCTCTCTTTGTTACATCAAGGCTCTTTACAAACTAAAAAGATCCAACAAAAATGTCTCTTCAATATTGTTGCAGAAAACATGACAAACATTGACAGAAATCGAACCAAACTAGAAAACACTAAGGGCCTAATCCACAGACGCGTTTTATAATGGCAAAGCCCAATTGGAAAACGCTCTGTGAATCAGGGCCTAAATGTACAAGTATGTGCATTATTAATTTGATCTCAAAACTGTGTACTCCACGATGCTCATGAATACACGTATTCGAACTCTTACTGACTCATCATTTCACTTGATTGCATCTCACAAAAAATAGCATTTTATGACAATCCATATTATCTTTCACATTTTACTATTGAGATTATTGAGATTATGCAAGCAGTGTAGCAATGGACAGCTTCACAGGACAAAAACAAGAGATATTTATCAACAGCAAATGTTGTCAGTAAGATATGAATTACGTATTATATTCTTCATGTTCGTACTTTGGATTATACAGTTTTAAGCACAAATGGTTTGATCCAGAGACATGTACATCCATGTTACCGTTCAAGTTTACTAGTGAGGTTGGATTTGCTTGAATGGTTGTCAAATTTTTATGCATCTATATTGTAGAGACAAGTAGGGGACTTGTCCATTTTTGGTTATCACATAGGTGGTAAAACAATCAAGGATATAGGGTTGATGCTAGTCTTTGGGGCTTATTTTCCCATCTGACACACTGAGCCCCTTCCCTTTACTCACAAATAAGCTCAGAAGATCCTATTTGGGCAAACTACAAATTAGCTGAATTGTTAAAGATTCAGTCAAACTACACTTTTCTGAGCTTCCTTCAATGATCGGGCATGCAGGCTTCAGCACGTTTGCATGTTATATATGGCTTCATATAATCCTACCGATTTTATAAAGCACTTGTGGTTGGAGTTTGTGATCCGTCTTGTAGCAGATCAATGTGGCTGCAAGTTTAGGAAGAGATATAAAACACAAATCGGATTTACTTCAGTAAACAATCAACAATGAAAGAGGAATTAGCTAAGGCAGAGGGAGATGATTGAAATAGCTCAGACTGGTTATTTGTTTATTGTTCTAGAAGTTATTGGAGGCGGGAGATCAGATATATAAGCATGTGATATTTCTTGTCTGACAGTGACTATTTAGGAAGGGGAAATCCCACAGTTTGGAGGCAGAATTCATGTTGTGGCTGTAATTTACAGTCCAAAATAGATACAATCATTGCATGACTACAGAACAGAGACATTGGGCAAAATAAGACAATTTTGGATGATTAACAGGAATGCCGTCGAATCTCATAAGAATTTGCGATGATGAGGAATCCTGAATATGACATTCAATTATCATCAGAAGATCGCAAATGTGGAATATCAAATCCGGTTCACAACTCATTCTCCCCATCTTCAATGGTGGAGAAGTGTGAGTTGAGTGTGATAATAATTGCTACTTTCATATAGCAGGGACATCTCATATCTATGTGTTGCTTAGTTATAATAGATTGCTGCAGGTAATCATGGCACTGCTCAATGTATCAGTCTTGCATTGCTTTCTGATGGAATCATGTGGAGTGGTGGTCAGATGTGCTATGTTGTCCCCTTCTCCTGAAAGGCAGTGGGGAGGGAGAAATGTGGCTCTACAACTTAAAAAGTATCTCTGCGCGTGGTCTAACACATACACATAAACAAGAAATACATAGAGAACATCAGTAAAAAAAAGACCAGAGGAAATGCATAAGAGAAAAGAATACAGAATCCCTTAAATGGAAAGAAAAAGAGAAGGTAGGGCACACTAAAGATTGGGGGAGTCCAGACACAAGGAAACTAACTGGCCGTCTGTGAAACAGAAAGGTATCCTAAAGCTCATCTGCCCCTATGCCAAAACCTATTCAACCTGTACACTTGCCAACGAAGTTGCCTCATGAACCCTGACCTACACATGGGGAGTCCATTGCAGACTTTACTTCATAAACACTGCCAATAGATTTGTTTTGGGCTTCCCACGCCACGCTCGCCTACACTCCCAGAGACTCACTGGAACAATCACTCCTGTTACACTATGCTCTATATGCACAGCTATCATATACAGATCCCCTTCATCTGTACGGCCCCTACTCTTGAACACTGTCATTGTCGCAAGCCCTCGAGCCTGTATGTGTAACATATCCTTCTCTTGAAATGTTGTTATAATACTGTACAAGCAATTACAATCTTTGCAATTCCACCTATGTCTACGCGATACTAAAGTTGCTGCTGTATGGGTTCTACCGCACACCTGATTGCTCCCAATGTTCTGAGTCAATCCAGCTCATCACCATCACCCACCATGGGATGGTGCCACTGCGCCTGCATTGCAATTTAAACTGCCTATTCCAGTCCATTGTTTCTACTCTGATCACCAGACTATCCTTAAAACTGGAATGGCCTTAATACTGGACTTTTCAATGATTTCTGTACACTGCATCGAGTCTGCAGGCTGCTGTGCCTGCACACCTCCAATCCCCCACTTGTCCCAATAGCTTATGCTATTTTTTTAATTTTTTTTTATTGTTTAATCAAAACAGATTTTTACAATACAATACTTTCTTGAAAATTCCTAATAGATCAATGATTATGTAAATGTTGCAGTTTCATTTGCAAGTTTTTTGTGCGTGACTTGTTGCTTGTTGACAGACGTTGCCATTAAGTAGATTTTGCCAGGTAGTTTTATCGCCTCCAATGAGCCGACACCACCATATATTTTCTTCATGTAGGATATCAAAACCAAGTACTGCTGTCTGCTGGATGCGGTGGCAGGACATACCATAAGTAGATGTCTTATAGTCTCTTTTATGGGATATATGGTGTTATCGCAGAATCTACAGCCGTTTGTTTGGGCTTGTCCTCTGATGTATAGTATCTCATTTGTTTTTAATAGATTAAGTTGTGCTCGTAGGATTACATTTCGAGCCTGTTTGTTCTGAAATTGTTTTATAAAACTTTGCAACTCATTTCTTTTCAGAGTGTTGGGTGGCAAATGAGAGGTGAGCTGTAATATGGCAGTCATATCTATTGTCTTTACCCAGTCTGCATCTTTAATTTTTGTAGAACTTTACATGGGTTACCAATAAGTTCTTCTTCGTCTGATGCAATTTCGTGCAGCACCGCAAGATTTTCTTCTTGCCATGCCATCAACATGACACAGCTTTTGGTGTCCGTTTCGCGTTTTATCATGTTCAATATCTTGTTGCTGCTGTCCATTCTGGTCTTTCTGAAAAGCATGATGGTATTGCAGATCACTGTGCATTCTAATGACTGGAAACTTAGTTCCCGACGAATGGCTGCCCCAGATGTAGAATTGGGTAATTTCCATACTTTACTACAGAACAAGGCCTCCAGTTTTGCCCATATTCGCTTAGGGATCGCAGGCATAGCTTCGGTCCCATGTGTGACCGCCGGCACAACCTTCATTTTATAAAAGTTTAGTGTTGGCACGAGTGAGTACTTTCCGAATTTGCAATCGATGGCCTTTGCTTGTGCCGCTAATTTGTTCATCTTCGCGTACTGTTCAGATTGCATTGCGGTTTCTTGACATGAGCTATCCAGGAGTACTCCAAGATATTAAACGCGTTCACAATCTCGATTTTTGTTTGACCCAGCTGCTAGTAAAAATTGCTAGGTTTTTTGTTATGATTTTGAAAGATCATCATTTTTGTTTTACGTATGTTGATTTCTAAATGGTTGTTCACGGCATACTGTTGTAAAGCGTTGAGTTTGTGTTGTAGCCCTATTTGCATCTGATCAAATATGGTAAGGTCATCAGCATACAGAAGGTGACCAATTTCCTCTGCTCCAATTTTCGGCGGAAAAGCTCTTACTGTTTTCACAATTTCTTGCATATCGCCGATATAGGTCAAAAAAAGAGCGGAAGCCAGCAGACACCCCTGTTTCACTCCACGTGTGTTGTTGACTTCAGCTGACAATTCGCCTTCACGACTGAGTCGCACTCATATTGTGGTGTTACGATGAAGAGCTTGTATCGGTGCCAAGATAGCTTCAGGGCAATTACACTCCTTTAACTTCTTCCATAGGAGTGGTCTCTCTACTCGATCGAAAGCTTGCGTGAAGTCGATGAAGACTACGAATAAACTGCACTTGTTTTGCAGGGCTTTACTTTTTAGTATGTTACAAGCCAGGATGTTACACGTGGTGCCTGCATTTTTTTAAAGCCGGCTTGGAAGTCGTCATTACATTTTACTGAAGAAGCCCACACTTGAAATCTCTTCAATAATAGTGAGGCATATACCTTGCCTATGACGTCTAATAGGGCTATATGACGGAAGTTCATTGGATCTGTTAAATTACCATTTTTGTAAATCGGTATGATTATCGCTTTTGTCCATGACTTGGGTATTGATCTAGATTTGGTGCAGCGATGAAAGATGGCGCTCATGAGGCTGGCCCATTCTGTTGGATATGTTTTCAATTCGGCATTAGAGATGCCTTCTGGGCCTGGTGCTCTTGGATATTTTAACCTCTTAATTATGTCTAGAATGTCCTCTTTGCTTTCTAGGTTGACCCAATTTGCTGCTTGCAATTGTTGCTCGCTACTGTTTTCCGTTTTCGCTGCTTTGAAGAATTCAAAGTGCTTTTCCACGTATGTTGACTGATGTTATTCAAAATTTGATTGTCTGAAGTTTTTCCTGTGTCTCTTACTAGGGTCCAAAATTCACTGCTGTTGTTCGAGATGAGTGCTTTTGTGATTTGTTCTGCATCAGCCTGATACAATTTGTGTCTATGCGTCCTCACCCATGCTTTCTACCTTGTCTTAATGTCTTTAATAATTTCGGGCACTTCTGCTGGCGTGTTCTTGTGTGCACCTCGTAACGCTCTTCTATATTCACGTCTTCTTTAAATTAACTCTTTGTTATATACATGTTTTGTGTCCCATTTTGTTGCATTCCCACTTCTTTTTTTACAACACTTGTGCGGGATCAGCAAGGATTGTATTTTGTTGTCACTTTGATGATGTCCTTGGCGCTTATTTTTATCCGAATACCTTGAGCATCAGGCTCGACCTGAAAGCCTGTTTGAATATTATTGTTGTTTACTAGGTGGCATGATGTTTCTAGCAAATTGTGATTGTGCGCCAGACATTGCAGTATTTCATAATATGTAGCAACGGCTGTGAAACGAAGATGTAATCGATCGTAGATGCGGAAAGTGCATGCTCCCACGTTGGTATTCTGTTTGTGTGCGGAAATGCATCGTCCAGATTATGCAGCTGGTAAACTTGAGCCATTCTTTGGCTCGTTGTTCTATGGAATCAAGGGCTAAAGTTGCTCTTGCATTTTTTGTTGCTTTACAGATTGCGTTTAAATCTCCGCATACGAGAATTGTCATCAGTAGATTTTCAGATGTGGCTACATCAATTACGTCCTGACACAGTGCAATACGTTTTTTTGCATTTTTTGTTGCGGGATTCCAATAGGTGTTGACTAAAATGGCTTTTGTGATTTCCACTTTTTGCTTCCTTGCATCTTGCCAGGAAAGCAGTACTCCCAAAATTGGCTGATTTGCGGTTATTGTTTTTTCAATTGATACTCCACATCCATTTCAACATGCCGTCATCAGCCCTGAGGTTGGTCGCCCTTTACCACCTCTTGCGGCTGGTGCTAGAATGACCTGACAGCCTTCTATCGTTGGTGTTTGTTGCAGCCATGTCTCCTGGAGACATATGATATCAAATTCTCTGAGATTTGGTCCCCCTGGTACCGTCAAATGTAAATGTCCTCGCGTGTTCCATGAGGATAGATTTACTTCCTTTGGTCGCTCCTCGTTCTGGTCGCTTGTCGCTGTCTATGCCGCAAGTATGGCTATTTCTTACAGTGCAGTGCGAGTGCTTTCGGGAGCCAGGCCCATAACCCTGTTTTGCTGTTTTGAGGAGTATCTCGGTTTTGTCCTGTCGGGCTGTTGTCTCCTTTTTGTATGAATGTTCTTGTCATCGCAATCTCATTGTTGTTTGTCCGTTGCTCTTTTGTCATTTGCTTTTCCTCGCGTAGTCTGCCTTGGGATGAGCCATTTTTGATTGTCGGGCTCTCGATGTTACGTGTTGCAATCCCCGCTCTGTGTTGACGCTGTATTAGTTTGCACACCTTTGTTCTTTTATGTTCTTTTTGGGGACATTCCTCTTTTTGTTGCTCGAAGTCCACCTTATTATCTGATTTTATTTTTCTGTCTCTGGTTGGAATTTCATGGCATTTGGTGATCCCTTCTGTATTTTCTTGATCATTTCATAAAGTTGCTTCTTCTATGTGTTATCCATATTTGTAAATGTCATCTTGGTACTTTTGTATCATTTTATAAGCTGTGGTGGAGTCACAATGTAGCAATGCAACTGCCCCCTGTCGATTATGCCATGGCTCAACTATTTTTATGTCTTCCGATTGTAGCCCTTTTAAATTGGTAATTTTATGTAGGATGTCTAAGACAGTTCTCCTGTTTAAAATGAGATCTTCTTTATTGCTGCTCCTTTGTGTTATTTTGAGTGTCCACTTAAGGTCTTTTTTTTGTTTGATTTACCAGACTCGTCGCACTCTGCTTTAACCCTCGCATGGCTTGTGTAACGGGACAATCTTTGGGTGTTGCCATCTTTGCCATGCTGATGTTTTATTTTCGAATGTTTCCCCTTGCTGTTTTCTTTTTGTTTCGTGATGGGGTGATTGTGGGTTTTCTTGTACTCGGCGGTTAGCCCTCGATTTCCCTTCTGTGCTTTCTCTTCTGCCTCGCGTCTGGTTGACATGTTTAATCGCTTCAACACTGCTGCTTTTAAATTGATTCTGTTCTTTAGGTTTTATATTTGTATTTCTTTCCGAGCTATGTTTTTGCCCATATAGCTTGTTCGCCTCAGACATTTGCAAACGATAGATCAAACGATTTCGTTTCTCCTCAAGAGTTTCAAAGTTGCGGTCTTTGCAAACTTTGTTGTTGTTTTATTTCGCAATTGGAGATACCTCATAAACTAATCTGTGGCTCTTCTCTGTCATTTCCTTGGATTGTTCTGGCATCATCACTAGGTGTACATCATCATCTGGGTACACACTCAGATTCATTAGGGTGCCTTCAGGATCTGCCGCCTCTGATTAGCTTGCTGTCACTGGTTTTCCATTGTTTGTTTTTTCTCTTTTATGGTTTTCTCTATCCGACACTACATTTAGGGGAGTGCTCTGCTGTGTCTTGTCTGTTGGCAATGAAGTGGCTCCCTTCAGTGTGCTCATTCTCGCCACAGTTTCTGCATTATGTTTATTGTTCATGTTTTTTGATGAGTCTGAGTTGTTAGCTGTTAAGGTTCTTGCAATTCCGGTGTCGACTTTGTCTTTAGGCTTGATTGGGTTGAAAATTACGTATGTTAATTCTTCGACTTCATCGTCACACTTGTTGTTTGCGGTTGCTTTGTTTAATACCAGAACCACCTTTGCAGTCTGTTTTGCTTTGCCCGTAGTTGCCTTATCGGTGATGCTATATTTGTCCATTATGTCTCTTGATTGTGTCTGGACCTCGACACTTTTTGTCGACTTCTGTTGCGCTGTTAAGTCGATGATTGTTTTTGTCTGTGTTCCCACTTCATTCATGTTGTTTCTCTTGTCTTTCACTTCAGACTGTGCTGATCCATTGCGCGTGATTGCGCTTTTGTCCATCAAATTGTTGGTAAGCTGGTCCATCGCTTCCTTATTGTTTTGATTGTTCTCGCTTGCTGTTATATAACCTTCTAAATGAAGGACTTTTGTCAAAATCATGGCTAAAATGGATTGTTGATCTTTAGCTGTATCATTTATTGCCTCGTACAGTTTGCAGAAGGGATTAAGAGCAATGGTTATGGCTGACATTGTACTTAGCAAGTCAGTTTTCTTCGACGGAGAATCTTGTGATATGCTGGGAGTTTGCAAAGCCATACTTCTACCATGTGTATGTGGAAAGTCACTATACCTCCTTCTAGGCATTTGTGGAAAGCTGGTGGCTTTCTGTATTTTCGATGTCGATACATAATCCTCTAAAGCTATCTGATGTGACTTCTTTTTTTGCTGCTTGCATTTTTCTTCCTGTTCTGTCATGTCCTGCTGGTCACTTGGTGTTGCTGTGTTTGCCAAGTTAGGCCTTATTAGTATTTCTGTTCCCATGGGACTTTCAGGTCCTGCCGTCTTGCTTCCTCCTATCTTTGGGGACTGTGACACTAAGTCCTGTCTTTGTGATGGAGGACTGGCAGATGCTTCCCTTTGATGTCGGAGTGGCTCATATTCAACCTCTGTTTCCTTTGTCGGTTCCTGTGTTTCACCATGACCGTACTTGTCTAATGCTGCATTATTTGACATAGATGGTCTGGATCCCACATGTGGTAAAGTGATGTCCACTTCGCTGCTGTGTGGAGCATTTTGAACTTTCTTTGTCAGAATGTCATTTATGTCTGCCCTGTTATGATTGGCGGCATTTGCCTTTGGTGAGTTTGGCTCATTTGGCACTGATTCTTACACTATTTCCTGACTCTGTGGTTCAGTGTCTATTTCCGGATCTGGCCATATCTCTATCATGTGGTCAATTTTCTGTTGTTTTGTGGTCTGGCATGGTGTCATTTACCTCAGCGAGTATTTCAGCATCTGAAAGTTCACTGAATCTTTTAGAGTTTGTTAGAAACTGAATTTCGAAGAAGTCCGTCAGTATTCGCATGGTGTTGATTTTCTTGCAGCTGCTGTACCTTTGATGTTCTTCGGTCTGCCTTTAATTAACTCTTGCAAATTCTTATTGAGGGCGTTGATTTTTGTTCCTATGGCGTTTTTTCTTATGTTGTGACCTTTTGCTTTGCATGCTCGTCTTCAACTTTGTTTTTTTGCTAATCTCCCTAGCTCTCTTCTTAGAGTTGTGTGCGGTTGACAGGGTGCTATCCGTTTGCTCCTCTCCAATTTGAATGTTGAGTGGTGCTGGTGGACTTGTTTTGCTTTGCATGTCCGCTTTATTGCTGTTTATGTGCACCTGTGCCTTGACAATCTGGTCAACAGGCAACACAGTCGAACTCGTTGACCTTACCTCGACCTGATTTCCCCTGTATGCGCGTACCCCGGGTCTTTCTGTTGATGCTGTGGGCTCCTGCTCGTAATAACACTCCAGGGCTACTTCCTCCAAACTCGTTCTTAACAATGTTCCTGGCCGGCAAAAATCGGCTGGCATCTCTTTCTGTTTTGCTCCCGGCCATCTTTCTTTTCTGCCAGCACACGATGCCATGACTTCCTCAACAGCACCGTCGCTGCCTCGCCCTGTCTGCCCTCCGGGAGGCTGAAGCACGACAGGAACCACGGGGCTTAGTGGGGAGTCATTCGGTGGCAGTGCCTCTCTGTTGACTGCTTTAGCCGGTGGCACATGACTTTCCAGGGATGTCGTCATGTTCTCATTTCCCAGTATGTTGCCTATGTCGTGGCAACCTGCGAGATTGTGAATGAGGGCTACTCGTTTCGGACGCGAGTTAAACATTCTGGGAATTTGTAGACCATGACCCTTTGTTGTACCCGTCACATCATGTATGCCGTCCCCACCCCCCTTTTTTTAACTTGGTAAGCAGCGGGCGTCTTCTTCCTCCATAAAGCGTCAGGTAGGGGAGGGGGTGGTGGTGGTGGAAGGGGATTGGGGGCACTGGATTGTGTTTTGTTGAATTTGTACAGAAACTTTTTCTTTCACCAAGTGTCTCATGCACAGTTTATGAGTCTTACTGTACTTTGCTACACCAGTGTCCTGAGGCGGCACCACGCTCCACAGGCCCCCGCTGGACCACGACAGACCAGTTCTACACCGCTTCCACTCAGGACACTTTATGTTTTCCTTTTTGCCGATAGTGCCCCACTGCGCCAAACAGCCGCACAACAGCCAGCGCCCTTTACCCCTGTCTGACTTGACTCCACAAGGGTGGATGGCTCTGCGATTTGAAGCTGAAGATAGTCACGTGATGATTCACGTGACAAGCGCAAGCCCCGGCTCCTCAAGGCAGCGTTCAAACTCCTGCAAGAGCCCCTTCATGGCTCACGATGCAGGAGATTCAAAGTAAAGGAAACTTCGTTTTGCGCAAGGTAATTCTGGGTAGTCCAACAAACACTTACGCTATTCAACACTAGCTACCCATTGCTTCCAGCCGGGCCTCTCTACCTACGGCGCCACTGCCGAGTATTGCTATCCTTGCATTTTCTACAGTTTGCTGCTTGGCTTCCAATGTGCCCTCCACAGCCATTATCCTGTCACAATATGATTGCTAACACTGCTTACTGCCTAAACAGCCCAATAAGCCCATGTTACTACTTTGTTTGTTTGTTTGTTTTGTTTGTTTGTTTTATTTAGTATAGCGCTCCAGACCCAGGGGTAAATGGGCGCTTAAGGATAGGTTACATAATTGCAGTAAATAATCAGTTATACAATTGTGGCGTTAAGATGCCAAATATAGAATGTACAGGCAGGAAGTAGGAACATTTCAAAGTATGTACAATATATACAGTTGGTACTGATCTAAGTCAATCTATTCAAAGTATGTACAGTAAATGCAATTGGGACTGAGCTTAATTTATCTGAGGATTTCCTTTTCCAGAAGCCAACTAATGACTAATCTTCTGAACAGTTGGAAGGATTTGGTTAATTTAATACTCAGTGGCAAGGTGTTCCAGAGTTGAGGGGCAAGGACACTAAAGCTTGAGCCCCCCGCTCTTTTGGCGGAGAATCTGGGCACGGTGAGGGAGAGAGTATTGGATGATCTGGTGAGTCTTGTGTTAGGCTTGAGGGAGAGTTTGTTGGTGAGATACTGGGGGGCAAGGTGATTAAGGGCTTTATAGGTGAGGCAGAGGGTTTTCAGGTCGATTTTTTGTTGGATAGATAACCATTTACAAGATATTCTTATGTGGGAGATGTGCTCTCTCCTGGGAATATTTAGTGCTGCTCTCAGCGCGTTATTCTGGAGGATCTGAAGTTTCTTGATTATAGCTTGGTTGGCACCAAGGTAGAGGCTGTTACAATAATCAAGCTTAGATTGTATGAGGGCCCTCGCCAGAATGAGGCAGCTGTTTGTAGATAGAAAGGGTCTACAAGCCCTAATTAATTTTCCCGTGTAGGCGGTAGCTGAGGCGGTCATATTAACTTGTTTGGAGAGGTTGGTATTGGCGTCTAGGTAGAAGCCTAGGGTTTTCACATGATTTACAACTGGAATGATGTTGCCATCTATGATGAAATTGGAGTAGTCAGGGCTGAGTTTCTGTAGGTTATTAGGGGAGCCGACCAGGAGGAGCTCGGTCTTCTCATCATTCAGGCAGAGGCCGTGTATGGCCATCCATGCCTGAATGATGGCGAAGATTTTGTTGATCCTGGTGGCGTCAGTGTTGTAGTTGCCAGTGATGGTGAGGAGTATCTGGGTGTCATCTGCGTAGTTAGTGTAGGTGACACCCAGATGGTCCAATTTGTCAAAGAGGGGTTTAGTAAAGATATTGTAGAGGGTAGGGGAGACGCAGGACCCTTGTGGGACACCGCATGTGATGGGGATGGGGTCTGCTGCAGCCACAGATGAAAAAACCCTCATGGTTCTGTTGGCTAGGAAGGATTGTATCCAAGTGACAGCAGAGTGTGAGAAGTGGGCAGCAGAAGAGAGGTGGTTGCAGAGTATTTTGTGGTCAACCAGGTCAAAGGCTGCTGAGAGGTCTAGGAGGAGTAGGATGGCTGCTTTGTTGTTGTCCTTGATGTCATCAATCTGGCTTTTGAGGTCAACAAGGGCTGTTTCTGTTCCGTGTTGAGGACAAAAGCCAGATTGATGCAGGCCTAACAGTTGATTGGTCTCCAGGTAATCTTGGATTTGCAGGTAGGCGACTCTGTCGAGGATTTTTAGCAGGAACGGGACCGTAGTGATGGGTCTGTAATTGGTGGGTATGGCCGGGTCGAGAGATTGTTTTTTTAAGAGGGGGAGAACCCAGGACTGTTTCAGGTTGTTAGGTACAGAATTGGTTGAGAAAGATAGGTTTATTAGTTTGGAGATGAAGGGGGCTAGGTCTCGTGCAGCATCTTTGATGATCTGGGCGGGGCAGCTGTCCCCTTTACAATTAGAAGGTTTGAGGGATGCTATGATTTTTTGGATTTCAGGTATAGTAACCGGTTTGAAAGTAAAGCCGGAGGTGTTACGGGTCGGGGTGGGTGCGCTAGGAATGAGGGCATTGCTGTTGGAGAGTTGTCGTCTTTTGGTCTCAATTTTGTTTTGGAGACCAGTAATTTTATTGGCGAGGGCATTTTGGATACTGGTGCACCAAGGCTTGTCCTTCACGCAGGTATCGGTAGGAGGGTTAGGGTTTTCTAGTTCCTTCAGGATGGTGAAGAGTTCTTTAGCCGACGATTGGGCATTATTTATTCTAGTATTGTAGGTTTCTTTTTTAGTGCGGATTATCTCTTTCTTATAGAAGGAGGAGATGGTTTTGAGATTAGATTTATTTTCTGCAGTGGGGTTGGATTTCCATAAGGCTTCCATCTTGGCTTTCTTTTTTCTTATAGATTTGAGTTCTGGTGTGAACCAAGGGTTCAGGTGGGCTATGGGTTTACCTTTGCGTTCCTTTAGGGGTGCAACAGCATCAATGGCGCTGCTGAGGGCATCATTGTAGGTGTTGACTAGAAGGTACAGGTCGGCGGTGGCAGGCAGTGTGTTTAGAGAGGGGAGGATCAGAGGTGTGAGGGTCGCCGCTGAGATATTGCGCTTGTTTCTAGACAGGCAGTCTGGTGCACAGGGGCTCTGCTTGGGGTTGGGATTATTTAGGTTGATTTCAAATGATATGAGGGAGTGGTCAGTCCATACGAGTGGTTGTGGGGCTTTGCAGGTGATATTACAGTTGTGGGCTGCGATCCAATCTATGGTTCTACCTTTCTGGTGGGTGGGTAGTGTAACGACTTGAATGAAGTCGTGCTCGGATAAGGCGTTGGCCAGGGAGGCAGCTGGAGAGTCGTTAGGGTCATTAAATCCTAAATTGAAGTCTCCTAGAATGATATTTTGGGAGTGGGGTTTGGTATTCTCTGTTATGAGAGTGGTAATATCTTCCTCAAAGGATCCTGTGGGGCCTGGGGGTCTATATATTAGTTGCACGGTAATGGTACTCTTAGGGGTGGTATGTACTTTGTAGGTGAGGTGCTCGCAGGACTTTAGCGGGGGGGAGGTGATGTGTCTGAAGTCGAGTGAGGATTTGAAAATGATAGCTACACCTCCTCCGCGAGCATTAGGTCTGTCTGCTCTGAGGATAGAGTAGTTGTCGGGGACGGCCAGAGTGAGGTAGGGTCCTGCTGCTTCATGTAACCAAGTTTCTGTAGTGGCAAGGAAGTCGAGGTCTCCTGAGAGGATAATGTCAGCAATTTCGGTGGGGTGGGCTACTAGAGATCTAACATTGAGTAGTGCACCTTTTAGAGAAGTTGCGTTAGTGGTCTTAGCGCTATCCTTAGTGGTTGAGGTCTTAGTCATAGGTTTGGTAGGCAGTTTGCTAGATGTGGTGGGGAGTCTATCGCCAAGTCTATTATTGCGGTCTTGGAGGGTGGGGTAGGTTGTGGGGCAGTGATCTAATGGGTTGGGAAGGAGAAGGTTGGAGGCAGTATGGTTGGCATTTGTTGAGTTGGTACTGTTAGGTAGGATGTTGGCTGGTGTGGCCTTGCTTTTAGCGATGAGTTGTTGGTGAGGGGTGTGTGTGAAGGGTGGAAGGGAGGGGAGGAAGGGTGTGGGGCAGGGGATGGGGTGGTGCCTAGGGCAGCCTAGTTTGGCTAGTCCATTGTTGTATGGTATGTAGCTGTTGTTGCTACATGGAGTGTTATTGTTTAAGATACAGAACGGGAACATGGTGAGTATGAGCCAATGGATCATAATTGGAATTGAGGAGAGCGTGGGTAGTTTGGTAGTTGACACAGTAAGATAGGCAGGGGCAAGGTTCGAGCTAGCTGGTGTGGTGCGGAGATGGGCAATTTCAATTAAAGCACAGCCGAGGTTACAGATTGAGGTTGCTGTTATAGTGCAGAAAGGGCAGTTTCAGTAATACAGCCACAGATGGCACAGGCTAAATTCGAGCTTGTAGCTAGGGTGCAAAAGGGCAGTTCAAATGAAGCAAACACAGGTAGGCACAGGCTAAATTCGAGATTATAGCTAGGGTGCAAAAGGGGGGGGGGAGCAGCCAGAGCTCCTGCTCTGAAGAAGAGGGTCTGATAATGCCGTGACGTTGGCCTGAGCCAGATATATTGATGGGACAGGTTACAGTATTTACTTTGATGCTGAAAAGATTATAACATCGTAGTAGAGTCATATTTCACAGCGTGCGGAGGTAGTGCAAACAGCATATTAGCACTCACCGTAGGGGCTGGTATTCAGATCATGTAGCTGTTCTTTATGCGCACAGTTAGGCGAACAGGGGCCTTTGTATGGCCTTCGTGTGGCTGCCGGCGCTTCCGCCTGCCGGCGGATGTGGGCGGTAGAAGTATACGCTAGTTACCTAGCAACGAGGCAACAGCCTCGCTTTGGCGCCGCGCTGCGCCCGGCATCATTAGGTCAGGCAGTGCGGGTCAGGCAATGCGATGGCGCGTCGCTTGCTTTGTTAGGCCAAAAGATTCGATTTCTGCAGGCAACGTGTGGGCGAGTAGGTAGGGCCTTACCAGCTGGATGGCTCAATGATGAACAGCTGGGCCGCATGAAGGTATTGGTCGCCGCACGAAGGAGCTGGCTTGCTACTGGATAGAGGATGTTGTGGGTGGGGAGGGGCTCCTGCCCTCTCCTCGAGGTGGCTGCTGCGTGGATAGCTGAGGCTCCAGGGGCAAACAGGGGCCTTTGTATGGCCTTCGTGTGGCTGCCGGCGCTTCGGCCTGCCGGCGGATGTGGGCGGTAGAAGTATACGCTAGTTACCTAGCAACGAGGCAACAGCCTCGCTTTGGCGCCGCGCTGCGCCCGGCATCATTAGGTCAGGCAGTGCGGGTCAGGCAATGCGATGGCGCGTCGCTTGCTTTGTTAGGCCAAAAGATTCAATTTCTGCAGGCAACGTGTGGGCGAGTAGGTAGGGCCTTACCAGCTGGATGGCTCAATGATGAACAGCTGGGCCGCATGAAGGTATTGGTCGCCGCACGAAGGAGCTGGCTTGCTACTGGATAGAGGATGTTTCATTCTACTTACCTATCTGCTGCCCCCAGTTTCATTTGTCACCTCAATACCCACTGTATTTAGAATGTTTGAAATGCTGCATTGATTGCCTCTAACACTCTGATGTCCCCAGTTTAATTTGTGACCTCTTTCCCCATTGTACTTAGAATGTTTGAATTGTTGCAATGTGCCAATGACTGTCTTCAAGACATGTTGCCTCAGTCAGGGAGTCTCACCTCATACCCAACTGCATAGATAAGTATTGATACCCATGATCTGATTCTGACCAGTTTCGAAATTCCCAGCTATAAGCGCACACAACAATATTGCCACCACCTTTGTCGCTAACCCTGATGCTCCCACTACTCCCATCCGTAACTCAACACTATCCTTCCCTTGCAAAAATACCAACTATAAAACTGTACCTTCCATGGGGCTCAACAGACTTTATAGACTTAGAGCCAGAACCAGTTCCAACCTTCAAGTGCCCAGACCCACAGCAACCAAAGCCTCAGGCTCCAAAACAGCAACCATACGTACCAATAGACCATTCAAAGACTCCTCTAAAAAACAAACCAAACCACTCATAGAAACCAAAAACATGACCCACCTTCCAAACCTAGTAACTACACCTCCCCTGGAGCCCATACCTTCGATCAGAGGTGCACTCATCAATGCTCGCACTCTCGGTGCACATGCCGTAGAAATCCATGACCTCATTGTCGACCAACAACTTGACATACTAGTAGTCACTGAAACCTGGCTACAAGGCTTAACAGTAATCTAATCTTGCATCCACAACAGCTCTGGCCAAAATGGCACAATAAGTGGCTGTTAAACCTGGCCTAATCTGTCTGAATAGCATTAGCTAAAAGTTCATAGATTGTAAGGTGTTAGATGCGAGTGATGACATGGAGATCTACGAATCTAAGAAAACACTAACGTGTTGTAATAAAAGAAATGTGAGCTAACCGGCAAGATCACAGTCTTAGTTTTATTAAAGAAGGAACATAAGTTTATTTGGAAAACATCATCCATTAACATACAATGAAACTACAACAGTGCAAAACAAATTAAAAGAACAGTACAAATTACTATATTATGGTGTTCCTTCTTCTAATTGTTTCTTTAAAAGCATCCTTGATAGAATTTGATGCACCAAATAAAAAAGTGCATCATTATTATACATGAAAAGCACCTTAGCCACTGCACATGTCCTTATGTTATTTCTGTTATTTCTGATAACATTTGGTCACAGCCAAATTTCCTTAAATTAGTTACAAATTCTCAAATTGTAAAAAAGTGTGTTAAATCTTCATCACATTTCAAACTACAAGGACAAATCTTCCTCAGACCCAACCAAGGTGGTCTAGTTCTAAGTGAAAACATTTTTAATGAGGCGATTAACAAATATCTCCGTCAATCAGGTGATTTGAACTTTATTATTAAGGGTCCCAGATTAAGATTGATAGGTGCGAGTGAGTAACACTTCAAAGATGGCAACTTGGCAACTATCCTGAAAAGTGCCCTGTTCCAAATCATCTGCCCTTTATTTTAAGAAGCAGCAAAAGCTGTGGGTTTGATAGGGAACCCAATCCTGCCACAGACCTCGGCCTCCAGTATTTCATTAAATTGACCTCACTGTTTAGACCGGTTGGAGGGATATCTTCCGGGTGGCAGCACAACACCTTCACAGCAGTGCCAAGATTTGGGTTCCAATGAGTGTTAAACTGGATCTTCAGAAAAAAACTCCTTGAACCGCTGCTCAACTTAAAAGGTAATATTAACAAGTCCCAGTTCATACTGCAGACCATCTACAGAGTTTCTGGGGGACAGACCCAAAATCCTGCATAGCCATGAATTTTGGGAACTTTCCATGCACCTGCAATGGGATGATCCCTACACTTCTGCGCCATAGAGGACAACCGTTTAATCTTAGAGTGCAGCACTGAATGCATTTGTCTAGACATTCCCTCCAAATTTGTGATAAAAATGTACAATTCCTCTGATACCCATGGCTGTCAGCATTACCTTTGTTTTTAGATGGCTTCTACATGTGCCACTAACTTTATTCAGCCCAAGCCATTCTCACACATCCAACTTTCAACCTATTGATCAAGCAATTCGATTTTACCTTGATTGCACTTAATACCAATAAAGATATGTCTGTGTCAACTGCATCTTCATATAGATGTTGGAGTGAATCTGAGAAATTCAAGCTTCTTGGGCAATTCACAGTTGTCCCATTTTGATAGATGAGGTTCTGTTGTTCCAAAGCATTTTTTTAAAAGTCATGAAACAGCTTTCCCAGATGCTCCAGCTATTTCACCAAAGTTGCAAAGAAGTATAATTTGATCAAGTGTATTGAAGACTGCTTATAGATCTAACAACATCAAACGGATGACTCTGATCCATAATCTGTAGAAAGGAGTTCTTTATATTGAAAGTGCTAGTTCAGTCCCTCTATAAAGGTAACAGATGTCTACTTTCTGTGTAGGTTTGTATATGAGCCAAAGCCACTATATTGATCATTTTTAACAGAAAAGAAGAACTAGTTATCCGGCGACAGCTTGCACAGTCCCCGCAGCCCCAATTAGATTTTTTTCAGTGGAGAAGTGACCCAGGCTTGCTATAGACAATTTGAAACCAGCCATTGCTGAAATTAAACTTTCACAAATTTAGTGACTTTCAATTTAAAATGTCCACAAAGTCTTTAATGACTATTGAGGAGGAGTTGTATGCTAAATAGTTTGTTGTTTTAAGGCTGAATTAAAAGTTCAATGTTCCAGTAGACTAAAATGCATTAACTTTTTGTCTTCTTCCCCATTACCCTTTCTCCTTTTCTTCCATTCCCGGGTGTTGTTGGTTGTTGGTATCAGTGGGGTTACATTTGACTATCTGTATTGAACAATGACAAATACTCATTGATGCTTTGTTTTTTTTTGTGTGGGTGAACAATTTGTGTTGAATGTTTTGGATATTGTCAATGCATAATGAATATACTTGTTTAATTACGTATATGTATTAGAGTCCTGAAGAAGACCTTTGAAAGGTTGAAACACGTGTAGGGGGCTGTACAAACAACATGTATAACACAATAAATTCTGTCCAATTTAACAGTGACAGACTTATTTTGCACTTCCTAAAGTATAGTTTGTTATGGTAGTGGCATAGGTGGCTGCTTAGACTTATAGAGAAGGCTGAGGAAGATTACTAGTTTTCATGCTATCCAGTGATAAAGTCGCCTGGAAACAGGACTCCGGGGAGTGAAATTTCCCCAGATTTGCACTCCAACGTAAATAAAGCACTTTCCCCAAATATTCTAGGACTGGAGTTAAGTAGTAACTCATACCTGTCCGAGAACATGTGTGGGAAGACTTTTAGGGGTGCACGGAAAACAATCACCTACCTGATGACATTTTCCCAAGTGATTTTATCTCATAGAACTGTTTTCATGTACCCTTAGGTGGTGCTTGTCTTAGCAAGCATGCTGCTTATGAAACATAACTGTTGTTCTTCTGATTGTGCCCCACTTTTGCAGTAAAGGGGCAGGCCTGACACTATGTATGACATGGCAGTGCATATATTCCCAAGCACTGGTTCATTTGTTCTAGTGGCCGGTGCAGGCAGAGTCAGGGCTACGAAAATGTCTCACACCGAGCACTAATAGAGGAATTTAGGCTCAGAAGTGAAAAAGAAAGATCAGGGCTGATGGTTTGCTGTGCATGTAAAGACAGTCTTATTGTCACAGTGAACGGTACCCAATTAAACAATTTTTATATCTCTCTGTGTAGTTCCCTGCAGAGACCCCCTCACATAACATTAGAACCACTACAGTTCAGTGACAGGTGGTCAAATACATTTCAAATAGATCTACAAAGTTGTTCTATCCCTCCATAAACTTTTAATAAAGCTCCTCTAGGCATGCACAAGCAAGAAATGTAATACCACTAACATTTGTCTCCCTTCTGAATGTATATAGCTCATATGCCTAAAGATTGCTGACAACCCATTTTGCAAAAATAAAAGCATGATGCCTGGAGTGCCAAAGAGCAACACCATGTCATATCATGCACCATGTGCGAAAGTGTGGCCAAAGTGCAGTTAGACTGCATGATGCTGGGCTGTAGTGCTGTATTGCTGTAGGCACTGTGAAGCAGTTTGGAGCTTTTTTTCCTGGTTGCTACGTGCTATAATGTGAGGAGACAGAGACAGAGCCAATTACAAAAACGTCCGGTGGCACAAAACGCAGGGATGGATATGCATTTATAGAGCAGTTGAACGGCAGGTGAAAAGTGGAATTGTTTTCTTTGCGTCAGTGATTCCCTGGTTTGTCCACAGATTAAGGCGGATTGGCATTTGATTCCAGTTACCTCGTTACCAACAATGTTTTGAGAGTCCAGAAAGTTGATGATTAGTCCATTAGTGGACTGGTAAAAATTGTTTGGGTCCATGCTTACTTCAGGTGGACAGCTTGCAGCTCTTTTCAGATTGTGTAACAGCTTAGCTTGGCTGAGCCTGACTCTTGTTGGTTCTTTTGTTTTTCATCTTGACCAACAATGAGAAGAAAGGGCAAAAAATAGAATCTCAGGAGCAAAGAAACAACTCCATTAGACAATGAAGTGGTACGCGCTCTTGAGGTAGTGTACCTTATTCAGGAGGCACCTATGGGTCATGAGTCTGGAGTTCCAAATGCATTTCCAAGTTCCCCACAAAACCTAGAGCCAAATTGAACAGCAGCCTAATACTGGAAGTGGGGCAGGGGTACTCCTAGTGTATTGGAAAGTGTGCAATCACTGGTTAGTGAAATAAAGATACCAAAAGAGGGGCCGGACATGATCAATAATTCAAATGTATCCCTACCGAATGCATGTATAGGTTTAGAGGAGGAACTATTAGAAATGGGGATGACAGTCACAAGTCTTAGTGCCTCCCCTTGTTTATTTGCAAATTTGCAAAGTGATGTAGGGCTTAGTTCTGACAGTGAAAATGACAACAAATCATTTTGGCACTAGTCTGCCTCTCTTCCACCTGGCTTTGCCAATGAAAGAGGATTTCATGTGTAGGATTCTTTAATTAGCTGCCCTCAATTTAGTCTTACGAGGTTTGGTTAGACTTTATGATAACCTAAACTTCAAAGTCATGTCTTACACCCTTATCGTATATGAAGTAAATCCTCACTCAAGGATTTCTTGAATTGTCTTCATAATAAGGACAAGAGAGTGAATGGGGTGGCTTTGGAGATCGGATTCATGCAAGTCTCTCCTCAAGTCATTTGACTGCTGAATGAGTGCTGTTATGCAAATATAAATGTGAAAAGGCTCAGTTCCTCCTCCTTCCACTGCAGACCGTACTGCTGATGTACCTCTTAGCAACCTCCACATTGTCATCACCAACACTCTCAATATCCTTGCCCTAGTGATCATGATTCACCTGAAACATGCCACCAAGCGTAACACTTGGTACGACTCTGATCTTGAAGCCCTGAATGGCAAGTGCAGAGCTCATCCTCTGACAAACGTTCCTGTCCCCCTCTCCAAAGGCAATTTGCTCTCTCCATTTGCTCCAAGAAGAGGGCCCACATCCAGGCTTGCATCTCTGGTGTTCCAACAACACGACTGAACTCTTTAAAATCTACAAGAACTTGCCAATGCCCCTGCAGTCTCCCATGCACCACTTCCCTCTCAGGCCCCCTGCACTGCATTGGCCACCTACTTCACTGCAAAAACCCTTGACATCCTGAGCATTCTTACCTCCCCTTCCAATCCCCTCGCCACTCCTGGCCTCCCATCTTCCCTTCTTCTCTCCTATCACACCAGCTGAGGACTCTAGGGTTGTCTGTTCTATGAAGCTCTCCTCCAAACAGGTCCCCCCTGTTCTTCCAGAACTGTTAAGGACAACATCAGCTCCCTTGCCCCTACACTTGCTAATTTCTGCAATGACTCTTGCTCCTGGGTATTTCCTTCTTGTCTGAAGCACTCTCTTGTGTGCCCCCTCCTAAAAAAGCCTTCTAACGCCTCCTCATTTCCGGCTAACTATTGCCCTTCTCTATCTCTCCCTTCCTTGGAAAACTCCTGGAGAAATTGATCCTTATATAACTGACTCATTATACCGAGCTGGTTGGTTCTCTACACGACCATCAATCTGGATTATGAGCATCCGGAGGCATCGAAACTGCTCTCCTGAACAACTGTGAAAAATTGCTCTTAGCTCTCCTACTGTTCTCATTCTACTCAATCTCTCCTCTGACTTTGATATGGTCAACCACTCCATCCTGATAAAACGGATCCATGATACCCTTGGTATCTCAGAGTGGGCACTGGACTGGGTGACCTACTTCCTCAACAACCGTCCCTCACAGGTTATCTTGGGCTCTGTCTCCTCTCCCACTTCTATCTCTACCTGTGGCATCCGAGGGCACAAACCTCTCAGCCTGGCTCATTATTTCTATCTCGCTTCACTTGCTCACCTTATTTCCACTCTCTCCCAAACTTTTAGTGTTATGCAGATGACACCCAACTCTTCTTCAAACTTCCTTCTGACACTCTTGCTACTTCCTCTACAATTCCTGACTGACTTTCTGCTCTCCAGTCCTGGTGTGCCTCTAATAATCACTGCTTTATTGTCAGCAACAATGAGATCCTTCCTATAGGGATTCCTGGTCCCAATGTCCTCCCTTCTCTCTGGCCACCCTCTATGGGCTCCCCACCCTCCGTTATCTGAAGGCCGAAACCTCTAAGTCATCTTCGACTCCTCTCTTTCTTCCCACCTATTACATCATGAACCTTACCAAGAAGGCCCACTTCCAACTCCACATCCTCAGAGGCATCCTTCCTTTGCTCACCTTTCCCCAGAAGCACAGTGTATCTAGAGCACTGGTATTCTCTAGACTGGACTACAGGAACATCCTTTTCCTTAACATACCCTCTTTCTCTCTCTGCCCCTTCCAGTTTATCCAGAATAGGGCTGCAAGATTTATCCTTGGCCTCAACCACATGGACCATATATCTCCAGCCATAAAATATCACCACTGGCTCCCATTTGCTGCAAGGATCAATTTCAAATCCCTCTGCATCATCCATAATGCTGTCTGGGGCAATGGACCACGCTATCTGCAACTTGCTCTCACCAAATACTCATCATCCAGGTCTTTAAGTTCCCCCAGCTCCAACTCTCTGTGTGTCAAGCGCTTCTCTAATCTCTTCCATCGGGTGGATCCCTCCTCTGGAACAGCCTCCTCTCCCTCTTTGTCTGGAGCCGGATGTCTTCAAATTCTGGAAGCGCCTCAAGATTTTCCTCATCACCTCTTCCTTCCCCCGCCCCTCCCGTGCTAAACCCCTCGATTGTTGAGATTAGCGGCCTTGGCCCTTATGTGTCCTCCTAGGTCTGGGCCTTCTTTCCAATCCACTCCAGCCCCTCCTGCTCCTAGCACTTGCTTTTGGGCACCCACTGTCCCGTGTTCCCTCAGAAGACTGCACTTATTGAATTGGCCGATGACTACCCTTTACTATGTGACCTCTGCAAAGCATTTACCGGCTCCCTGCAACTTACTCCCTGGCATTTCCCAATGCGAGGAATTTCATAGCACTTACCCCCTTCGCCTGTCCCTTCTCTCTCTCGGCATTTGCACAATCAGAATGCTCACAAGGCCTAGTAGGACCTCCTCTATCCTGTTCATTATTGTATTCTATACCTTTGTCCCATGCCCCCCACCTTGCCCTGTGGGTGCTTTGAAACACAATGTTGTGCTTTATAAGTGCCTTACAAATGCACAATAAATAAAACAAAAAATGGGAAATAAAATAATATGTGAATGGAGGTTCACCCTGGAAGCGTGCTGGCTCCAGAAAATGTCTCCCGAATATCCTTCAGGCTACCCAGAATCAAGATAAGAAAATCACTAAGGTGGCGATTTCGCCAGATGATATTGAAATTCTGGAATCTCAAGGAGAGACGGAAGATGGTTTGCTACATTGAATGTCAGCCAAAAAATTGATTTTTTACCAATTGCATTGTTTGAAGTGTGCCCTTGTTTGCCTCTCGTTCATTAGGGGGGACCCCCCATATGCCATATTTAAAGTCTTCGGCCAGGTAGCACAGACCCAACAAGCAGCACCTGAGAGTAATTTACTTTATATATAGAACGTTGTTATATGATCTACTATGTGTGCACCTTCACAACTAATGTTTCCCTAATTAACCAATTCCCAGAGTGAATGTATATGTTTTAATAGAGCACAGAATCATCTGTGAAGCAACACATTGGCGAGAGAGGCGAGGTGGACTGCATGGGTTATGATTGGATGCAAGTCGGTGGAGCTCTTAAGGTTGATAGCGCTAGCTCGGATACTGTATGAACACTAATATCTTAATTTCTTTTCTGAGCTCTAAGAGCATTAGCGACATGCAGGTGTTTGGTGACTTGCCAAGCAGATTTCAACAACATGTGCTGACAACATAGGTTGTGAGGTGCTGTGATGTCAGGGTTGTGCACAATTATAACACATTGATGGAAAAGATGAGCTCTTCAGTAGGAATTGAGAAAGAATGTGCAAACTATGAATAGGAGCTCATAGAATTGATGATAGGTATTTCAATAAGCAATTCTGTTTGCGCTGAACATGGAGATTTTGGGACCGAATGATGAATACTCTGTGAGTCACTGAATTGCACATTTAGCACAAATAAACAATTGAGTGACCGTTTGTGTAACAATGAGTTTGTTATGCTGGAAATTATGCATTGGGTGAGAAAAAGGCACTTTGGTAAACCAATATAGAATAGTTTGCTTTGAAATGAGGGGATTTTAATTTGTAGGAAGAGGCATATGTAACATGCTGAATATATTCCACGAAGCTAACAAGCACATCATGAGTACGATAGTGGCAGTGAAAAAATATAGCACTTTAATACCACCTCATTGTGAGTTGGGATCATTGATATTGATATTGATATTTTATTTCTATTGCACTCATACACAAGTGTTTCAGAGCGTGACAAGGCAAGGGAGAGGAACAGGGGAGAACAAAACAATGATCTTACTAGGCCGAGTGACATGAGAAAGCGCAAGAGAGGGGGAGGGGAAATATGCATGGAAAGGGGGAGAAGTGGAGAGTGCATAGCAAAGGAGAAACAGATAAATAATAAATAAATAAATAGATAAATAAATAAATAAATAAATAAATAAATAAATAAATGCAACAAACAGTATTAATGCAGCCAGCAATTGGCAAGTGCCGGGTTTAAGGAAGCAGACAGGGTACGTATGATAAGTGCAGGAAGAATAAAGTGGGGGCTGTATGAGTACAGATACAGAAACCCCAGTGCAAGAGGTGGAGCGGAGGCAGTGCGGGAGGGTGGCAGGGTGAGCAGGTATCTGGGCCCAAAGGACATCGTTTGGCCAGGTGCACAGTGCAAAGAGAGAACAGATAAGCAGGGGAGAGCGGGAGTGAAGGCAGAAGCAAAGAGGAAGGTCTTGAAGTGCTTCTGGAACCGTAGATGGTTCTGCTCAAGTTTTAGAGTGGCAGGGAGGCTGTTCCAGAGGGAGGCCCCAGCCGAAGACAGAGAACTACCCCCTGTTTGTTTCTTTGAAAAACGACTGACCCCGAGGGAGTTAGCGTTAGAGGAGCAAAGAGCTCGAGGCGGGAGGTATTTGCGGAGGGATAGCTGAATGTATTTTGGACCCAGGCCCCAGTAGGCCTTGTGGACAATGCAGAGGGTTTTGAATTTAATCCTTGCATCCACTGGGAGCCAATGGAGAGATTGCAGAGCTGGAGAGATACAATCATATAGGATAGTCACTGCATAGGCTATATAGAAAGGACTGCATGGAGAAAATAGCCCACATTCACCCCATGCATTATGGTCTATATACACCATGAAGTAAATATCTCATTAAATCCTAAACACTAACCACTCCTAATTGAAATGCTCTTCTGTAGGAGGTTTAAAGACATCTGCAACAGTAACACATTTCAAAAGAAGACACCAAGCAGTTAGACCTTTAAATATTCTTAATCAGTCATGACTTGAAAAATAGCAGCAACATCATCAAATCTTTTGTTCTTACCGCGTGTGGAAGTTGTAGAAAATGAAGTACTGATAGTGGAGCTTGTAGTTGATGAGGTACTGGTAGTGGTGCTTGTAGAAGAGGGAGAACTGGTACTAGTTCTTGTAGAAGATGGAGTACTGGTAGTAGTGCGTGTTGAAGATGGAGTAAAGGTTGAAGTGCTTGTAGTGGAGAGAGTGCTGGTTGTGGAACTTGTAGAAGATGGAGTACTGGCAGTGGAACTTGTGGTTGAGGAAGTACTGGTAGTGGTGCTTGTAGAAGAGGGAGTACTAGTACTAGTTCTCGTAGAAGATGGAGTACTGGTAGTAGTGCGTGTTGAAGATGGAGTAAAGGTTGAAGTGCTTGTAGTGGAGCGAGTGCTGGTTGTGGAACTTGTAGAAGATGGAGTACTGGCAGTGGAACTTGTAGTTGAGGAAGTACTGGTAGTGGTGCTTGTAGAAGAGGGAGTACTGGTACTAGTTCTCGTAGAAGATGGAGTACTGGTAGTAGTGCGTGTTGAAGATGGAGTAAAGGTTGAAGTGCTTGTAGTGGAGAGAGTTCTAGTTGTTGAACTTGGAGAAGATGTAGTACTGGTAGTGGAGCTTCTAGTTGAGGAGGTTGTGGTGCTTGTTGAAGAGGGAGTACTGGTACTAGAGCTTGTAGAAGATGGTGTACTGGTAGTAGTGCTTGGGCTGGTTGTAGATTTCTGGCATGGCTCAAAATTGTAGCTGTAGCACAGAAATCTGACTTGATAGTTTAAACACGGTGGAACCTTCTGATTCTGATTGTAGCACACAAGTCCATATTTATTACATGTTACATCTTGGCCAAGGTTCATAATTGGTGTGTTTGGCTCATTTTCTGCTCTGCAGCCTATATCTCGTGGAGATTTACAGATTTCATATCCTTCAGCTGTAATATTCTGAATTGTCTCAAAGTCTCCAGTCCCATTCTTTGGATTTGTTACATCAAACCATGGTGTCCAGTTCAGGATTTCCTGGGCAAGTTTGCAGTCAGGAGCTAGTGGTCCTGTGAGAATAAAGTGAGTTATTGGTGACTTATGCATGAAGCTAAAGCTGTATCAGATCTCCTAGGAATACATTTCAAATCTAAATCTGTGCTGCTGTTACTTGTGAGGCTCTCCTGGAAATGTTAATAAGGCTGGTTGCTGCTGCTTCAGAAAAAGGTAGGGTATTTTCCTCTTTTTTGTTATAGGGGGGCTTGGCTCAAGAGGAACCAATACATTCTTGTAAAAGTAGCAATCAAGCATAGGCTACTCTGTCCTTCCACACTATATGGTGGGGTATCAACCCACAACCAATAGGAGACTCCTATCTCCCGTTCGCTTGATGCAGGCTTAGACAGTTTATTTAAAACAATATGTATTCATAATTTCATGATAGAAAAAACACATGGATAAAAAACAATCAATACAAATTTACAATCCATATCTAGATGGTATCTCTTACAAGAACGATATTTGTGCGGTTATTAGCAGTGTGATAAAGAATGCTATGTTGTTCTAGTAATGGTGTGATTGAACACCTGGCTTAATTTGAATGATTTTTCCACACTCATGTAATATCAAACTTCAGCTTGTGCCCCCACTTACCCTGCGATTTTATTGACTCAAACTATGGGACATCCAGATAATTTCTTCGTTACACCCAAGATCACCATATGGCTCCTATCCTCTCAACTTCTTTTTGAACATGTTAACACAATTGACACTGCCCTGCTATTTTAAAAGGTTGCAAGATGCAAATGTAAAAGTAACCTTCCACAAACAAACGTCAAGGATAAAGAAACAATCATGCTGAAGCATAATCACTTTTTATTTGTCTCTCCCAGCCTTGTCTGATAATGGTCCATCTTTTCAACATGCTCTGGTCCATATTGTATGCCGATAGCAACATTCTTTTAAGATCAATACCTGCCTATGTATTAATATTAGTGGCCACTCCTTTCTCACTCTAGTCTAAAAATATCCATTCACTTGGCTCCAGACCTTTAGTTGGCGCTTTCTTTCATGCTCGATTTCTAAGCTTGCTGAATCAACAAGGATTCTCCAAAATCCATAGCCCATGCCACTTCAGCGGCCACATGGATGCTGCAATATAGTCTTGCATTCTAGCCAAACACACCCCTGGGGAATCCTAGACTCTCGCTGTGTCCCTTATCCTGGGTTGCAGTGTTTTAGTCCAATCTTTTTTGCATTTATATCCGTAAGGGAAACCAGTGTGCAAACTAAAAGAAATATGGAGCATAAAAACCCACATTTAAAAATGTATACGAAAACCATCTGAAATGTGATAACGAAAAACAAATAGAAAATTGAATATGATAAGTATACATTACAGAAAACAGCATTAAGACGAGGCAAATATGACATCAGATCTAAATACTTCAGAAATTCCTTGCTGCCTCCTTCTAAAAACGTGCATCACAATATTTTCACCATACTTTCATGAAGTGCCATGTTGTTTTTCGATCGTCTGCATATCTGCGTTCCATAATAAAATAGATGCTTGAATTCCTCAAAGCTGTAATGAAACCTTGTTGGAGCATTGCTCTTCCAAACTGTGACCACTGGAAATTGGGCAATGATTTCATCTTTTGTTTTTATTAGGGCATCTCATCCCAGTTGCATTCCATCCTTCCATACCCCGCCCTCTCTTGCAGACTCTTAACCTTTCCTCTTTTCTCCTTCTTTGTTTCAGCCCGTCTCTGATGTGTAATGGGTTCATTTCTTCTCTCCTCCTCTTTCTCACTCTCTTCCAGTTCCTTCTTTTGACCGGTTCTCCAATCTTCTGCCTTCTCTGACGTCTCCTCTTCCTATGTGCTCCCTTCTCCTCTATGCTCTCTAGTGACTCTGCTTTTCCCCTGATTCTCTCATTATCTTAACTCACTTGAAATTGGGACTTTATTTCTCGAGCACACTGTGGTATTTGTATTTTTCTCCCCTCATGTGCCTCCATCCAGCCACTTGCTCCTTGTCTGCCTTCTTCTCCACTATTAGCTATTAGGGCCCACTATCCTCCTTTTTTTTTCTTCATTGTCTTTTCTATTTGAGTTCATCTTCCTAAATGTTTTCTCTATGCAGACCTCCTCCTCTTTACCCCATGCAGTTTCTGCCTCTTTCACTATCGAGTTAAAAGTGAATTACTACTTCCAGTCACTATGAACCTTTCCATTGCTATCTTTTTATAGCCATCCCAACTCTTGGTCTTCCTCGTAATCCAAATGATTGGATTCTCCTGTCCCCAATCTCTCAATAGTGGCCAGAAATAGGACCCATGCATAATGTCCAGTTCAATGCTGGCTATGGCAGAGGCAGGTGTTGTGTTCTGATATGTAACCTGACTTCCTGTGATCCCTACTGGACAAAGACCTACTTGCCGGTACTCTGTTGCAGCACCTATGCCCTGATCAGAGTCATCCCACTCTTAATACCAACAACAAGAACAACAGAGGTGGCCTGGTTCCAGTGCTCAACCTGCACAGGACACCATCTGTCCACATCCTTCTCTGCACCAGCTTCCATATCCATGAGGTAAGTGGCTAACACTAGTTTCCCAGGGCATCACTTATTCCGCCTTCCCTCCACCCATGATGAGTCCCATATCACAAGCTATAGTAGGGTTGTGCTATCCTGTAAGAAGTGGCCCATCAAAGGCACCAGTCAGTCAGTTTGCAAGAACTTTAGAATACATTTTGCAGTTATCGTTGAATAGTCCCATTCATTTAAATATACGTCTTGGGTTGTGGATAATTCCCTTTCTTTATGCATGTATTTTACTCTTGCCCTGTGAGAGGTAGAGAAAATCTGGTATCTTACCACATATCCTCTGGTAAGTTTTTAATTGAGCCCCATATTACTTTAATCGACTTTTTTCAGTATTTGCAGTTTCTCTGATATAGGAGCAAGAAGATCACTGTGGCGTAAACAATCCAATGTAATTCCATCTGATTTTGATGGTATTAGCATAATTGACCTAAAACATTTTACCTAAAACATTTATTTCAGTTTCGTTAACATTTTTTTTTTGGTCAAATCTAATTATATATTTATATGTGGTGGATAAGTGAATAGATTGTGTTGGGGTGAAGTGGGAATTGTTGCAGGAGGGTCTCCCCGCATTTTAGACCAAAAAAGAGGTCAGATATGTTCGATAAAATGTGATAAGGTCAAATGTTTTACGTCAAATCGACCCAAAAAGTCTTGTTAAGTCTTATTAGATTGGAATGGAGAGTACATTTCACCCCCATGTGATATCAATTGGTCCGTATCATTAAAAATGACAGCAACACAATCAAGATTTTTGCTCTCAAGCCGTGTATGATAATGGCTTCCCAGCATTGTAATCCATCTCGTAGGCACTTGCTCTAAGCTGTTCAATTGCATTCTCAAACCCTTAACTACATCATGTTTTAATAGAGGACCTTGCCTTCGTTAGTTTAACCGTAGCATGACCTATTGGAATTCCCTTAGAGATCAAGTCAACATGTTTGTCCACTTCTTAAAGCTTGTTATGGTTTTTCCACATGTATTTCCCATTCTTTTCTCTGAAAATAGCAAGCACTTCCAAGAGTTAAAGTACAGAGTTCCAGCATTCACAAGGTAAGAGGGTAAAAGGTCTGCTTTCATCGCCTTTGAGATGTCTGGTGGTCAGGAAAGGTTCCCACTATCAAGAGGGATCCATGTTGCGGGTGCCATATTTGTGACTGGGGGAGCAGCGAACTAGGGGTGATGTGGTAATTCCATATGTATCTAGTGTAGTTAATTGTGAATAGGATATGTTACTGTTATTTTGTGGTTAAAGTTTATCCATATTAGATTATATGCGCAAAGACAGATAAAATGCTAAAACTACATAATGAAATATAAATATACAAACATAATGTGCTATGGAGTGGCAAGAAGAAGGCAACAAGGAGTTTTTAATACGCATGCAAATAAAGTCTCTGTCCTGAAGTGCCCACTGTAAAAGACTGATATTATTTATTAAACATGCATGCACACTGAGAAACATATAAAGGGAATTTATGAATCTGTATTAAGTGTTTTTTTTTATGAATTAATTCAGATTATGCAGCCAGCAGTTTGTGCTGTGACTTTCAAGTGGCGGGAAAACATCCAGTTTTGCAAGAGTGAAGGGCAAAGGAAAGGCAATGATTAGACAGGCAGAGGTTTAGCTGTCGAACAGGAAACAGGGCCCAATTGATGAAATTCTTTGCACGGTTCAAAGTGACTGTGCATTGCTGAAAAGTGACTTTGCACTGCTGACACAAGCCCTGAATCATGGAAGTATTTTTGCAGTGCAAAGTCTGTGCAAAGTAATTTTGTACTGCAACCGTGCAACCATGCAAAAGATTCCATGAATGGGGCCCACAGTGTTTTATGGCTTGACAGTTTTGCAGGGTACAGATGTAATCTCCTTAAGTGAATTGAAATTTCACAGAGTGACACAGCCATTTGTTTGACCAGTAATGAATATGGGATGAAATAGCGCCCGAGGACAAAAGTGATGAATACTGAGTAATTGGAATTGTATTTCAATATGTAACGTGCATGTTGGAATGGTAGTCATTTCGATTAGAAATGGTAGCTGAAGGAGATGGCTGCATGAGAGCTCTGCTCCTGCCCTGAGATCCTGTTCTATATATTATGGCAAACCCAACTTCAGTTGAGATGGCTGACCCCCCCCACTTCTTCGAGGAGATCCGGGTAAGGGGGTGAACATACAGACCCACAGGAACGTGTTTCTCGGCCTTCCAAGAGAGCTAGAGAGGATGGTCTTGTTGCCTGCAGCGCTGAAGGCCAATCTGCTGAAGACTACTTGTCAGAAATTATGGACAGTGTTGTCCTCTCCATTGGAAAAATTAAACAGACAGCACTAGAAATTAAGAATGATCAGGCACTGGTCAAAAAGCATACAGATCCACTGGAGTCTAGAGTGTATGATTCTGAAGACCAACACCTGACCCTGGAGAACAAGGTCTCACACCTATCCCTGATGTTGGATGATGCTCCAAAGAAAATCTCTGCACAGGAAAACTACTATAGATGTTCAAATATCAGGATCACTGGCTTCCTAGAAGGGGTTCAGAGTGGCTGTCCAATGGATTTCCTGCAGAATGTTTTACCTGAGTTATTGAAGTTCCCCCTGGTAATCATCTTCAGATTAAGAGTGCTCATCTCACCCTTGTCACCTAAATCAACAGTTGGCCAACCTCCCTGAGCTTTTCTGGTAAAACTACTCAGGTTTCCTGTAAAGTAGCTCCTTCTGAGAAAGGCTAGATAGATGAAATGGGAAATACACATGATTATGGTGTTCAATGACTACAGCAGGGAGATTGCTGCACAGAGAAAACTTTTCATGGACTGCAAACGAGTATCAAGGTAAAAACATATTTCTTACTTCATGATTTATCCTGCTAGTCTTAAAGAGTTGTGGATGCTTCTACTCATGCACTCAATGACCATCTGAAAGCCATGGACTTGATATGATATGATAGTTTATTTCTATCGCGCTCCTACCCAGAATTTACAGAGCACTACAAGGCAAGGGCAGGGAAAAAGGGGAGAACAAAACCAATGATCATACTAGGCCCAGTAACATTGAGAACATGCAAGTGCATGGGAGAGGGAGAGGGGAAAAGTGCATGGAAGGGGGGAGAAGTGGAAAGTGCGGAGCAAAGAAAAAACAGATGAATAATATCAATGATAATAAATAAATAAATAAATGAATAATAAAGCCAACAAACAGTGGTAGTGCTGCCAGCAAGTGGCAAGTGCTAGGTTGAAGGCAGCAGACAAGGTAGGTCTGATAAGTGCAGGAAGAAAAGGTGGGGGCTGTATGGGTGCAGATACAGACCCCAGAGCAAGGGGTGGCCTGGAGGCAGTGCAGGAGGGTGGCAGGGTGAGCAGGTTCTTGAGACCGGAGGACAGAGATTGGCCAGGTGCATGGTGCCGAGAGAGAACAGATCAGCAGGGGGAGGGGGTCGAAGGCAGACGCAATGAGGAAGGTCTTGAGATGGTTCTCCTCAAGTTTCAGAGTGACAGGGACACTGTTCGAGAGGGAGGCCCCAACCGAGGACAGAGATCTACCCCCAGCTTTTTTCTGTGAAAAACTACTAACTCTGAGAGAGTTAGAAGTAGAGGAGCGAAGAGCAATAGAAGAGAGGTATTGTTACGCTCACCTGGTCCCCACGGGGGCGTCGACCGGAACTGGGCCGCTATTGTTTCCACCAGCGTGACGTGTAGCGCCGAGATGACTGACTGGACTGGCCCGCTCAGCCTAGTTTGTCTGGCTCACAAGAATATTCTTCTGCAAAGGAGAAGAGGAATTAACCACCCGTGGAATTGAGTGTCAACCCACCTTCCCCACTCCCGCTGTCTTCCCACAGATCACTCTTGATGTCCCCTCCTTAGTCTCACCTGATGGTTTGGAAGGATGAGCTCTCCATCCTGTGTCGACTGCAGAGGCGCGTTGATGACCAGTTACTTCACTGGCGTAGAGGAATTGGTGAGTTCCAGTATTGACTCTAAAGTCCAATTGTTCATAAGAGTTCAAATGTCTGATCTTCACTCTGTCTGATTCCTTGCAGGTTGCCGATTAATCCACTCGAAGATTTCCAAATGGCACTTGGTAAGATTCAGGTAAGTCTATTGAGGTTTTCCCCTTAGGGGCCGGGGTACGGCGATGAAGCAGAGTTGACTGTGGCGACCCGAGATGAGGTGAGACCCCCGTGGTAAATCAGGTAAGTTTTGTGGGGGGTAACTGGTATTGTCTTTGCTTTCTCCCCTTAGGGGCCGGGGTACGGCGATGAAGCAGAGTTGACTGCGCCGACCCGAGATGAGGTGAGTACCTCCCGTGGTAAATCAGGTAAGTCCATGGGGTAGCTTGTATAGCCTTAGAGAGTCCCCTTGCTCACCTTGCTGTCTTTGTCTCCATAGGTGTCGGAGGGCGGCCGCGAGATGGAGAGAGCGTGCTGGAATGCTGAAGTACTGCCAAGCAGGTGAGTTCAGCGCGGCACCGTAGGAATGCGAAGCGATGCTTCAAAGACTTCTGTCTTTCAGTTCCGTGGCGAAATGGATCAGGATTCAGGTAAGGATTAAAGTTAAAACTCCTGTTCTAACCTTTATCCTTCTTTTCTTCTTGTTTCAGGAGTCCCAGGACTGAAGCGGGCGTGGCTGAAGACTGGAGCTGCTGAAAACACAGTGAGCATTACGCTGCAGCAAGCAGAATAACGCGAAGCACGTGTGGCTTTTGGTCATGCTCCAAGTGGCATGATGCCTGCTTCCGGGGCTGTTGGGCCTGGTCTGGTCTTCCGGTGGCAGGCATCATGACAGCACTCCCCCTCAAGGCCCCTCCTAAAGTCGTTCTCCCCCTTGGCCGTGGTTTGTCTGGAAATTCCCGATGGAACCTCTTCACTAAACGAGGTGCATGCACGTGGTCACTAGGTTCCCAAGACCTTTCCTGTGGACCATAACCTTTCTAGTCAAATAGGTAAAAGAGTTTTGATCTCACTCTTTTTGAGTCCAAAATATTCTTGACTTCGAACTCGGGCTCCCCGTCTATGAGGATAGGTTCAGGTGGAGTGGTTAGCCTAGTTCCTGGTTGCACTGGCTTCAAAAGAGACACGTGGAAGACGGGATGGATTTGCATATGAGCAGGTAGGTCCAACTTGACGGCCACTGGGTTAATAATTGCCTTGACAGAAAAAGGTCCCAAATACCTGGGGTTAAAGGTCCAAGTCCCCTTGAGTGGTAAGTGCTTAGTGGCTAACCATACTTGGTCCCCTATTTGGTATTGAGGAGCTTCACTTCTGTGCTGATCCGCATCCTTTTTGTATTTTTCCTTAGCCTTTTGCAAATGGATGGTTGCTTCTTTAAAGGCTTGTGTAATAACAGCATGGAGATGGTCCACTGCGGGCATCTCTAAATGCTGGGGTGAGTCCAAATCCGAGGTTCGAGGATGGTGCCCATAAATGGTAAAAAAAGGACTTTGTCCAGTTCCTGAGTGTATGGAATTATTGTGCGCATACTCTGCGATCCACAGAATGTCTTTCCAATTCCCCTCAGACTGATGTAGCATACAACGGAGGTACTGTTCAAGAGTCTGGTTGGTCCTCTCCGTTTGACCTTCGGTCTGAGGGTGGTGACTGGTCGAAAGCCTAACATCAATTTGTGCCAGTTGGCAGCATTTCCGCCAAAAATGTGAAATGAATTGACTGCCCCGATCTGAAAATAACACTGAAGGAAAGCCATGCAGCCGGACAACATTTTCAAGGAATTCCTTGGCCAGAATTGAAGCTGAAGATATCCCTTTTAAAGGAATAAAGTGGGCCATTTTAGAAAAAAGATCTACAATAACTAGAATGGTATTGTAACCTTGGTACGGGGGTAAATCCATGATGAAGTCTAATGACAAGGTATGCCAAGGGGTAGGTGGTATGTCTAATGGTTGCAATAATCTAGCAGGTTTTTTCTTTTGCCCTTTATTTTGTGCGCAAATGCCACAAGACATGACAAATGACTTGACATCCTTTCGCCAGGTGGGCCACCAAAATTGCTTCCTAATTTTAGCTTCGGTTTTTGCAATACCCGGATGCCCTTCTATTAAGGTGTCATGGTAATGGGAAATGACAAGTTCCTGTAATTCCTTTTGCGGTAAAAATAGACGGCCTTGGTAATAAGGTAAATCATCGATGACAGAGTACTCTGGACCTTTCTTTGCCCAGTCCTGTAGGGCAACGGAATCAAAGAGTTGGTGGATCTTGTTTTGAATGTCCTCCAGTGTCTGTATGGATGTCAGGCCAATGATTCTCTGTTCCGGAATTACGGGTACGGGTTCTAAAGTTATTTCTGCTTCTTCCATTCCAATCCGGGACAAGGCGTCTGCTTTACCATTCTTACAACCTGGTTGATAGGTTATTACAAAATCAAACTCGGCGAAGAACAATGCCTAACGGAGTTGGCGCGAAGATTGGGCTTTGGCTGTCTTTAGGTATTGTAAGTTGCGGTGATCGGTGATGACCGTGATGGTATGTCTGGCACACAGTAGATAGTGCCGCCAAGCCTTGAAGGCAGACTTGATGGCCAGTAGCTCCTTGTCGGTTATGGCATAGTTTAATTCGGGGGCTGAACATTTTCTTGACCAAAACGCCACTGGGTGAAGCTGGTTAGTTTCGGGATCCTTTTGGGAAAGGAGTGCTCCCATGGCTGAACTGGATGCATCTGTTTCCACTATGTAGGGAAGCTTGGGGCGCAGGTGTCTTAATATGGGAGCAGATGTGAATTTAGCTTTTAACTCTTGGAAGGCGTTCTCGGCTTCCTCTGTCCACAAAAAGCGTTTGTTTTTTCTCAATAGCGTTGTAATGGGATGTACAATGTGCGAGAAGTCCGGGCTAAACCTGCGGTAGAAATTGGAAAAGCCAAGCATGCTTTGAACTCCTTTGATTGAACTTGGAGAAGGCCATTAAGAATGGCATCCACTTTTCGTGTATCCATCCGGATTCCTCTTGGGGTCAGAATAAATCCAAGGAATTCCACTTCTGTAGTGTGGAAGATGCACTTTTCCAGTTTAGCATATAATTTATGCTGGCTTAACTTCTCTAGGACTGCTCAGACGTGTTTTACATGCTCAGATTCTGATAAAGAGTATACTAAGATGGCGTCGATGTAAATGACCACACAAACGTCGATAATCTCTCGGAGGACATTGTTCATGATGAACTGGAAGGCTGCTGGTGCATTGCATAGTCCGAAGGGCATCACCTGGTACTCAAATAGTCCGTACTTGGTGCGAAAAGCAGTCTTCCATTCGTCACCCTCTTTGACACGCACCAGATGATATGCCCCCCGAAGGTCTAGTTTCGTGTATATACAAGCGTCCTTCACCTGGTCTAGTAGTTCTGGGATCAAAGGCAGTGGGTATCGATTCTTGATGGTTATCTGATTCAGTGTGCAGTAGTCTATACATGTTCTAAGGTTGCCTTCCGTTTTCGGTACGAAGAACAAAGCTGAAGATGCAGGGGACTTGGACGGGCGAATTAAGCCATTAGCAAGGTACTGGTCTAGGTACTGGCGCAAATGGAGATTTTCGGGTTCCGTAAGGGCATAGATTCTGCTGCAAGGTGGTTGTGCTCCAGGTACAAGATCTATTTGACAATCATACTATCTGTGAGGTGGTAAGGTGTTTGCCTGTTCCTTTTGGAAGACATCCTGAAAGTCTTGGTATTCAACAGGTAATTGAATGGCTACTGGAATTACTGGGGCCAGGACTGAGTTTTGAGTTTTCCTTGGGTAGCAGGTGTGAGCACATTCTGGGAAGGTTAGTCTCTTCTCTCGCCAATCAATACAGGGATTATGTTTTTCCAACCAACGTATCCCCAGTATCAGCTGAAACTGTGGGGCCTTGATTAAGTCAAACATCATAGCCTCTCGATGCCCATCTTGACTCAGCAATGTCATCTCTGCAGTGGAATGGGTTACGGGTCCAGAGGCAATTTCCGTTCCATCTACAGTGGTGACAACATCGGCCGTGGTCTTGCAGGTGAGAGATAGATTCATCCTGGTAGCCAATTCCCTGTCCAAGTAATTTCCTATGACTCCACTGTCTACATAGGACTTTACCGCGTGCATGCGTGATGGCTGCTCTGGATCTACAAGGACCATGGGTATGGTGAAATGCGAGGTCAGAGTGTCCTTCTTTATGCTCGGCAAGCGGACCTCTACGCTTGCCAGGCGTGGTCGTTTCCCGAGTCAGATTTCACATGGTTTTCGTCTGCTGCTCCTATAACTTTCTTGGGTGGTTTTACAGGGCAGTTCCGAAGAAAACGACCAGTAGTTCCGCAATATAAACATAATTGCAGTTGCCGTCTTCTATCTCTCTCCTTTTGGGTTAAGGGTCCTTTAACCTTCCTGATTTGCATAGGTTCTGAGACATCTACTCCCTTGGAGCTTACGTGGGTTTTAACCAACACCCTGTTCTCAAACTTGGTTCGGTCAGCCTTCCTGGTTTGAAGTCTGTGATCGAGCTGGACCACTAGATCTATATATTCAGCACAGTCTTGAGGCGGGTTCACGATTTGGGCCAAAACATCTTTGAGTTCTCCCCAAAGTCCTCGATGGAATAATGTGATTCGTGTGGCTTCAGGCCATTCGGTTTCCACTACTAATCTATTGAAAGTTGCAATGTAAGATAAAAGATCCTGGTTACATTGACGTAGGGCTAAAAGTTCGTTGTCCAAAGCCTGTCCTCGGGAGTGTCGGGCGAATAGTCTTTCCATGCTTGTTCGAAAACCCTGGAAATCTCGAAGAATCGGGTCATCCTGGTTAACTAGTGGAATGGACCAATCCGCCGCACTGCCGCTGAGATATGACAGTACAAAGGCTACCTTGGCCTGATCGTTTGGGAAAGCTCCAGGTCTACATAAAAAGTGCAAGCAGCATTGATTCATGAATGTTGCAAACCCTTTTCGGTCTCCGGCAAAGCGTTCAGGCGGAGCCAAAGGAACGGCTCCAGGTAAATTTATCTGCACCGGGTTACTCGATGGTACAGGAGCTGGACTTGCCCCAAGTCCTGGTAGAGGTGTTTGTCCAGCCTGGCTCTGTAATAGTTGTCTGGCCAACTCATCAGTTCGTTCTTTTGACACTATCAGTTCCCTCCTGAGGGCATTGGTTCCTTGGCGGGCGGAATGCACTTCGGCCCTTAATTCCCCTAACAATTGGGCCAACTGATCAGTTTCCGAGGTCTCCATGACGCCCAGGTGGGTATTTGTGGGTAGGCTTCGCGTTCTGTTACGCTCACCTGGTCCCCACGGGGGCGTCGACCGGAACTGGGCCGCTGTTGTTTCCACCAGCGTGACGTGTAGCGCCGAGATGACTGACTGGACTGGCCCGCTCAGCCTAGTTTGTCTGGCTCGCAAGAATATTCTTCTGCAAAGGAGAAGAGGAATTAACTACCTGTGGAATTGAGTATCAACCCACCTTCCCCACTCCCGTTGTCTTCCCACAGATCACTCTTGATGTCCCCTCCTTAGTCTCACCTGATGGTTTGGAAGGATGAGCTCTCCATCCTGCGTCGACCGCAGGGGCGCGTTGATGACCAGTTACTTCACTGGAGTAGAGGAATTGGTGAGTTCCAGTATTGACCCTAAAGTCCAATTGTTCATAAGAGTTCAAATGTCTGATCTTCACTCTGTCCGATTCCTTGCAGGTTGCCGATTAATCCACTCGAAGATTTCCAAATGGCACTTGGTAAGATTCAGGTAAGTCTATTGAGGTTTTCCCCTTAGGGCCGGGGTACGGCGATGAAGCAGAGTTGACTGTGCCGACCCGAGATGAGGTGAGACCCCCGTGGTAAATCAGGTAAGTTTTGTGGGGGGTAACTGGTATTGTCTTTGCTTTCTCCCCTTAGGGGCTGGGGTACGGCGATGAAGCAGAGTTGACTGGGCCGACCCGAGATGAGGTGAGTACCTCCCATGGTAAATCAGGTAAGTCCTTGGGGGTAGCTTGTATAGCCTTAGAGAGTCCCCTTGCTCACCTTGCTGTCTTTGTCTCCTTAGGTGTCGGAGGGCGGCCGCGAGATGGAGAGAGTGTGATGGAATGCTGAAGTACCGCCAAGCAGGTGAGTTCAGCGCGGCACCGTAGGAATGCGAAGCGATGCTTCAAAGACTTCTGTCTTTCAGTTCCGTGGCGAAATGGATCAGGATTCAGGTAAGGATTAAAGTTAAAACTCCTGTTCTAACCTTTATCCTTCTTTTCTTCTTGTTTCAGGAGTCCCAGGACTGAAGCGGGCGTGGCTGAAGCTGCTGAAAACACGGTGAGCGTTACGCTGCAGCAAGCAGAATAACGCGAAGCACGTGTGGCTGTCCGGGCGTGGTTTAAATAGCCTTGGAAGAAGATCCAGGTAAGTATTCTTCCACAGCCCCACCCGAGTAACAAAATAGTCCCTTCAGTAAAATAGTCCCTCCTAAGCCTCATTTGGCTTGAGTCTTCATGCAGCATGGTCTGCCTCAGGTGAGTATGCAGCATGGTCTGCTTTAGGTAAGTTATCAATAATGAGCCTGGCGCCCATGGCGCCAGGACTGACTTTATCTTTATGAGCCTGGCGCCATAGGCACCAGGACTGCACCCAAACAGCCCCTAACTGGGGCTTTTGGTCATGCTCCAAGTGGCATGATGCCTGCTTCCGGGGCTGCTGGGCCTGGTCTGGTCTTCCGGGGGCAGGCATCATGAAAGGTATTTGCAGAGGGATAGCTGAAGGTATTTTGGACCAAGGCCCCATAAAGCCTTGTGGACAATGCAAAGAGATTTGAATTTATTCTTTGCATCCATTGGGAGCCAATGGAGAGATTTCAGAGCTGGAGAGATACGATCCCAGGGCTTGAGGCCAAGGACAAGTCCCACAGTCCTGTTCTGGGCTTAGCTGCAGAGGACGGAGAGTAGCGGAAGGTAGATTTAGAAAGAGGCTGTTACAATAGTCCAACCTAGAGAGAACCAGAGCTTGGGAGAACCTCTGGGGGAAAGAGAGGAGGTGCAGTAGGAAGTTTGACTTTTTGTAGACATCCGAGATGTGGGCAGAGAAGTGAAGTGTTGAGTCAAAGATGACCAAGTGGTTCTTAGCCTCAGAGGTAGGGGTGGGAGGAGGGCCAAGGGATGCCGGCCAGAGAGTGAAGGGAAAGGATGGTGAAGGTGTGCCGATGAGGAGGATCTCCGTCTTGCTGGCATTCAGACAAAGATCGTTGGTGGCACACCAATCTTGAATGGCAGTTATGCAATGAGAGATGAGAGAAGGGGAGGAGGTGGCCGAGGGCAGCCTGAAGATGAGTTGAGTGTCGTCTGCATAGCACTGGAAATTTGAGCAGCAAATGCCAATGCAGTGGATGAGAGTGGCCAGGTATTGGTTGAAAAGCCAGGGCGAGAGGTTAGACCCCGGGGGAACACCACAGGTAGAGAGGAAGATAGATGATAGGAAGGACCATCTAAGAGGAAAGAGGTCAGCCAGTCAAGAGCTTGGCGATGATACTCAGGTTGTCACAGAGACGGTTGAGCAGGATGGACTGGTTGACCGTGTTGAAGGCAGAATAGAGCTCGAGTAGGATGAGGACAGTGGGAATGTTAGAGTCAAGGTTGGAGAGCAGATCTTTACAGATGTTCAGGATAGCAGTTTCCATGCTTCTGGGAGGTCTGAAGCCAGACTGGTGGCCATGAAGACAGCCAACAGAGTCAGAATTAAGGTGAAGCTGAGGGATGGCCAGCTTTTCCAGAAGTTTGCCGAGAAAGGGAATAATGGAAATTGGGCGATAGTTAGCCGGGCAAGAAGGATCAGCTGAGGGTTTCTTAAGAAGTGTATGCACAAGGTATTGCTTCAGGGGGGGAGGTTCCTGACGCAAAGGAGAGGTTGCAAAACTCGTCAAGTGCCTGAGCGGGAGTATCAATGTGGTCCTTTATGGTTTTAGATGAACAGGGGTGAACCTGTTTTGACTAGACTTTCATAGATCAGACTTGTCTAGCGACCTCATCAGGGAAGAGAAGGAGAAAGGAGGAGAAAGAGGGTGGGGGTAGCTGAAGGAGGGTCAGCAAGCACAGACCGAGGTGGGAGATTAGGAAGAAGGAAGGAGAAGTTGAACAACATGTCCTGGGTGTTTGAGGTAAAGTGAGAGTCAAGGCCATTGCATAGAGCCTGGAAGGCAACAGAACAGGTAGAGAGTGCAGCAGGCTTGCAGATTTTAAAGATTTTGGCTGAGTTGTTAGATGCTGCAGAGACACATATTTGAATGTGGGCCCTCTTCTTGGTGAGGACAGAGAGTCAATATTGTCTTTGGAACAGGCGACAGGCCAGTTTGTCAGAGGATGAACAAGAAGCCCTCCATTTCCTCTCATCCGCCCTACACTTACATTTGAGTGTAGCTAGGTCAGAGTCAAACCAGGAATTGCACTTGGCTTTGGACTTCAAATGGATACTCATGATGGTGAAAAGAGAATCAAGATTATGAGAAATAGAAGAGTAGAGCAGAGTAGAGCAGAGACAGGGCTTTGTCAAGATGTGAGTCAGCTAGGTGTGGAGGGGGAGAGAAGGTAACATCAAAAGCCTCAACTGACGCACACTTCAAAGGCTAGATGTCCGAGAAGGTAGGTGGCAATGTTGGGGTAGGCTTGGCTTTGGGGGAAGAGAGGGAGAGATCAGAGGAGGAAATGATCGCTCCAGGAGAGAGGAGTGGTCAGAGGGATGGAAAGGGGGAGGTCAGAGGAGATCAAGACATCGGGTGTGTCGAGTGAGTCGTATAAGAGGGGAGGATGGATAGGGAGAGGGAGTCCAGAGGTCACAGAAGTGTAAAGATGAGGAACAAGGAGAGTCTAAATGGATATTGAGATCACCGAGGAGGAGGAGGAGAGTGGTATAGGCCAGGAGGTAGGAGGAGAGGTCTGCCCACTCAGAGAGAAATTTGGTGATTTGACCAGGAGGCAAGAAGATAGTAGCCACGGTAAGATAATGGCTAGGTGAGAGAGAGAGCACACAGATGAAGAAGGCAGAGAGTAGCGCACAGTGCTGTGCATCGATTCTACCTTATTGCTAAAGGACGTGTCCAACAAGCAATTGTTTGAAGACACCAAAGACACAGGGGAGATGGTCTTTGAGATTGGGGTGCCTTGCTAGATAGAGATCGAGCAAAGGAGGTACCACAGGCCATGCTCATCATTAGAAATACAATGCCAAATTGGAAGGAGGATTTGGATAAGGTGCTGAAACATTTATGGTCCCACAATCCTTATGATTTGGAGCTTCTAAAGATTGTTGGAGCAATGCGAATAAAATTGAAACCTGGTGCGATTTTACCCCATGTCTAGCGAAGTGAAAGGGGGAATTTATGAGACCATAATGGCAATGCTGAAGCAAGGCATAATACAACCTTCTGTGTCCTCATACAACATGCAATCTACCTTGTGAAGAAAGCAAAGGAGTCCAGTTGGAGCATGGTCCAGGACTTGCGCCCATTCAATAGTATTGTTGAGGTGGAAATTCTAGTAGTACCAAATTCTGCTACTATTCTCTATAATATTCCTAATTGATCAAACCACTTCACAGTGATTGATTTAAAAAATGTATTTTTCTCAGTCCTCTTACACCCCAATTCTCAGTAAGTCACAGCGTTCACATATTTTTGTCAGAGACTCAAGCACACAAGGTTGCCCCAGGGTAGTGGGAATCTATGAGTGTCTTTAAAAGGCTGGTCCAAATGGATTTGGGGAATTTGCATGAGTCCCTTACCATAATTCAGTACTTGGATGATTCGCTAGTCTGTAGCACTTAGGAGGAGCAGTGCTGAGAAGAGTCAATAGCACTCCTCATCCTGCTTGCGAAGAAGGGGTAGAAAGTGGGCAAAGGGAAATTGCAGTACTGCCAGACAGAGGTAGTATATTTGGGGCAAGTGATATCACCAGCAGGACGGAAGGTAATGCCAGAAGGAGCCACCGCAGTTCAGAATATGCCTCAACCAGTCACGATAAAACAGATACAGCATCTTTTAGGGCTCTGTAGTTATTGTAGATCGTGGATCTTTGACTACTCTACTTACATGAGGCCCTTACAGCAGGGACGTAAGGAAGCAGAGAAGGTGAAAGGTCTGATAGAATGGTATGCATGAATGGTGACTTGCTTTCAGGAACTGTAGGCTGCGATCAGCAGTGCTCCGATCTTGGCGACCCTAATTTACAAGGAACCATTTTATTTGTTTTCTCATTCCAACGGACAGGTGATGACAGCTGTCCTGAACCAACAAACATCATTAGGCCACAAACCTTTAGCATACTACAGCAGACTCCTACATCCAGTGATGCAGGGACAGTTCTCATGTGAGCATGCTGTAGCAGCGGCAGGTTTTTCAAGACAAAAGTCTTCAACCATTACCATGGGTTGCCTTGTGAAATTTTGTGTGGAGCATGCAGTCTTTGCAATCTTGGAAAAGTCCAAGTCGACTTTGACAACCCTAAGAGTTTCGGGTACAAGGTAATTCTGTCAAATGTATCAATACATCCTGTGCAGTGTCAGAGAGTGAATCCTGTGACATTTGTAGCCTACTCAGTGAAAACTGATGATATTTTTCTTGATTTTGCAACTTATGAGGGGGAAGAAGAAGAGATTATGGGAGTTTAGGAGGATGCCATTGAAGGAGGTGAGGTGCTTTTTGTTCATGAGTCCTGAACAATTGATCAGGTCACTGGTGAGAGGCATATTAACCAAAATCTGTGTATCCCTGTCTGTCATCTCAGTTGGATAAACTAAATTACTTCTTATCACATCTGGTTTTTAAGAGTCAATGGAGAATCAGTCTGATGAAGGTTACCCACTTAATGTAAAAAAGATGTTTTTACTTTTTTTTTAGTCCATTCACTAATGTTTCACTTGTCCATGGTACAATAAGAACAATAAATAAATAAATAAAGAAAAAGAAATTACAATCCAAATGTGAATAAAACTTAATAAAAAAAGTGACAAAATTCAAAACACAATAATGATAAACCATCAAATATAAATCTTCGACGCTAATGCTACATATGCAAATTGACAATATTTTTGACATTAAATGAAAGAAACGGATGATAAAAATTCAGTTCAAAAGACTGTTCATTCTTGTACTATTAGTGCTGTACATAGGAAGGCCTAAACCTAACTACTTCTGCATATTCTGGGCCAATTCCTGACTTAGAGGATCATCCTTCAGAGTCTTGCAGTGCCAGATATCTCTGCCTTGCCAACGTGTAAGCTCCTAACTAATAGGAACTAATGAATAAGGGAGACCCCTAATAAGTTATTGGTCCCTTTGGTCTTCACGTTGCGGCGGTAACAAAAACTATTTCAACCGCCTTCTTCAGGGATTCAAATTAGGGACCCTGTGTGAAAGAACATAAAGATAATAAAATTGAAGATGGGGCACCAGAACTAATTGATGCGGCAGGCCAGCGCACGTGCAATTGTTTTGTTTGCTTGAGTTCCCTCCACTTCGATCATAAATCATTGTGATTCGTAATCTCCCACGCTCTGCTTGCAGTTGCAGGTTGCAAGCCATGGCTGGCTGGGCCTGGGACCAGCAATAGCAATGAAACAACAAACTGTTACAAACAGCCAATGAAAACTAACATTCTGATGTTACTATGCAGTATTTGGTAAATTCTGTATAGTAACACAGAATGTGCAGTTTTCATTAGCTGTTCTTCTGAGCCAGTGAAATGACATTGTGACATGTTTTTGGTGCCACCACCAGCCCATCACAGCGCGGCGCCACCTTCATTTCACAAGTTACTGTGAAGGTGTCTAGGCGTGGCATCGCTTGTGTCGTGAGAGAGCCTGCTGCGTGTGGTGCAGTCTAGTTGCTTCATGGTGCCCTGCTTTTTCATTTGTGTGCCGGTGTGCGCCTGGTTTTGCCAGTGCCACCTACCCCCGAAGCCCCGACAGGAGACAGAGTCCCCGCCGGCAGCTGACTCCAAAGCAGGTAAGTCAGTCTGTAGGAAGAGTCAAATGCTGTTTGATTCCAGCCAGGGTCCGGGTAGCGGCGCGGTCCCCTGGTGGTGTCTCCTGTGTCCTGGCTGTTGGTGTGGCCTGCTGCTGACTGCCAGCCCACCGAATCCACGACCAGGGCAGAGTCAGACTGATAGTCCAACAACTCTGCCGCGGGCTCCCCCAAAAATACTGAAGGTAGGTTTAAAAGGAATAACATATTTTCAGTGGTGGCTGCGGCCCATCACTTAGAAAGTGACGGGCCCAAAAATATGTTTTTCTTTTAAAATCTGACCTTCGTGGGGCCACCACGCTGATAATGAGAATAAATATCCAGGGAGCGGACATCGCTCCACTGGGTATTTTTGTCATCATCCGCTTGGCGGCAGCCCCACGGAAGGTAGGTTTTAAAAGAAATAAGTAACTTATTTTAAGTGGTGGCACGACGCTGACCCATCAATGATGCCCCAGAAATATGTTTTTTCTTTAAACTCAGCCTTACTCTATGTCCTCATATCTCTTTGGTGGTTAAGTAACTTAAGGCCCTTTTAAGATGGGGCTTTATTCCTGATCTAGGAAGCCCAGAAGAAAATAAGAGGGCACTGATATCCATTGAGAGAGTGAAGGGAAGTAAGGTGTGCTCTGGCGAATGGCTAAGAAGACAATATGCTCAGATTTGTTCTTCTGAGTAGGTTATCAGGGCAGGGTGGAAGAGGTGAAAGGCCTCCCTCCACGTGGCATGAAGGGCAGGTGAAATGGATTGGTGTGGGCTCAGTGGAGAGCCAAGCGAAGTTAAAAATATTCTGTAAGGTAGTGCTGTATTCTGATGCGCATGGAGGAGAGGAGTCGTCACAAAAGGTGTGTTGGGTCACGCCATACTCACTTACACCATCCCCAAAGGGAGAGCACAGCAAACAATGGTGGCAAAATGGGCAGAAGCCACTCTTCTTCTGAACCGCAGAGAAAATGATCTCTCCTCGGTTCACACTGGTCTAGGCAAAGGGCCAGTCCAACATGCTGGTGTGAGCAGGTTTTTGGCGAAAGTGGGTTCTTTTTTGACCAAAGCGGTCCAGTTTGATTACTACAGTTGGTAATTGCTACTAATGAGCTGTGCCTCTAACCAGATATGCTTTAAATGGAAACATTTTCAACTTTTACAAAAACGACCCCCTTCGGTAGTAATCAAACAGTCTTTCACGAAAAGTAAAGAATAGATTTTTTCATTTTGGGGCACTTTTCATTGGTGCATGGGCCAGATATGTTGTAGCCGAACCCTGACTCTCTTACTCTGGACTGTTCATTTCTGCATTACTGTAGTCTGTAGCCACGTCTATTTTCAATCAACACCAAATTTTTGCAGGCAGATGTGGCAGGTTATCAAAACTGCACAGAAAATTGTGAGAGGATGCTGTTTTTTGGGTAACCCAAGAATGTAGTGAACCGCTCCATTCCCCTCCCACAAAAACAAAACACTTTTTATTTGTTTTAAGCAATGGTTTTGCCCCTTACTTTGTAATATTTAACCTAATATTTAACCTAATCAATTCCAGTCATTTGCACAAGTCTGAGGTTCACTAACAAAACCCATTCGAATGGCCTCCGGTATAGTCTACATTCAGATTTTGATTTCCTCCCAGGGCAGGTTGTGCTTGTCTTTGTGCCAACTCCTATTTGTGTGTGGCTGTGATGGCAGTGGGCGGCCGTGTCATCACAACACTGCCCAGGTTATGGCCAGAAGCTGCATGCTCTCCATTCATCACACACAATCCCAGGTTTAGGGCGCTTTGACCAAGTTCTCCATCCAAGTGTATTGCACTGTTTTTCAACGAGGCGAGCAATTCCAATACTGTAAATTTGAGAAGTTTGTGTTTTGTAAAATTAGGAACAAGTGGGTGCTGCAAACTATTCACAAAGGGGCCTTTGCACACGTTCTGACATACTGAAAAACAACGCTCTTGAATGCGCCAGTGAGGACTTTGTCTTTTTTGGCACACATAGCCAGAGAGCTGGAGCAATCAGTATGGACCAAACCTAAGTGAGTTTATGACACAGCTTATTTTATTGTACTGGAATTCAGGAACCACTACAACTACCATAACAATTGTTTTCCAACTTTGAAGCATTATACTTCCTCAACCCATGTGTGCCCTTCCCCATCCATCCCACTACTTGCCTGTGCAAGCAGTTGCTGCAGCGCCAAACATGTGACATGGAGCAGCAGCAGTGTAATGGGATGGTGGTGAGCTGATCTAGGTCTAGCACTAAACTGGCCCGGGCCACCCGTACCGTGGCGGTGCCCCGGCATTATGGGGTCAAGACTTTTTGGCCCTGGTACTTATTTTTTTACAAATTAAGCACTGCCAAGCAGTGCCTGTCATTACTTGGCACTTGAAATTCTAATACTGTTCTTATGAGGGGGAAGAAGAAGTGAGTATGGGAGTTTAGGAGGATGCCTTGGAAGGAGGTGAGGTACTTTTTGTTCATGGGTCCTCAACAATGGATCAGGTCACTGGAGAGAAGCATACAGGTGAAGCCGTTGTGGGCCTTGTGGATTGGGAATACCAGGTCAGGCTGAAGAGACAGTTGCACTCATATTACTCTGCGCAAGTGACAGTACTTGTGGCACTTTTGGAGGTCCTAGTAATGAGTAAGGGAATGCGTAAGGGTAAGGCAGTAACTATGTTGAATCTGTGTATATCACCTCCACTGTGCATTCATGGTTATCAAGGTGGCAGAGAAGAGGGTTTAGGAGATCTGATGGTTCCCATGTTCAGCACGCTGCACTGTTATCCCGACTAATTGAAGGGTTCTCTTTGTTCACATAGGTAGGTTTAGTTAAATGCACTGACCATACTAACCATTATAATTCAATAGCCCATAGCTACAATGCCGCAGACAAGGCAACGAAGGAAGCAGCACACTTACATTTTACAGATTCCCAGAAAATGGAAACTGTGTCCCAGCAGGTACTGTTGCCAGCCTCATGCACCGCAATCCCGGTTCTTAAACTCACATGAGGTCAGTAAAGGGAATCTTGCCTAGCTTCATATAGATTTTGTGGACATAATCATGAGGTGGAACAATTATCGATAGATACCTCATTAAAATTGTTTGTCCATTCTCCCAGTGGCTTGAGATTGGTCCCTGTGTACATCCTGATACTAAGTCCTCAGCAAGGTTTCTGGTGAGGGAGGTATTTCCACAGTGGGGAATTTGCGAGACTTTAAAATCCAACAATGAAACCCACATTTTTAATGCCTTATTCACAGAAATTACCTTGCTTTTGGGAATCAAGCACAGTTGTTTGTGCTCAGTACACCACCTGCAGGCCAATTTAATTATGTAGATACTAAATGGGGTCCTTAAGGCCCAGTTAGTAAAAGTATGCAATGAGTTTAAACATCTTGGTACCATTGGATACCCCTAGCCTTGTTTTATTACAGAAATCAGCCACGAAAAAAGCCAACACATGAGCCCCCACAAAATTGTGATGGGGCGTAGGCTACACACACCTTTCGCACTAGATGCACATAAGACCGCAGTGATCTTAGGAGAGGAGTTTAGTGAGTCCATTAGGGCTTTAACCAATAGTTTCAAGATTATATCCTCACAGGCTATGTCTTATCAGCAACAGAATGCATTAGAAAACATCAACCAAACTGATGATCAACGCAAGCTGCAGCTTCTCCAGGGAGACTGGAAATTCTTTCTGACCTTTGTGCACCATTGGAGTGAGCAGCATTTCCATGGGCTGTACTGTGTTGTTTACGCAACACTGACTGCTGTGAAGGTGGAGGGCAACAGGAATTGGATGCACTTTAATGATGACTGAATGGATACTGGCACCCCTCCGCTGACAAAAGCGCAGGAGCAGGCAAAAAGTTAAGTAAGCCCTTAGGATCAGCCGTTCATTCCAGAGTAATGAGGCGTTGTAAACAAAAATCTACAACTTGAATTTCTCTGTTTGGAAAAAGAAAAAATATTCAGATTTATTATGTATGTTATACTGAGTGTTTATACCATTTTTGTGATTCTCTTGACATCTCTGTTTGAAGATGGCAACAAATGAAAATGTAGAAGGTTCAAATGTATCTAGGTTTGTAGAACCTGAGAATGTATTGCCAAGAGTAAAAATAAGTATTGATGTTGATTTTTTGAATAATGGGGATGATGAAATAGATCCCATAACAAATGCACATGGTTTTTCAGTGCATAATGTCTGGTATAGCCATATGAGGAAGGTTGGGAGAGAGTGATAAGTAGGATATTTCTACATGTGATTTCTCAGTCCCCACACTTTTGGTGTGCCTATGCTGTTTATCCCAAATGAAGTAGAGGGAAGGTGTGGAGAAGTTATTTGCAGCATCTGACGTGGCTCATGGGGGTTACTCCAAAGTCACACCCTACCATAAGTCCTACTCAGGAATTGACATCATGGGTGTAACCTGGAAGTCCCACAGTACTGGAAAGTCCACTCTGGAGGTGAGATCATGTGGGTCACTTGGAAGTCACACCCTACTGAAAATCCTATCCCGGATGTGATAAAGCATGTTGGCACAAATGGGAGCTGCAGCTGAATGCTTCACATCACTAATCTGGCTGTAGGTACAGCTGCCCTTCTGGCCAATGTTTGGACTTGTGGATCGAAGGCCAATAGGCAGTTGCCGCCAGCCTGGCAAGGTGTGGGCAGTTTATCTACATTCCATGTGCCAGTCCTCATTATCCCTGATGCTGGCCCATCCAATGCCCACGGTTACATCTGTGCCCCATTTGTCCCCTGTGCCCCTTTCATCCACTTCATCATTAGACATGGACAAATCAATAACTCGGTTCAAGAACTGAAGCAGGAACTATTGCAGCAAACCAAAAGCTGGTACTACCTTTCAGCAGCAAAAGTCTTAATGGACATTCCTGAACCGTATCAGCTGTTTATTCACAAAGAAATTTGTTTTGCTTCTCTTCTGGCACCGGACATCTAAACTGTGGCAAGTGCCAAGTGGCTCCAGGTGACCAGATATGAACTTCTATTGTTTATCAATGCCTCTGAGTCAGTGCTTTTGCCAGTAAGGAAGAACTACAGGACCTGAGGCTCATGACTTTGCAAAATGGTTACATCCTCGACCTCCTGACAGCAATGGAGGAGGATGTGTGTCTTCCAATGACACAGAGAATGGTACCCTGCCACAAACTGTCGCTGCCTTGCATAAGCTCAGAGTGATCATGGAAAAAGATTCAGGAATATCAATTAATGTGTGGTTAGACACTCTTTTTTCCTGTGTGCCATCTTGGATTAGCCTCACTGTGAAAATCCTTCTACCTATTTTTGTCTTTTTTCGTATTGTATTTTGCTCTTCCCAAATGCTCTTACGATGTTATTCTGCCCAAATACCAAAAGCAACTGACATGATGACTGTGACCCTGTCTGTAGCTAGAAATACTAACATTTTATCTCACATTGGTACTCTGACTGAAACAGTTTTTTTTTTCCTCCACCAAGTTGGGATGATTCTGTGGAGCAGTGAGTAGATTGCGGAAATAGTGGTGGATGAATTGCATTTGTTTAGCAGAGGAGTGTGACCATTTTGGGACAGAGATGAGAAAAGATTGTAGGGAAGTTCCCCAAGAAGAAGATTTTTTTTTTTTTTTTTGTTTGTATATAATCTATATTAGATTTTTACAAAATGAATTCTCATGGTTTCGTGCACCTGACCGAAGAAAAAGAAATATTGAGATGTTGAGAGTTGCACACCCGTAAGTGTTTAAAACAATATTCTTAGTGTTTACACCATCCACAATGAAAGAGAGTTCGATGGCTTTACTAGCTAGATGTCAGAAATATCAGAGAGATGGGTAAACTTTTCCATGGTGATATTTAGTAGCTTTGCCGTCGGGGTTAGCCATCTGGTTTGGGCTCCTGTGATTAGGCGATTCCACCACATGTCTTCGTCATTAATGAAGGAGTTTGCGAACAAGGGACCAAAGAAGACGTCCCTTTCCTGTGCAAGCGCTGGACAGGACATCAGGAGATGTCTTATGGATTCTGTATTTTCAGAGTTTTTACAGAGGCGGCATGATTTCTCCTTGATGTTAGCTCGGATGGCTAGAATTTCTTTTGTCGGAAGCAGATTAAGACGGGCTTTCAATAGAGTTTTCATAGACCAGTTGCTCGGGTATTTTTTACAGTATTCCATAGGCTCTTTAAGTTTATTGAAAACGGGTGGTGGATGGATTAACAGCTTGTTAGATGTTGCTTTTTCATTCGTATTTATCCAGTCTAACCACTCCATTTTAGATTTTATTCTTAACGGGTTCTTGATTAGTTCGTCTTCTGAACAGGCTATCGCCTGTAGGGATTGTAACTGGGTATCAGCCCAGTTTTTGAGTAGCTTATTGTTTCCCTTACTGATTTCGTCATTAATCATCCGGTATATTTGAAGACTCTCTGGATCTCTTATTTTTCTGTATAGCTGAATCCCACTTTGTGCCACCACTGCAGCTATAGAGAGCAGACCTAGTTCGCGTCTTATTGCTGCAGAGGATGTGGATTTAGGAAGTCCAAGAGCTGTTCGCCAAATATGGCCTTCTAGTTTGGTCCAGAGCGTCGATGGAATTGTTGGTGTTGCATCCATGCCGTACGTTAGAGATGGGATTACTTTAGCTTTATAGAAATGGATTGCAGGTAAAAGACTGAATTTTCCGTATTTTCTATGGACTGCTCGAAGCTGGGATGCTAGATGTTTCGCCTTTGTCCATAGAGTTTGTTGCATCGTGTTGGCGTTCTTAGAACTGTCAATTTCCACTCCCAAATATTTGAGTGTTGTAACAACTTCAATTTTTGCTTTATGAAGGTACCACTGTAGATTTTCTTTCTTTTTATTCCCCTGTTTTTGGAAGATCAGGACTTTAGTTTTTTCTTTGTTTATCTCCAAGTTGTTATCCTTAGTATATTGGGCAAGATTATCGAGTTGTCGCTGCAGTCCAACCTGCGTATGATCCAAAATTATCAGGTCGTCGGCATATAGAAGTCGGCTGACCCCTACGTTGCCCACTTTGGGTGGAAATGTCCTGATCGAATCCTGGGAATCTTTAAAGTCGCCTAAGAAGGATATAAAGAGTGCGGGGGCCAGCGGACAACCCTGTTTTACTCCACGATGAACGGGAATTTGATCTGATAGGAGGCCTTGATTGTTCAGGCGAACGGCCACCCTGGTGTTCGAATGAAGGGCGATTATAGGGTCCAGGATATCCTCAGGACAACTCCACGCTTTCAATTTCTTCCACAATTTTGACCTGTCCACTCGGTCGAACGCCTGGGAAAGGTCGACGAATGCTAGAAAAACTCTAGGTGCTCCCGACAATACTTTATCTTTGATGATGCTCAAGATCATTATATTAGCTGCCGTGCTTGCGTTTTTTTGAAAACCAGTTTGCAGTGGGTCTGCCGAGGGGGATAGCCTTGCCCAGTTCTGGAAGTGATTCAAAAGCATAGTGGCGAAGACCTTGCCTATAACGTCCAACAAGGCTATAGGACGATAGTTCGTAGGGTCCTCCCTAACACCCTTTTTGAAAATCGGAACGATGATCGCCTGGGTCCAGGAGTCTGGTATTATCCGTTGATCTCTGCAGTCCTTGAAGATTAGGCTCATTACTGCGGCCCAGTCGTCAATGTTTTGCTTAAGGTCCGAGTTTGCTAGCCCGTCCGGACCTGGGGCTCGGGATGATTTTAGTCTTGTGATGTTTCTTTTTATCGCGTCTTCATCGGAAAGATCCACCCAGTTTCTCACTGGTAGTTGCTTTATAAGGGTGGTGAGTGTTGGGGGTGAAGATTTTAAAGAACAGGACTGTGATTTATTTGTTCAAGTATTAATTGGTAGTGTTGAGGGTTATCAGGAAAGGTCCCCACGATCATGATGGTTTCATGTTGCATGCTCCATATTTGAATCTGGGGGTTTAGCGAACTAGGGGAAATTTGGCAATTTCATATGTATCCAGTGTAGTAAATTGTGAATGGGAAATGTTACTTTAGTGTTACGTTTTGCTTAAAGATGATACATATTAGGTTGCATGCACATAAAAAGATAAAATGATGAAACCACAAAATTAAACATAAATAGGATTCAGACATAATGTGCTATGGAGTGCCAGGAAGCAGGCCATGAGGAGTTTTGGCATGTCCTGAAGAAGCCACTCTAAAAGAAAGCTAGTATTTATTAAACATGCATGCACACTGAGAAACAAATACAGGGGATGTATACATCTGTATGTAGTGTTGTTTTTATGAATTCATTCAGACTCTGCAGCCAGCAGTTTGTGCTATGACTTTCAGGTGGAGGGGAAACATCCAGTTTTACAGGAGTGAAGGACAAAAGAGAGACAATGATTAACCAGACAGGGGGTCAGCCGTCAAACAGGACACAGTGTTTTGTGGCTTTGTAGTTCCGAAGAGAACAGATGTAATCTCCTTAATTGCATTGGAGTTTTGCAGAGGGACTCAGCCATTCATTTGAACAGTAATACATTTGGGGTGAAATAGCACCCGAGACGAAAGTGAGCGATATCTAGGAGTTTCAATTGTATTTCCAGATGTATAGTGTGTGTTGGAATGGTAGTCATGTACATTAGAATGTTTCAATGATGCCAGCAAGTCAGGGCGGATGAGACAGCTATTGTCAATTCAAGGACAACGTCTTTATTCAGCATCCTTCATATCGCTTGAAGTACCCATGCAAACAATGTGCAATTATCTAACAGGTTAATGGACTCACGCCAGTTGTTACCAGTAATTAATTATGTTTGCACACAAATGTTTAACTGTATGATAATGTCATGACCTACCATGGACAAATCCCAAGAAAGGTTGTGCTATGAATATGATCTGACAATGATAGTTAAGATAAGACAGGCCAATGAGAAAGAAAGAATTGGAGAAAGATGGGATTTGTTTGTAGTAGGTTTCTACAATCATGTTTTGGGTTGGATTGTAATACAAAATATGGGAGTGTTTTAACGGTTGCAGAAAGGTATATAATGTGTCAACTAATTTGGTTTAATGAGACTTGGGTTAGTTTGCCCTCGTTTAAGTGGTGACCCACTTTGGGTTAAGGTTTTTGGTGATTTATTCATTTGTTTATTGTTCGCTTGTTAGGTGCTTATACAGAAAGTACATTGTACATTCTTTTTCAAAGCGCCAACAGGGCAAAAGGGAGGGGACATGTGGAGGAGAAACATTAAAATTAATAAACACATAATTAAATACAGTGGGAGGAAAACCTACTATGCCTTGGAGTGTCCAGAATGTGCAAGTGCAGAAGGGCGGGGAATGGGGTCCTCGTGGGTGAGCAACAGGTAAAGTGCAATGTAAAGTAAGTGTGATCCTCCAGGATGGAGGATGTGTTGAGGCAAGTGTTGAGGAAGGAAAAAAGCTGGGGGTGATTCAGTGTGGGAGGTCAGGCCCCAGAGGATGCATGAGGGCCCTCGGCACCAAAAAAGGAATTGTGAGATTAGCAGAGGAGAGAAGGGGGGATGGAGGGGGTAAAGAGGAAAGTCTTGAGGATGTTCCGGAATTTAAGAAAGTTCTGCTCAAGACAAAAAGCAGGAGGGGGATGCTGCAAGCGATCAACCTCCTGCCCTCTGTTTTACGAAATGCTTTACACTCAAAGAGTTTGTGCCAGAGGAGCGCAGAAGTCCTGAGAGGGACTATTTAGTAAGAGATAGTTAGAAATAGTGTGGCCCCTAGCCCCAAACAGCCTTGTGGATGATACAAAGGAATTTGAATGTAATCCGTGAAGCAACCGGGAGCCAGTGAAGACTTTTTAGGGCAGGAGACATGCAGTCCCTGGGCTTGAGGCCCAGTCTTGCTGCCCTATTCTGGATTAGCTGGAGAGGTCGCAAGGTGGAAGAAGGTAGATTCAGGAGGACACTATTGCAAAAGTCAAGCCTACAGAGAACCAGGGCTCAGGTAACATTGAGCTTCTGGGGGAAGGTGAGAAAATGGAGAATTCCTTTGAGAAGGAAGAGCTGAAAGTGGGACTTCTTGGCAATGTCCTGAGTGTGAGGGAGGAAGGAGAGGGAGGAGTTGAAGGTGACTCCAAGGGTTCTGGCTTCAGAAGAGGGGGCAGGAGGAGAGCCTCTGCAGGAAGGCCAGAGTGAAGGGAAGAAGTCGGGAGCAGGGATCCCAATGTGAAGGATCTCCATTTTGCTGGCATTGAGGCATTGATCATTAGAAGTGCACAATACCTGGATGGCAGATAGGCAGTCAGGGATAATTAGGGGCCCACTCCTACATGCGCCCAGTGAGTGACAATAGCATCTAATCACACACCAAGTATCGTTAAAACAATGAGCTGGTCCTCCACTGGCTGGCATGCCCTTCAAACGGACTTATGCTCCCAGGAAGAGCAGAAATGAGGGAATCCTCATTATCCCAGAAGGGCAACTGCATTTGCCAGTCAGAACTGGCTTCAAGGTGTATTCAGCCTGTTAGGGAGAATTCTCATAAATGTGCTAATGCCCTTCACCTTATAGACCCCCAGCAACTTTGCTGGATTTTGAGGACTTGATTTTTTTACCTAGAAAGAGTGTGAGCCTTTTCTTTCCCACTCTTTCGTGTATTTTGATGTGTGTTTTACTCTTGTGTTTTTTGATTATGGAGTTTTAAGATAACTCCATAGGCATCTTTACATGTGCGTTACAAGGCACCCTCAGTGCAGAGACACAGAGATGTCTTTTGAGACTTCCAAAAGGTTTAAATACATTCACTGGGATAAACTACTGTTTCCCAGAGAATGTAAGGTTAAATTGACTTTACAAGTCTTTTTAAATTCCTAGACCCAGCACACACTATCTTCCTATAGAGTACTGGAGGGGGTAACTAGTATCCCCTGTGTCTAGAAACTCATGTAGCAGTCAAATACTACCCTTTCCTCTTGAAATGGCTGTAGGCAGTGGTTTTACAATGAACTACCATGATTGTTCCAAAACACGAACACCGGTAGCTAAAAAGCACGGGAGACATGTTTTTCAAGATGGCGCCTTAAGCCCCTTTGTTTAAACAGGGCCCGGTCTTCTTTTTTCACCATTTCATTTTGGAAACATCCTTCTAGAGCTTGTATCTGCAGGCCAGAGTAGGTTTGGTCCCTTTGTTTCTATGCCTTTGGCGGGCTTCAGGACTGAAGAGCGCCTCTGGCGCCTGAGTGTCTGGGGTGGGCAGGAAGTGAGGGAGGTGCCAGGAACTCCCTGTGCTTAGTCTCCTAGGAGACCCAAATGCACTGTGGCGTGATTGGCTGGCTGACAGTCCGGCACCCTGCTGGGTGAGTGACAGCTAGGCGGAAATGAATGGGAGAAAACTGTATAAAAGTCAAGTCTCTTGGACTGGAAAGCAGAGTCAACCACTGGAAAGAAAGAACGGAAGAAGAGCTGGAAGAGGACGGCTGCTGCAACTCTGGACTGTTGGTTTGCCGGTGAAGCCCTGCTGCAGGTCCGAATCGCCAAGTTCATCTCGACAGAGAAGCCTTCAAGGACGACTTCTTCTTTTTAGTTGATAGGACCAATCAACTCGTAGGCCACCTGGATACCAATTCCGGAGCTGGTTAGGATTAACCAGGTGGAAGTTCACCAGCTTGTGTGCTTTACACTAGCTACTCGAACCGAAGATCTTCCATTTAGCCAGCTTGTTTGACCTGTCCCCGTGCAGTGCAGGAGTCCCCCGATGTCCTCCCTCTTGTCCCACAACTGATGCTCAAGAACAGTGAGGTCTGCAGGAACTGCCATGAACCAACGTCTTCAGCTGAATCTTTTCTTCATATTAAGGTACTGTGCCAACCCGATTGAGAAAACTTACCTCTCGCGGTGAAAGTTTGTGAAACTTTCCCAACTTGCAGGCCCAATCAGCTTGTGACTCAACATATCATTCTTTTTCGTACAAACTACTTCTGAAAACTGAGGCAGATGGGGAGCAGGTGCAAGTGGATCTAGGTCACCTGGCCTAAGCCCCGTGCACCTGGTGCCTTCCTGTCTCCCGGTCTTTTTCACAACTTAGCAAGCCCCGCCCATCTGGTGCCTATCTGCTTGCCGCTCGTTTTCACCACTTAGAAAGCCCTGCCCACCTGGTGCCTTCCTGCTTGCTGCTCTTTTTCACCACTTAGCAATCCCCGCCCACCTGTTGCCTTCCTACTTGCCACTCTTTTTCCCTACTTAAGGAGCCCTCCAGCCTCTTTGCCTTTGCAGATGGGGAGCAGGTGCAAGTGGATCTAGGTCACCTGGCCTAGGCCCCACCCACCTTCTTAGCCCTGCCTCTTCCTTCCTGCTCTTAACTATTAGATCAAGAGCGTCTTTCACCTGGGTGTCCTAAGCGAAGGGCAGACGAAGAAAAGGGCAATTCCTGTTTGGTCCTGTTCGGACCAGGAGGACCCCGGGCCTGACCCCCTGCTCAGACAGCAGGTAGCATGCACCAAGATGTGTTACTCCCTCTGTCCGCACAGGCCATCCCCACCCCCTCTGGTCCCCCTGTGATGTTCCATTGTGCACCCACCATTCTCGCACACAGGTGTTGCCTGTTTTGCTTGATTCTTCTACCCTGCTCCCCCCTAACCCACGTCAAGCCTACTTCTGCAGTAGTCTGTCCTGATAAATTCTGGTTTCACCATCACTGTCTTGTGGCCAGTGCTGGATTTGACTTTTATGGACTTCCTTCATTCACGGTGCGTCTCCCTTTCTCAACTCTCATGCTGGACTTCCCTTGCATCTTGTACTCATGGTGGCCATGAATCAGGCTGTTCCCATCTTCATCTTGTATCCTGGCTTGCAATATTATGTGTTAGTACTGACTTCTGCAATTGTATTCACTCTCCCCTCTTGCTTCTCCTCTCTTTTGACTGCTAACTCTCTGTTCTCTCCTTCCCTTTCTCCCTTTCCCTATCTCTTCCCCTTACTTTCTTCTATGCACTTACTGTATCAGAATTATCCCTGGACCTAGTATGATATCAACCTCATCTGTCTCCTCCCATCTCCCCTTACTGGTTTTTTCCTCCCACCCCCATCCAGCACTATTTGAAATGTCGTCAGGCCTAGTATGATAGTTGCTTGTTTTTTTCCTCCCCTACATTTCTGCATCCCTCTCCAATACCTTTTGTTTTTCTCCTGCTCGACCAGACATGTTGTCAGGCCTAGTACGGTAGTTACCTGTCTGTTTCCATTTCCTTCCCACTCTCCCCCTTCCTTCCTTAATTATGTCTTAGCTCTTGCACTATCTAAAATGTCGTCAGGCCGAGTACGATAGTTGATTTCACATCCTTACTGTTCATGGCCTGTAAGAATGGCATTGTATTTCCCTGTTCCCTCCCTTGCCTTGAAGCGCTTTGAAACACATTGTGTATTGGCACTATATAAATAAACTATCATATCATATAAATAAGCTATCATAACTTTGGCAAAGACTTTACCGTTTACTACAAGAACTGCTCATTCCCATCCAAGACATTAGCCCATTGACTTTGGCCTGGGCCTATTGAACTGAATCAAGCCCTCTAGTGAACTGAATCTATTTGCACTGCCTAAGAAAGTATTTGTGATCTATTTTATTAACTTGTGCCTTTTTCCTCCTATTCAAAGGAACCTAAGTGCCGTTTTGCTCCGATTTCAGGGGAGCCTTATTTACTCAGAAACATATTGGTTTTGAACTGAAGTATATTTGTGTATGATATTAAGTTGCCTCCTTCTAGTGAATGTTTTCTAAATTATTGGGTTATAAATTAATAAGCGTTTTTACCAAGAAACCTTGAGTGTAATTGTCTACTTGAACCACTGTGATTGTAAGACCTCTGTGTAACTTCTTTTAATGCTCAGATTCCCTCTTGAGATAAGCCTGGCTGCTCAGCTCGATACCAAAAACTGAGTAGTACAGACTTATACCAAAGGTTCCTTTTGCTTACACCTGTAGTCCTAATCGTATCTGGTGGTCCCAGAGGGTACTGCTTTCAATTCTGCCTAACAAGCCCAAAGACAAAAATGTTGTGAAATGAAGAAGCAGGTTAAAAAAGGCCCAAGCCAGGTAAATTGATTTCCACCAAGGGGAGCCTTTTTACGCATGGCAAAAATACGACCACCAGCGAAGCCACATGACTAACAGATAGCTAATTGCATATTATAGGTGCTCAGCTAGCTGCCACAAGCCTGTTGCCCAATACTTTTATAAGATGCTCACCCTAGGACAAAATTGGATACTGTGATACCCATGCTCATATGGCTTTATGTGCTACTAAGGGGTGCAGATCAAAAAGGTGGTAGAGCTGCTTGGGTTTAGAAAAAGCCTAATTGCTGGCAAAAATACATTCAGAACACCATAAAAAATATACAATAAGATAGGTGGGCACTAGAGTGTACAATGGGATCCTAAAAATTAATTTCTGACCTAACATAGAAAATCAGTTCTTTAATCCTGGGTACACCACTTTCCAAAATACTGATTAGCACAAGATCACACAATCTGTCTATTCTTCTCTATACAATGTGAGAGCCCTTAGGAACCACATCAACACCAATATGCAGTGCAATATTTGTGTATGTTCTAGTCCGTAGAAAATAGACTTTGAAAACAGAAGTTCAGCATTATAAACACAGAACTCCTTTGGAAACCCTGGACCTGACAGAAACAGGTGCAACAATGTTATCATCAGAGGTTGGAAAGCTAGGGCAGCACCACCTTCCTTGTCTTAAAAGTGGCTCATATATCAAGTCTGAAAGCGAAAATAACTGCAAAGTCCACTTTGGGGCACGAGCTGCACTTCTTGATCTGCTGTTAATAGTTATATCCTGGCGGAAAAAAGTAAATAGAAAGCAAGCTGTGCCTCAGGAAAAATTGACCCGGGAGCCAGAGAGGTACAAATATGCAAATTCAGTGTCTGTAAGGAGGAGACGCATGCAAGTAGAGGAAGTGACGCAGTGATGCAAGGAGTTATGAGATAACTTATGTAGCAAGTATATAGTAGTTTAGGGGGCGAGGTGCCTTGGAGAATAAGGGGACAACCATGGCTGCAGCAGGGGAAAGCACATGTGCAACAAACCCATTTCTCTGCCCTTTCTTTATTTTCACTTCCATTTATAAAACACCCTTATACTTTATGTGCAACACAGTGTGGAGCAAAACATTAACTTGTAGATTCTACAACGATGCACATCTTTTGTTGTTTTTGGCACATTTAGTTAGGCACATGTATATTATTGTATAGAGGTATTTAGGGCTAGGGCTAGTGTACAAATGGGACTGCATTAAGTATAATGGGTCGAGGTGGCAGTGAGCAAAATATCTGCCATGTTTTAGTCGGCCCAGGGTAAATGTGCAAAGCTGCCATTCATTTGCTAAAGGCCACATCTCACAGTAAAAATGAATTTCTGGTGATCACCGAGAAACAGCGAAATAGGCAAGGTCCGGTTAGGATCGCAGTGTGCAATTAACTGTTGCGAGGGAGAAGTTTCTCATGAGCAGGGTAACACCAGCTAGACAACAGGTGCGTGTCCACAAGATAATTGAAGTGTACCATGCTAGACATGTGATGGTCCAGGCAGTGGTCACTATGGCAGAAAAGAATAACATAGGAGAAATTGCTTTTCGCAACGGTGTCTCGCAAAGGTTCTTCCAAGTAGAACTGCCACAGCATTAGGAGGGAAGGTGGGAGGTGGCAGATGCATGGGGTGGGAGACAAAGAGGACCAATCAGGAGTTTGGGATGGGGTGTTCCGACACTGCAACACTGTCTTTGACCTTGCTGTGTTCCCTCACAATCGATTGGTCGCGCTGTCTCCAATTTAAGGGTACAATTAGCATAATGTAAAGGATGCCAACCAATTGGATTACCGAGTTCTTTGTCAATCAGCATATTCTGATGTTATTAAGGGGCAGTGGAGGTAGTTTCAGGATGACCTTAAGGGGTTTTATGTTTTGAGTTCCAAAATTGCACTGCCCAATCCCAGTGGTTAATGTATAGGGTTCTTGAGGGGTTAGAGGACATGTTGCCAACCATATTGTTCGATTTTCCCTAAAATGTGCCAACTGTAGAACATTATAATTTGTGGTTCTCCAACGATAAAAATGTAGCACGCCATAAGTGGAGTTGAGAACGTGTGTTCCAGTTCCCTTCCACAGAGCTGACTGTTTTTCTCCCAGCTGATTGATTAATAAATCTGTGGTCTTTCCTTCACAGTGTACTCTCCTTTTTGGAATACTTTTGTATTCTTCAAGGATTACCCCTGGGGACAAACTGTCTACAGTGGCAAACATACGTTTGGATATTAGTAACACATAATAACACGAAAAGAGGTGTCCATTCCCAACTATAAGCGACTAAAGTTCCAAATGCCCACCAGTCCATTCAGAAGTTGCAGTTTGTCATATAGAAAATTCAAATGAATAATAGTTATTTAGAAATATAGAAATATTCCAATTCCTATTGTTAACAAACTGGTGGTGAACTATGATACAATACATAAAATTATGCAATTGTCACATCTGGAAACTGTCATATGAAATGGTTTTTCAAAAGAAATAAAGATTACTGGTGTAAGCCGTGATCAATAATGAAGGCCAGTTGAAAATTCTTGATGAAAAAAACAAACTTAGAAGCTGTGATGATGCAAACAAAATATTATTATTGGTGAAAGATGCATTTGTTCGTTCAAACTGTGTTCTGTTATTGTGTTGTGGTATTCATAGAAATGCAAAATCTAAAATAATGGAATGAATTAGACATGGATTGTTTCTTACCTTCACAACGCTCAAAACTGCAGCATAAGAACTGAACTTCATAATTGTAACACTGTCCATCAGTCTGGTTCACATTATAACACGCAAGTCCAGATCCGTCACATTTCACTTTTTGTCTGAGATCGGTTATATTTTTGTCAGGAAACATCTTTGCTCTACATTTAAACTCTCTGGGTTCACTGCAGACTGGGATTCCATTGGCTCTCAGCTCCTCAGGTGTCTCAAAATCTCCATTGCCTTTGGCTGGATTGCTGACATCATGCCAGTCCGACCAGACACAGACTTCATGCACGTAGACACAAGGGGCCTCTGTTGTCACTGTTCATTACAGAGAGAAAGTTAAATTAGGTGACTCAAATAAACAGAACCACCTGTCCATTGAGCATCACTGTAAGTTACAGCCTAACAAAGACTACAGTGCTGCATTTCTTTTCATGTTTACCTGCACCAAAGAGTCGATGAAAAAGTATTACATTCTTGCCCTGAAGCAGTCTTTTCACCCTCCTAAAACATCTCTCTAAACACTAATCATCAAACTCTGAATGTCTTCAATATGCTTCTAACAATGTATTTGTTGCATTTATCAAGACAGAATTTGAAATGCATATATATACACCAAGCTATGATTGTAAAAGTGGACATTTGAAACACTCAAAGGAGGGCACAAAATGCATCAGGAAAATTGCTCATGGTGTCGATTTATATGCTGAGTCTGTGATTAACAATGTGTTATTATAAAACCTACTCCACCAAGAGGAAGGGAAACAGTCCAGTGCTAGCCAGTATTTGTGCTTGTATCTGAATAACAATCTGAAATGTACCTCTTGAGAGAAGAATCCAAAGAGCCACGAAGATGAATCAAAAGATCATCACTGCCAGCCTTTACAAGAGAGGAAGAAGAAACCATGTACAGTCAATAACCAGGACTGAAGCAATGAACTGGGATAGAAGTCCGGAAGGTGAGCCTTAGGCAGAGTGTGAAGAGTGTGTGGAATGGGTTTCCGGGAACAGAGAGACTAAATGGGGGCTACACCTTTGACCGGTGCCCACCAATTGGCAAGTGAATTCATTCTGGGGATGAGCGAGAGAGTTGTGGTCTGGGTTTGGATGTGATGCTATGTGAGCAAGTATGATCTATGTTGCAGTATTGAGCTAGTCCTATGCCTGCAAGACCTTACATTGTCCAGCACAGGCATATTGTATTAATTTTTTTTTGCATTTGTTAGGCACTTAACAGTAAGTCAATTCTGTCTCAAAACACCCACAAGCTATACTGCCTTTGTTGGTAGTGAGCTGGAACCTGGGCTGGCTTAGTGAGCTGACCCACTTCTGGAACAGCGGATCATACCTAGTAATGGGAAAACAATTCAAATAAAGGTGATGTGCATTAATCTGACCGGGGCTCAAGGATTAAATGGGCCTAAGAATGTGATGATGGTCAAGATTTAAGAATTCAATGAAATGCTGGACAGGGGGCTTTGTCAGGGGTAAGACCGGAGAGACGTGTGGTTTTATATAACCATTTATACTCAGAGCTTTTGAATAGGACTGATTTAATTTCCAAACTAAAAGAATTGGAGCTATGAAGATAATTTGCAAGAAGTAGTTCTACTGTACCGTTGTCTATCTGGAGAATGTATATTTTCTTCTCATTTCTTCTCTTAAAGACCAGCTCTTCAAGCAAAGTCTGCAAGTAGGAACCTGCAGCCCCAAATGTGAATACCTTGCTGATATGTTATCACACCCGTTTGTTCTACCTCCCTATGTGTTTTGATTTTCTCAATTGGATTCAATTCTACTCTGCACAATTTTCAACACTGTGCTCACATCGTAAGTGATCAGGTGCTGAGATGTGGAACACATGCACATTTTAATCATTATGTTTAATAAAGAGAAGCTCTGGGATTTATTGGGAAACAGGTTTGCTATAATGTGAAGTATTTGATGAAATTGATGAATGATATTTAATGGTTACATTTTCAATCCTTTGTTCACAAAGAGAGGCAGGTCTGGATCAACTGATGTTACCCAGGGTAATCCAGACGTGGATCCTTTGCTCACCGTGCTTAGAGAGGCACATGTTCACCTCACTGGTGAGGCCCAACAAAGCCAAAACCGTTGTCTGGGGTTGCTGTTGGTACACTGTTGGTACACTTGCAGCATTTCGGTGCACGCCTGTCCAAGTGGGTGGGACCAGACTGATATGCAAATGGAAATTTCTCTGCTGTGACCACCCTGAATGAACACTGTCCCAAAAAACAGGTTATTTGGTGGTGTTCTTTCTCGGTAGAAGGGCTGCCAGACCTCTATTTGTATGTTAAGAACTTGGGATTTTACATTACATTACCCAGGTCTATCCAGAGGCAGACCCCTTACTCACTGTGATTAGATAGGAACAGCTTCATCTCACTGATGAGGCCCAACAAGGAAAACCATGTGCCTTGGGTTGCTGTTGGTACTCTTGTTCAGAGGAGAGTTGCCTAGTATTTCAGTGCTGGACTTCCCAAGTCGGTGGAACCAGACTGATATGCAAATGGTAATGTCTCCTCTATGAAAGGTAAAGTGAGCTAACAAGTGGTTGTAGAACCTCACAAGTGGGCACCTTCCCAAAGAACAGGTCATTTGCCTATGTTAGTTCTCAGTTGAGGGGCTCACAGACCTCTTTTTGTGGTTCTCTTTACAGTGTCAGCACACACACATCAGCCACTGCTTATGCACTACCAGCCATGCACACACCATAACTACAAGTATATATGTGCATATATACCAAACCCCACTATCACCACTTCAATTACCATAACTTACTCCATGACCACACACACAAACACACACACACACACAGATCCTTCAAACACCACTTCCACACCTGTAGCTGAAGTCATCTCCTACAACATCTGCTCCCACTAACTTAATAACAACCATAATCATTCCCAGAAATATTATCATGGACATTATCACACACACTGCCAAACAGACCAACACATGCAGCCTCCAGAAATGCATTCATATACATTACACAGCACAGACTCAAAACAAAACAAATGTACCAACAGACACTACCCTTACTGCAAGTAACACTACACTGACTGCAAATCAAATTTCACTGCCTGACTCACAAACACAGATACACCTATCACACCAACACCATTACCATTTGAGAAGAATGTCATGTCACGTCCTCAATCTTGCTATCCTCCCGACACTTACCCGGCACCATCCATTCCCATACCCACCACCTACACCAACGGGGAAGACACGGCAGGCGGGATGTCAGAGGGGACAGAACCACCTCCTTCCGCCCATTTCCGTGTTGGCGCTTGCCCTGGCGCCTCATCCATGCCCGACGGCTCCGGGGTCGTCGGCTCCAGCTCCCTCGCACGGGAGAACCCGATCGCGTCTCGCTCAGACGATCACGTGACTAGTCACGGGTTCGTCGTCTGTAGCCGACGCCGGTGTCCACATTGGACAAACACCAATCACTGATGGCGTCCGGCCTCACGTGACGCTCCTGTGCGGTCACGTGCCCTGTCACGTGATCTACCTTTCCTTCAAAAGGAGCCGAGAGGAAATACTCAGCGCTTCACAACTGTTTCTACAGAGACCTGTTCAGCGTTACCTTTTTTCGTCTAGCTACAGTTTGGAACTCGACCGCGGAACGTTACTTGGACTTGTCTTGGATTTCCCTTTGGATTCAACATATCTTCTGGACCCTTGGAACTCTTGACCCCGCTTTCTGGCCCTGGAATTGCTCTGGATTACCCTTTTGTTTTGACAAACTACGAACCACACAATTCCTGTCTATCACGCTTTGCCTCCTGAGTCATTTGGGGTTCACCACCTGGACCTTGGATTGACTTGCTATCTGGTCACGCTCTGGCTGCAGGTGTGAGTTGGAGGAACTGCAGTATATCCCAGCCTGCTGTTGGTCTTCCCTTGTTGTCTATTCAGGTTTCCCACCGATTCTATCATCCCCAGGGTAAGCTTTGTCATTTTTTCCTTGTCTGCTTGCACTGCCATTCTTGTTCAAAGTATACCTGATTCTAACCGTTGCCTTACAGCACTCAGGGGTCCTTCCGGTGTTCCCGGTATCTGACTGACGACGCCACTCATCACCTGTGGCCTCAAAGATTGCTAGGGCAGTATATTTTTCCTGCCCGAGCGGTACTTGGGGACGGAGGTAGTTTATAGCTGCACGACCATCAAGGCGGATCATCAAGATCAGAACAGACTGTGAAGCCTCTTGGTCGTCCAGCTATGGACACCTCAGCCGGGGACCCCTTGACGGCTTTAATGCAGGCAGTGACAGCACTCAGGGCCGACATGGCAACCGCTACTGCAACCCTACGCGCTGACATGACCGCTGCCACCACCGCATTACACCACCGCCTCGACACGGTACTAAGTGCACGCCATCCCTTACCCGCAGAAGCTGAGTTTGATGAAGCCATTCCTCCCCAAAACCCTCCTCCTGTCATACCCCCTTCCTCCCCGGCCGCCCCTGTGGTGATCCAAAACCCTTTTCCTTTGGCTGCTCCCGAAAGATACCAGGGCGACCCAAAGAAATACTGCACTTTCATCAATCACTGTAAACTTCATTTCATGTGTCGTCCTCAGGCTTTTCCCGATTCCGTATCAAAAGCAGCCTTTCTTCTCTCCCATCTATCTGGGGTAGCCGCCACATGGGCCAATCCGTTGCTGGAAAACAACCACCCTGCGTTGTACAATTTTGAGTTACTGACCCAAGAGATGGCAAAAGTATTCGACACCCGGCACAAAGCACAGTCTAGAGACATGGAACTCCTGGATCTCACGCAGGGTCGGTCAACCCTCATAGAGTACATCACCAGGTTCAATCAGTTGTCTGCTGAGACCCACTGGCCAGAAAATAAAAAGGCTGTGGTGTATTACCGGGGTTTATCCGGGGTCATGAAAGATGCCTTATCTGTAGTGCCTACGCTTCCCACAGTATATGCTGATTTGGTGGACTTAACGTTACAAGTCGATGCCAGACGATCGGAGCGACGGGGGGAAGGTCCATCCTCGTTCCCACTCCCATCCACGGCCAATGCTACTCCCGAACCCATGCAGATAGGCGGGATCCGCAGCCCTATCTCACATGTCGAAAGAGAGCGCAGGAGAACGGAAAATGCCTGTTTTTACTGTGGTCTCATCGGGCATTTTGTAAAAGAGTGTCCTCGCCACCCAAAAAACAGAAACCCGGGTTTTCAGAAGGCTCGCCCCTAAGATCAGAGGTGGGAGCGAGTACTATTCGGAATACCTCTGAACTTACTTTCGGTCCTGTGCGACCCATTATAGTTCAGGCCTTTCTGAACCACGCTACAGGTTCTCACGCAGTGTCAATAGTGATAGACTCAGGTGCTACAGGCTGCTTCATCGACATAGCCTTGGCCGGTTCACTGGACCTGCCTTTGGTCACACAAGCACTGCACCTCGCAGCACAAACACAACACACACAACCAATGCATTGAAAAAAAACATGACCAGCAACATCCTGTCACAGACACTGATAGGAAGAATGCTCCTGCCACCCAAACCCCAAAAAAGCTGGTAACAACACATACACAACCAACAAACATGCACTCCCCTCCCAAGAGAAAACATATTTTCTGTCAGGATGATGCTAGCACTTCTGTCCCTCGCGCAACAATTAACTTGAAACATCTGGAAAATAGTGTAATGTGTTTATGCCCAATCACCAGACTAAAATAATGTGAAAACACTACATATGAGATAGTTACATCGGGTGCCTGCCACCCAAAATTCAAATATGTTGAATAAGAACATGTTTTATGAATTATAACTGTGAATATATTTCACGTTACTCCTAAATCATGTTACTCTCGCACCTCACATTTAACAGCATCAGTAAGTTTCTGTTGGTTACTATTGGTTTTAGTTGTTATGCTTGTAAAAATATAAAGGATTAAAATTATATATTTTTCTTCATAATTGTGTTTGAACCAAAAATAAATACGATAAAAAACACTACTGTGTGTTGTCTTACAATTAAAATGTGTCTACAATTTGAAAAAGCCTGTCTATGTGTATTTCCTCTAACATGTCCAAACAACAAAACCCGTATTAAGATAACACAACAAAACAAATCAATGGGGAAAACATTTTTAAAGACACATACGCTGACATGCGACTTACTTTATATTGTAGAAGGTAAGTTAAAATTCCAGCAACACAAGTTTTGTTTCAGCATCGAGTAGGTTGTAATGAGATACAAACTCAAATTTCTATGGGAGCTTTTCTATTGTTTTCACACTTTACTTGTATTGCAAACACGCACAGATGTGCTATTTAATTGGAGCTGTAGGTGGGGCGTTCTTTCATTTGGAAATGCCCCACTTCAGTGCCAATTGAAGCACTTTGCTTGTGCATAAGCGCTTTACAAATGAACAATTACAATTACAATTGCCTAAAACGTTAGGCCTAAGAAAGGCACTGCTGATAACAAAAGGAAAGTAGTTCTGCAGACCATAACTCTGTTCATTGTCTACATTTCGTCCTGCTCGTAACATCCCTGAAGGTCAGCAGATGCCATTAAGAATGACCAAGAGTTTTAGAGGGAGCGGCCTGGAGCTCAATTATCCCAATGGTGCTGCACCCATGCATCCAGTTGCCTTTCTAAGCATTTAAGCTGTGACAGAGTCACATGGCAACAGAGTGCACTGTCAGAAACTGGCCACATTGGTCTCAAGGACAGCTTCACATTCCTGAAGTCAAGTAACAAGCATGAAAGAGAGGGACCTGGACCACATGTACACTTACAACATGACAATAACGCACAATAAATCCAGGGGCAGCTCGTCCATAATCGGTGAGGGGGTACCGACCCACCAAATCCCTTGCCTATCATGGAGGAGCCAAACAAACCCAGGAGCCCTCCCTGAGCTGCTTGTTGCTTGTTGCAGCAGAGGGTCCCTTTACCAGACGTCCTTACCGTGTTACGCAAGCAAACCTTGTAATGCGGAGGTAGGGGGTTAATAGGGCCGGCAGCTCTACCGGCCCCGTTAACCCCCTACCGCCAGCTTCGTAATGACCCCCAATGTTTGTTGTATAATGCAGCATTTTAACACATTATCAAAAAACATTTCTCAGGGGGTAAACCCTCTGAACCTGTTATGGTAGGCCTAGTCTTCCTCGCTACGCTTTGGCGCTCTGCCATATTTGTATATCTTCTCTTGTTCTCTTCAATGGAGACGCTAATTATTTTCATACTTCAGTTCATATTTTTAATAACAACATTCTTTCAGTTTTATATTGACCACGTAACTCATTTAGTGATAAATATTTGTATATTTATTTATTTTATACATATATTTTCCAACTAACTTGTTTAATACGTATCACTCTTCAGGGTTTGACCTGTATTACTGCTGGAAAACTGATTAGTTATGAAATCAAATTGTTTTACTTAAAGAGGGTGTTTTTCTGTTCAAAAGTGCCAGAGCCAGGGATAAAAATACAATTAAAGAGTCACAAAGTAGGTGAACAAGGGTATATTTTACAGCAGTACATGGGTTTTAGAAGCACTGGGTAAATGAATGAGATCTTTTTAAAGAAAAAAAAGAGAAAAATTAATGTTTTCTTATAGACCATAGTCAGTCATTCGTTCTGTAAATTCCCTTGAGCTCTGCCTCCTGGAGATCTATTGACATACGTTATCTGGGACTTCAGAGTCCCCTGCACCTTTTTCTTGTCTTGGTTGATGCTTTTCGCTTTCGTTATCTGAGTCAGAATGCTGAGATTCTAGGTGGCCATTCAAACCAGGTGGGTCTGAATGGCCATGGCTTCCTTCAACGGGTACAAGGCTTTTCCAGATCTGCATGGGCCTGGTGACCATCTGGTAAGACTCCCAGGGTAATGACAATCAACTCTGCTGTCCTTCCCAGATGTTTTTGGTTGGCCTGCATGCCCTGGCATGGCTCCACTAACCAAACCCGCAAGTGGATTAACTGTCATCTTGGCACTAACACTGCTTCTGAATTGGTCGCCACGGGTCTCTGCCTCCACATCTGCCACTCCTACACGCACTGAACCATCAATAAATATGTGTTGACTGAAGCCAGCAGGACCCTGCATTCATAGTTCCCTTACAGATTCAGCTGTATGTGCTTGCCTCTCTTGACCATAAGGAATATTAAACACAAATCCTTCTGTTTCCATTGCTTTGTTTGCTTTATTTCGGGAACTCATTCATTTAGCAGGTATTGCCATGCTACTGAACTTTTAATGGGGATGGATGTTTGGGAAGCCCAGAGCTTGTTGGCAAACCCAGAGCATGCAAAATGTTTCTATTTATAAGGATGATACGTGATATGTCTACAGGATGTTGGTATGAAGACCATAGGTTAGAGAGGGTAATAGGAACTTGTGGGACTTTGCATTTACCTTTTTCAGGCCGTACATCATGTTATGGGTTATGGGTCGTGGCACCATCTCCCCATACTCTCCTCTGCCTCATCTTCTAACCGCAAACATGGGTCTTTCTCACATAATATAATATGATAAGTAATTTATAATGCACCTGAACACAACCGTTTTTAGGCACAAGACAGGGGGGGGCAGAAGTAGTACAAAACAACGATCTTACAAGACCTTGTGTCATTCAGATTGCGCAAGTGCAGGGAAGAGGGAGGAGAGAAGTGCCAGAGGGGCTGTAGGGAATGCAGGTGACTCAATAAGTGCTGCTGGAGGGTGGCTCATAAGTGTAGAGAGATAAGGGACTGTAGGGTTGCAGATACAGACCCTTAAGTGCTGAGTGAACCCGGAGGCAGTGTGAGGGCAACTGAACATGCAGGAGCCTGGCCCGAGTTTCAGTGGGTGGCCAGGTGATCAGTGTGCAGAGCAGTCAGGGACATTAGCAGGGGCGAGGACGAAATAAAGTGGAAGCAAAAAGGAAGGTCTTGAGTTGCTTCCAGAACCAGGGGTTGTTCTGCTCAAGTTTGAGTGAGACATGGGTGCTTTGAGAGAAACTGATGTGGCTTAGGGGAGCCTGAAGGAGAGCTGGGTATCATCTGCATAACACTGAAAGTTAGAGCAGAATGTCATGATGTGGTGGGCAAGAGGTGCCAGGTAGTGGTTGAAATGCCAGGGAGAAAGGTTAGACCCCTGGGCAACACCCAGATACCAACAACGCCACTCCTAACCACATACACCCCATTCTACCATTACAAAAAGTGCCATCACCTACCATCCGCAAAACTAAGATCCCACACAACCACCCCAAGGTTAACATACCTTCACTGAAATGTGCTCTGCTCAATGCACTCTCTACGACCGCCCACACCCTAGATATCTATAAACTCCTGACTTCTCACATCTTAGACATCTGGGAAACATGGCTTCCCAAAGCTTGCGGCACAGCACTACATCTAGCCATCCCCCCTAGGTTACACAATTTGTTTCAAAGACAGACTCTAACACCAGAGGAGGAGGAGTAGCTCTACTGGCCAAATACTTCCTCTGCATAAAACCCTTCGACACCTCCCTAGAAAAGAAATGGAGACATCCTCTCACTCAAATTCACCAACTCTCCCATCAGCACCATCACTATCCACAACAGCTAGCGCCCACCAGGCCTGGAACTCAACTTTGAAGAAAACCTTTTCCATATGATTGGTGACAATATCAAGGCCTTCTCTCAAATCATCATCCTAGGCGACCTCAACCTAGGCCTCAATGATCCTGCCAATCCACAGGCTCCTTCCATATCCAACTCAATGAAAGCACTGAACTTTCAATAACTGATCCATGAACCTACTCACTCAAAGGGTCACACCCTGGACTGGATCACAGTCCTCATCTTCCAGATCACCACCAAAACAAACACCCTATGCCCGGGACAGACCACCACATAATCACCTTCTCCATCTTGCAAAAAAAAGATACAACGTCATTTCATTGCCGGATATTTTTTCGTGGGGTTTTTAACCGTGGATTTTATTTTGAAAAAAATCATTTAATTTTTTGGGGGGTTAAAATAATTATATAAATTGGGTGTGGGTGTACGGGGATCTAAAACAAATTAAAGGGGATGGTAACCCCACAAAAATAAAAAAATAAAAAATTCAATGAGTTTTTTCAAAAGAAAATCTTTGGTAAAAAAAACAGCGAAAAAACATCCTGCGATGAATTGACATGAAACCAAAAAAAACACCACCCAAATCCTAACCCCTTCCCTAACCCGTAGCCCACACAAGCTCACCAAAAACCACATCATGCCACTGCTGTCTATACCTACATTGGAACACAAAGCCTGCACTCCTATTCCTAGATGCCAATATTGCCAGTTCTTCTCAATGCTGTCCATCTTAACTGCATACCCCTGCACCCCTTAATATTCCCAGTTTCATACCTTTGTCTATAACTATTGCTATGTGGAAACGTGGCTCTTCCCTGGCCTCTAACGGTGCTACAAACCAATGCAAATGCATAAACAATAGTAGCACCGCTTATGAACTTTTTACCATTATTGTAAACGTATATGGACCTAATTATGTGTTAATTATTGTGGTAAATGTTCAATGGTAATTCTGATACAATTTTGTTTGCATTAACAGAATTACCAGCAGTTTCGCTGCAGCGATGAATTCTGAGTTTGACAATGAAATGGAGAATTTAAACTTAGCTTAATGCTGGAGGTCAATCGCCCACTTCATTGTAAAAAGGGGCAGATGTAGTGTTAGAACAAGCAACTGTTTTGCTGCACCTCTGAATCTGACCTTGAAATGGAGGAGCTGGAGGTAAGTAATCTACTTCAATGTAAAAAAGGTCAGATTTTCCATGGGTGGAATTACTGCCTGAGGTAAATCTAGCAAATCCCCAAAGAATTCCTGTTGACTCCAAAAATGGAAATAAATACTGCCATGCTGGCACTCTAAATCTAGCATTACATCCACACAGTGGCTGTAGCAGAATTTGGCAGTATTTCCACTTAAATACGTTAATAATACTGCTATATTCTGCATATCCACTTGCCCCACCATAACCCCATTTATTATATAAATAATCCCCCAAAAATTATTGGACACAAAAAAATTTACTTTTTAAATTTGACAAGTCAGTTTCCTTAAGTTATTCCTCATTTAATAAATATTTTAATGAATTCACGTATTTGTAAACTTTTGTTCATAAAAAGCAAGATGTTAGCAATTTTATCTAATTTCCCCCCTTGTTTGCTACAGTAAAACATTGCCATTAGGGCTTTTCTTCATTCAAATTTCGTGGTGATAGCTTTATTAACTCTTTTTCTTCATTTTTATATAATGCTATTATTGTTCGGTGTTGTTCATTACAACAAGCAATACACATAATTGCAATAATGCCAACTCAAAAACACTGAGTGAAACATATTTTAAAATGATTATACCAGATTTCAGATAGCACTTCACGCCACCATCCTCTCCAATCTGAGCCCTTTGATTGCAGGTGTTTTTCTTACTTAATTCAATGGTGCTCCATTTAACGTAAGATATGCCATCTCATTTTACTCAAGCTCTTAATTTGGTGGCAGGGAGCTGTTAAGGCTCACCCAATATGAGCCTCTATGTGTATACAAGATTGTTAGGTAGCAACTTGTGAGAAAATATCTGTGTCAATATCTGGCATGAACCTAATGCTAGGTATTGTAGAAGGTGTTCAAGCAAATCGCTCAGTAGGTTTAAGCTTCACAGTGAATATGTTATGGGATATGTAAACCTGTGCTTCAAATTCATAGTCAGTGGAAATGATGTGATTGTCAACCCCCACCTCCTAAGGGGGCTCAACAGTAGCAGGGCCACCCTGCATAATCCCTTTGGGCATACATCCAGACACATGTCATGCCATAGTTGACTTTGGGTGTTAGGGGGTGGGTGGAGGGTGGTTGTGGGTGTAGTGTGTAGTACTGGGGTGTTTGGGGGCATGGGAGTAGGTTGGGGGAGGTGGAGGGTGGTAGTGGGTGTAGTGTGTAGTACTGGGGTGTTTGGGGGCAGGGGAGTCGGTTGGGGGAGGTGGAGGGCCGGTGGGGGCGTGGATTGTTGAATCATGTTGTACTTAATTTCTCACGAATGCACCAGTTGTGTAACAAACATCACATGAGTGGACATTGCTGATTTTTTGTATGTCAATTTATTGCTTCATGGTGATTCGTGCACATGTGCCCCCACAACCAGTGCCCACAGTACACAACACATGGCACCCTCTGCATTAAAGTACATCAGAATGATTGGTCTACGACCATTTTGCGCACTGCGCGACCCTCACAAGTTTCGCGTCCTGGCCTATGTCCTACTTCTACTCCTTCCTCTCCTTCTACTTCACCAGGTGGTGGCAGCTCCACATCAGGTGGCAGGGGTATGTTCTGCCGGATGCACATGTTATGTAGCATTACACATGCCGTGATGATCTTGCCCACCTTCTCAGGCTCGTATATGAGTGCCCCTCCCGACCTGCTGATGCAGCAAAACTGTGCCTTCAAAAGGCCAAACGTATGCTCAATGACCACACGTGTACGTGTATGTGCACGATTGAAGTCCTCCTCGTGCCTGTTCTGCGGGTTCCTGACAGGGGTGAGTAGCCACGGCTTCAGGGGATATCCAGCTTCACCTACATGGGAGCAGAAGGAGGTATGTCTGAGGATGAGGCTCAGTTGACAGGTGTGCTCAGCCTGTACATCATTCAAGTTCATATGCACTCATCATTGGCAGCCACATCCACATGACTGTCAGCCCTGTACAGTGAATGCCAATCCATAGAGGGATCCTTGTGTGACATACACGACCTAGGGTCCTAGGATTTTAAAGCACCAGGCAATGTATGTCTTGTCTAGGGGCATTTTGCATGCAAATGTGAGGGCTGTGTGTCGGCGGATGACTTAAGAAACTACCATTCCCCCCAATCCATCTGCACCCATGGCCCAGAGGGCATTCCCCTAGCATAAGCATGTACCTCCCCCCCAATCCATCTACCCCCATGGCCCAGAGGGCATTCCCCTAGCATATGCATGTATCTCCCCCCCAATCCATCTGCTCCCATGGCCCAGAGGGCAGACTTACCCAACAGCCAGTCACTTTGTACAATGTCTCCTTCCATGTAGCGGGGTAGTGAGGAGTTGCGCAGCACCATGGCATTATGCGTGGATCCTGGATATCTGGTTGTAACACTCACCTGGCTCCCACGGAGGCTCTGGTCTGGTCTGAGTTGCTGTGGCCTCTTCAAGCATGATGCGCAGAATTCGGACCACCGATTGAACTGGACCCCCAAATCTTGCTTGTCTGGCCCATGGGAATATCCTTCTGCAGATGAGAAAGGGAATTAACTGTCTGCTGAATAATGTGCTTGCTCCCCCCTTTCCCCCTTCGTTCTCCTCTGACTTTCTCCAAAACCCCTGGTTTAAGCTCACCTTATGGTTTGGAAGGATGAACTCTCCATCCTGCTTCTGGTGCAGGTGCGCGCGTTCGTCCAGTTACTTCACTGGTTTTCAGAATGGCGCTGGCAAATCCACTTGACTTTACTGAGCGATACGCCGTAAGTATGAAGATGCAAAAGTTCAAGTGTGAGCCTCCTTTTATATTGTCTTTTTCTGTCCTTTATTTCAGGTGCAGAACAAAGGCGATGCGTTGAGGGGTTAAATTGCCGGGGTAAAATCAGGTGAGTCCGTGATGAGGGCGACCCCTCTAAATGTCTTTATAATTCCCCAGTAATGTCTTTTGTCCTTTCCCCATAGGGGCCGGGGTGCGGTACCTGCCAGAGATGTGGCGCCGACCCGAGATGTGGAATGGCTCACCAAGAATAGCCGGTAAGTAATATGGCTGAAAATCCGGCCTTCCTCTTGTGTTCCCTTGCTCACCTTTTGTCTCTTCTTCTCTCCCTTAGGTGCGGTGCAGAGATGTGGTGACTGGAACTGAGAGCCGCGATGGAGCCGGGCGGCGTCTTGGGAACAGGTGAGTGAAGCGCGGCGCTGCAGCGAGCAACGCGGTGCTTTTAAATGGAAGTCTTCCTTCAGGAATGCTGGCGTGAAGATTCCGGATGCAGTTAAGAAGGTTGAAATAGTTCTTGGTTTTCACCTTTCTCTTCTCTTATTCCCTTACAGGTGTTCCAGGTTCGAGGCGGGCGTGGCTGGAGTCCAGGTGCAGGAGCAGACACGGTGAGCGTTCAGCTGCTGGGATGCAGAACAACGCGAAGCACGTGTGGCTGTCCGGGTGTGGCTTAAATAGCCTTGGAAGAAGTTCCAGGTGAGTATCCTTCCACAGCCCCACCCAAGTAACAAAATAGTTCCTTCAGAAAAATAGTCCCTCCTAAGCCTCATTTGGCTTGGTTCTTCATGCAGCATGGTCTGCATCAGGTGAGTGTGCAGCATGGTCTGCTTCAGGTAAGTGCACCAAACACTTCCCTTTATGAGCCTGGCACCTATGGCGCCAGGACTGATGTCCAACATGAGCCTGGCGCCAACGGCGCCAGGACAGAGTCCAAAGAGCCCCTATAAAGGGCCGCTGGGCTTTTCCCCGGGGGCGTGATACCTGCTCCCGGGGGTGCTGGGCCTGGCCTGGTGCTCCGGGGGTAGGCATCATGACACTGGTACAGCAGTGTGTTATTATCTGGCTGGCATCACACACCATCTGCACATTGATGGAATGGTATAGCTTCTGATTGCGGTACACCGCCTCCATGGCATGTGGGACTACCAACTATACATGGGTACAGTCGAGGGCACCAATTACATTGGGCATGCCTGACAGTGCATGGAATGCTAGTTTGGTGGCATTTGCCTCCTGTGGTGTCCTTGGTAAAGATATGTAGGCATTTGCGTGCTTCAGTAGTGCATCCAGCACTGGGTTTAACACAACAGAGAAGCCTGATTGGGACATGCCATGCATTTGGCCCACTGTGTGTTGATAAGTGCCTGTGGCCAGGAAGTGGAGCACAGATGTCACCTTCAGCAAAGGGGGGATGGCTGTGCGGATGTTGATCAGGCTGACCAAGTCATCCTGTATTAATTCCACTATGTTGGTGATGGTGTCTCTGTCCAGGCCGTACAGGGTGTGGATCTGTGCTGGGGTTAAATCAAATGGGTTGGCCCTTATACGTTGGATTGCTGGCTGTCTGCGGGGAGCCCTGGTGCCTGCACTGGTGGGATTTGCTGGGCATGTCTCACACTCCTTCTCCTCCGGCGTCTCCTCTGTGTTTCCTGTTGTACTGCCTGCTCAAGGAGTAGCAGTGCAGGCATGTCCTCCAGGCCCAGTATGGCAAGAACAAGTGGTAGCATTTTGCCTTGGAGGGGGTTGTGGTGTGTGGGTGTGCTCCTTTTGTGCTGACCCTGACTCCATTGCCTCCACCTGTGCTGATTGAGTGCACCTGTGGCACTTGGTTACACAGCAGTTTGCTGTTTACGGGTGGTCCGCGATGCCGGTATTGCCGGCATCATGGGGCCCTTCTTACCGTTATCTCGATGCCGGTATGTACTTGTACGTGTGACTCGTGGTGTCCCCTTCTTTGCGGCATGCCGGTATGAAGGCCTCCCCATATGCACGCGTGCCTGCATGCCGGTACGGTGGTGCATAGCCACAGCGGGTCCTTGACGATGCCGGTAGCAACGGCATCTAGGGTCATGATACACCGGCCCGGTAATGGATGCCGGTATTGCCTTACCGGTGCCGTTCTTACCAGAGCGCCAACCTTGTGATGAGGCCCACTGGCTTCCCCTGCTGACACCTGTAGACACTTTCTGGAGCCGCCTCTGTTGGAGCCGCCCTTTGCCTTGGGACCCTTAGCAGCAGGGGCTACCTGGCAGAGGGCTGGCGAGGAGAAGGCCCTTATGGCCTAAGTGGAGGACCAATCACGGGCGGTGGGTGACATGGAAGGCGGGAGGAGGCGGGACCGGGAAGGGCACACTTACCTGTGAAGTAACCGGTCTTGAATCCATCCTGCTCTTCGCTTACCTCACCCATCTCCGGAGTTCGCCGCAAACTACAAAAGTAAAGAAACAAGGAGGACCAATCACGGGCGGTGGGTGACATGGAAGGCGGGAGGAGGCGGGACCGGGAAGGGCACACTTACCTGTGAAGTAACCGGTCTTGAATCCATCCTGCTCTTCGCTTACCTCACCCATCTCCGGAGTTCGCCGCAAACTACAAAAGTAAAGAAACAAGGACAGCATTAATAACAATTCTTACCTGGGCAAGCAGCGACTCCTGGCAGCACCCTGTGCTTCTCTTACCTCGTCCATGTCCGGGTTTCATTGCAACCTGCAAGGGAGAAGGAACAAGGTCAGCATTAACAAAGCACTTACCGGGGCAAGCAGCGCTTCGATCACTCATTACTCTGGAATATCACCGCATCCTGTACAAAGAGAAGAGAACACAGGTTAGCAATTAACACCAATAAACAGCACAGCCCTCTGCGCATCAATAACTCACCATGGTCTTCGCCCTGTGAAAACAAAAAGAGACATTGTTAGGGAACAGTGTAGTGGAGCAAGACGCAGAGAAGACAGAGAAAACAGAGGGAAAGAAAGAGACAGAATAAAGACGGAAAAGACATTATAACTCACCTGGAAGACAGCAAGCAGAGTCAGAGTCACAGCCAGTATGAACCCGACTTAAGGGCACACGGACCAGTGAAGCAACTAGGTCCACGGAATGCCTGCATCAACCATGCGCCCCTGCACAGAGACGCAGGACGGAGAGTTCAACACACAAAAACATAAGGTGAGCAATAACCCCAGGGGAAGGGATTTGGACCAGAGGGAGGTGGAAGCCCACCCATCACAGAACCAGTATCCTAACCCTCCATTCTCCTGTTATAGGAGCTACCCAATGTCTGGCGCATAACCAAGCAGAGAGGGATCCGGGATAGAGCTTAGACCTCCATCCAGTATCATGTGGTGCCCCCGTGGATACCAGAGTGTAACATAGTGGCAATCTTCAGGGAAGCCGCTGATGACATATGGAAAACAGTGGGGTATCCAGGAGTCAACACCTATGACATAGCACACAATGGCGCACCATTTGCAAACTGGCGAGCGGCCGTATGGCAAGCTCTAAGTACACAGTATACTTACACGTCAGACATTAATGCGATTATGGCATGCAAAATGGGGGAAGACAAAAACCCCTTACACTACATTCAGACGATTCAAGAGCTTTGTCACTTTGAAACGTGAGAACCATGGGACAAAACAGTAGCATTATTCTGCTACATATTATGCCAAGGGTTGCCAGAACAGGTGAAAAAGCAACTCAAGAAATTAGTGGGGATGGAGGTGAAGCCTAGGTCAGAAATACAGCTCATGATAGTACATTATTGTCGTCTACTACAAGAGAACGTGAGGAAAAGCAAAAGGAAAGGAAGCAGGAGGAGGCGAAGTTGGTATAAAGGAAGCTATCAAAATATGCAATGGAAGCAGCAGTATCGATGAGCACCAGAGGACAAGGGGCCACCACAGATGCAGTAAGCACCACCAAACACTGGGGGATGATTCATGGGGTGGGGGAATGAGCAGCATGGGTTATATGGAAAAGGGGGGCCATCCAGAGGATGTGGTTACGGGGACCAGATGCAGCAGAATCAAAGGGGATTCCCAGGTGGTTTCGAGGATATGTCCCACAAATGTAGCAGAGCCCAGAGGGATTTTCTGGGGGCTTCTGAGAGCAGGGGACAGAACCACCCCAATTCTGGGTGTACAGGCAGATAGGACACATCTCGACAATCTGCAGAAGCAAGGGAGGGATGGAACAGAATAGCAGGGGGAACACAACAAGTTTTACATGCAAGACCAGACCCACCGCCAAGGACAGGCACCCGAAAGCATACCCTCAGACACATCAGCCAATGACCAGGCATCACAAATGGAAGCACCTATGCAGTAGGTATTCGCAAACCACAGCTGCCACAGATGCAAGGTAACACACAACACACTTACACAACACAGCAAATACTTCAGATGCAGAACAGCACACAAACAAACAATGTGACAATGGCACACAGAGACTCCATGACAGCCACTCCCATTAGGAAACTGGGGGCGTCACTGTGGTGGGGGGCAACCCATTTCTGGGGAATGGGATGTCCTTATACCCTCAATAGGACAGCCAACAGACAGACTTGATGTGTTCCATCCTATCGATTACACACATCCCTGCAGAGGAACCACGTGTAGAGCCATCAATGCTCAAGGATTCTCTGAGGTGACGAAAGTGGTTCCTTTTACAGATGATATTGCACTTTCAATAGAGGAGAATGATCTTTCCTTGCCCCCTACTTTATTCCTGAGAGACACCTGTAAACATACTGGGGAGAGACATCAAGAGCAGACTTAACATGACCATTTCATTCACTGACAAGGGGATAGTATGCTCCACACCAGGGATACACATTCTCAATGCGAGGGAAATTGTTCAAGCTTATTGTGGACGAAGGGTACAGAAGGGGGTGCCAATGGACGAGGAGCTTTTCCAACAAGGGACAGACATTACAGGAGAACATGCCTTCCAGGGTTCCTGGGGAAAATGTGGCGCCTTCCAAATGAGTACCTATTCAGTTCAGAGATACCATTAGACAAGGAGGAAGTAACGATAATGCCACTAGAATTAGAGACAGTACATGTCTATATATAAATAAAAAGTGGAAACATAACACAAGACTTCCTCAAGGGTACTGTGAATCACCTTCCATATTCAACAGCACCCTCAAAATGGACCTTGGCAACGCACAGATGGAAAGCACGGTTATACAGTACATAGATGACATATTGCTCTGTAGCAAGACAGAATAACAGTGTAGAAATTACTCAGTGCACATTCTGGCAGTTTTAGTAGATAAGGGATACAAAGTGGACAAGGCCATACTACTATATTGCTAGACAGAAGTGTTATACATTGAACAGATTATCTCTCAAAATGACAGACGAGTGACACCAGAGAGGGCAGAGGCAATACACAGGACATCAAAACCCACAACAGTCAGAGAGATGCAGCAGTTCTTGGGACTATGTAATTATTGAATGGCATGGGTATTTGATTACAGCACGTATAAAGGCCCTTTATTAATACTTTTGACAAGCTGAAGAAAGTAATATGCACAGCACCAGTATTAGGGATCACAAACTATCAAAAGGTATACTTTCTGTTCTCACACTCCGATGGAGTAGTGATGACAGCAGTAGTGACACAGAAGACTATATTAGGGCACAAGCCACTAGATTATTACAGTGGGAAATTAGACCCATTAATGGGAGGACACTATCCATGCGAACAAGCCTTGGCTGAAGCCTCATTGCATTGGAAAAATCAGTGCATATTACCATGGGATGCAGCACCACTCTCTACGTGTAGCATGCTCTCTTTGCAATAATGGAAAGACCAAAGAGCACCCTGACAACACAGAGAGCCTTGGGGTATGAGGTTTTCTATATAACGTAGCTCTCAAAATAGTGAGATGCAGACTTGTCAACCTGGTGACATTTCTCTACGACACTTTAGAGAAGAGTGACTATGCATATGACTTACAGAAAACCTAGATGAATCCAGCGACACTCACAAGGTACAGGAGGAGGCACTGAGGAGGAGATGTGCTTTACATTGACGGGCCTTCAACAATTGACCAGATGAGTCAGGAAGGAGATAATGGGACCGCAGTTGTGAGGGTGAAAGAGGACGGAACAAGTGAGGTAGTGAGAAGCTCATGACTACCATCACATTATTCAGCATAAGATGCAGAATTAGTGGCCTTAATATTGGAGCACAACATGGGGAAGGAAGTGACAACGTATTCAGTTTCAGCTTATGTGACATCCACAGTGCATTCTGAGCTGTCACATTGGATGATGAGGGGTTTCAGACGTGCTGATGGGCCATCAGTACAGCATATACTCCTATTGGGCAAATTGGTAGATGTCATACATCTCCCAGAGTGACTAGCAATCGTGAAATGCCAAGAACAAAGAAAAGGATAGGATCCGATCTCAAGGGGAAATGAAGTAGCAGAAGTGAAGGCAAAATGAGCCGCCTACTTTGGGGACATTTTAGAAATGGAGGCTTTGCCACATGCATGAGATTATGCAAGAACTATGATACTGAAAGAGGGGTATAACATATAACTAGTGGCATAGATTATGGAGCTGCAGGGAGCTGCATCCAGGGAGGAAAAGGAACGATGGCTTCGGAGGGGATGAACTGCATCTCCAACAGATGCCCTATGGTAGCGAAACAACACAGGGCAAGTGGCCATGCCACTTGCATTATTGAACACAGCACTGAGACAATTGCATTATCCAACCCATACGGGGAAGGAGGTGCTTTCCGCCATGTTGAAGAAACATGGATCTGTCCTAACTTGGCGGAATACAGGGCCAAATTCATGGTTGTTTGATACGTAAACAGTACACAGCAAGGTCTTACATTAAGGGTAGTTAACAGGAGCCATACCTCACCCAGTGGGCCCATTCCAACACTTCCACGTCGACTATCTTGACATGATCCAAGTCTACCAAGGGTACCACTATATGATAATGGTTGTATGTCCATTCTCCCATTGGATCGAATCCGGTCCTTTTTTTATACTGATGCCCTTAAATAAAGTGGCAAAATTCATGGTCCAGGAAGTATTCCCATGATGGGGCATGTGTGGGGTCTGACAATGGCCTTCACTTCGCTAATGAGATGTTTCAGCACATTACAACTTTGCTGGGAGTCCAACACAAATTCTCCTGTGTATATCACCCACAAGTGAACGGGGTTGAATGCCTCAAAGGCTTGCTTATAGAAGCTATAGCCGAGACTAAAAAGAGTTTGTACAATGGTTGGTTGCACTGCATACCCCTAGCCCTGTTTGCACTGCAGAATAAGCCAGGGTCTGACCTCCATTTAGCCCCACATGAGGTGGTAAAAGGACAGCGCATGCGACTTCCCGTGGCCCCTCCTACTAGAGCAGTGAAAAATGCTGAGAGTGTAGTAAATGTATTGGGTCAGGAAATGTATCAATGCACGACTTCCTTGATTGCTAGTGCCTCTTTCATTTGTCACCAGCTGCAATGACACCAGGAGAGGCCTGAAGCCAGTGCAGAAGAAGACAATGTTGAGAGCCAAGAGAACTTACTTAAGCAGCCACCCATATACCCAGGAGACCAGGTTCTCCTCAGGACCTTTTCCAGAAGGTGAAATTGACCCAGGTTCACAAACCGTTGAAACAGTGACTGAAAGAGCTGTCAAATTAATTGGAAAGAGCATTTGGAATCATTTAGGCAACATCAAACCCTACAAAGCTGTGGCCTCACCTGGCAATGACATCGACAGAGCCAACGATCCTCAACAAGAAGAGCAAAGGCGAGAGTCTTGGCGCAGGTGGTTCTCAGGGACCCTAAACTATTGTTGCTGGTGAGGAGGATGAAGGGACAATGATGTTCTACGAGAATCTGTCTCTATATGCCACCACTGCATTGATCAAAAGAAATATAGCTAAACTATGGGGCTCGGAAACAACCCCGTAATACACACGGTGGGTCACGGATGTAAACATTTGCATAGCAATGGAACAGAGGGTGTACACGGCCAGAGGATGCCCAGGGAAAGGCCAAAAAATCTGTCAGAAATGGGAAAATACCCAATAATCTGTTACTCAAAGACTGTAGTGTAACCTAAATAGGGGATGTGGTAATGAAGTTAAGAATATATTGTGTTCATGGTAAATGCTTTCTTTGGATCAGAATGCAATTTTAATTTGTTGTTGGCTGACTCCTTCTGAGTCTAGGTTTATATGTTGTAACAAGCAATGTGAAAATCAATAAAATGTGTTATAAAAAAAAACAAGAAGAGCAAAGGGACAATTTGGAAGCAGCACTGCCGAGCAGAGGACACCAAATGGTTACTCATTAACAGGCAGCAGAGTTAGAGCAACAACTTCCCATACATACAGAGTGAGGGTATGTTATTTTGCTTTCAACATATACATTTATCATTAAAGTGTGACTGTTCTTATTGCATTTCTTCCATGCTGCCCACTTATCAACCTGATACCTTCCAAGGCCAATTTCTCCAATTTATCAGAAGATCCAACAGATCCAGAGCACGACCTCCTAATGTGTATTATCATGTCTTCATAGTATATTTGACCCAAGCTTACCCACAACTAGAAAGACGAATCCCATCTACTACAACACTAATTTTTTTGCATTTCCAGCAAGAAACTGATATCTTCAAGCTGCACAGGTTTCAAGCAGCACAGGTAATGGAAAGGGTTATTAAAAACATGCCCATCTTGTCTCTTATTTCAAAGTGGTGTTTTTGCATTTCCCTTTTTGGTGAATAGCCCTTGTATCTAGTTCTGCTGCTGTATCCTCTACTAACATTCCCACAACTCTAGCAGGTGGATTGACCATGTCAGGTGGACAGGAGAGAACTGCAAGCACGATAAGGAGAGGTAAGCACAGTTATGACAAAGAAATGGGAGTGTTAGATCTATATCTCACTGACACTGCTCGAGTGTCTAACAATATGTGGTACAATCACCTGACTATGACTAAGTAGGTAAAGAAATCACTGCAGAGAGCTGCTATGTCTGCTCACTAATACCCAATGCCATGAGTGCTTCCAGAACGTGTACAGCACCCGAAATACCAGCAGCAAGAGCACAATGCCTTATGTACCTATCCATGTTCACAACCCAAGGAAGTTTCCAAGGGAAAACAGCAACATTAAGATGGATGTCTCAGGCAACGTTCCCCTATGAAGACAGTGATATAAAGACTCTTGACAAGATGAACAATTACTGACAACTAGACCAAGCTATACAATACATAACTAATGGCCCATAGAAAGGATAGACAAAAACAATAACACTGAAATAATTACTCTGCTTGAAGAAGGGGTGGTCAAAGAAATAGGAGGATAACCAGGATGTTGGGAAAGACCACAGATGCCTGTGTATGGCCAAGTATGCACAGCAGAAGTATGGAAAGAGGGAGTTGTAAGAAGCAAAGCACACACCCTAGTACAAGTACCAGTGAACACAGTGCAAGGAGAAAACAACAAGTGCCTGAAGGAATGGAATGCAGGCACTATGTTGCTCACCTGGGTAGACAATGAAGCTGGACCAATGCCTATAATACTAATGAAGAAACCAGCATTATGTTACCAGAATTAAGGTGCAGTTAAGGTTGGAGATACTACAGAGTGTAGGTCCACAGAGAAGCATCCAGCAATGAAGGTCAGCACAGCAGTACCAATGGACCATTATTGGGCATGTGGATCCAAGACATAAGAGAAGCTTCCACACAGCTGGTGTGGAGTTTGCTCATTGGTGCACCGCAATATGCCAGCACTGGTAGTGTCACAGAAGGATTTGAAGATAGATTGCTTCCCTAAAATGGATACTAATAAGAGGAAGAAGAGATCAATAGAAGGGGAAGAAAAGGGAAGAAAGAAACAGTCAGTAGAAATGAGTAGAGTGAAAAGAGACAACTATTTCACATCAGTATCAGAAGGATCACTAGACGATGTATTCCCCTGAGCATCGGTTGTTCAACAGGACAGAGATGTTTTTCACATCAGTAGTTTCAGCTGTCCAGACATACACAAACGTAAAATGGTAACAGATAACCAGATGGGAGCTGATGCAGACAATACATTCTACAGTAAATGGCTTAAATGCGATAAAAGAAGAGCTCCGAGCATTAAGGTTAATGGCACTCCAAAACAGCGATGTTCTAGAGCAATAAAAGGAGTTTGCGCCAAGATTGGGATTTTCTGTTGCATGTTCCGACCTGCCAGTGGCGGAAAACACAGCACACTGACCGAAGCAGTGACACAATTATCGAAGATGCACGCCAAGATGGAAGAAGAAGCCAAAGGGACAGGAAAGGACCAGAGCTGGTTGTTATGTATATGGTCTTGGATGCGATCATGATTAGCAGACGGACTGAAAGTATTACTAGGAGCATTATTACTAGTACTAGTGGGAATGTGTGTGGTGAAGATCTGCATTACACAATGTTGTAAAAGTGTTAGTGGATGTGAACACGAAGAACAAAAGGGCACGATAGTGGTAGAAATAATAGCCTTAGGGCCAGGATAAAGGAATGTCCACTGCTACCGACTTAGATGATAACATTTGACAATCAATTCGACAATAACGCATACTGGGGGACATGGGTATGGTGCAACCCAGAAGGAGATTGCAGATATATGACCTGGAGTTTCGATGGCCATGCAAATTACTATTTGCATCTTGGAGGATTAACAAATATATGGCTTCCAAAACCAAGAGTGACAAAGTATGGAGGGTTGGTCGACATGTCGACCAGAGTGGGGACTGAAGAGAGGGTCCCAGGAATTCCCGTCGGCATCTCCATGAACATGACAGCCCAAAGAGTCAAGAATGCACAAAGTCACTCACTATTCAGACAGTCCCCGGGAGCACCAGTGACTGAGACATTTGCAGAGAGATATTCTCTCAGGCCGCCATTCAAACCTTATCCAGTGAATGTCTTCATTGATACAGGTGCCTCAACAGTGGTTATAGACCCAAACGCCATGATGGGTGATATTGACTGATGCCAAGAAACCACTGCGTTGATGTCATTGGGGACACTACGATATAGTCACGTTAGTCATGAAGTACACTCGAACCATGCACAATTTTACAAAAACACACTTGTGTACAAGAAGAGCATGCTTACACAGTTCTGTAGATAGAGGACAGATACATAATAATACTGTCAAAGACTGATTATTTTTATCATAAGCCAAGTGCAGAAATGCTTAATGCAAGGCAACCAAGAAATGCAGAGCAAGCATGGAGATGCTTATGGCAACTAAATCTATAGAATTACAGGATCACATAAGGAGACTGGCAGGACCAAATATGACTAACCTATAGGAAAATTAGCACTATATAAGTAACTAGAAATTATATTATAAGTCTAATGAAAATCCCATAAGGTGTCATGATGCCTACCCCCGGAGCACCAGGCCAGACCCAGCACCCCCGGGAGCAGGCATCATGCCCCCGGGTAAAAGCCCAGCGGCCCCTTATGGGGGCTCTTTGGACTCTGTCCTGGCGCCTTTGGCGCCAGGCTCATGTTGGACATCAGTCCTGGCGCCATAGGCGCCAGGCTCATAAAGGAAGGTGTTTGGTGCACTTACCTGATGCAGACCATGCTGCAAGATTCAGGCCTCCTTGAGACCTAAAAGGGACTATTTTTTCATTGGGACTATTTTACCACTCGGGTGTGGCCAGGGAAGGATACTTGCCTGGAACTACTTTGGGGGCTATTTAAACCACGCCCAGAAAGTAGCTCACGCTTCGCGTTGTTCTGCATCCAAGCAGCTGAACGCTCACCGTGTCTGCTCCTACATCTGGTCTCCAGCCACGCCCGCCTCGATCCTGGAACACCTGTAAGGAAAGAAGAGAAGAGAAAGGTGAAAACCAAGAATTTTATCAAACTTCTTACCTGCATCCGGAACCTTCATGCCAGCGTTCCTGAGAAAAGACTTTCACTTAAAAGCACTGCGTTGCTCGCTTCAGCGCCGTGCTTCACTTACCTGTCCTCGGGAGTTCTTCTGGCTCCACCGTGACTGTCTGCACCGGTCGCCACATCTCTGCGCCTAGGGGAGAGAAGAAGAGACAAAAGGTGAACAGAAGGAACATATGCCTTCTGTTGGTGGACCATTCCTCATTTCGGGTTGGCGCCGCTTCGTTGGCAGGTACCGCACCCCGACCCCTATGGGGAAAGGACAAAAGACATTACTGGAGGAATATAAAGACATAAAGAGGGATCGCCCCCATCGCTAACTCACCTGAGTTTACCATGGGCAATTCAATCCCTCAACGCATCGCCTTCATTCTGCACCTGAAATAAAGGACAGATCACAGGTTAGGAAGGCAATAGAAAAGGAGGCTCAGCACTTGAACATTTGTAATCTTCATACTTACGGCATTCCGCTCGGAAAAGTCAAGTGGATTTTGCCAGCGCCATTCTGAAAACCAGTGAAGTAACTGGACAATCACGCGCCCCTGCACCAGAAGCAGGATGGAGAGTTCATCCTTTCAAACCATAAGGTGAGCTTCAACCGGGGATTTCGGAGGAAGTTAGAGAAGAACGAAGGGGGGAAGGGGGGAGCAAAGCACACTATTCTGCAGACTGTTAATCCCCTTTCTCATCTGCAGAAGGATATTCCTACGGGCTAGACAAGCACGATTTGATGGTCCTGTTCAGACGGTGTTCCGAGTTCTGCGCATCACGCTCGAAGAGGCCACAGCAACCCAGACTAGACCAGCGCCTCCGTGGGAGTCAGGTGAACGTTACATAAGGCCACAAGTCTCAGGACAAGAGACGAGGGGAGCAGAACTTGGCTGCACAGGTCGGATTGCCATGGCTCACAGCCAAGGTCAGAGACAAATAGCACATTCCAAACCTAAAATGACAAGAGGACAGCTGCAGAAAAACAGAAAAAATTCTCATCATTTCAGACCAAAAGAGCTTAATTTTGTAGTCCTCAACCACATGATGCGGCCGAGCTAGACAGTGGTCATTCACTGCAGTGGGAAGACGAACTGTCCTCAGCAACCCAAGCATGAAGTGAAACATGAACAAGTTAACAACATTGCAACATGGAGAGCACTCTCACAGGCAAAAGTGGTGTTGCTAACAGATAAATTGGCAACACAGTCATTCACATCACCTTGAAGGGATCTATGTGATCACTGCTCCCCCGTAACTGCGACGGCTGAAAATGCTGACACCAGTTAAGGCGTGGCGCAGTGATCATATGGATCACTGTGCACGCTTCCCCTGGCCTGCATTAACTCTCTCCACCGTCCAACTACACTTACCTTTAGGGCGACACACGCAGAAGTGTGCCGCCTGCACTCTGTGATCCCTGCAGTGTCAGGTCCTCCCACTAACGTGGGTCGGAGCTGACGCCACAGGGTGCTTTTCTTTTTGCTCTTTTGTTTCTTACTTGTCCCTCGCTTTCCGAAATGGTACGTGGGGGACTCCCCAGGCAAACCCCCGTCCCCCATTACAGCGTGCAGGTAGAGCGGGGGACACACCCGCAGCCCACGCTCTGCATCGGCGCAGTAAATGTCAACCTATTTTGTACGCCTCCAAAGTCGCAGTGACTGCTGGGGTGCACAAATGAGGGTGTCATTTTGGTACAATACCCCTTGAAGAGGTGCTCCAGTTCCAGCCAATCAGAGGACAGCAACCCGGAGGTGGATGGCAGGGGCAAGGGCCAATCCTGCAACCCTGCAACCCTGCAACAATGTAATAGATAGTTTTGCAGGGAAAGGGCAGGCCAGCCAACTGACATCTAAGGGCCAAATGAGTAATATATATAAGGGAAATCCATGGTGTATACCACTCCAAGCACCCAGTGAGTACATGTGATAGGTTTTTCAGGGAGGGCCAAGGGCTTGACGACATTCTGCATCAAAAAGGGTTGACACGATTGTGGGAATAGTGACTGGAGATTTTTGAATGTCCTGCATGATCCCTGTCGGTTTTTGTAATAAATGGCAGTTCTAACTAGCCCTTGGCTGAATCCTCTGTTTCTTCTGGTGGCAGGGTAGTTGGGCCCTTGGTAGCTGAACTGGTGAACTCCTAATACCCCCCAGACATCTGGCATACCAGACCTCACCAACGACCCTCAACCATAATATGATTCTTCAGAAATGTCCCTGCTATAATCCAATTGCCTTGAGGCTGTGGGATAGAAGGTCAGCCTGCTCAGTCAAACACAGAAGAACAGCAAGTAGCAGGTGAAATGGAAGGAAGCAGGATGACAATTGCCATATTTACAGTATCCATGTTCATAGACCTACGTTGTATGTCTGTGATAGTAAGGAAATATTCTGCGTCTGAGGGTGAGAATGGGATCTGTGTCCCATCCTGTATGTTGGAATGTGATTCCACTCCACTTGAGGTGCCTGCACTTACTCCAGCCCCTGGTACAGTGAACCCAGTTGCCGGAGAAGTACAGCAGGCACATTACTCCAACCTCCCTACCTTACAAAGCCAGTTTCTTCTGTACAGCCAATGGGAAGCTTCCACCTCTACCGTCACTCTAGTGCTGGTGAACAAGTACTGAATTGTGGGCATGTCAGAACCATGAACCCTGAGTCATCCAAAATTGCAAGCCAACTAATTATACTCCCATCATCAACCATCCCGATGCACAAAGTGGTCCAATGCCGGGGACAAGTCCATTCTCCAGCAGGAACTGAGAACAAATATGATATCAAGGAAAGGATAAAGAAAAGACATTGGCCTGCCTCCACAGAGACAGTAACAAATTAGAGGAGATCCTGTTTGGGGTGATCCTCATCCCATCCCCACCTCGGTGGAGGGCCCAGGGTCTCTGCAATCATGGCAAATGATAGTATTCAAGATACTGTGAGTTCCTGTCCTATAAGATGGAAGCATCACATGATGGGGACTGGAAAGAGAGATAGGAACAAGGACATGATGTTTATGTTGGAGTAAGTACTTTGAGATGGATAAGTGGGTGTAGAGGTAACACGGCTTTTGGATACATGATTGTCAGGCAGTGCATGCATAGTGTGAGTACTGTGAGTAGGAAGAGTGGCTCTAGGGGTAATGTAGGCTTGCGGTTTATGACTGTCAGAGAGTGTCTTGATACTGTGAGTACCTTGAGGAGGAAGAGTAGGAGTGCAAGTAATGGAGATTATTGATAAGTAATCTGCCCATTCCTTCTGTATGATCATGCAAATCCCTCTTTAGCACTTCCCAACGTGGCATAATGCTCTTCCACAGTGCTATCTGGTAATGGGCTGGGAGTGTGTGTGTGGGTGTGGGTGTGGCTCCCACAACAGAAGTTCCTATTCACTGTTGTATTCTGTGTGGGATCTCTTCTGGGAATCAGATGCCTGCGCAATGCATCTTGGCGCAAACTCCTTTTATTGCTCTAGAACATCGCTGTTTTGGAGTGCCATTAATGCATTGTGTTTGCCACACAATATTATCGATATATCTTTCTGCTATATTAGCACTGTTTTTTGTTAATTAGGCCCTTAATGTGTTACATTGTTCAGTACATACATTAACTCAATCTGTAATACGCCCAACTTCTTGTAATGTCCAAGCATCACAGTATTCAACCTACTCGCTAGGACCATGTTTGCTAAGTAAACATGCCTCTGTAACAAATTTGATTGCAGCGTTGTCAATGAAATTTACATGGTACCCCGCTTATATTCACCAGCATAATATGGAAATTGACGAAAGACAGTAAAAAATAAAATCATTGTATAATTCACAAATATTTAACTTGACTATGTGGGTGACAACTGTTATGCTATTCATGTATCTTTATATCATTATTTTTACACAGTGCTGTCCCGTGAACACAATGGGTGATGGGAATGGTAGTTTATTTCAGAACGTAGATCTGTGAATGGTTTGCTATTTATGTATGTATTCATTTTATTGTTTAATGGCCGGAACTAGCGTTTGGGCTGGCATCTTTCAACAGTCACCCAGTACTGAGAGTTGGGGTCTGTGCATCTTTTGGAATTAGACCTTGTCAGGTTGTGTTGAAAAACCCACATGTTGAGTGCTCTGCTGAAATGGAGAATTGTGGGAGCATTCCGATCCGATACTGTGATCGAGTTCCAGGGGTTGGGTGCATAATTAGAGAAAGATTGTTTGCAGGTCCTCTCTTTGTTACCTCAAGGCTCTTTACAAACTAAAAAGATCCAACAAAAATGTCTCTTCAATATTGTTGCAGAAAACATGACAAACATTGACAGAAATCGAACCAAAGTAGAAAACACTAAGGGCCTAATCCACAGACGCGTTTTATAATGGCAAAGCCCAATTGGAAAACGCTCTGTGAATCAGGGCCTAAATGTACAAGTATGTGCATTATTAATTTGATCTCAAACCTGTGTACTCCACGATGCTCATGAATACACGTATTCGAACTCTTACTGACTCATCATTTCACTTGATTGCATCTCACAAAAAATAGCATTTTATGACAATCCATATTATCTTTCACATTTTACTATTGAGATTATTGAGATTATGCAAGCAGTGTAGCAATGGACAGCTTCACAGGACAAAAACAAGAGATATTTATCAACAGCAAATGTTGTCAGTAAGATATGAATTACGTATTATATTCTTCATGTTCGTACTTTGGATTATACAGTTTTAAGCACAAATGGTTTGATCCAGAGACATGTACATCCATGTTACCGTTCAAGTTTACTAGTGAGGTTGGATTTGCTTGAATGGTTGTCAAATTTTTATGCATCTATATTGTAGAGACAAGTAGGGGACTTGTCCATTTTTGGTTATCACATAGGTGGTAAAACAATCAAGGATATAGGGTTGATGCTAGTCTTTGGGGCTTATTTTCCCATCTGACACACTGAGCCCCTTCCCTTTACTCACAAATAAGCTCAGAAGATCCTATTTGGGCAAACTACAAATTAGCTGAATTGTTAAAGATTCAGTCAAACTACACTTTTTTGAGCTTCCTTCAATGATCGGGCATGCAGGCTTCAGCACGTTTGCATGTTATATATGGCTTCATATAATCCTACCGATTTTATAAAGCACTTGTGGTTGGAGTTTGTGATCCGTCTTGTAGCAGATCAATGTGGCTGCAAGTTTAGGAAGAGATATAAAACACAAATCGGATTTACTTCAGTAAACAATCAACAATGAAAGAGGAATTAGCTAAGGCAGAGGGAGATGATTGAAATAGCTCAGACTGGTTATTTGTTTATTGTTCTAGAAGTTATTGGAGGCGGGAGATCAGATATATAAGCATGTGATATTTCTTGTCTGACAGTGACTATTTAGGAAGGGGAAATCCCACAGTTTGGAGGCAGAATTCATGTTGTGGCTGTAATTTACAGTCCAAAATAGATACAATCATTGCATGACTACAGAACAGAGACATTGGGCAAAATAAGACAATTTTGGATGATTAACAGGAATGCCGTCGAATCTCATAAGAATTTGCGATGATGAGGAATCCTGAATATGACATTCAATTATCATCAGAAGATCGCAAATGTGGAATATCAAATCCGGTTCACAACTCATTCTCCCCATCTTCAATGGTGGAGAAGTGTGAGTTGAGTGTGATAATAATTGCTACTTTCATATAGCAGGGACATCTCATATCTATGTGTTGCTTAGTTATAATAGATTGCTGCAGGTAATCATGGCACTGCTCAATGTATCAGTCTTGCATTGCTTTCTGATGGAATCATGTGGAGTGGTGGTCAGATGTGCTATGTTGTCCCCTTCTCCTGAAAGGCAGTGGGGAGGGAGAAATGTGGCTCTGCAACTTAAAAAGTATCTCTGCGCGTGGTCTAACACATACACATAAACAAGAAATACATAGAGAACATCAGTAAAAAAAAGACCAGAGGAAATGCATAAGAGAAAAGAATACAGAATCCCTTAAATGGAAAGAAAAAGAGAAGGTAGGGCACACTAAAGATTGGGGGAGTCCAGACACAAGGAAACTAACTGGCCGTCTGTGAAACAGAAAGGTATCCTAAAGCTCATCTGCCCCTATGCCAAAACCTATTCAACCTGTACACTTGCCAACGAAGTTGCCTCATGAACCCTGACCTACACATGGGGAGTCCATTGCAGACTTTACTTCATAAACACTGCCAATAGATTTGTTTTGGGCTTCCCACGCCACGCTCGCCTACACTCCCAGAGACTCACTGGAACAATCACTCCTGTTACACTATGCTCTATATGCACAGCTATCATATACAGATCCCCTTCATCTGTACGGCCCCTACTCTTGAACACTGTCATTGTCGCAAGCCCTCGAGCCTGTATGTGTAACATATCCTTCTCTTGAAATGTTGTTATAATACTGTACAAGCAATTACAATCTTTGCAATTCCACCTATGTCTACGCGATACTAAAGTTGCTGCTGTATGGGTTCTACCGCACACCTGATTGCTCCCAATGTTCTGAGTCAATCCAGCTCATCACCACCACCCACCATGGGATGGTGCCACTGCGCCTGCATTGCAATTTAAACTACCTATTCCAGTCCATTGTTTCTACTCTGATCACCAGACTATCCTTAAAACTGGAATGGCCTTAATACTGGACTTTTCAATGATTTCTGTACACTGCATCGAGTCTGCAGGCTGCTGTGCCTGCACACCTCCAATCCCCCACTTGTCCCAATAGCTTATGCTATTTTTTTAATTTTTTTTTATTGTTTAATCAAAACAGATTTTTACAATACAATACTTTCTTGAAAATTCCTAATAGATCAATGATTATGTAAATGTTGCAGTTTCATTTGCAAGTTTTTTGTGCGTGACTTGTTGCTTGTTGACAGACGTTGCCATTAAGTAGATTTTGCCTGGTAGTTTTATCGCCTCCAATGAGCCGACACCACCATATATTTTCTTCATGTAGGATGTCAAAACCAAGTACTGCTGTCTGCTGGATTCGGTGGCAGGACATACCATAAGTAGATGTCTTATAGTCTCTTTTATGGGATATATGGTGTTATCGCAGAATCTACAGCCGTTTGTTTGGGCTTGTCCTCTGATGTATAGTATCTCATTTGTTTTTAATAGATTAAGTCGTGCTCGTAGGATTACATTTCGAGCCTGTTTGTTCTGAAATTGTTTTATAAAACTTTGCAACTCATTTCTTTTCAGAGTGTTGGGTGGCAAATGAGAGGTGAGCTGTAATATGGCAGTCATATCTATTGTCTTTACCCAGTCTGCATCTTTAATTTTTGTAGAACTTTACATGGGTTACCAATAAGTTCTTCTTCGTCTGATGCAATTTCGTGCAGCACCGCAAGATTTTCTTCTTGCCATGCCATCAACATGACACAGCTTTTGGTGTCCGTTTCGCGTTTTATCATGTTCAATATCTTGTTGCTGCTGTCCATTCTGGTCTTTCTGAAAAGCATGATGGTATTGCAGATCACTGTGCATTCTAATGACTGGAAACTTAGTTCCCGACGAATGGCTGCCCCAGATGTAGAATTGGGTAATTTCCATACTTTACTACAGAACAAGGCCTCCAGTTTTGCCCATATTCGCTTAGGGATCGCAGGAATAGCTTCGGTCCCATGTGTGACCGCCGGCACAACCTTCATTTTATAGAAGTTTAGTGTTGGCACGAGTGAGTACTTTCCGAATTTGCAATCGATGGCCTTTGCTTGTGCCGCTAATTTGTTCATCTTCGCGTACTGTTCAGATTGCATTGCGGTTTCTTGACATGAGCTATCCAGGAGTACTCCAAGATATTAAACGCGTTCACAATCTCGATTTTTGTTTGACCCAGCTGCTAGTAAAAATTGCTAGGTTTTTTGTTATGATTTTGAAAGATCATCATTTTTGTTTTACGTATGTTGATTTCTAAATGGTTGTTCACGGCATACTGTTGTAAAGCGTTGAGTTTGTGTTGTAGCCCTATTTGCATCTGATCAAATATGGTAAGGTCATCAGCATACAGAAGGTGACCAATTTCCTCTGCTCCAATTTTCGGCGGAAAAGCTCTTACTGTTTTCACAATTTCTTGCATATCGCCGATATAGGTCAAAAAAAGAGCGGAAGCCAGCAGACACCCCTGTTTCACTCCACGTGTGCTGTTGACTTCAGCTGACAATTCGCCTTCACGACTGAGTCGCACTCATATTGTGGTGTTACGATGAAGAGCTTGTATCGGTGCCAAGATATCTTCAGGGCAATTACACTCCTTTAACTTCTTCCATAGGAGTGGTCTCTCTACTCGATCGAAAGCTTGCGTGAAGTCGATGAAGACTACGAATAAACTGCACTTGTTTTGCAGGGCTTTACTTTTTAGTATGTTACAAGCCAGGATGTTACACGTGGTGCCTGCATTTTTTTAAAGCCGGCTTGGAAGTCGTCATTACATTTTACTGAAGAAGCCCACACTTGAAATCTCTTCAATAATAGTGAGGCATATACCTTGCCTATGACGTCTAATAGGGCTATATGACGGAAGTTCATTGGATCTGTTAAATTACCTTTTTTGTAAATCGGTATGATTATCGCTTTTGTCCATGACTTGGGTATTGATCTAGATTTGGTGCAGCGATGAAAGATGGCGCTCATGAGGCTGGCCCATTCCGTTGGATATGTTTTCAATTCGGCATTAGAGATGCCTTCTGGGCCTGGTGCTCTTGGATATTTTAACCTCTTAATTATGTCTAGAATGTCCTCTTTGCTTTCTAGGTTGACCCAATTTGCTGCTTGCAATTGTTGCTCGCTACTGTTTTCCGTTTTCGCTGCTTTGAAGAATTCAAAGTGCTTTTCCACGTATGTTGACTGATGTTATTCAAAATTTGATTGTCTGAAGTTTTTCCTGTGTCTCTTACTAGGGTCCAAAATTCACTGCTGTTGTTCGAGATGAGTGCTTTTGTGATTTGTTCTGCATCAGCCTGATACAATTTGTGTCTATGCGTCCTCACCCATGCTTTCTACCTTGTCTTAATGTCTTTAATAATTTCGGGCACTTCTGCTGGCGTGTTCTTGTGTGCACCTCGTAACGCTCTTCTATATTCACGTCTTCTTTAAATTAACTCTTTGTTATATACATGTTTTGTGTCCCATTTTGTTGCATTCCCACTTCTTTTTTTACAACACTTGTGCGGGATCAGCAAGGATTGTATTTTGTTGTCACTTTGATGATGTCCTTGGCGCTTTTTTTTATCCGAATACCTTGAGCATCAGGCTCGACCTGAAAGCCTGTTTGAATATTATTGTTGTTTACTAGGTGGCATGATGTTTCTAGCAAATTGTGATTGTGCGCCAGACATTGAAGTATTTCATAATATGTAGCAACGGCTGTGAAACGAAGATGTAATCGATCGTAGATGCGGAAAGTGCATGCTCCCACGTTGGTATTCTGTTTGTGTGCGGAAATGCATCGTCCAGATTATGCAGCTGGTAAACTTGAGCCATTCTTTGGCTCGTTGTTCTATGGAATCAAGGGCTAAAGTTGCTCTTGCATTTTTTGTTGCTTTACAGATTGCGTTTAAATCTCCGCATACGAGAATTGTCATCAGTAGATTTTCAGATGTGGCTACATCAATTACGTCCTGACACAGTGCAATACGTTTTTTTGCATTTTTTGTTGCGGGATTCCAATAGGTGTTGACTAAAATGGCTTTTGTGATTTCCACTTTTTGCTTCCTTGCATCTTGCCAGGAAAGCAGTACTCCCAAAATTGGCTGATTTGCGGTTATAGTTTTTTCAATTGATACTCCACATCCATTTCGACATGCCGTCATCAGCCCTGAGGTTGGTCGCCCTTTACCACCTCTTGCGGCTGGTGCTAGAATGACCTGACAGCCTTCTATCGTTGGTGTTTGTTGCAGCCATGTCTCCTGGAGACATATGATATCAAATTCTCTGAGATTTGGTCCCCCTGGTACCGTCAAATGTAAATGTCCTCGCGTGTTCCATGAGGATAGATTTACTTCCTTTGGTCGCTCCTCGTTCTGGTCGCTTGTCGCTGTCTATGCCGCAAGTATGGCTATTTTTTACAGTGCAGTGCGAGTGCTTTCGGGAGCCAGGCCCATAACCCTGTTTTGCTGTTTTGAGGAGTATCTCGGTTTTGTCCTGTCGGGCTGTTGTCTCCTTTTTGTATGAATGTTCTTGTCATCGCAATCTCATTGTTGTTTGTCCGTTGCTCTTTTGTCATTTGCTTTTCCTCGCGTAGTCTGCCTTGGGATGAGCCATTTTTGATTGTCGGGCTCTCGATGTTACGTGTTGGAATCCCCGCTCTGTGTTGACGCTGTATTAGTTTGCACACCTTTGTTCTTTTATGTTCTTTTTGGGGACATTCCTCTTTTTGTTGCTCGAAGTCCACCTTATTATCTGATTTTATTTTTCTGTCTCTGGTTGGAATTTCATGGCATTTGGTGATCGCTTCTGTATTTTCTTGATAATTTCATAACGTTGCTTCTTCTATGTGTTATCCATATTTGTAAATGTCATCTTGGTACTTTTGTATCATTTTATAAGCCGTGGTGGAGTCACAATGTAGCAATGCAACTGCCCCCTGTCGATTATGCCATGGCTCAACTATTTTTATGTCTTCCGATTGTAGCCCTTTTAAATTGGTAATTTTATGTAGGATGTCTAAGACAGTTCTCCTGTTTAAAATGAGATCTTCTTTATTGCTGCTCCTTTGTGTTATTTTGAGTGTCCACTTAAGGTCTTTTTTTTTTTTGATTTACCAGACTCGTCGCACTCTGCTTTAACCCTCGCATGGCTTGTGTAACGGGACAATCTTTGGGTGTTGCCATCTTTGCCATGCTGATGTTTTATTTTCGAATGTTTCCCCTTGCTGTTTTCTTTTTGTTTCGTGATGGGGTGATTGTGGGTTTTCTTGTACTCGGCGGTTAGCCCTCGATTTCCCTTCTGTGCTTTCTCTTCTGCCTCGCGTCTGGTTGACATGTTTAATCGCTTCAACACTGCTGCTTTTAAATTGATTCTGTTCTTTAGGTTTTATATTTGTATTTCTTTCCGAGCTATGTTTTTGCCCATATAGCTTGTTCGCCTCAGACATTTGCAAACGATAGATCAAACGATTTCGTTTCTCCTCAAGAGTTTCAAAGTTGCGGTCTTTGCAAACTTTGTTGTTGTTTTATTTCGCAATTGGAGATACCTCATAAACTAATCTGTGGCTCTTCTCTGTCATTTCCTTGGATTGTTCTGGCATCATCACTAGGTGTACATCATCATCTGGGTACACACTCAGATTCATTAGGGTGCCTTCAGGATCTGCCGCCTCTGATTAGCTTGCTGTCACTGGTTTTCCATTGTTTGTTTTTTCTCTTTTATGGTTTTCTCTATCCGACACTACATTTAGGGGAGTGCTCTGCTGTGTCTTGTCTGTTGGCAATGAAGTGGCTCCCTTCAGTGTGCTCATTCTCGCCACAGTTTCTGCATTATGTTTATTGTTCATGTTTTTTGATGAGTCTGAGTTGTTAGCTGTTAAGGTTCTTGCAATTCCGGTGTCGACTTTGTCTTTAGGCTTGATTGGGTTGAAAATTACGTATGTTAATTCTTCGACTTCATCGTCACACTTGTTGTTTGCGGTTGCTTTGTTTAATACCAGAACCACCTTTGCAGTCTGTTTTGCTTTGCCCGTAGTTGCCTTATCGGTGATGCTATATTTGTCCATTATGTCTCTTGATTGTGTCTGGACCTCGACACTTTTTGTCGACTTCTGTTGCGCTGTTAAGTCGATGATTGTTTTTGTCTGTGTTCCCACTTCATTCATGTTGTTTCTCTTGTCTTTCACTTCAGACTGTGCTGATCCATTGCGCGTGATTGCGCTTTTGTCCATCAAATTGTTGGTAAGCTGGTCCATCGCTTCCTTATTGTTTTGATTGTTCTCGCTTGCTGTTATATAACCTTCTAAATGAAGGACTTTTGTCAAAATCATGGCTAAAATGGATTGTTGATCTTTAGCTGTATCATTTATTGCCTCGTACAGTTTGCAGAAGGGATTAAGAGCAATGGTTATGGCTGACATTGTACTTAGCAAGTCAGTTTTCTTCGACGGAGAATCTTGTGATATGCTGGGAGTTTGCAAAGCCATACTTCTACCATGTGTATGTGGAAAGTCACTATACCTCCTTCTAGGCATTTGTGGAAAGCTGGTGGCTTTCTGTATTTTCGATGTCGATACATAATCCTCTAAAGCTATCTGATGTGACTTCTTTTTTTGCTGCTTGCATTTTTCTTCCTGTTCTGTCATGTCCTGCTGGTCACTTGGTGTTGCTGTGTTTGCCAAGTTAGGCCTTATTACTATTTCTGTTCCCATGGGACTTTCAGGTCCTGCCGTCTTGCTTCCTCCTATCTTTGGGGACTGTGACACTAAGTCCTGTCTTTGTGATGGAGGACTGGCAGATGCTTCCCTTTGATGTCGGAGTGGCTCATATTCAACCTCTGTTTCCTTTGTCGGTTCCTGTGTTTCACCATGACCGTACTTGTCTAATGCTGCATTATTTGACATAGATGGTCTGGATCCCACGTGTGTTAAAGTGATGTCCACTTCGCTGCTGTGTGGAGCATTTTGAACTTTCTTTGTCAGAATGTCATTTATGTCTGCCCTGTTATGATTGGCGGCATTTGCCTTTGGTGAGTTTGGCTCATTTGGCACTGATTCTTACACTATTTCCTGACTCTGTGGTTCAGTGTCTATTTCCGGATCTGGCCATATCTCTATCATGTGGTCAATTTTCGGTTGTTTTGCGGTCTGGCATGGTGTCATTTACCTCAGCGAGTATTTCAGCATCTGAAAGTTCACTGAATCTTTTAGAGTTTGTTAGAAACTGAATTTCGAAGAAGTCCGTCAGTATTCGCATGGTGTTGATTTTCTTGCAGCTGCTGTACCTTTGATGTTCTTCGGTCTGCCTTTAATTAACTCTTGCAAATTCTTATTGAGGGCGTTGATTTTTGTTCCTATGGCGTTTTTTCTTATGTTGTGACCTTTTGCTTTGCATGCTCGTCTTCAACTTTGTTTTTTTGCTAATCTCCCTAGCTCTCTTCTTAGAGTTTTGTGCGGTTGACAGGGTGCTATCCGTTTGCTCCTCTCCAATTTGAATGTTGAGTGGTGCTGGTGGACTTGTTTTGCTTTGCATGTCCGCTTTATTGCTGTTTATGTGCACCTGTGCCTTGACAATCTGGTCAACAGGCAACACAGTCGAACTCGTTGACCTTACCTCAACCTGATTTCCCCTGTATGCGCGTACCCCGGGTCTTTCTGTTGATGCTGTGGGCTCCTGCTCGTAATAACACTCCAGGGCTACTTCCTCCACACTCGTTCTTAACAATGTTCCTGGCCGGCAAAAATCGGCTGGCATCTCTTTCTGTTTTGCTCCCGGCCATCTTTCTTTTCTGCCAGCACACGATGCCATGACTTCCTCAACAGCACCGTCGCTGCCTCGCCCTGTCTGCCCTCCGGGAGGCTGAAGCACGACAGGAACCACGGGGCTTAGTGGGGAGTCATTCGGTGGCAGTGCCTCTCTGTTGACTACTTTAGCCGGTGGCACATGACTTTCCAGGGATGTCGTCATGTTCTCATTTCCCAGTATGTTGCCTATGTCGTGGCAACCTGCGAGATTGTGAATGAGGGCTACTCGTTTCGGACGCGAGTTAAACATTCTGGGAATTTGTAGACCATGACCCTTTGTTGTACCCGTCACATCATGTATGCCGTCCCCACCCCCCTTTTTTTAACTTGGTAAGCAGCGGGCGTCTTCTTCCTCCATAAAGCGTCAGGTCGGGGAGCGGGTGGTGGTGGTGGAAGGGGATTGGGGGCACTGGATTGTGTTTTGTTGAATTTGTACAGAAACTTTTTCTTTCACCAAGTGTCTCATGCACAGTTTATGAGTCTTACCGTACTTTGCTACACCAGTGTCCTGAGGCGGCACCACGGTCCACAGGCCCCCGCTGGACCACGACAGACCAGTTCTACACCGCTTCCACTCAGGACACTTTATGTTTTCCTTTTTGCCGATAGTGCCCCACTGCGCCAAACAGCCGCACAACAGCCAGCGCCCTTTACCCCTGTCTGACTTGACGCCGCAAGGGAGGATGGCTCTGCGATTTGAAGCTGAAGATAGTCACGTGATGATTCACGTGACAAGCGCAAGCCCCGGCTCCTCAAGGCAGCGTTCAAACTCCTGCAAGAGCCCCTTCATGGCTCACGATGCAGGAGATTCAAAGTAAAGGAAACTTCGTTTTGCGCGAGGTAATTCTGGGTAGTCCAACAAACACTTACGCTATTCAACACTAGCTACCCATTGCTTCCAGCCGGGCCTCTCTACCTACGGCGCCACTGCCGAGTATTGCTATCCTTGCATTTTCTACAGTTTGCTGCTTGGCTTCCAATGTGCCCTCCACAGCCATTATCCTGTCACAATATGATTGCTAACGCTGCTTACTGCCTAAACAGCCCAATAAGCCCATGTTACTACTTTGTTTGTTTGTTTGTTTTGTTTGTTTGTTTTATTTAGTATAGCGCTCCAGACCCAGGGGTAAATGGGCTCTTAAGGATAGGTTACATAATTGCAGTAAATAATCAGTTATACAATTGTGGCGTTAAGATGCCAAATATAGAATGTACAGGCAGGAAGTAGGAACATTTCAAAGTATGTACAATATATACAGTTGGTACTGATCTAAGTCAATCTATTCAAAGTATGTACAGTAAATGCAATTGGGACTGAGCTTAATTTATCTGAGGATTTCCTTTTCCAGAAGCCAACTAATGACTAATCTTCTGAACAGTTGGAAGGATTTGGTCAATTTAATACTCAGTGGCAAGGTGTTCCAGAGTTGAGGGGCAAGGACACTAAAGCTTGAGCCCCCCGCTCTTTTGGCGGAGAATCTGGGCACGGTGAGGGAGAGAGTATTGGATGATCTGGTGAGTCTTGTGTTAGGCTTGAGGGAGAGTTTGTTGGTGAGATACTGGGGGGCAAGGTGATCAAGGGCTTTATAGGTGAGGCAGAGGGTTTTCAGGTCGATTTTTTGTTGGATAGATAACCATTTACAAGATATTCTTATGTGGGAGATGTGCTCTCTCCTGGGAATATTTAGTGCTGCTCTCAGCGCGTTATTCTGGAGGATCTGAAGTTTCTTGATTATAGCTTGGTTGGCACCAAGGTAGAGGCTGTTACAATAATCAAGCTTAGATTGTATGAGGGCCCTCGCCAGAATGAGGCAGCTGTTTGTAGATAGAAAGGGTCTACAAGCCCTAATTAATTTTCCCGTGTAGGCGGTAGCTGAGGCGGTCATATTAACTTGTTTGGAGAGGTTGGTATTGGCGTCTAGGTAGAAGCCTAGGGTTTTCACATGATTTACAACTGGAATGATGTTGCCATCTATGATGAAATTGGAGTAGTCAGGGCTGAGTTTCTGTAGGTTATTGGGGGAGCCGACCAGGAGGAGCTCGGTCTTCTCATCATTCAGGCAGAGGCCGTGTATGGCCATCCATGCCTGAATGATGGCGAAGATTTCGTTGATCCTGGTGGCGTCAGTGTTGTAGTTGCCAGTGATGGTGAGGAGTATCTGGGTGTCATCTGCGTAGTTAGTGTAGGTGACACCCAGATGGTCCAATTTGTCAAAGAGGGGTTTAGTAAAGATATTGTAGAGGGTAGGGGAGACGCAGGACCCTTGTGGGACACCGCATGTGATGGGGATGGGGTCTGCTGCAGCCACAGATGAAAAAACCCTCATGGTTCTGTTGGCTAGGAAGGATTGTATCCAAGTGACAGCAGAGTGTGAGAAGTGGGCAGCAGAAGAGAGGTGGTTGCAGAGTATTTTGTGGTCAACCAGGTCAAAGGCTGCTGAGAGGTCTAGGAGGAGTAGGATGGCTGCTTTGTTGTTGTCCTTGATGTCATCAATCTGGCTTTTGAGGTCAACAAGGGCTGTTTCTGTTCCGTGTTGAGGACAAAAGCCAGATTGATGCAGGCCTAACAGTTGATTGGTCTCCAGGTAATCTTGGATTTGCAGGTAGGCGACTCTGTCGAGGATTTTTAGCAGGAACGGGACCGTAGTGATGGGTCTGTAATTGGTGGGTATGGCCGGGTCGAGAGATTGTTTTTTTAAGAGGGGGAGAACCCAGGACTGTTTCAGGTTGTTAGGTACAGAATTGGTTGAGAAAGATAGGTTTATTAGTTTGGAGATGAAGGGGGCTAGGTCTCGTGCAGCATCTTTGATGATCTGGGCGGGGCAGCTGTCCCCTTTACAATTAGAAGGTTTGAGGGATGCTATGATTTTTTGGATTTCAGGTATAGTAACCGGTTTGAAAGTAAAGCCGGAGGTGTTACGGGTCGGGGTGGGTGCGCTAGGAATGAGGGCATTGCTGTTGGAGAGTTGTCGTCTTTTGGTCTCAATTTTGTTTTGGAGACCAGTAATTTTATTGGCGAGGGCATTTTGGATACTGGTGCACCAAGGCTTGTCCTTCACGCAGGTATCGGTAGGAGGGTTAGGGTTTTCTAGTTCCTTCAGGATGGTGAAGAGTTCTTTAGCCGACGATTGGGCATTATTTATTCTAGTATTGTAGGTTTCTTTTTTAGTGCGGATTATCTCTTTCTTATAGAAGGAGGAGATGGTTTTGAGATTAGATTTATTTTCTGCAGTGGGGTTGGATTTCCATAAGGCTTCCATCTTGGCTTTCTTTTTTCTTATAGATTTGAGTTCTGGTGTGAACCAAGGGTTCAGGTGGGCTATGGGTTTACCTTTGCGTTCCTTTAGGGGTGCAACAGCATCAATGGCGCTGGTGAGGGCATCATTGTAGGTGTTGACTAGAAGGTACAGGTCGGCGGTGGCAGGCAGTGTGTTTAGAGAGGGGAGGATCAGAGGTGTGAGGGTCTCCGCTGAGATATTGCGCTTGTTTCTAGACAGGCAGGCTGGTGCACAGGGGCTCTGCTTGGGGTTGGGATTATTTAGGTTGATTTCAAATGATATGAGGGAGTGGTCAGTCCATACGAGTGGTTGTGGGGCTTTGCAGGTGATATTACAGTTGTGGGCTGCGATCCAATCTATGGTTCTACCTTTCTGGTGGGTGGGTAGTGTAACGACTTGAATGAAGTCATGCTCGGATAAGGCGTTGGCCAGGGAGGCAGCTGGAGAGTCGTTAGGGTCATTAAATCCTAAATTGAAGTCTCCTAGAATGATATTTTGGGAGTGGGGTTTGGTATTCTCTGTTATGAGAGTGGTAATATCTTCCTCAAAGGATCCTGTGGGGCCTGGGGGTCTATATATTAGTTACACGGTAATGGTACTCTTAGGGGTGGTATGTACTTTGTAGGTGAGGTGCTCGCAGGACTTTAGCGGGGGGGAGGTGATGTGTCTGAAGTCGAGTGAGGATTTGAAAATGATAGCTACACCTCCTCCGCGAGCATTAGGTCTGTCTGCTCTGAGGATAGAGTAGTTGTCGGGGACGGCCAGAGTGAGGTAGGGTCCTGCTGCTTCATGTAACCAAGTTTCTGTAGTGGCAAGGAAGTCGAGGTCTCCTGAGAGGATAATGTCAGCAATTTCGGTGGGGTGGGCTACTAGAGATCTAACATTGAGTAGTGCACCTTTTAGAGAAGTTGCGTTAGTGGTCTTAGCGCTATCCTTAGTGGTTGAGGTCTTAGTCATAGGTTTGGTAGGCAGTTTGCTAGATGTGGTGGGGAGTCTATCGCCAAGTCTATTATTGCGGTCTTGGAGGGTGGGGTAGGTTGTGGGGCAGTGATCTAATGGGTTGGGAAGGAGAAGGTTGGAGGCAGTATGGTTGGCATTTGTTGAGTTGGTACTGTTAGGTAGGATGTTGGCTGGTGTGGCCTTGCTTTTAGCGATGAGTTGTTGGTGAGGGGTGTGTGTGAAGGGTGGAAGGGAGGGGAGGAAGGGTGTGGGGCAGGGGATGGGGTGGTGCCTAGGGCAGCCTAGTTTGGCTAGTCCATTGTTGTATGGTATGTAGCTGTTGTTGCTACATGGAGTGTTATTGTTTAAGATACAGAACGGGAACATGGTGAGTATGAGCCAATGGATCATAATTGGAATTGAGGAGAGCGTGGGTAGTTTGGTAGTTGACACAGTAAGATAGGCAGGGGCAAGGTTCGAGCTAGCTGGTGTGGTGCGGAGATGGGCAATTTCAATTAAAGCACAGCCGAGGTTACAGATTGAGGTTGCTGTTATAGTGCAGAAAGGGCAGTTTCAGTAATACAGCCACAGATGGCACAGGCTAAATTCGAGCTTGTAGCTAGGGTGCAAAAGGCAGTTCAAATGAAGCAAACACAGGTAGGCACAGGCTAAATTCGAGATTATAGCTAGGGTGCAAAAGGGGGGGGGAGCAGCCAGAGCTCCTGCTCTGAAGAAGAGGGTCTGATAATGCCGTGACGTTGGCCTGAGCCAGATATATTGATGGGACAGGTTACAGTATTTACTTTGATGCTGAAAAGATTATAACATATCGTAGTAGAGTCATATTTCACAGCGTGCGGAGGTAGTGCAAACAGCATATGAGCACTCACCGTAGGGGCTGGTATTCAGATCATGTAGCTGTTCTTTATGCGCACAGTTAGGCGAACAGGGGCCTTTGTATGGCCTTCGTGTGGCTGCCGGCGCTTCCGCCTGCCGGCGGATGTGGGCGGTAGAAGTATACGCTAGTTACCTAGCAACGAGGCAACAGCCTCGCTTTGGCGCCGCGCTGCGCCCGGCATCATTAGGTCAGGCAGTGCGGGTCAGGCAATGTGATGGCGCGTCGCTTGCTTTGTTAGGCCAAAAGATTCAATTTCTGCAGGCAACGTGTGGGCGAGTAGGTAGGGCCTTACCAGCTGGATGGCTCAATGATGAACAGCTGGGCCGCATGAAGGTATTGGTCGCCGCACGAAGGAGCTGGCTTGCTACTGGATAGAGGATGTTGTGGGTGGGGAGGGGCTCCTGCCCTCTCCTCGAGGTGGCTGCTGCGTGGATAGCTGAGGCTCCAGGGGCAAACAGGGCCTTTGTATGGCCTTCGTGTGGCTGCCGGCGCTTCCGCCTGCCGGCGGATGTGGGCGGTAGAAGTATACGCTAGTTACCTAGCAACGAGGCAACAGCCTCGCTTTGGCGCCGCGCTGCGCCCGGCATCATTAGGTCAGGCAGTGCGGGTCAGGCAATGCGATGGCGCGTCGCTTGCTTTGTTAGGCCAAAAGATTCAATTTCTGCAGGCAACGTGTGGGCGAGTAGGTAGGGCCTTACCAGCTGGATGGCTCAATGATGAACAGCTGGGCCGCATGAAGGTATTGGTCGCCGCACGAAGGAGCTGGCTTGCTACTGGATAGAGGATGTTTCATTCTACTTACCTATCTGCTGCCCCCAGTTTCATTTGTGACCTCAATACCCACTGTATTTAGAATGTTTGAAATGCTGCATTGATTGCCTCTAACACTCTGATGTCCCCAGTTTAATTTGTGACCTCTTTCCCCATTGTACTTAGAATGTTTGAATTGTTGCAATGTGCCAATGACTGTCTTCAAGACATGTTGCCTCAGTCAGGGAGTCTCATCTCATACCCAACTGCATAGATAAGTATTGATACCCATGATCTGATTCTGACCAGTTTCGAAATTGATTGCTATTGTAGCTATCTTACACATCTAACTTGCCCAAATATTGAAAACTGTCATTATTACTGCAACTTACATTTTCAATGTTGCCTTAACTCTGGAAATTGACAATAACTGTTGCCTCACTGTACCTTGAACCTGCCCAAAATACTCAATTTGACATTCTGACATTTGCTGCCATCTGCACTCCAAACAAGTTCAACCACCCAATTCCCTGCCCCACCCCATTTCTTCCGTCCCTCCCCCCATTCCCAGCTATAAGCGCACACAACAATATTGCCACCACCTTTGCCGCTAACCCTGATGCTCCCACTACTCCCATCCGTAACTCAACACTATCCTTCCCTTGCAAAAATACCAACTATAAAACTGTACCTTCCATGGGGCTCAACAGACTTTATAGACTTAGAGCCAGAACCAGTTCCAACCTTCAAGTGCCCAGACCCACAGCAACCAAAGCCTCAGGCTCCAAAACAGCAACATTACGTACCAATAGACCATTCAAAGACTCCTCTAAAAAACAAACCAAACCACTCATAGAAACCAAAAACATGACCCACCTTCCAAACCTAGTAACTACACCTCCCCTGGAGCCCATACCTTCGATCAGAGGTGCACTCATCAATGCTCGCACTCTCGGTGCACATGCCGTAGAAATCCATGACCTCATTGTCGACCAACAACTTGACATACTAGTAGTCACCGAAACCTGGCTACAAGGCTTAACAGTAATCTAATCTTGCATCCACAACAGCTCTGGCCAAAATGGCACAATAAGTGGCTGTTAACCTGGCCTAATCTGTCTGAATAGCATTAGCTAAAAGTTCATAGATTGTAAGGTGTTAGATGCGAGTGATGACATGGAGATCTACGAATCTAAGAAAACACTAACGTGTTGTAATAAAAGAAATGTGAGCTAACCGGCAAGATCACAGTTTTAGTTTTATTAAAGAAGGAAAATAAGTTTATTTGGAAAACATCATCCATTAACATACAATGAAACTACAACAGTGCAAAACAAATTAAAAGAACAGTACAAATTACTATATTATGGTGTTCCTTCTTCTAATTGTTTCTTTAAAAGCATCCTTGATAGAATTTGATGTACCAAAGAAAAAATGTGCATGATTATTATACATGAAAAGCACCATAGCCACTGCACATATCCTTATGTTATTTCTGTTATTTCTGATAACATTTGGTCACAGCCAAATTTCCTTAAATTAGTTACAAATTCTCAAATTGTAAAAAAGTGTGTTAAATCTTCATCACATTTCAAACTACAAGGACAAATCTTCCTCAGACCCAACCAAGGTGGTCTAGTTCTAAGTGAAAACATTTTTAATGAGGCGATTAACAAATATCTCCGTCAATCAGGTGATTTGAACTTTATTATTAAGGGTCCCAGATTAAGATTGATAGGTGCGAGTGAGTAACACTTCAAAGATGGCAACTTGGCAACTATCCTGAAAAGTGCCCTGTTCCAAATCATCTGCCCTTTATTTTAAGAAGCAGCAAAAGCTGTGGGTTTGATAGGGAACCCAATCCTGCCACAGACCTCGGCCTCCAGTATTTCATTAAATTGACCTCACTGTTTAGACCGGTTGGAGGGATATCTTCCGGGTGGCAGCACAACACCTTCACAGCAGTGCCAAGATTTGGGTTCCAATGAGTGTTAAACTGGATCTTCAGAAAAAAACTCCTTGAACCGCTGCTCAACTTAAAAGGTAATATTAACAAGTCCCAGTTCATACTGCAGACCATCTACAGAGTTTCTGGGGGACAGACCCAAAATCCTGCATAGCCATGAATTTTGGGAACTTTCCATGCACCTGCAATGGGATGATCCCTACACTTCTGCGCCATAGAGGACAACCGTTTAATCTTAGAGTGCAGCACTGAATGCATTTGTCTAGACATTCCCTCCAAATGTGTGATAAAAATGTACAATTCCTCTGATACCCATGGCTGTCAGCATTACCCTTGTTTTTAGATGGCTTCTACATGTGCCACTAACTTTATTCAGCCCAAGCCATTCTCACACATCCAACTTTCAACCTACTGATCAAGCAATTCGATTTTACCTTGATTGCACTTAATACCAATAAAGATATGTCTGTGTCAACTGCATCTTCATATAGATGTTGGAGTGAATCTGAGAAATTCAAGCTTCTTGGGCAATTCACAGTTGTCCCATTTTGATAGATGAGGTTCTGTTGTTCCAAAGCATTTTTTTAAAAGTCATGAAACAGCTTTCCCAGATGCTCCAGCTATTTCACCAAAGTTGCAAAGAAGTATAATTTGATCAAGTGTATTGAAGACTGCTTATAGATCTAACAACATCAAACGGATGACTCTGATCCATAATCTGTAGAAAGGAGTTCTTTATATTGAAAGTGCTAGTTCAGTCCCTCTATAAAGGTAACAGATGTCTACTTTCTGTGTAGGTTTGTATATGAGCCAAAGCCACTATATTGATCATTTTTAACAGAAAAGAAGAACTAGTTATCCGGCGACAGCTTGCACAGTCCCCGCAGCCCCAATTAGATTTTTTTCAGTGGAGGAGGGACCCAGGCTTGCTATAGACAATTTGAAACCAGCCATTGCTGAAATTAAACTTTCACAAATTTAGTGACTTTCAATTTAAAATGTCCACAAAGTCTTTAATGACTATTGAGGAGGAGTTGTATGCTAAATAGTTTGTTGTTTTAAGGCTGAATTAAAAGTTCAATGTTCCAGTAGACTAAAATGCATTAACTTTTTGTCTTCTTCCCCATTACCCTTTCTCCTTTTCTTCCATTCCCGGGTGTTGTTGGTTGTTGGTATCAGTGGGTTTACATTTGACTATCTGTATTGAACAATGACAAATACTCATTGATGCTTTGTTTTTTTTGTGTGGGTGAACAATTTGTGTTGAATGTTTTGGATATTGTCAATGCATAATGAATATACTTGTTTAATTACGTATATGTATTAGAGTCCTGAAGAAGACCTTTGAAAGGTTGAAACACGTGTAGGGGGCTGTACAAACAACATGTATAACACAATAAATTCTGTCCAATTTAACAGTGACAGACTTATTTTGCACTTCCTAAAGTATAGTTTGTTATGGTAGTGGCATAGGTGGCTGCTTAGACTTATAGAGAAGGCTGAGGAAGATTACTAGTTTTCATGCTATCCAGTGATAAAGTCGCCTGGAAACAGGACTCCGGGGAGTGAAATTTCCCCAGATTTGCACTCCAACGTAAATAAAGCACTTTCCCCAAATATTCTAGGACTGGAGTTAAGTAGTAACTCATACCTGTCCGAGAACATGTGTGGGAAGACTTTTAGGGGTGCACGGAAAACAATCACCTACCTGATGACATTTTCCCAAGTGATTTTATCTCATAGAACTGTTTTCATGTACCCTTAGGTGGTGCTTGTCTTAGCAAGCATGCTGCTTATGAAACATAACTGTTGTTCTTCTGATTGTGCCCCACTTTTGAAGTAAAGGGGCAGGCCTGACACTATGTATGACATGGCAGTGCATATATTCCCAAGCACTGGTTCATTTGTTCTAGTGGCCGGTGCAGGCAGAGTCAGGGCTACGAAAATGTCTCACACCGAGCACTAATAGAGGAATTTAGGCTCAGAAGTGAAAAAGAAAGATCAGGGCTGATGGTTTGCTGTGCATGTAAAGACAGTCTTATTGTCACAGTGAACGGTACCCAATTAAACAATTTTTATATCTCTCTGTGTAGTTCCCTGCAGAGACCCCCTCACATAACATTAGAACCACTACAGTTCAGTGACAGGTGGTCAAATACATTTCAAATAGATCTACAAAGTTGTTCTATCCCTCCATAAACTTTTAATAAAGCTCCTTTTAGGCATGCACAAGCAAGAAATGTAATACCACTAACATTTGTCTCCCTTCTGAATGTATATAGCTCATATGCCTAAAGATTGCTGACAACCCATTTTGCAAAAATAAAAGCATGATGCCTGGAGTGCCAAATAGCAACACCATGTCATATCATGCACCATGTGCGAAAGTGTGGCCAAAGTGCAGTTAGACTGCATGATGCTGGGCTGTAGTGCTGTATTGCTGTAGGCACTGTGAAGCAGTTTGGAGCTTTTTTTCCTGGTTGCTACGTGCTATAATGTGAGGAGACAGAGACAGAGCCAATTACAAAAACGTCCGGTGGCACAAAACGCAGGGATGGATATGCATTTATAGAGCAGTTGAACGGCAGGTGAAAAGTGGAATTGTTTTCTTTGCGTCAGTGATTCCCTGGTTTGTCCACAGATTAAGGCGGATTGGCATTTGATTCCAGTTACCTCGTTACCAACAATGTTTTGAGAGTCCAGAAAGTTGATGATTGGTCCATTAGTGGACTGGTAAAAATTGTTTGGGTCCATGCTTACTTCAGGTGGACAGCTTGCAGCTCTTTTCAGATTGTGTAACAGCTTAGCTTGGCTGAGCCTGACTCTTGTTGGTTCTTTTGTTTTTCATCTTGACCAACAATGAGAAGAAAGGGCAAAAAATAGAATCTCAGGAGCAAAGAAACAACTCCATTAGACAATGAAGTGGTACGCGCTCTTGAGGTAGTGTACCTTATTCAGGAGGCACCTATGGGTCATGAGTCTGGAGTTCCAAATGCATTTCCAAGTTCCCCACAAAACCTAGAGCCAAATTGAACAGCAGCCTAATACTGGAAGTGGGGCAGGGGTACTCCTAGTGTATTGGAAAGTGTGCAATCACTGGTTAGTGAAATAAAGATACCAAAAGAGGGGCCGGACATGATCAATAATTCAAATGTATCCCTACCGAATGCATGTATAGGTTTAGAGGAGGAACTATTAGAAATGGGGATGACAGTCACAAGTCTTAGTGCCTCCCCTTGTTTATTTGCAAATTTGCAAAGTGATGTAGGGCTTAGTTCTGACAGTGAAAATGACAACAAATCATTTTGGCACTAGTCTGCCTCTCTTCCACCTGGCTTTGCCAATGAAAGAGGATTTCATGTGTAGGATTCTTTAATTAGCTGCCCTCAATTTAGTCTTACGAGGTTTGGTTAGACTTTATGATAACCTAAACTTCAAAGTCATGTCTTACACCCTTATCGTATATGAAGTAAATCCTCACTCAAGGATTTCTTGAATTGTCTTCATAATAAGGACAAGAGAGTGAATGGGGTGGCTTTGGAGATCGGATTCATGCAAGTCTCTCCTCAAGTCATTTGACTGCTGAATGAGTGCTGTTATGCAAATATAAATGTGAAAAGGCTCAGTTCCTCCTCCTTCCACTGCAGACCGTACTGCTGATGTACCTCTTAGCAACCTCCACATTGTCATCACCAACACTCTCAATATCCTTGCCCTAGTGATCATGATTCACCTGAAACATGCCACCAAGCGTAACACTTGGTACGACTCTGATCTTGAAGCCCTGAATGGCAAGTGCAGAGCTCATCCTCTGACAAACGTTCCTGTCCCCCTCTCCAAAGGCAATTTGCTCTCTCCATTTGCTCCAAGAAGAGGGCCCACATCCAGGCTTGCATCTCTGGTGTTCCAACAACACGACTGAACTCTTTAAAATCTGCAAGAACTTGCCAATGCCTCTGCAGTCTCCCATGCACCACTTCCCTCTCAGGCCCCCTGCACTGCATTGGCCACCTACTTCACTGCAAAAACCCTTGACATCCTGAGCATTCTTACCTCCCCTTCCAATCCCCTCGCCACTCCTGGCCTCCCATCTTCCCTTCTTCTCTCCTATCACACCAGCTGAGGACTCTAGGGTTGTCTGTTCTATGAAGCTCTCCTCCAAACAGGTCCCCCCTGTTCTTCCAGAACTGTTAAGGACAACATCAGCTCCCTTGCCCCTACACTTGCTAATTTCTGCAATGACTCTTGCTCCTGGGTATTTCCTTCTTGTCTGAAGCACTCTCTTGTGTGCCCCCTCCTAAAAAAGCCTTCTAACGCCTCCTCATTTCCGGCTAACTATTGCCCTTCTCTATCTCTCCCTTCCTTGGAAAACTCCTGGAGAAATTGATCCTTATATAACTGACTCATTATACCGAGCTGGTTGGTTCTCTACACGACCATCAATCTGGATTATGAGCATCCAGAGGCATCGAAACTGCTCTCCTGAACAACTGTGAAAAATTGCTCTTAGCTCTCCTACTGTTCTCATTCTACTCAATCTCTCCTCTGACTTTGATATGGTCAACCACTCCATCCTGATAAAACGGATCCATGATACCCTTGGTATCTCAGAGTGGGCACTGGACTGGGTGACCTACTTCCTCAACAACCGTCCCTCACAGGTTATCTTGGGCTCTGTCTCCTCTCCCACTTCTATCTCTACCTGTGGCATCCGAGGGCACAAACCTCTCAGCCTGGCTCATTATTTCTATCTCGCTTCACTTGCTCACCTTATTTCCACTCTCTCCCAAACTTTTAGTGTTATGCAGATGACACCCAACTCTTCTTCAAACTTCCTTCTGACACTCTTGCTACTTCCTCTACAATTCCTGACTGACTTTCTGCTCTCCAGTCCTGGTGTGCCTCTAATAATCACTGCTTTATTGTCAGCAACAATGAGATCCTTCCTATAGGGATTCCTGGTCCCAATGTCCTCCCTTCTCTCTGGCCACCCTCTATGGGCTCCCCACCCTCCGTTATCTGAAGGCCGAAACCTCTAAGTCATCTTCGACTCCTCTCTTTCTTCCCACCTATTACATCATGAACCTTACCAAGAAGGCCCACTTCCAACTCCACATCCTCAGAGGCATCCTTCCTTTGCTCACCTTTCCCCAGAAGCACAATGTATCTAGAGCACTGGTATTCTCTAGACTGGACTACAGGAACATCCTTTTCCTTAACATACCCTCTTTCTCTCTCTGCCCCTTCCAGTTTATCCAGAATAGGGCTGCAAGATTTATCCTTGGCCTCAACCACATGGACCATATATCTCCAGCCCTAAAATATCACCACTGGCTCCCATTTGCTGCAAGGATCAATTTCAAATCCCTCTGCATCATCCATAATGCTGTCTGGGGCAATGGACCACGCTATCTGCAACTTGCTCTCACCAAATACTCATCATCCAGGTCTTTAAGTTCCCCCAGCTCCAACTCTCTGTGTGTCAAGCGCTTCTCTAATCTCTTTCATCGGGTGGATCCCTCCTCTGGAACAGCCTCCTCTCCCTCTTTGTCTGGAGCCGGATGTCTTCAAATTCTGGAAGCGCCTCAAGATTTTCCTCATCACCTCTTCCTTCCCCCGCCCCTCCCGTGCTAAACCCCTCGATTGTTGAGATTAGCAGCCTTGGCCCTTATGTGTCCTCCTAGGTCTGGGCCTTCTTTCCAATCCACTCCAGCCCCTCCTGCTCCTAGCACTTGCTTTTGGGCACCCACTGTCCCGTGTTCCCTCAGAAGACTGCACTTATTGAATTGGCCGATGACTACCCTTTACTATGTGACCTCTGCAAAGCACTTACCGGCTCCCTGCAACTTACTCCCTGGCATTTCCCAATGCGAGGAATTTCATAGCACTTACCCCCTTCGCCTGTCCCTTCTCTCTCTCGGCATTTGCACAATCAGAATGCTCACAAGGCCTAGTAGGACCTCCTCTATCCTGTTCATTATTGTATTCTATACCTTTGTCCCATGCCCCCCACCTTGCCCTGTGGGTGCTTTGAAACACAATGTTGTGCTTTATAAGTGCCTTACAAATGCACAATAAATAAAACAAAAAATGGGAAATAAAATAATATGTGAATGGAGGTTCACCCTGGAAGCGTGCTGGCTCCAGAAAATGTCTCCCGAATATCCTTCAGGCTACCCAGAATCAAGATAAGAAAATCACTAAGGTGGCGATTTCGCCAGATGATATTGAAATTCTGGAATCTCAAGGAGAGACGGAAGATGGTTTGCTACATTGAATGTCAGCCAAAAAATTGATTTTTTACCAATTGCATTGTTTGAAGTGTGCCCTTGTTTGCCTCTCGTTCATTAGGGGGGACCCCCCATATCCCATATTTAAAGTCTTCGGCCAGGTAGCACAGACCCAACAAGCAGCACCTGAGAGTAATTTACTTTATATATAGAACGTTGTTATATGATCTACTATGTGTGCACCTTCACAACTAATGTTTCCCTAATTAACCAATTCCCAGAGTGAATGTATATGTTTTAATAGAGCACAGAATCATCTGTGAAGCAACACATTGGCGAGAGAGGCGAGGTGGACTGCATGGGTTATGATTGGATGCAAGTCGGTGGAGCTCTTAAGGTTGATAGCGCTAGCTCGGATACTGTATGAACACTAATATCTTAATTTCTTTTCTGAGCTCTAAGAGCATTAGCGACATGCAGGTGTTTGGTGACTTGCCAAGCAGATTTCAACAACATGTGCTGACAACATAGGTTGTGAGGTGCTGTGATGTCAGGGTTGTGCACAATTATAACACATTGATGGAAAAGATGAGCTCTTCAGTAGGAATTGAGAAAGAATGTGCAAACTATGAATAGGAGCTCATAGAATTGATGATAGGTATTTCAATAAGCAATTCTGTTTGCGCTGAACATGGAGATTTTGGGACCGAATGATGAATACTCTGTGAGTCACTGAATTGCACATTTAGCACAAATAAACAATTGAGTGACCGTTTGTGTAACAATGAGTTTGTTATGCTGGAAATTATGCATTGGGTGAGAAAAAGGCACTTTGGTAAACCAATATAGAATAGTTTGCTTTGAAATGAGGGGATTTTAATTTGTAGGAAGAGGCATATGTAAAATGCTGAATATATTCCACGAAGCTAACAAGCACATCATGAGTACGATAGTGGCATTGAAAAAATATAGCACTTTAATACCACCTCATTGTGAGTTGGGATCATTGATATTGATATTGATATTTTATTTCTATTGCACTCATACACAAGTGTTTCAGAGCGTGACAAGGCAAGGGAGAGGAACAGGGGAGAACAAAACAATGATCTTACTAGGCCGAGTGACATGAGAAAGCGCAAGAGAGGGGGAGGGGAAATATGCATGGAAAGGGGGAGAAGTGGAGAGTGCATAGCAAAGGAGAAACAGATAAATAATAAATAAATAAATAAATAAATAAATAAATAAATAAATGCAACAAACAGTATTAATGCAGCCAGCAATTGGCAAGTGCCGGGTTTAAGGAAGCAGACAGGGTACGTATGATAAGTGCAGGAAGAATAAAGTGGGGGCTGTATGAGTACAGATACAGAAACCCCAGTGCAAGAGGTGGAGCGGAGGCAGTGCGGGAGGGTGGCAGGGTGAGCAGGTATCTGGGCCCAAAGGACATCGTTTGGCCAAGTGCACAGTGCAAAGAGAGAACAGATAAGCAGGGGAGAGGGGGAGTGAAGGCAGAAGCAAAGAGGAAGGTCTTGAAGTGCTTCTGGAACCGTAGATGGTTCTGCTCAAGTTTTAGAGTGGCAGGGAGGCTGTTCCAGGGGGAGGCCCCAGCCGAAGACAGAGAACTACCCCCAGTTTGTTTCTTTGAAAAACGACTGACCCCGAGGGAGTTAGCGTTAGAGGAGCAAAGAGCTCGAGGCGGGAGGTATTTGCGGAGGGATAGCTGAATGTATTTTGGACCCAGGCCCCAGTAGGCCTTGTGGACAATGCAGAGGGTTTTGAATTTAATCCTTGCATCCACTGGGAGCCAATGGAGAGATTGCAGAGCTGGAGAGATACAATCATATAGGATAGTCACTGCATAGGCTATATAGAAAGGACTGCATGGAGAAAATAGCCCACATTCACCCCATGCATTATGGTCTATATACACCATGAAGTAAATATCTCATTAAATCCTAAACACTAACCACTCCTAATTGAAATGCTCTTCTGTAGGAGGTTTAAAGACATCTGCAACAGTAACACATTTCAAAAGAAGACACCAAGCAGTTAGACCTTTAAATATTCTTAATCAGTCATGACTTGAAAAATAGCAGCAACATCATCAAATCTTTTGTTCTTACCGCGTGTGGAAGTTGTAGAAAATGAAGTACTGATAGTGGAGCTTGTAGTTGATGAGGTACTGGTAGTGGTGCTTGTAGAAGAGGGAGAACTGGTACTAGTTCTTGTAGAAGATGGAGTACTGGTAGTAGTGCGTGTTGAAGATGGAGTAAAGGTTGAAGTGCTTGTAGTGGAGAGAGTGCTGGTTGTGGAACTTGTAGAAGATGGAGTACTGGCAGTGGAACTTGTGGTTGAGGAAGTACTGGTAGTGGTGCTTGTAGAAGAGGGAGTACTAGTACTAGTTCTCGTAGAAGATGGAGTACTGGTAGTAGTGCGTGTTGAAGATGGAGTAAAGGTTGAAGTGCTTGTAGTGGAGCGAGTGCTGGTTGTGGAACTTGTAGAAGATGGAGTACTGGCAGTGGAACTTGTAGTTGAGGAAGTACTGGTAGTGGTGCTTGTAGAAGAGGGAGTACTGGTACTAGTTCTCGTAGAAGATGGAGTACTGGTAGTAGTGCGTGTTGAAGATGGAGTAAAGGTTGAAGTGCTTGTAGTGGAGAGAGTTCTAGTTGTTGAACTTGGAGAAGATGTAGTACTGGTAGTGGAGCTTCTAGTTGAGGAGGTTGTGGTGCTTGTTGAAGAGGGAGTACTGGTACTAGAGCTTGTAGAAGATGGTGTACTGGTAGTAGTGCTTGGGCTGGTTGTAGATTTCTGGCATGGCTCAAAATTGTAGCTGTAGCACAGAAATCTGACTTGATAGTTTAAACACGGTGGAACCTTCTGATTCTGATTGTAGCACACAAGTCCATATTTATTACATGTTACATCTTGGCCAAGGTTCATAATTGGTGTGTTTGGCTCATTTTCTGCTCTGCAGCCTATATCTCGTGGAGATTTACAGATTTCATATCCTTCAGCTGTAATATTCTGAATTGTCTCAAAGTCTCCAGTCCCATTCTTTGGATTTGTTACATCAAACCATGGTGTCCAGTTCAGGATTTCCTGGGCAAGTTTGCAGTCAGGAGCTAGTGGCCCTGTGAGAATAAAGTGAGTTATTGGTGAATTATGCATGAAGCTAAAGCTGCATCAGATCTCCTAGGAATACATTTCAAATCTAAATCTGTGCTGCTGTTACTTGTGAGGCTCTCCTGGAAATGTTAATAAGGCTGGTTGCTGCTGCTTCAGAAAAAGGTAGGGTATTTTCCTCTTTTTTGTTATAGGGGGGGTTGGCTCAAGAGGAACCAATACATTATTGTAAAAGTAGCAATCAAGCATAGGCTACTCTGTCCTTCCACACTATATGGTGGGGTATCAACCCACAACCAATAGGAGACTCCTATCTCCCGTTCGCTTGATGCAGGCTTAGACAGTTTATTTAAAACAATATGTATTCATAATTTCATGATAGAAAAAACACATGGATAAAAAACAATCAATACAAATTTACAATCCATATCTAGATATTTGTGCGGTTATTAGCAGTGTGATAAAGAATGCTATGTTGTTCTAGTAATGGTGTGATTGAACACCTGGCTTAATTTGAATGATTTTTCCACACTCATGTAATATCAAACTTCAGCTTGTGCCCCCACTTACCCTGCGATTTTATTGACTCAAACTATGGGACATCCAGATAATTTCTTCGTTACACCCAAGATCACCATATGGCTCCTATCCTCTCAACTTCTTTTTGAACATGTTAACACAATTGACACTGCCCTGCTATTTTAAAAGGTTGCAAGATGCAAATGTAAAAGTAACCTTCCACAAACAAACGTCAAGGATAAAGAAACAATCATGCTGAAGCATAATCACTTTTTATTTGTCTCTCCCAGCCTTGTCTGATAATGGTCCATCTTTTCAACATGCTCTGGTCCATATTGTATGCCGATAGCAACATTCTTTTAAGATCAATACCTGCCTATGTATTAATATTAGTGGCCACTCCTTTCTCACTCTAGTCTAAAAATATCCATTCACTTGGCTCCAGACCTTTAGTTGGCGCTTTCTTTCATGCTCGATTTCTAAGCTTGCTGAATCAACAAGGATTCTCCAAAATCCATAGCCCATGCCACTTCAGCGGCCACATGGATGCTGCAATATAGTCTTGCATTCTAGCCAAACACACCCCTGGGGAATCCTAGACTCTCGCTGTGTCCCTTATCCTGGGTTGCAGTGTTTTAGTCCAATCTTTTTTGCATTTATATCCGTAAGGGAAACCAGTGTGCAAACTAAAAGAAATATGGAGCATAAAAACCCACATTTAAAAATGTATACGAAAACCATCTGAAATGTGATAACGAAAAACAAATAGAAAATTGAATATGATAAGTATACATTACAGAAAACAGCATTAAGACGAGGCAAATATGACATCAGATCTAAATACTTCAGAAATTCCTTGCTGCCTCCTTCTAAAAACGTGCATCACAATATTTTCACCATACTTTCATGAAGTGCCATGTTGTTTTTCGATCGTCTGCATATCTGCGTTCCATAATAAAATAGATGCTTGAATTCCTCAAAGCTGTAATGAAACCTTGTTGGAGCATTGCTCTTCCAAACTGCGACCACTGGAAATTGGGCAATGATTTCATCTTTTGTTTTTATTAGGGCATCCCATCCCAGTTGCATTCCATCCTTCCATACCCCGCCCTCTCTTGCAGACTCTTAACCTTTCCTCTTTTCTCCTTCTTTGTTTCAGCCCGTCTCTGATGTGCAATGGGTTCATTTCTTCTCTCCTCCTCTTTCTCACTCTCTTCCAGTTCCTTCTTTTGACCGGTTCTCCAATCTTCTGCCTTCTCTGACGTCTCCTCTTCCTATGTGCTCCCTTCTCCTCTATGCTCTCTAGTGACTCTGCTTTTCCCCTGATTCTCTCATTATCTTAACTCACTTGAAATTGGGACTTTATTTCTCGAGCACACTGTGGTATTTGTATTTTTCTCCCCTCATGTGCCTCCATCCAGCCACTTGCTCCTTGTCTGCCTTCTTCTCCACTATTAGCTATTAGGGCCCACTATCCTCCTTTTTTTTTCTTCATTGTCTTTTCTATTTGAGTTCATCTTCCTAAATGTTTTCTCTATGCAGACCTCCTCCTCTTTACCCCATGCAGTTTCTGCCTCTTTCACTATCGAGTTAAAAGTGAATTACTACTTCCAGTCACTATGAACCTTTCCATTGCTATCTTTTTATAGCCATCCCAACTCTTGGTCTTCCTCGTAATCCAAATGATTGGATTCTCCTGTCCCCAATCTCTCAATAGTGGCCAGAAATAGGACCCATGCATAATGTCCAGTTCAATGCTGGCTATGGCAGAGGCAGGTGTTGTGTTCTGATATGTAACCTGACTTCCTGTGATCCCTACTGGACAAAGACCTACTTGCCGGTACTCTGTTGCAGCACCTATGCCCTGATCAGAGTCATCCCACTCTTAATACCAACAACAAGAACAACAGAGGTGGCCTGGTTCCAGTGCTCAACCTGCACAGGACACCATCTGTCCACATCCTTCTCTGCACCAGCTTCCATATCCATGAGGTAAGTGGCTAACACTAGTTTCCCAGGGCATCACTTATTCCGCCTTCCCTCCACCCATGATGAGTCCCATATCACAAGCTATAGTAGGGTTGTGCTATCCTGTAAGAAGTGGCCCATCAAAGGCACCAGTCAGTCAGTTTGCAAGAACTTTAGAATACATTTTGCAGTTATTGTTGAATAGTCCCATTCATTTAAATATACGTCTTGGGTTGTGGATAATTCCCTTTCTTTATGCATGTATTTTACTCTTGCCCTGTGAGAGGTAGAGAAAATCTGGTATCTTACCACATATCCTCTGGTAAGTTTTTAATTGAGCCCCATATTACTTTAATCGACTTTTTTCAGTATTTGCAGTTTCTCTGATATAGGAGCAAGTAGATCACTGTGGCGTAAACAATCTAATGTAATTCCATCTGATTTTGATGGTATTAGCATAATTGACCTAAAACATTTTACCTAAAACATTTATTTCAGTTTCGTTAACATTTTTTTTTTGGTCAAATCTAATTATATATTTATATGTGGTGGATAAGTGAATAGATTGTGTTGGGGTGAAGTGGGAATTGTTGCAGGAGGGTCTCCCCGCATTTTAGACCAAAAAAGAGGTCAGATATGTTCGATAAAATGTGATAAGGTCAAATGTTTTACGTCAAATCGACCCAAAAAGTCTTGTTAAGTCTTATTAGATTGGAATGGAGAGTACATTTCACCCCCATGTGATATCAATTGGTCCGTATCATTAAAAATGACAGCAACACAATCAAGATTTTTGCTCTCAAGCCGTGTATGATAATGGCTTCCCAGCATTGTAATCCATCTCGTAGGCACTTGCTCTAAGCTGTTCAATTGCATTCTCAAACCCTTAACTACATCATGTTTTAATAGAGGACCTTGCCTTCGTTAGTTTAACCGTAGCATGACCTATTGGAATTCCCTTAGAGATCAAGTCAACATGTTTGTCCACTTCTTAAAGCTTGTTATGGTTTTTCCACATGTATTTCCCATTCTTTTCTCTGAAAATAGCAAGCACTTCCAAGAGTTAAAGTACAGAGTTCCAGCATTCACAAGGTAAGAGGGTAAAAGGTCTGCTTTCATCGCCTTTGAGATGTCTGGTGGTCAGGAAAGGTTCCCACTATCAAGAGGGATCCATGTTGCGGGTGCCATATTTGTGACTGGGGGAGCAGCGAACTAGGGGTGATGTGGTAATTCCATATGTATCTAGTGTAGTTAATTGTGAATAGGATATGTTACTGTTATTTTGTGGTTAAAGTTTATCCATATTAGATTATATGCGCAAAGACAGATAAAATGCTAAAACTACATAATGAAATATAAATATACAAACATAATGTGCTATGGAGTGGCAAGAAGAAGGCAACAAGGAGTTTTTAATACGCATGCAAATAAAGTCTCTGTCCTGAAGTGCCCACTGTAAAAGACTGATATTATTTATTAAACATGCATGCACACTGAGAAACATATAAAGGGAATTTATGAATCTGTATTAAGTGTTTTTTTTTATGAATTAATTCAGATTATGCAGCCAGCAGTTTGTGCTGTGACTTTCAAGTGGCGGGAAAACATCCAGTTTTGCAAGAGTGAAGGGCAAAGGAAAGGCAATGATTAGACAGGCAGAGGTTTAGCTGTCGAACAGGAAACAGGGCCCAATTGATGAAATTCTTTGCACGGTTCAAAGTGACTGTGCATTGCTGAAAAGTGATTTTGCACTGCTGACACAAGCCCTGAATCATGGAAGTATTTTTGCAGTGCAAAGTCTGTGCAAAGTAATTTTGTACTGCAACCGTGCAACCATGCAAAAGATTCCATGAATGGGGCCCACAGTGTTTTATGGCTTGACAGTTTTGCAGGGTACAGATGTAATCTCCTTAAGTGAATTGAAATTTCACAGAGTGACACAGCCATTTGTTTGACCAGTAATGAATATGGGATGAAATAGTGCCCGAGGACAAAAGTGATGAATACTGAGTAATTGGAATTGTATTTCAATATGTAACGTGCATGTTGGAATGGTAGTCATTTCGATTAGAAATGGTAGCTGAAGGAGATGGCTGCATGAGAGCTCTGCTCCTGCCCTGAGATCCTGTTCTATATATTATGGCAAACCCAACTTCAGTTGAGATGGCTGACCCCCCCACTTCTTCGAGGAGATCCGGGTAAGGGGGTGAACATACAGACCCACAGGAACGTGTTTCTCGGCCTTCCAAGAGAGCTAGAGAGGATGGTCTTGTTGCCTGCAGCGCTGAAGGCCAATCTGCTGAAGACTACTTGTCAGAAATTATGGACAGTGTTGTCCTCTCCATTGGAAAAATTAAACAGACAGCACTAGAAATTAAGAATGATCAGGCACTGGTCAAAAAGCATACAGATCCACTGGAGTCTAGAGTGTATGATTCTGAAGACCAACACCTGACCCTGGAGAACAAGGTCTCACACCTATCCCTGATGTTGGATGATGCTCCAAAGAAAATCTCTGCACAGGAAAACTACTATAGATGTTCAAATATCAGGATCACTGGCTTCCTAGAAGGGGTTCAGAGTGGCTGTCCAATGGATTTCCTGCAGAATGTTTTACCTGAGTTATTGAAGTTCCCCCTGGTAATCATCTTCAGATTAAGAGTGCTCATCTCACCCTTGTCACCTAAATCAACAGTTGGCCAACCTCCCTGAGCTTTTCTGGTAAAACTACTCAGGTTTCCTGTAAAGTAGCTCCTTCTGAGAAAGGCTAGATAGATGAAATGGGAAATACACATGATTATGGTGTTCAATGACTACAGCAGGGAGATTGCTGCACAGAGAAAACTTTTCTTGGACTGCAAACAAGTATCAAGGTAAAAACATATTTCTTACTTCATGATTTATCCTGCTATTCTTAAAGAGTTGTGGATGCTTCTACTCATGCACTCAATGACCATCTGAAAGCCATGGACTTGATATGATATGATAGTTTATTTCTATCGCGCTCCTACCCAGAATTTACAGAGCACTACAAGGCAAGGGCAGGGAAAAAGGGGAGAACAAAACCAATGATCATACTAGGCCCAGTAACATTGAGAACATGCAAGTGCATGGGAGAGGGAGAGGGGAAAAGTGCATGGAAGGGGGGAGAAGTGGAAAGTGCGGAGCAAAGAAAAAACAGATGAATAATATCAATGATAATAAATAAATAAATAAATGAATAATAAAGCCAACAAACAGTGGTAGTGCTGCCAGCAAGTGGCAAGTGCTAGGTTGAAGGCAGCAGACAAGGTAGGTCTGATAAGTGCAGGAAGAAAAGGTGGGGGCTGTATGGGTGCAGATACAGACCCCAGAGCAAGGGGTGGCCTGGAGGCAGTGCAGGAGGGTGGCAGGGTGAGCAGGTTCTTGAGACCGGAGGACAGAGATTGGCCAGGTGCATGGTGCCGAGAGAGAACAGATCAGCAGGGGGAGGGGGTCGAAGGCAGACGCAATGAGGAAGGTCTTGAGATGGTTCTCCTCAAGTTTCAGAGTGACAGGGACACTGTTCCAGAGGGAGGCCCCAACCGAGGACAGAGATCTACCCCCAGCTTTTTTCTATGAAAAACTACTAACTCTGAGAGAGTTAGAAGTAGAGGAGCGAAGAGCAATAGAAGAGAGGTATTGTTACGCTCACCTGGTCCCCACGGGGGCGTCGACCGGAACTGGGCCGCTATTGTTTCCACCAGCGTGACGTGTAGCGCCGAGATGACTGACTGGACTGGCCCGCTCAGCCTAGTTTGTCTGGCTCACAAGAATATTCTTCTGCAAAGGAGAAGAGGAATTAACCACCTGTGGAATTAATTGTCAACCCACCTTCCCCACTCCGGCTGTCTTCGCACAGATCACTCTTGATGTCCCCTCCTTAGTCTCACCTGATGGTTTGGAAGGATGAGCTCTCCATCCTGCGTCGACTGCAGAGGCGCGTTGATGACCAGTTACTTCACTGGCGTAGAGGAATTGGTGAGTTCCAGTATTGACTCTAAAGTCCAATTGTTCATAAGAGTTCAAATGTCTGATCTTCACTCTGTCTGATTCCTTGCAGGTTGCCGATTAATCCACTCGAAGATTTCCAAATGGCACTTGGTAAGATTCAGGTAAGTCTATTGAGGTTTTCCCCTTAGGGGCCGGGGTACGGCGATGAAGCAGAGTTGACTGTGGCGACCCGAGATGAGGTGAGACCCCCGTGGTAAATCAGGTAAGTTTTGTGGGGGGTAACTGGTATTGTCTTTGCTTTCTCCCCTTAGGGGCCGGGGTACGGCGATGAAGCAGAGTTGACTGCGCCGACCCGAGATGAGGTGAGTACCTCCCGTGGTAAATCAGGTAAGTCCATGGGGGTAGCTTGTATAGCCTTAGAGAGTCCCCTTGCTCACCTTGCTGTCTTTGTCTCCATAGGTGTCGGAGGGCGGCCGCGAGATGGAGAGAGCGTGCTGGAATGCTGAAGTACTGCCAAGCAGGTGAGTTCAGCGCGGCACCGTAGGAATGCGAAGCGATGCTTCAAAGACTTCTGTCTTTCAGTTCCATGGCGAAATGGATCAGGATTCAGGTAAGGATTAAAGTTAAAACTCCTGTTCTAACCTTTATCCTTCTTTTCTTCTTGTTTCAGGAGTCCCAGGACTGAAGCGGGCGTGGCTGAAGACTGGAGCTGCTGAAAACACAGTGAGCATTACGCTGCAGCAAGCAGAATAACGCGAAGCACGTGTGGCTTTTGGTCATGCTCCAAGTGGCATGATGCCTGCTTCCGGGGCTGCTGGGCCTGGTCTGGTCTTCCGGTGGCAGGCATCATGACAGCACTCCCCCTCAAGGCCCCTCCTAAAGTCGTTCTCCCCCTTGGCCGTGGTTTGTCTGGAAATTCCCGATGGAACCTCTTCACTAAACGTGGTGCATGCACGTGGTCACTAGGTTCCCAAGACCTTTCCTGCGGACCATAACCTTTCTAGTCACATAGGTAAAAGAGTTTTGATCTCACTCTTTTTGAGTCCAAAATATTCTTGACTTCGAACTCGGGCTCCCCGTCTATGAGGATAGGTTCAGGTGGAGTGGTTAGCCTAGTTCCTGGTTGCACTGGCTTCAAAAGAGACACGTGGAAGACGGGATGGATTCGCATATGAGCAGGTAGGTCCAACTTGACGGCCACTGGGTTAATAATTGCCTTGACAGAAAAAGGTCCCAAATACCTGGGGTTAAAGGTCCAAGTCCCCTTGAGTGGTAAGTGCTTAGTGGCTAACCATACTTGGTCCCCTATTTGGTATTGAGGAGCTTCACTTCTGTGCTGATCCGCATCCTTTTTGTATTTTTCCTTAGCCTTTTGCAAATGGATGATTGCTTCTTTAAAGGCTTGTGTAATAACAGCATGGAGATGGTCCACTGCGGGCATCTCTAAATGCTGGGGTGAGTCCAAATCCGAGGTTCGAGGATGGTGCCCATAAATGGTAAAAAAAGGACTTTGTCCAGTTCCTGAGTGTATGGAATTATTGTGCGCATACTCTGCGATCCACAGAATGTCTTTCCAATTCCCCTCAGACTGATGTACCATACAACGGAGGTACTGTTCAAGAGTCTGGTTGGTCCTCTCCGTTTGACCTTCGGTCTGAGGGTGGTGACTGGTCGAAAGCCTAACATCAATTTGTGCCAGTTGGCAGCATTTCCTCCAAAAATGTGAAATGAATTGACTGCCCCGATCTGAAAATAACACTGAAGGAAAGCCATGCAGCCGGACAACATTTTCAAGGAATTCCTTGGCCAGAATTGAAGCTGAAGATATCCCTTTTAAAGGAATGAAGTGGGCCATTTTAGAAAAAAGATCTACAATAACTAGAATGGTATTGTAACCTTGGTACGGGGGTAAATCCATGATGAAGTCTAATGACAAGGTATGCCAAGGGGTAGGTGGTATGTCTAATGGTTGCAATAATCTAGCAGGTTTTTTCTTTTGCCCTTTATTTTGTGCGCAAATGCCACAAGACATGACAAATGACTTGACATCCTTTCGCCAGGTGGGCCACCAAAATTGCTTCCTAATTTTAGCTTCGGTTTTTGCAATACCCGGATGCCCTTCTATTAAGGTGTCATGGTAATGGGAAATGACAAATTCCTGTAATTCCTTTTGCGGTAAAAATAGACGGCCTTGGTAATAAGGTAAATCATCGATGACAGAGTACTCTGGACCTTTCTTTGCCCAGTCCTGTAGGGCAACGGAATCAAAGAGTTGGTGGATCTTGTTTTGAATGTCCTCCAGTGTCTGTATGGATGTCAGGCCAATGATTCTCTGTTCCGGAATTATGGGTACGGGTTCTAAAGTTATTTCTGCTTCTTCCATTCCAATCCGGGATAAGGCGTCTGCTTTACCATTCTTACAACCTGGTTGATAGGTTATTACAAAATCAAACTCGGCGAAGAACAATGCCTAACGGAGTTGGCGCGAAGATTGGGCTTTGGCTGTCTTTAGGTATTGTAAGTTGCGGTGATCGGTGATGACCGTGATGGTATGTCTGGCACACAGTAGATAGTGCCGCCAAGCCTTGAAGGCAGACTTGATGGCCAGTAGCTCCTTGTCGGTTATGGCATAGTTTAATTCGGGGGCTGAACATTTTCTTGACCAAAACGCCACTGGGTGAAGCTGGTTAGTTTCGGGATCCTTTTGGGAAAGGAGTGCTCCCATGGCTGAACTGGATGCATCTGTTTCCACTATGTAGGGAAGCTTGGGGCGCAGGTGTCTTAATATGGGAGCAGATGTGAATTTAGCTTTTAACTCTTGGAAGGCGTTCTCGGCTTCCTCTGTCCACAAAAAGCGTTTGTTTTTTCTCAATAGCGTTGTAATGGGATGTACAATGTGCGAGAAGTCCGGGCTAAACCTGCGGTAGAAATTGGAAAAGCCAAGCATGCTTTGAACTCCTTTGATTGAACTTGGAGAAGGCCATTAAGAATGCCATCCACTTTTCGTGTATCCATCCGGATTCCTCTTGGGGTCAGAATAAATCCAAGGAATTCCACTTCCGTAGTGTGTAAAATGCACTTTTCCAGTTTAGCATATAATTTATGCTGGCTTAACTTCTCTAGGACTGCTCAGACGTGTTTTACATGCTCAGATTCTGATAAAGAGTATACTAAGATGGCGTCGATGTAAATGACCACACAAACGTCGATAATCTCTCGGAGGACATTGTTCATGATGAACTGGAAGGCTGCTGGTGCATTGCATAGTCCGAAGGGCATCACCTGGTACTCAAATAGTCCGTACTTGGTGCGAAAAGCAGTCTTCCATTCGTCACCCTCTTTGACACGCACCAGATGATATGCCCCCCGAAGGTCTAGTTTCGTGTATATACAAGCGTCCTTCACCTGGTCTAGTAGTTCTGGGATCAAAGGCAGTGGGTATCGATTCTTGATGGTTATCTGATTCAGTGTGCGGTAGTCTATACATGTTCTAAGGTTGCCTTCCGTTTTCGGTACGAAGAACAAAGCTGAAGATGCAGGGGACTTGGACGGGCGAATTAAGCCATTAGCAAGGTACTGGCGCAAATGGAGATTTTCGGGTTCCGTAAGGGCATAGATTCTGCTGCAAGGTGGTTGTGCTCCAGGTACAAGATCTATTTGACAATCATACTATCTGTGAGGTGGTAAGGTGTTTGCCTGTTCCTTTTGGAAGACATCCTGAAAGTCTTGGTATTCAACAGGTAATTGAATGGCTACTGGAATTACTGGGGCCAGGACTGAGTTTTGAGTTTTCCTCGGGTAGCAGGTGTGAGCACATTCTGGGAAGGTTAGTCTCTTCTCTCGCCAATCAATACAGGGATTATGTTTTTCCAACCAACGTATCCCCAGTATCAGCTGAAACTGTGGGGCCTTGATTAAGTCAAACATCATAGCCTCTCGATGCCCATCTTGACTCAGCAATGTCATCTCTGCAGTGGAATGGGTTACGGGTCCAGAGGCAATTTCCGTTCCATCTACAGTGGTGACAACATCGGCCGTGGTCTTGCAGGTGAGAGATAGATTCATCCTGGTAGCCAATTCCCTGTCCAAGTAATTTCCTATGACTCCACTGTCTACATAGGCCTTTACCGCGTGCATGCGTGATGGCTGCTCTGGATCTACAAGGACCATGGGTATGGTGAAATGCGAGGTCAGAGTGTCCTTCTTTATGCTCGGCAAGCGGACCTCTACGCTTGCCGGGCGTGGTCGTTTCCCGAGTCAGATTTCACATGGTTTTCGTCTGCTGCTCCTATAACTTTCTTGGGTGGTTTTACAGGGCAGTTCCGAAGAAAACGACCAGTAGTTCCGCAATATAAACATAATTGCAGTTGCCGTCTTCTATCTCTCTCCTTTTGGGTTAAGGGTCCTTTAACCTCCCTGATTTGCATAGGTTCTGAGACATCTACTCCCTTGGAGCTTACGTGGGTTTTAACCAACACCCTGTTCTCAAACTTGGTTCGGTCAGCCTTCCTGGTTTGAAGTCTGTGATCGAGCTGGACCACTAGATCTATATATTCAGCACAGTCTTGAGGCGGGTTCACGATTTGGGCCAAAACATCTTTGAGTTCTCCCCAAAGTCCTCGATGGAATAATGTGATTCGTGTGGCTTCAGGCCATTCGGTTTCCACTACTAATCTATTGAAAGTTGCAATGTAAGATAAAAGATCCTGGTTACATTGACGTAGGGCTAAAAGTTCGTTGTCCAAAGCCTGTCCTCGGGAGTGTCGGTCGAATAGTCTTTCCATGCTTGTTCGAAAACCTTGGAAATCTCGAAGAAACGGGTCATCCTGGTTAACTAGTGGAATGGACCAATCCGCCGCACTGCCGCTGAGATATGACAGTACAAAGGCTACCTTGGCCTGATCGTTTGGGAAAGCTCCAGGTCTACATAAAAAGTGCAAGCAGCATTGATTCATGAATGTTGCAAACCCTTTTCGGTCTCCGGCAAAGCGTTCAGGCGGAGCCAAAGGAACGGCTCCAGGTAAATTTATCTGCACCGGGTTACTCGATGGTACAGGAGCTGGACTTGCCCCAAGTCCTGGTAGAGGTGTTTGTCCAGCCTGGCTCTGTAATAGTTGTCTGGCCAACTCATCAGTTTGTTCTTTTGACACTATCAGTTCCCTCCTGAGGGCATTGGTTTCTTGGCGGGCGGAATGCACTTCGGCCCTTAATTCCCCTAACAATTGGGCCAACTGATCAGTTTCCGAGGTCTCCATGACGCCCAGGTGGGTATTTGTGGGTAGGCTTCGCGTTCTGTTACGCTCACCTGGTCCCCACGGGGGCGTCGACCGGAACTGGGCCGCTGTTGTTTCCACCAGCGTGACGTGTAGCGCCGAGATGACTGACTGGACTGGCCCGCTCAGCCTAGTTTGTCTGGCTCGCAAGAATATTCTTCTGCAAAGGAGAAGAGGAATTAACTACCTGTGGAATTGAGTATCAACCCACCTTCCCCACTCCCGTTGTCTTCCCACAGATCACTCTTGATGTCCCCTCCTTAGTCTCACCTGATGGTTTGGAAGGATGAGCTCTCCATCCTGCGTCGACCGCAGGGGCGCGTTGATGACCAGTTACTTCACTGGAGTAGAGGAATTGGTGAGTTCCAGTATTGACCCTAAAGTCCAATTGTTCATAAGAGTTCAAATGTCTGATCTTCACTCTGTCCGATTCCTTGCAGGTTGCCGATTAATCCACTCGAAGATTTCCAAATGGCACTTGGTAAGATTCAGGTAAGTCTATTGAGGTTTTCCCCTTAGGGCCGGGGTACGGCGATGAAGCAGAGTTGACTGTGCCGACCCGAGATGAGGTGAGACCCCCGTGGTAAATCAGGTAAGTTTTGTGGGGGGTAACTGGTATTGTCTTTGCTTTCTCCCCTTAGGGGCTGGGGTACGGCGATGAAGCAGAGTTGACTGGGCCGACCCGAGATGAGGTGAGTACCTCCCATGGTAAATCAGGTAAGTCCTTGGGGGTAGCTTGTATAGCCTTAGAGAGTCCCCTTGCTCACCTTGCTGTCTTTGTCTCCTTAGGTGTCGGAGGGCGGCCGCGAGATGGAGAGAGTGTGATGGAATGCTGAAGTACCGCCAAGCAGGTGAGTTCAGCGCGGCACCGTAGGAATGCGAAGCGATGCTTCAAAGACTTCTGTCTTTCAGTTCCGTGGCGAAATGGATCAGGATTCAGGTAAGGATTAAAGTTAAAACTCCTGTTCTAACCTTTATCCTTCTTTTCTTCTTGTTTCAGGAGTCCCAGGACTGAAGCGGGCGTGGCTGAAGACTGAAGCTGCTGAAAACACGGTGAGCGTTACGCTGCAGCAAGCAGAATAACGCGAAGCACGTGTGGCTGTCCGGGCGTGGTTTAAATAGCCTTGGAAGAAGATCCAGGTAAGTATTCTTCCACAGCCCCACCCGAGTAACAAAATAGTCCCTTCAGTAAAATAGTCCCTCCTAAGCCTCATTTGGCTTGAGTCTTCATGCAGCATGGTCTGCCTCAGGTGAGTATGCAGCATGGTCTGCTTTAGGTAAGTTATCAATAATGAGCCTGGCGCCCATGGCGCCAGGACTGACTTTATCTTTATGAGCCTGGTGCCATAGGCACCAGGACTGCACCAAAACAGCCCCTAACTGGGGCTTTTGGTCATGCTCCAAGTGGCATGATGCCTGCTTCCGGGGCTGCTGGGCCTGGTCTGGTCTTCCGGGGGCAGGCATCATGAAAGGTATTTGCAGAGGGATAGCTGAAGGTATTTTGGACCAAGGCCCCATAAAGCCTTGTGGACAATGCAAAGAGATTTGAATTTATTCTTTGCATCCATTGGGAGCCAATGGAGAGATTTCAGAGCTGGAGAGATACGATCCCAGGGTTTGAGGCCAAGGACAAGTCCCACAGTCCTGTTCTGGGTTTAGCTGCAGAGGACGGAGAGTAGCGGAAGGTAGATTTAGAAAGAGGCTGTTACAATAGTCCAACCTAGAGAGAACCAGAGCTTGGGAGAACCTCTGGGGGAAAGAGAGGAGGTGCAGTAGGAAGTTTGACTTTTTGTAGACATCCGAGATGTGGGCAGAGAAGTGAAGTGTTGAGTCAAAGATGACCAAGTGGTTCTTAGCCTCAGAGGTAGGGGTGGGAGGAGGGCCAAGGGATGCCGGCCAGAGAGTGAAGGGAAAGGATGGTGAAGGTGTGCCGATGAGGAGGATCTCCGTCTTGCTGGCATTCAGACAAAGATCGTTGGTGGCACACCAATCTTGAATGGCAGTTATGCAATGAGAGATGAGAGAAGGGGAGGAGGTGGCCGAGGGCAGCCTGAAGATGAGTTGAGTGTCGTCTGCATAGCACTGGAAATTTGAGCAGCAAATGCCAATGCAGTGGATGAGAGTGGCCAGGTATTGGTTGAAAAGCCAGGGCGAGAGGTTAGACCCCGGGGGAACACCACAGGTAGAGAGGAAGATAGATGATAGGAAGGACCATCTAAGAGGAAAGAGGTCAGCCAGTCAAGAGCTTGGCGATGATACTCAGGTTGTCACAGAGACGGTTGAGCAGGATGGACTGGTTGACCGTGTTGAAGGCAGAATAGAGCTCGAGTAGGATGAGGACAGTGGGAATGTTAGAGTCAAGGTTGGAGAGCAGATCTTTACAGATGTTCAGGATAGCAGTTTCCATGCTTCTGGGAGGTCTGAAGCCAGACTGGTGGCCATGAAGACAGCCAACAGAGTCAGAATTAAGGTGAAGCTGAGGGATGGCCAGCTTTTCCAGAAGTTTGCCGAGAAAGGGAATAATGGAAATTGGGCGATAGTTAGCCGGGCAAGAAGGATCAGCTGAGGGTTTCTTAAGAAGTGTATGCACAAGGTATTGCTTCAGGGGGGGAGGTTCCTGACGCAAAGGAGAGGTTGCAAAACTCGTCAAGTGCCTGAGCGGGAGTATCAATGTGGTCCTTTATGGTTTTAGATGAACAGGGGTGAACCTGTTTTGACTAGACTTTCATAGATCAGACTTGTCTAGCGACCTCATCAGGGAAGAGAAGGAGAAAGGAGGAGAAAGAGGGTGGGGGTAGCTGAAGGAGGGTCAGCAAGCACAGACCGAGGTGGGAGATTAGGAAGAAGGAAGGAGAAGTTGAACAACATGTCCTGGGTGTTTGAGGTAAAGTGAGAGTCAAGGCCATTGCATAGAGCCTGGAAGGCAACAGAACAGGTAGAGAGTGCAGCAGGCTTGCAGATTTTAAAGATTTTGGCTGAGTTGTTAGATGCTGCAGAGACACATATTTGAATGTGGGCCCTCTTCTTGGTGAGGACAGAGAGTCAATATTGTCTTTGGAACAGGCGACAGGCCAGTTTGTCAGAGGATGAACAAGAAGCCCTCCATTTCCTCTCATCTGCCCTACACTTACATTTGAGTGTAGCTAGGTCAGAGTCAAACCAGGAATTGCACTTGGCTTTGGACTTCAAATGGATACTCATGATGGTGAAAAGAGAATCAAGATTATGAGAAATAGAAGAGTAGAGCAGAGTAGAGCAGAGACAGGGCTTTGTCAAGATGTGAGTCAGCTAGGTGTGGAGGGGGAGAGAAGGTAACATCAAAAGCCTCACCTGACGCACACTTCAAAGGCTAGATGTCCGAGAAGGTAGGTGGCAATGTTGGGGTAGGCTTGGCTTTGGGGGAAGAGAGGGAGAGATCAGAGGAGGAAATGATCGCTCCAGGAGAGAGGAGTGGTCAGAGGGATGGAAAGGGGGAGGTCAGAGGAGATCAAGACATCGGGTGTGTCGAGTGAGTCGTATAAGAGGGGAGGATGGATAGGGAGAGGGAGTCCAGAGGTCACAGAAGTGTAAAGATGAGGAACAAGGAGAGTCTAAATGGATATTGAGATCACCGAGGAGGAGGAGGAGAGTGGTATAGGCCAGGAGGTAGGAGGAGAGGTCTGCCCACTCAGAGAGAAATTTGGTGATTTGACCAGGAGGCAAGAAGATAGTAGCCACGGTAAGATAATGGCTAGTTGAGAGAGAGAGCACACAGATGAAGAAGGCAGAGAGTAGCGCACAGTGCTGTGCATCGATTCTACCTTATTGCTAAAGGACGTGTCCAACAAGCAATTGTTTGAAGACACCAAAGACACAGGGGAGATGGTCTTTGAGATTGGGGTGCCTTGCTAGATAGAGATCGAGCAAAGGAGGTACCACAGGCCATGCTCATCATTAGAAATACAATGCCAAATTGGAAGGAGGATTTGGATAAGGTGCTGAAACATTTATGGTCCCACAATCCTTATGATTTGGAGCTTCTAAAGATTGTTGGAGCAATGCGAATAAAATTGAAACCTGGTGCGATTTTACCCCATGTCTAGCGAAGTGAAAGGGGGAATTTATGAGACCATAATGGCAATGCTGAAGCAAGGCATAATACAACCTTCTGTGTCCTCATACAACATGCAATCTACCTTGTGAAGAAAGCAAAGGAGTCCAGTTGGAGCATGGTCCAGGACTTGCGCCCATTCAATAGTATTGTTGAGGTGGAAATTCTAGTAGTACCAAATTCTGCTACCATTCTCTATAATATTCCTAATTGATCAAACCACTTCACAGTGATTGATTTAAAAAATGTATTTTTCTCAGTCCTCTTACACCCCAATTCTCAGTAAGTCACAGCGTTCACATATTTTTGTCAGAGACTCAAGCACACAAGGTTGCCCCAGGGTAGTGGGAATCTATGAGTGTCTTTAAAAGGCTGGTCCAAATGGATTTGGGGAATTTGCATGAGTCCCTTACCATAATTCAGTACTTGGATGATTCGCTAGTCTGTAGCACTTAGGAGGAGCAGTGCTGAGAAGAGTCAATAGCACTCCTCATCCTGCTTGCGAAGAAGGGGTAGAAAGTGGGCAAAGGGAAATTGCAGTACTGCCAGACAGAGGTAGTATATTTGGGGCAAGTGATATCACCAGCAGGACGGAAGGTAATGCCAGAAGGAGCCACCGCAGTTCAGAATATGCCTCAACCAGTCACGATAAAACAGATACAGCATCTTTTAGGGCTCTGTAGTTATTGTAGATCGTGGATCTTTGACTACTCTACTTACATGAGGCCCTTACAGCAGGGACGTAAGGAAGCAGAGAAGGTGAAAGGTCTGATAGAATGGTATGCATGAATGGTGACTTGCTTTCAGGAACTGTAGGCTGCGATCAGCAGTGCTCCGATCTTGGCGACCCTAATTTACAAGGAACCATTTTATTTGTTTTCTCATTCCAACGGACAGGTGATGACAGCGGTCCTGAACCAACAAACATCATTAGGCCACAAACCTTTAGCATACTACAGCAGACTCCTACATCCAGTGATGCAGGGACAGTTCTCATGTGAGCATGCTGTAGCAGCGGCAGGTTTTTCAAGACAAAAGTCTTCAACCATTACCATGGGTTGCCTTGTGAAATTTTATGTGGAGCATGCAGTCTTTGCAATCTTGGAAAAGTCCAAGTCGACTTTGACAACCCTAAGAGTTTCGGGTACAAGGTAATTCTGTCAAATGTATCAATACATCCTGTGCAGTGTCAGAGAGTGAATCCTGTGACATTTGTAGCCTACTCAGTGAAAACTGATGATATTTTTCATGATTTTGCAACTTATGAGGGGGAAGAAGAAGAGATTATGGGAGTTTAGGAGGATGCCATTGAAGGAGGTGAGGTGCTTTTTGTTCATGAGTCCTGAACAATTGATCAGGTCACTGGTGAGAGGCATATTAACCAAAATCTGCGTATCCCTGTCTGTCATCTCAGTTGGATAAACTAAATTACTTCTTATCACATCTGGTTTTTAAGAGTCAATGGAGAATCAGTCTGATGAAGGTTACCCACTTAATGTAAAAAAGATGTTTTTACTTTTTTTTTAGTCCATTCACTAATGTTTCACTTGTCCATGGTACAATAAGAACAATAAATAAAGAAATAAAGAAAAAGAAATTACAATCCAAATGTGAATAAAACTTAATAAAAAAAGTGACAAAATTCAAAACACAATAATGATAAACCATCAAATATAAATCTTCGACGCTAATGCTACATATGCAAATTGACAATATTTTTGACATTAAATGAAAGAAACGGATGATAAAAATTCAGTTCAAAAGACTGTTCATTCTTGTACTATTAGTGCTGTACATAGGAAGGCCTAAACCTAACTACTTCTGCATATTCTGGGCCAATTCCTGACTTAGAGGATCATCCTTCAGAGTCTTGAAGTGCCAGATATCTCTGCCTTGCCAACGTGTAAGCTCCTAACTAATAGGAACTAATGAATAAGGGAGACCCCTAATAAGTTATTGGTCCCTTTGGTCTTCACGTTGCGGCGGTAACAAAAACTATTTCAACCGCCTTCTTCAGGGATTCAAATTAGGGACCCTGTGTGAAAGAACATAAAGATAATAAAATTGAAGATGGGGCACCAGAACTAATTGATGCGGCAGGCCAGCGCACGTGCAATTGTTTTGTTTGCTTGAGTTCCCTCCACTTCGATCATAAATCATTGTGATTCGTAATCTCCCACGCTCTGCTTGCAGTTGCAGGTTGCAAGCCATGGCTGGCTGGGCCTGGGACCAGCAATAGCAATGAAACAACAAACTGTTACAAACAGCCAATGAAAACTAACATTCTGATGTTACTATGCAGTATTTGGTAAATTCTGTATAGTAACACAGAATGTGCAGTTTTCATTAGCTGTTCTTCTGAGCCAGTGAAATGACATTGTGACATGTTTTTGGTGCCACCACCAGCCCATCACAGCGCGGCGCCACCTTCATTTCACAAGTTACTGTGAAGGTGTCTAGGCGTGGCATCGCTTGTGTCGTGAGAGAGCCTGCTGCGTGTGGTGCAGCCTAGTTGCTTCATGGTGCCCTGCTTTTTCATTTGTGTGCCGGTGTGCGCCTGGTTTTGCCAGTGCCACCTACCCCCGAAGCCCCGACAGGAGACAGAGTCCCCGCCGGCAGCTGACTCCAAAGCAGGTAAGTCAGTCTGTAGGAAGAGTCAAATGCTGTTTGATTCCAGCCAGGGTCCGGGTAGCGGCGCGGTCCCCTGGTGGTGTCTCCTGTGTCCTGGCTGTTGGTGTGGCCTGCTGCTGACTGCCAGCCCACCGAATCCACGACCAGGGCAGAGTCAGACTGATAGTCCAACAACTCTGCCGCGGGCTCCCCCAAAAATACTGAAGGTAGGTTTAAAAGGAATAACATATTTTCAGTGGTGGCTGCGGCCCATCACTTAGAAAGTGACGGGCCCAAAAATATGTTTTTCTTTTAAAATCTGACCTTCGTGGGGCCACCACGCTGATAATGAGAATAAATATCCAGGGAGCGGACATCGCTCCACTGGGTATTTTTGTCATCATCCGCTTGGCGGCAGCCCCACGGAAGGTAGGTTTTAAAAGAAATAAGTAACTTATTTTAAGTGGTGGCACGACGCTGACCCATCAATGATGCCCCAGAAATATGTTTTTTCTTTAAACTCAGCCTTACTCTATGTCCTCATATCTCTTTGGTGGTTAAGTAACTTAAGGCCCTTTTAAGATGGGGCTTTATTCCTGATCTAGGAAGCCCAGAAGAAAATAAGAGGGCACTGATATCCATTGAGAGAGTGAAGGGAAGTAAGGTGTGCTCTGGCGAATGGCTAAGAAGACAATATGCTCAGATTTGTTCTTCTGAGTAGGTTATCAGGGCAGGGTGGAAGAGGTGAAAGGCCTCCCTCCACGTGGCATGAAGGGCAGGTGAAATGGATTGGTGTGGGCTCAGTGGAGAGCCAAGCGAAGTTAAAAATATTCTGTAAGGTAGTGCTGTATTCTGATGCGCATGGAGGAGAGGAGTCGTCACAAAAGGTGTGTTGGGTCACGCCATACTCACTTACACCATCCCCAAAGGGAGAGCACAGCAAACAATGGTGGCAAAATGGGCAGAAGCCACTCTTCTTCTGAACCGCAGAGAAAATGATCTCTCCTCGGTTCACACTGGTCTAGGCAAAGGGCCAGTCCAACATGCTGGTGTGAGCATTTTTTTGGCGAAAGTGGGTTCTTTTTTGACCAAAGCGGTCCAGTTTGATTACTACAGTTGGTAATTGCTACTAATGAGCTATGCCTCTAACCAGATATGCTTTAAATGGAAACATTTTCAACTTTTACAAAAACGACCCCCTTCGGTAGTAATCAAACAGTCTTTCACGAAAAGTAAAGAATAGATTTTTTCATTTTGGGGCACTTTTCATTGGTGCATGGGCCAGATATGTTGTAGCCGAACCCTGACTCTCTTACTCTGGACTGTTCATTTCTGCATTACTGTAGTCTGTAGCCACGTCTATTTTCAATCAACACCAAATTTTTGCAGGCAGATGTGGCAGGTTATCAAAACTGCACAGAAAATTGTGAGAGGATGCTGTTTTTTGGGTAACCCAAGAATGTAGTGAACCGCTCCATTCCCCTCCCACAAAAACAAAACACTTTTTATTTGTTTTAAGCAATGGTTTTGCCCCTTACTTTGTAATATTTAACCTAATATTTAACCTAATCAATTCCAGTCATTTGCACAAGTCTGAGGTTCACTAACAAAACCCATTCGAATGGCCTCCGGTATAGTCTACATTCAGATTTTGATTTCCTCCCAGGGCAGGTTGTGCTTGTCTTTGTGCCAACTCCTATTTGTGTGTGGCTGTGATGGCAGTGGGCGGCCGTGTCATCACAACACTGCCCAGGTTATGGCCAGAAGCTGCATGCTCTCCATTCATCACACACAATCCCAGGTTTAGGGCGCTTTGACCAAGTTCTCCATCCAAGTGTATTGCACTGTTTTTCAACGAGGCGAGCAATTCCAATACTGTAAATTTGAGAAGTTTGTGTTTTGTAAAATTAGGAACAAGTGGGTGCTGCAAACTATTCACAAAGGGGCCTTTGCACACGTTCTGACATACTGAAAAAGAACGCTCTTGAATGCGCCAGTGAGGACTTTGTCTTTTTTGGCACACATAGCCAGAGAGCTGGAGCAATCAGTATGGACCAAACCTAAGTGAGTTTATGACACAGCTTATTTTATTGTACTGGAATTCAGGAACCACTACAACTACCATAACAATTGTTTTCCAACTTTGAAGCATTATACTTCCTCAACCCATGTGTGCCCTTCCCCATCCATCCCACTACTTGCCTGTGCAAGCAGTTGCTGCAGCGCCAAACATGTGACATGGAGCAGCAGCAGTGTAATGGGATGGTGGTGAGCTGATCTAGGTCTAGCACTAAACTGGCCCGGGCCACCCGTACCGTGGCGGTGCCCCGGCATTATGGGGTCAAGACTTTTTGGCCCTGGCACTTATTTTTTTACAAATTAAGCACTGCCAAGCAGTGCCTGTCATTACTTGGCACTTGAAATTCTAATACTGTTCTTATGAGGGGGAAGAAGAAGTGAGTATGGGAGTTTAGGAGGATGCCTAGGAAGGAGGTGAGGTACTTTTTGTTCATGGGTCCTCAACAATGATCAGGTCACTGGAGAGAAGCATACAGGTGAAGCCGTTGTGGGCCTTGTGGATTGGGAATACCAGGTCAGGCTGAAGAGACAGTTGCACTCATATTACTCTGCGCAAGTGACAGTACTTGTGGCACTTTTGGAGGTCCTAGAAATGAGTAAGGGAATGAGTAAGGGTAAGGCAGTAACTATGTTGACTCTGTGTATATCACCTCCACTGTGCATTCATGGTTATCAAGGTGGCAGAGAAGAGGGTTTAGGAGATCTGATGGTTCCCATGTTCAGCACGCTGCACTGTTATCCCGACTAATTGAAGGGTTCTCTTTGTTCACATAGGTAGGTTTAGTTAAATGCACTGACCATACTAACCATTATAATTCAATAGCCCATAGCTACAATGCCGCAGACAAGGCAACGAAGGAAGCAGCACACTTACATTTTACAGATTCCCAGAAAATGGAAACTGTGTCCCAGCAGGTACTGTTGCCAGCCTCATGCACCGCAATCCCAGTTCTTAAACTCACATGAGGTCAGTAAAGGGAATCTTGCCTAGCTTCATATAGATTTTGTGGACATAATCATGAGGTGGAACAATTATCGATAGATACCTCATTAAAATTGTTTGTCCATTCTCCCAGTGGCTTGAGATTGGTCACTGTGTACATCCTGATACTAAGTCCTCAGCAAGGTTTCTGGTGAGGGAGGTATTTCCACAGTGGGGAATTTGCGAGACTTTAAAATCCAACAATGAAACCCACATTTTTAATGCCTTATTCACAGAAATTACCTTGCTTTTGGGAATCAAGCACAGTTGTTTGTGCTCAGTACACCACCTGCAGGCCAATTTAATTATGTAGATACTAAATGGGGCCCTTAAGGCCCAGTTAGTAAAAGTATGCAATGAGTTTAAACATCTTGGTACCATTGGATACCCCTAGCCTTGTTTTATTACAGAAATCAGCCACGAAAAAAGCCAACACATGAGCCCCCACAAAATTGTGATGGGGCGTAGGCTACACACACCTTTCGCACTAGATGCACATAAGACCGCAGTGATCTTAGGAGAGGAGTTTAGTGAGTCCATTAGGGCTTTAACCAATAGTTTCAAGATTATATCCTCACAGGCTATGTCTTATCAGCAACAGAATGCATTAGAAAACATCAACCAAACTGATGATCAACGCAAGCTGCAGCTTCTCCAGGGAGACTGGAAATTCTTTCTGACCTTTGTGCACCATTGGAGTGAGCAGCATTTCCATGGGCTGTGCTGTGTTGTTTACGCAACACTGACTGCTGTGAAGGTGGAGGGCAACAGGAATTGGATGCACTTTAATGATGACTGAATGGATACTGGCACCCCTCCGCTGACAAAAGCGCAGGAGCAGGCAAAAAGTTAAGTAAGCCCTTAGGATCAGCCGTTCATTCCAGAGTAATGAGGCGTTGTAAACAAAAATCTACAACTTGAATTTCTCTGTTTGGAAAAAGAAAAAATATTCAGATTTATTATGTATGTTATACTGAGTGTTTATACCATTTTTGTGATTCTCTTGACATCTCTGTTTGAAGATGGCAACAAATGAAAATGTAGAAGGTTCAAATGTATCTAGGTTTGTAGAACCTGAGAATGTATTGCCAAGAGTAAAAATAAGTATTGATGTTGATTTTTTGAATAATGGGGATGATGAAATAGATCCCATAACAAATGCACATGGTTTTTCAGTGCATAATGTCTGGTATAGCCATATGAGGAAGGTTGGGAGAGAGTGATAAGTAGGATATTTCTACATATGATTTCTCAGTCCCCACACTTTTGGTGTGCCTATGCTGTTTATCCCAAATGAAGTAGAGGGAAGGTGTGGAGAAGTTATTTGCAGCATCTGACGTGGCTCATGGGGGTTACTCCAAAGTCACACCCTAACATAAGTCCTACTCAGGAATTGACATCATGGGTGTAACCTGGAAGTCCCACAGTACTGGAAAGTCCACTCTGGAGGTGAGATCATGTGGGTCACTTGGAAGTCACACCCTACTGAAAATCCTATCCCGGATGTGATAAAGCATGTTGGCACAAATGGGAGCTGCAGCTGAATGCTTCACATCACTAATCTGGCTGTAGGTACAGCTGCCCTTCTGGCCAATGTTTGGACTTGTGGATCGAAGGCCTATAGGCAGTTGCCGCCAGCCTGGCAAGGTGTGGGCAGTTTATCTACATTCCATGTGCCAGTCCTCATTATCCCTAAAAAACATCTGATGCTGGCCCATCCAATGCCCACGGTTACATCTGTGCCCCATTTGTCCCCTGTGCCCCTTTCATCCACTTCATCATTAGACATGGACAAATCAATAACTCGGTTCAAGAACTGAAGCAGGAACTATTGCAGCAAACCAAAAGCTGGTACTACCTTTCAGTAGCATCATCAAAAGCCTTAATGGACATTCCTGAACCGTATCAGCTGTTTATTCACAAAGAAATTTGTTTTGCTTCTCTTCTGGCACCGGACATCTAAACTGTGGCAAGTGCCAAGTGGCTCCAGGTGACCAGATATGAACTTCTATTGTTTATCAATGCCTCTGAGTCAGTGCTTTTGCCAGTAAGGAAGAACTACAGGACCTGAGGCTCATGACTTTGCAAAATGGTTACATCCTCGACCTCCTGACAGCAATGGAGGAGGATGTGTGTCTTCCAATGACACAGAGAATGGTACCCTGTCACAAACTGTCGCTGCCTTGCATAAGCTCAGAGTGATCATGGAAAAAGATTCAGGAATATCAATTAATGTGTGGTTAGACACTCTTTTTTCCTGTGTGCCATCTTGGATTAGCCTCACTGTGAAAATCCTTCTACCTATTTTTGTCTTTTTTCGTATTGTATTTTGCTCTTCCCAAATGCTCTTACGATGTTATTCTGCCCAAATACCAAAAGCAACTGACATGATGACTGTGACCCCGTCTGTAGCTAGAAATACTAACATTTTATCTCACATTGGTACTCTGACTGAAACAGTTTTTTTTTTCCTCCACCAAGTTGGGATGATTCTGTGGAGCAGTGAGTAGATTGCGGAAATAGTGGTGGATGAATTGCATTTGTTTAGCAGAGGAGTGTGACCATTTTGGGACAGAGATGAGAAAAGATTGTAGGGAAGTTCCCCAAGAAGAAGATTTTAAAGAACAGGACTGTGATTTATTTGTTCAAGTATTAATTGGTAGTGTTGAGGGTTATCAGGAAAGGTCCCCACGATCATGATGGTTTCATGTTGCATGCTCCATATTTGAATCTGGGGGTTTAGTGAACTAGGGGAAATTTGGCAATTTCATATGTATCCAGTGTAGTAAATTGTGAATGGGAAATGTTACTTTAGTGTTACGTTTTGCTTAAAGATGATACATATTAGGTTGCATGCACATAAAAAGATAAAATGATGAAACCACAAAATTAAACATAAATAGGATTCAGACATAATGTGCTATGGAGTGCCAGGAAGCAGGCCATGAGGAGTTTTGGCATGTCCTGAAGAAGCCACTCTAAAAGAAAGCTAGTATTTATTAAACATGCATGCACACTGAGAAACAAATACAGGGGATGTATACATCTGTATGTAGTGTTGTTTTTATGAATTCATTCAGACTCTGCAGCCAGCAGTTTGTGCTATGACTTTCAGGTGGAGGGGAAACATCCAGTTTTACAGGAGTGAAGGACAAAAGAGAGACAATGATTAACCAGACAGGGGGTCAGCCGTCAAACAGGACACAGTGTTTTGTGGCTTTGTAGTTCCGAAGAGAACAGATGTAATCTCCTTAATTGCATTGGAGTTTTGCAGAGGGACTCAGCCATTCATTTGAACAGTAATACATTTGGGGTGAAATAGCACCCGAGACGAAAGTGAGCGATATCTAGGAGTTTCAATTGTATTTCCAGATGTATAGTGTGTGTTGGAATGGTAGTCATGTAGATTAGAATGTTTCAATGATGCCAGCAAGTCAGGGCGGATGAGACAGCTATTGTCAATTCAAGGACAACGTCTTTATTCAGCATCCTTCATATCGCTTGAAGTACCCATGCAAACAATGTGCAATTATCTAACAGGTTAATGGACTCACGCCAGTTGTTACCAGTAATTAATTATGTTTGCACACAAATGTTTAACTGTATGATAATGTCATGACCTACCATGGACAAATCCCAAGAAAGGTTGTGCTATGAATATGATCTGACAATGATAGTTAAGATAAGACAGGCCAATGAGAAAGAAAGAATTGGAGAAAGATGGGATTTGTTTGTAGTAGGTTTCTACAATCATGTTTTGGGTTGGATTGTAATACAAAATATGGGAGTGTTTTAACGGTTGCAGAAAGGTATATAATGTGTCAACTAATTTGGTTTAATGAGACTTGGGTTAGTTTGCCCTCGTTTAAGTGGTGACCCACTTTGGGTTAAGGTTTTTGGTGATTTATTCATTTGTTTATTGTTCGCTTGTTAGGTGCTTATACAGAAAGTACATTGTACATTCTTTTTCAAAGCGCCAACAGGGCAAAAGGGAGGGGACATGTGGAGGAGAAACATTAAAATTAATAAACACATAATTAAATACAGTGGGAGGAAAACCTACTATGCCTTGGAGTGTCCAGAATGTGCAAGTGCAGAAGGGCGGGGAATGGGGTCCTCGTGGGTGAGCAACAGGTAAAGTGCAATGTAAAGTAAGTGTGATCCTCCAGGATGGAGGATGTGTTGAGGCAAGTGCTGAGGAAGGAAAAAAGCTGGGGGTGATTCAGTGTGGGAGGTCAGGCCCCAGAGGATGCATGAGGGCCCTCGGCACCAAAAAAGGAATTGTGAGATTAGCAGAGGAGAGAAGGGGGGATGGAGGGGGTAAAGAGGAAAGTCTTGAGGATGTTCCGGAATTTAAGAAAGTTCTGCTCAAGACAAAAAGCAGGAGGGGGATGCTGCAAGCGATCAACCTCCTGCCCTCTGTTTTACGAAATGCTTTACACTCAAAGAGTTTGTGCCAGAGGAGCGCAGAAGTCCTGAGAGGGACTATTTAGTAAGAGATAGTTAGAAATAGTGTGGCCCCTAGCCCCAAACAGCCTTGTGGATGATACAAAGGAATTTGAATGTAATCCGTGAAGCAACCGGGAGCCAGTGAAGACTTTTTAGGGCAGGAGACATGCAGTCCCTGGGCTTGAGGCCCAGTCTTGCTGCCCTATTCTGGATTAGCTGGAGAGGTCGCAAGGTGGAAGAAGGTAGATTCAGGAGGACACTATTGCAAAAGTCAAGCCTACAGAGAACCAGGGCTCAGGTAACATTGAGCTTCTGGGGGAAGGTGAGAAAATGGAGAATTCCTTTGAGAAGGAAGAGCTGAAAGTGGGACTTCTTGGCAATGTCCTGAGTGTGAGGGAGGAAGGAGAGGGAGGAGTTGAAGGTGACTCCAAGGGTTCTGGCTTCAGAAGAGGGGGCAGGAGGAGAGCCTCTGCAGGAAGGCCAGAGTGAAGGGAAGAAGTCGGGAGCAGGGATCCCAATGTGAAGGATCTCCATTTTGCTGGCATTGAGGCATTGATCATTAGAAGTGCACAATACCTGGATGGCAGATAGGCAGTCAGGGATAATTAGGGGCCCACTCCTACATGCGCCCAGTGAGTGACAATAGCATCTAATCACACACCAAGTATCGTTAAAACAATGAGCTGGTCCTCCACTGGCTGGCATGCCCTTCAAACGGACTTATGCTCCCAGGAAGAGCAGAAATGAGGGAATCCTCATTATCCCAGAAGGGCAACTGCATTTGCCAGTCAGAACTGGCTTCAAGGTGTATTCAGCCTGTTAGGGAGAATTCTCATAAATGTGCTAATGCCCTTCACCTTATAGACCCCCAGCAACTTTGCTGGATTTTGAGGACTTGATTTTTTTACCTAGAAAGAGTGTGAGCCTTTTCTTTCCCACTCTTTCGTGTATTTTGATGTGTGTTTTACTCTTGTGTTTTTTGATTATGGAGTTTTAAGATAACTCCATAGGCATCTTTACATGTGCGTTACAAGGCACCCTCAGTGCAGAGACACAGAGATGTCTTTTGAGACTTCCAAAAGGTTTAAATACATTCACTGGGATAAACTACTGTTTCCCAGAGAATGTAAGGTAAAATTGACTTTACAAGTCTTTTTAAATTCCTAGACCCAGCACACACTATCTTCCTATAGAGTACTGGAGGGGGTAACTAGTATCCCCTGTGTCTAGAAACTCATGTAGCAGTCAAATACTACCCTTTCCTCTTGAAATGGCTGTAGGCAGTGGTTTTACAATGAACTACCATGATTGTTCCAAAACACGAACACCGGTAGCTAAAAAGCACGGGAGACATGTTTTTCAAGATGGCGCCTTAAGCCCCTTTGTTTAAACAGGGCCCGGTCTTCTTTTTTCACCATTTCATTTTGGAAACATCCTTCTAGAGCTTGTATCTGCAGGCCAGAGTAGGTTTGGTCCCTTTGTTTCTATGCCTTTGGCGGGCTTCAGGACTGAAGAGCGCCTCTGGCGCCTGAGTGTCTGGGGTGGGCAGGAAGTGAGGGAGGTGCCAGGAACTCCCTGTGCTTAGTCTCCTAGGAGACCCAAATGCACTGTGGCGTGATTGGCTGGCTGACAGTCCGGCACCCTGCTGGGTGAGTGACAGCTAGGCGGAAATGAATGGGAGAAAACTGTATAAAAGTCAAGTCTCTTGGACTGGAAAGCAGAGTCAACCACTGGAAAGAAAGAACGGAAGAAGAGCTGGAAGAGGACGGCTGCTGCAACTCTGGACTGTTGGTTTGCCGGTGAAGCCCTGCTGCAGGTCCGAATCGCCAAGTTCATCTCGACAGAGAAGCCTTCAAGGACGACTTCTTCTTTTTAGTTGATAGGACCAATCAACTCGTAGGCCACCTGGATACCAATTCCGGAGCTGGTTAGGATTAACCAGGTGGAAGTTCACCAGCTTGTGTGCTTTACACTAGCTACTCGAACCGAAGATCTTCCATTTAGCCAGCTTGTTTGACCTGTCCCCGTGCAGTGCAGGAGTCCCCCGATGTCCTCCCTCTTGTCCCACAACTGATGCTCAAGAACAGTGAGGTCTGCAGGAACTGCCATGAACCAACGTCTTCAGCTGAATCTTTTCTTCATATTAAGGTACTGTGCCAACCCGATTGAGAAAACCTACCTCTCGCGGTGAAAGTTTGTGAAACTTTCCCAACTTGCAGGCCCAATCAGCTTGTGACTCAACATATCATTCTTTTTCGTACAAACTACTTCTGAAAACTGAGGCAGATGGGGAGCAGGTGCAAGTGGATCTAGGTCACCTGGCCTAAGCCCCGTGCACCTGGTGCCTTCCTGTCTCCCGGTCTTTTTCACAACTTAGCAAGCCCCGCCCATCTGGTGCCTATCTGCTTGCCGCTCGTTTTCACCACTTAGAAAGCCCTGCCCACCTGGTGCCTTCCTGCTTGCTGCTCTTTTTCACCACTTAGCAATCCCCGCCCACCTGTTGCCTTCCTACTTGCCACTCTTTTTCCCTACTTAAGGAGCCCTCCAGCCTCTTTGCCTTTGCAGATGGGGAGCAGGTGCAAGTGGATCTAGGTCACCTGGCCTAGGCCCCACCCACCTTCTTAGCCCTGCCTCTTCCTTCCTGCTCTTAACTATTAGATCAAGAGCGTCTTTCACCTGGGTGTCCTAAGCGAAGGGCAGACGAAGAAAAGGGCAATTCCTGTTTGGTCCTGTTCGGACCAGGAGGACCCCGGGCCTGACCCCCTGCTCAGACAGCAGGTAGCATGCACCAAGATGTGTTACTCCCTCTGTCCGCACAGGCCATCCCCACCCCCTCTGGTCCCCCTGTGATGTTCCATTGTGCACCCACCATTCTCGCACACAGGTGTTGCCTGTTTTGCTTGATTCTTCTACCCTGCTCCCCCCTAACCCACGTCAAGCCTACTTCTGCAGTAGTCTGTCCTGATAAATTCTGGTTTCACCATCACTGTCTTGTGGCCAGTGCTGGATTTGACTTTTATGGACTTCCTTCATTCACGGTGCGTCTCCCTTTCTCAACTCTCATGCTGGACTTCCCTTGCATCTTGTACTCATGGTGGCCATGAATCAGGCTGTTCCCATCTTCATCTTGTATCCTGGCTTGCAATATTATGTGTTAGTACTGACTTCTGCAATTGTATTCACTCTCCCCTCTTGCTTCTCCTCTCTTTTGACTGCTAACTCTCTGTTCTCTCCTTCCCTTTCTCCCTTTCCCTATCTCTTCCCCTTACTTTCTTCTATGCACTTACTGTATCAGAATTATCCCTGGACCTAGTATGATATCAACCTCATCTGTCTCCTCCCATCTCCCCTTACTGGTTTTTTCCTCCCACCCCCATCCAGCACTATTTGAAATGTCGTCAGGCCTAGTATGATAGTCGCTTGTTTTTTTCCTCCCCTACATTTCTGCATCCCTCTCCAATACCTTTTGTTTTTCTCCTGCTCGACCAGACATGTTGTCAGGCCTAGTACGGTAGTTACCTGTCTGTTTCCATTTCCTTCCCACTCTCCCCCTTCCTTCCTTAATTATGTCTTAGCTCTTGCACTATCTAAAATGTCGTCAGGCCGAGTACGATAGTTGATCTCACATCCTTACTGTTCATGGCCTGTAAGAATGGCATTGTATTTCCCTGTTCCCTCCCTTGCCTTGAAGCGCTTTGAAACACATTGTGTATTGGCACTATATAAATAAACTATCATATCATATAAATAAGCTATCATAACTTTGGCAAAGACTTTACCGTTTACTACAAGAACTGCTCATTCCCATCCAAGACATTAGCCCATTGACTTTGGCCTAGGCCTATTGAACTGAATCAAGCCCTCTAGTGAACTGAATCTATTTGCACTGCCTAAGAAAGTATTTGTGATCTATTTTATTAACTTGTGCCTTTTTCCTCCTATTTAAAGGAACCTAAGTGCCGTTTTGCTCCGATTTCAGGGGAGCCTTATTTACTCAGAAACATATTGGTTTTGAACTGAAGTATATTTGTGTATGATATTAAGTTGCCTCCTTCTAGTGAATGTTTTCTAAATTATTGGGTTATAAATTAATAAGCGTTTTTACCAAGAAACCTTGAGTGTAATTGTCTACTTGAACCACTGTGATTGTAAGACCTCTGTGTAACTTCTTTTAATGCTCAGATTCCCTCTTGAGATAAGCCTGGCTGCTCAGCTCGATACCAAAAACTGAGTAGTACAGACTTATACCAAAGGTTCCTTTTGCTTACACCTGTAGTCCTAATCGTATCTGGTGGTCCCAGAGGGTACTGCTTTCAATTCTGCCTAACAAGCCCAAAGACAAAAATGTTGTGAAATGAAGAAGCAGGTTAAAAAAGGCCCAAGCCAGGTAAATTGATTTCCACCAAGGGGAGCCTTTTACGCATGGCAAAAATACGACCACCAGCGAAGCCACATGACTAACAGATAGCTAATTGCATATTATAGGTGCTCAGCTAGCTGCCACGAGCCTGTTGCCCAATACTTTTATAAGATGCTCACCCTAGGACAAAATTGGATACTGTGATACCCATGCTCATATGGCTTTATGTGCTACTAAGGGGTGCAGATCAAAAAGGTGGTAGAGCTGCTTGGGTTTAGAAAAAGCCTAATTGCTGGCAAAAATACATTCAGAACACCATAAAAAATATACAATAAGATAGGTGGGCACTAGAGTGTACAATGGGATCCTAAAAATTAATTTCTGACCTAACATAGAAAATCAGTTCTTTAATCCTGGGTACACCACTTTCCAAAATACTGATTAGCACAAGATCACACAATCTGTCTATTCTTCTCTATACAATGTGAGAGCCCTTAGGAACCACATCAACACCAATATGCAGTGCAATATTTTTGTATGTTCTAGTCAGTAGAAAATAGACTTTGAAAACAGAAGTTCAGCATTATAATCACAGAACTCCTTTGGAAACCCTGGACCTGACAGAAACAGGTGCAACAATGTTATCATCAGAGGTTGGAAAGCTATGGCAGCGCCACCTTCCTTGTCTTAAAAGTGGCTCATATATCAAGTCTGAAAGCGAAAATAACTGCAAAGTCCACTTTGGGGCACGAGCTGCACTTCTTGATCTGCTGTTAATAGTTATATCCTGGCGGAAAAAAGTAAATAGAAAGCAAGCTGTGCCTCAGGAAAAATTGACCCGGGAGCCAGAGAGGTACAAATATGCAAATTCAGTGTCTGCAAGGAGGAGACGCATGCAAGTAGAGGAAGTGACGCAGTGATGCAAGGAGTTATGAGATAACTTATGTAGCAAGTATATAGTAGTTTAGGGGGCGAGGTGCCTTGGAGAATAAGGGGACAACCATGGCTGCAGCAGTGGAAAGCACATGTGCAACAAACCCATTTCTCTGCCCTTTCTTTATTTTCACTTCCATTTATAAAGCACCCTTATACTTTATGTGCAACACAGTGTGGAGCAAAACATTAACTTGTAGATTCTACAACGATGCACATCTTTTGTTGTTTTTGGCACATTTAGTTAGGCACATGTATATTATTGTATAGAGGTATTTAGGGCTAGAGCTAGTGTACAAATGGGACTGCATTAAGTATAATGGGTCGAGGTGGCAGTGAGCAAAATATCTGCCATGTTATAGTCGGCCCAGGGTAAATGTGCAAAGCTGCCATTCATTTGCTAAAGGCCACATCTCACAGTAAAAATGAATTTCTGGTGATCACCGAGAAACAGCGAAATAGGCAAGGTCCGGTTAGGATCGCAGTGTGCAATTAACTGTTGCGAGGGAGAAGTTTCTCATGAGCAGGGTAACACCAGCTAGACAACAGGTGCGTGTCCACAAGATAATTGAAGTGTACCATGCTAGACATGTGATGGTCCAGGCAGTGGTCACTATGGCAGAAAAGAATAACATAGGAGAAATTGCTTTTCACAATGGTGTCTCGCAAAGGTTCTTCCAAGTAGAACTGCCACAGCATTAGGAGGGAAGGTGGGAGGTGGCAGATGCATGGGGTGGGAGACAAAGAGGACCAATCAGGAGTTTGGGATGGGGTGTTCCGACACTGCAACACTGTCTTTGACCTTGCTGTGTTCCCTCACAATCGATTGGTCGCGCTGTCTCCAATTTAAGGGTACAATTAGCATAATGTAAAGGATGCCAACCAATTGGATTACCGAGTTCTTTGTCAATCAGCATATTCTGATGTTATTGAGGGGCAGTGGAGGTAGTTTCAGGATGACCTTAAGGGGTTTTATGTTTTGAGTTCCAAAATTGCACTGCCCAATCCCAGTGGTTAATGTATAGGGTTCTTGAGGGGTTAGAGGACATGTTGCCAACCATATTGTTCGATTTTCCCTAAAATGTGCCAACTGTAGAACATTATAATTTGTGGTTCTCCAACGATAAAAATGTAGCACGCCATACGTGGAGTTGAGAATGTGTGTTCCAGTTCCCTTCCACAGAGCTGACTGTTTTTCTCCCAGCTGATTGATTAATAAATCTGTGGTCTTTCCTTCACAGTGTACTCTCCTTTTTGGAATACTTTTGTATTCTTCAAGGATTACCCCTGGGGACAAACTGTCTACAGTGGCAAACATACGTTTGGATATTAGTAACACATAATAACACGAAAAGAGGTGTCCATTCCCAACTATAAGCGACTAAAGTTCCAAATGCCCACCAGTCCATTCAGAAGTTGCAGTTTGTCATATAGAAAATTCAAATGAATAATAGTTATTTAGAAATATAGAAATATTCCAATTCCTATTGTTAACAAACTGGTGGTGAACTATGATACAATACATAAAATTATGCAATTGTCACATCTGGAAACTGTCATATGAAATGGTTTTTCAAAAGAAATAAAGATTACTGGTGTAAGCCGTGATCAATAATGAAGGCCAGTTGAAAATTCTTGATGAAAAAAACAAACTCAGAAGCTGTGATGATGCAAACAAAATATTATTATTGGTGAAAGATGCATTTGTTCGTTCAAACTGTGTTCTGTTATTGTGTTGTGGTATTCATAGAAATGCAAAATCTAAAATAATGGAATGAATTAGACATGGATTGTTTCTTACCTTCACAACGCTCAAAACTGCAGCATAAGAACTGAACTTCATAATTGTAACACTGTCCATCAGTCTGGTTCACATTATAACACGCAAGTCCAGATCCGTCACATTTCACTTTTTGTCTGAGATCGGTTATATTTTTGTCAGGAAACATCTTTGCTCTACATTTAAACTCTCTGGGTTCACTGCAGACTGGGATTCCATTGGCTCTCAGCTCCTCAGGTGTCTCAAAATCTCCATTGCCTTTGGCTGGATTGCTGACATCATGCCAGTCCGACCAGACACAGATTTCATGCACGTAGACACAAGGGGCCTCTGTTGTCACTGTTCATTACAGAGAGAAAGTTAAATTAGGTGACTCAAATAAACAGAACCACCTGTCCATTGAGCATCACTGTAAGTTACAGCCTAACAAAGACTACAGTGTTGCATTTCTTTTCATGTTTACCTGCACCAAAGAGTCGATGAAAAAGTATTACATTCTTGCCCTGAAGCAGTCTTTTCACCCTCCTAAAACATCTCTCTGAACACTAATCATCAAACTCTGAATGTCTTCAATATGCTTCTAACAATGTATTTGTTGCATTTATCAAGACAGAATTTGAAATGCATATATATACACCAAGCTATGATTGTAAAAGTGGACATTTGAAACACTCAAAGGAGGGCACAAAATGCATCAGGAAAATTGCTCATGGTGTCGATTTATATGCTGAGTCTGTGATTAACAATGTGTTATTATAAAACCTACTCCACCAAGAGGAAGGGAAACAGTCCAGTGCTAGCCAGTATTTGTGCTTGTATCTGAATAACAATCTGAAATGTACCTCTTGAGAGAAGAATCCAAAGAGCCACGAAGATGAATCAAAAGATCATCACTGCCAGCCTTTACAAGAGAGGAAGAAGAAACCATGTACAGTCAATAACCAGGACTGAAGCAATGAACTGGGATAGAAGTCCGGAAGGTGAGCCTTAGGCAGAGTGTGAAGAGTGTGTGGAATGGGTTTCCGGGAACAGAGAGACTAAATGGGGGCTACACCTTTGACCGGTGCCCACCAATTGGCAAGTGAATTCATTCTGGGGATGAGCGAGAGAGTTGTGGTCTGGGTTTGGATGTGATGCTATGTGAGCAAGTATGATCTATGTTGCAGTATTGAGCTAGTCCTATGCCTGCAAGACCTTACATTGTCCAGCACAGGCATTTTGTATTAATTTTTTTTTGCATTTGTTAGGCACTTAACAGTAAGTCAATTCTGTCTCAAAACACCCACAAGCTATACTGCCTTTGTTGGTAGTGAGCTGGAACCTGGGCTGGCTTAGTGAGCTGACCCACTTCTGGAACAGCGGATCATACCTAGTAATGGGAAAACAATTCAAATAAAGGTGATGTGCATTAATCTGACCGGGGCTCAAGGATTAAATGGGCCTAAGAATGTGATGATGGTCAAGATTTAAGAATTCAATGAAATGCTGGACAGGGGGCTTTGTCAGGGGTAAGACCGGAGAGACGTGTGGTTTTATATAACCATTTATACTCAGAGCTTTTGAATAGGACTGATTTAATTTCCAAACTAAAAGAATTGGAGCTATGAAGATAATTTGCAAGAAGTAGTTCTACTGTACCGTTGTCTATCTGGAGAATGTATATTTTCTTCTCATTTCTTCTCTTAAACACCAGCTCTTCAAGCAAAGTCTGCAAGTAGGAACCTGCAGCCCCAAATGTGAATACCTTGCTGATATGTTATCACACCCGTTTGTTCTACCTCCCTATGTGTTTTGATTTTCTCAATTGGATTCAATTCTACTCTGCACAATTTTCAACACTGTGCTCACATCGTAAGTGATCAGGTGCTGAGATGTGGAACACATGCACATTTTAATCATTATGTTTAATAAAGAGAAGCTCTGGGATTTATTGGGAAACAGGTTTGCTATAATGTGAAGTATTTGATGAAATTGATGAATGATATTTAATGGTTACATTTTCAATCCTTTGTTCACAAAGAGAGGCAGGTCTGGATCAACTGATGTTACCCAGGGTAATCCAGACGTGGATCCTTTGCTCACCGTGCTTAGAGAGGCACATGTTCACCTCACTGGTGAGGCCCAACAAAGCCAAAACCGTTGTCTGGGGTTGCTGTTGGTACACTGTTGGTACACTTGCAGCATTTCGGTGCATGCCTGTCCAAGTGGGTGGGACCAGACTGATATGCAAATGGAAATGTCTCTGCTGTGACCACCCTGAATGAACACTGTCCCAAAAAACAGGTTATTTGGTGGTGTTCTTTCTCGGTAGAGTGGCTCCCAGACCTCTATTTGTATGTTAAGAACTTGGGGTTTTACATTACGTTACCCAGGTCTATCTAGAGGCAGACCCCTTACTCACTGTGATTAGATAGTAACAGCTTCATCTCACTGATGAGGCCCAACAAGGAAAACCATGTGCCTTGGGTTGCTGTTGGTACTCTTGTTCAGAGGAGAGTTGCCTAGTATTTCAGTGCTGGACTTCCCAAGTCGGTGGAACCAGAGTGATATGCAAATGGTAATGTCTCCTCTATGAAAGGTAAAGTGAGCTAACAAGTGGTTGTAGAACCTCACAAGTGGGCACCTTCCCAAAGAACAGGTCATTTGCCTATGTTAGTTCTCAGTTGAGGGGCTCACAGACCTCTTTTTGTGGTTCTCTTTACAGTGTCAGCACACACACATCAGCCACTGCTTATGCACTACCAGCCATGCACACACCATAACTACAAGTATATATGTGCATATATACCAAACCCCACTATCACCACTTCAATTACCATAACTTACTCCATGACCACACACACACACACACACACAGATCCTTCAAACAAGACTTCCACACCTGTAGCTGAAGTCATCTCCTACAACATCTGCTCCCACTAACTTAATAACAACCATAATCATTCCCAGAAATATTATCATGGACATTATCACACACACTGCCAAACAGACCATCACATGCAGCCTCCAGAAATGCATTCATATACATTGCACAGCACAGACTCAAAACTAAACAAATGTACCAACAGACACTACCCTTACTGCAAGTAACACTACACTGACTGCAAATCAAATTTCACTGCCTGACTCACAAACACAGATACACCTATCACACCAACACCATTACCATTTGAGAAGAATGTCATGTCACGTCCTCAATCTTGCCCTCCTCCCGACACTTACCCGGCACCATCCATTCCCATACCCACCACCTACACCAACGGGGAAGACACGGCAGGCGGGATGTCAGAGGGGACAGAACCACCTCCTTCCGCCCATTTCCGTGTTGGCGCTTGCCCTGGCGCCTCATCCATGCCCGACGGCTCCGGGGTCGTCGGCTCCAGCTCCCTCGCATGGGAGAACCCGATCGCGTCTCGCTCAGACGAGCACGTGACTAGTCACGGGTTCGTCGTCTGTAGCCGACGCCGGTGTCCACATTGGACAAACACCAATCACTGATGGCGTCCGGCCTCACGTGACGCTCCTGTGCGGTCACGTGCCCTGTCACGTGATCTACCTTTCCTTCAAAAGGAGCCGAGAGGAAATACTCAGCGCTTCACAACTGTTTCTACAGAGACCTGTTCAGCGTTACCTTTTTTCGTCTAGCTACAGTTTGGAACTCGACCGCGGAACGTTACTTGGACTTGTCTTGGATTTCCCTTTGGATTCAACATATCTTCTGGACCCTTGGAACTCTTGACCCCGCTTTCTGGCCCTGGAATTGCTCTGGATTACCCTTTTGTTTTGACAAACTACGAACCACACAATTCCTGTCTATCACGCTTTGCCTCCTGAGTCATTTGGGGTTCACCACCTGGACCTTGGATTGACTTGCTATCTGGTCACGCTCTGGCTGCAGGTGTGAGTTGGAGGAACTTCAGTATATCCCAGCCTGCTGTTGGTCTTCCCTTGTTGTCTATTCAGGTTTCCCACCGATTCTATCATCCCCAGGGTAAGCTTTGTCATTTTTTCCTTGTCTGCTTGCACTGCCATTCTTGTTCAAAGTATACCTGATTCTAACCTTTGCCTTACAGCACTCAGGGGTCCTTCCGGTGTTCCCGGTATCTGACTGACGACGCCACTCATCACCTGTGGCCTCAAAGATTGCTAGGGCAGTATATTTTTCCTGCCCGAGCGGTACTTGGGGACGGAGGTAGTTTATAGCTGCACGACCATCAAAGCGGATCATCAAGATCAGAACAGACTGTGAAGCCTCTTGGTCGTCCAGCTATGGACACCTCAGCCGGGGACCCCTTGACGGCTTTAATGCAGGCAGTGACAGCACTCAGGGCCGACATGGCAACCGCTACTGCAACCCTACGCGCTGACATGACCGCTGCCACCACCGCATTACACCACCGCCTCGACACGGTACTAAGTGCACGCCATCCCTTACCCGCAGAAGCTGAGTTTGATGAAGCCATTCCTCCCCAAAACCCTCCTCCTGTCATACCCCCTTCCTCCCCGGCCGCCCCTGTGGTGATCCAAAACCCTTTTCCTTTAGCTGCTCCCGAAAGATACCAGGGCGACCCAAAGAAATACTGCACTTTCATCAATCACTGTAAACTTCATTTCATGTGTCGTCCTCAGGCTTTTCCCGATTCCGTATCAAAAGCAGCCTTTCTTCTCTCCCATCTATCTGGGGTAGCCGCCACATGGGCCAATCCGTTGCTGGAAAACAACCACCCTGCGTTGTACAATTTTGAGTTACTGACCCAAGAGATGGCAAAAGTATTCGACACCCGGCACAAAGCACAGTCTAGAGACATGGAACTCCTGGATCTCACGCAGGGTCGGTCAACCCTCATAGAGTACATCACCAGGTTCAATCAGTTGTCTGCTGAGACCCACTGGCCAGAAAATAAAAAGGCTGTGGTGTATTACCGGGGTTTATCCGGGGTCATGAAAGATGCCTTATCTGTAGTGCCTACGCTTCCCACAGTATATGCTGATTTGGTGGACTTAACGTTACAAGTCGATGCCAGACGATCGGAGCGACGGGGGGAAGGTCCATCCTCGTTCCCACTCCCATCCACGGCCAATGCTACTCCCGAACCCATGCACATAGGCGGGATCCGCAGCCCTATCTCACATGTCGAACGAGAGCGCAGGAGAACGGAAAATGCCTGTTTTTACTGTGGTCTCATCGGGCATTTTGTAAAAGAGTGTCCTCGCCGCCCAAAAAACAGAAACCCGGGTTTTCAGAAGGCTCGCCCCTAAGATCAGAGGTGGGAGCGAGTACTATTCGGAATACCTCTGAACTTACTTTCGGTCCTGTGCGACCCATTATAGTTCAGGCCTTTCTGAACCACGCTACAGGTTCTCACGCAGTGTTAATAGTGATAGACTCAGGTGCTACAGGCTGCTTCATCGACATAGCCTTGGCCGGTTCACTGGACCTGCCTTTGGTCACGAAGAAATGTCCCGAACCGGTCCAGGCGGTGGATGGTACTTCTCTTGCCTCTGGTCCGATCCAGCAACAGACAGCTCCCTTAGAGCTGATCATTCAGGAAAACCACAAAGAGACGATCTCATTTGATCACATTGCCACCCCTCATTTTGGGGTAATATTGGGCATTCCTTGGCTAAGGTTACACAATCCCCTCATCAACTGGGGGACGGGTCAGGTTTCATTTGAATCCGAAACATGTCAACACTACTGCCTACTGGCAACGCCTCAGTTCTCCAGTCCCGCGGGAATCCTGGGTAGCGTCATATCCTTGGCTATAGGGGACAGCACTGACCACCATGATACACACACAGTAGGGGCTGTCACGGGTGGGATGCCTGCGGTTTACCACGATTTCCAGGCGGTATTCGACAAAAGGTCTTCAGAGGGCCTACCTCCGCATCGACCTTACGACTGTCCTATCGACCTGATTCCTGGCGCATCTATTCCGAAGGGTCGTATCTACTCCCTGACTCAGGTGGAAGAACGGATCTTGCAGGAGTATATCCAACAGGCTTTACGGCTAGGTCATATTCGTCCATCGACCTCTCCGGCTGCAAGCCCTATATTCTTCGTTCCGAAGAAAGAAGGGGACCTCCGTCCCTGTGTCGATTATAGGCGCTTGAATACCGTCACAGTGAAGAACCGCTACCCCCATACCTCTGATCACTCCGTTGCTGGACAAACTCACCCATGCTACGATATACACCAAACTCGACCTCCGCGGGGCATACAATCTTATTCGCATGCGTGACGGTGATGAATGGAAAACGGCCTTCTGCTCACGACAAGGCCTATTCGAGTACACTGTCATGCCTTTTGGTCTATGTAATGCCCCGGCTACCTTCCAGCACTTCATGGACGACGTTTTCAACGATATCTTGAACACTTATGTAGTTGTTTACCTAGACGACATACTGGTTTTCTCCGCCTCCCTTGATGAACACATAACACATGTCAGGGAAGTATTGTCGCGACTACAAAACAACGCCCTTTACGCCAAGGCCGAGAAATGTTCGTTCCATACCGATCAAGTCGAATTCCTGGGGTTCCATATCACGCCCATGGGGCTATCCATGAATCAAACCAAGGTTCGGGCGATTGATGAATGGCCGATTCCGACCAATCTCAAGCAGCTGCAGTCATTCCTAGGATTCGCGAACTTTTATCAGAGATTCATATCAGGGTTTTCTTCGGTTGCGGCTCCACTCACTGCACTCACTAGCCCTTCTGTCCCCTATGTATGGTCCACGGCTCAGCAATCTGCTTTCGATACACTGAAAACCCTGTTCACCACCGCTCTGGTATTACAGCACCCTGACCCCGACCTTCCGTATATTCTCGAAGCAGATGCCTCTTCCTATGCATTAGGTGCGGTGGTATCCCAGTCCTGTCCTACCACCAACCGTTTGCATCCAGTAGCATTCCACTCCCGCAAGTTCACGACTACCGAACTACACTACACGGTTACAGAAAAGGAACTGCTGGCTATTAAGGATGCACTACAGGTCTGGAGACACCACCTTCTAGGTGCCAAATATCAAACCATAGTGTCTTCTGATCATAAAAATCTCCAGGACCTTGCTTCCTTGAAATGCACAAACAGTCGCCAGGTTAGGTGGCATCTTTTCATTGCCGCGTATGATTTTGTGGTCAAACACAGGCCCGGTGTTGGACACGGTAAAGCCGATGCCCTGTCCCGTTCACCTGGGGGTGAGACCATTCCCTCTTTTCCGGACACCCTGTTGGGAAAAAATCATGTAGTCTGTTTATGCACGCCGACTCCCTCCTTGTTGTCAACTATCCGCCAATGGGCCTCTCAGTACCCGCAGTCACTGGCGGAATGGGACCCGGTCATGCGAGATGGGCTGCCTTTCGTACATGGGGGAAAACTCCTTCTACCCACAAGTGAAACCCGGAATCAAGCGCTGACCTGGTCCCACGATGCTGCCATCAACGGTCACCCCGGACAACTTCGCACCTTAGACCTCCTTAAGCGTTGGTGCTGGTGGCCTACGATGAAGCGTGACGTACAAGACTATGTCAATACCTGTGCGGTGTGTGCCCAGGGCAAATCGCACAGGGGTCGGCCCTTGGGTCTTCTCCTTCCTCTCCCGATACCTCCACGACCTTGGCATACGATCTCCATGGACTTGGTCACTGATCTCCCCCGCACTCATGGGTTTGACACTATTTGGGTCATAGTTGACTCATATACCAAGTTTGCACGTTTTATACCTATTTTGGTGTCCCATACAGAGAGGATGCACAAATGGCACAAGCACTGACCCAAACTGGCACAACCACTTACTGCCTGCCTGGGTCAACTGCAATGAGGTGCACCATGGGGAAAGTTTGCATGTTGGTGCACATGCAACTAGAACACAACCACATGCATAAACTATTTGCAGGCCCACACTGTAAAATCACAAGCATGACAGCACACAGAAAGGAGCAAACAAACAAACATGTCCAACACCACTCACACAAGCACTGCACCTCGCAGCACAAACACAACACACACAACCAATGCATTGAAAAAAGCTGGTAACAACACATACACAACCAACAAACATGCACTCCCCTCCCAAGAGAAAACATATTTTCTGTCAGGATGATGCTAGCACTTCTGTCCCTCGCGCAACAATTAACTTGAAACATCTGGAAAATAGTGTAATGTGTTTATGCCCAATCACCAGACTAAAATAAAGTGAAAACACTACATATGAGATAGTTACATCGGGTGCCTGCCACCCAAAATTCAAATATGTTGAATAAGAACATGTTTTATGAATTATAACTGTGAATATATTTCACGTTACTCCTTAATCATGTTACTCTCGCACCTCACATTTAACAGCATCAGTAAGTTTCTGTTGGTTACTATTGATTTTAGTTGTTATGCTTGTAAAAATATAAAGGATTAAAATTATATATTTTTCTTCATAATTGTGTTTGAACCAAAAATAAATACGATAAAAAACACCACTGTGTGTTGTCTTACAATTAAAATGTGTCTACAATTTGAAAAAGCCTGTCTATGTGTATTTCCTCTAACATGTCCAAACAACAAAACCCGTATTAAGATGACACAACAAAACAAATCAATGGGGAAAACATTTTTAAAGACACATACGCTGACATGCGACTTACTTTATATTGTAGAAGGTAAGTTAAAATTCCAGCAACACAAGTTTTGTTTCAGCATCGAGTAGGTTGTAATGAGATACAAACTCAAATTTCTATGGGAGCTTTTCTATTGTTTTCACACTTTACTTGTATTGCAAACACGCACAGATGTGCTATTTAATTGGAGCTGTAGGTGGGGCGTTCTTTCATTTGGAAATGCCCCACTTCAGTGCCAATTGAAGCACTTTGCTTGTGTATAAGCGGTTTACAAATGAACAATTACAATTACAATTGCCTAAAACGTTAGGCCTAAGAAAGGCACTGCTGATAACAAAAGGAAAGTAGTTCTGCAGACCATAACTCTGTTCATTGTCTACATTTCGTCCTGCTCGTAACATCCCTGAAGGTCAGCAGATGCCATTAAGAATGACCAAGAGTTTTAGAGGGAGCGGCCTGGAGCTCAATTATCCCAATGGTGCTGCACCCATGCATCCAGTTGCCTTTCTAAGCATTTAAGCTGTGACAGAGTCACATGGCAACAGAGTGCACTGTCAGAAACTGGCCACATTGGTCTCAAGGACAGCTTCACATTCCTGAAGTCAAGTAACAAGCATGAAAGAGAGGGACCTGGACCACATGTACACTTACAACATGACAATAACGCACAATAAATCCAGGGGCAGCTCGTCCATAATCGGTGAGGGGGTACCGACCCACCAAATCCCTTGCCTATCATGGAGGAGCCAAACAAACCCAGGAGCCCTCCCTGAGCTGCTTGTTGCTTGTTGTAGCAGAGGGTCCCTTTACCAGACGTCCTTACCGTGTTACGCAAGCAAACCTTGTAATGCGGAGGTAGGGGGTTAATAGGGCCGGCAGCTCTACCGGCCCCGTTAACCCCCTATCGCCAGCTTCGTAATGACCCCCAATGTGTGTTGTATAATGCAGCATTTTAACACAATATCAAAAAACATTTCTCAGGGGGTAAACCCTCTGAACCTGTTATGGTAGGCCTAGTCTTCCTCGCTACGCTTTGGCGCTCTGCCATATTTGTATATCTTCTCTTGTTCTCTTCAATGGAGACGCTAATTATTTTCATACTTCAGTTCATATTTTTAATAACAACATTCTTTCAGTTTTATATTGACCATGTAACTCATTTAGTGATAAATATTTGTATATTTATTTATTTTATACATATATTTTCCAACTAACTTGTTTAATACGTATCACTCTTCAGGGTTTGACCTGTATTACTGCTGGAAAACTGATTAGTTATGAAATCAAATTGTTTTACTTAAAGAGGGTGTTTTTCTGTTCAAAAGTGCCAGAGCCAGGGATAAAAATACAATTAAAGAGTCACAAAGTAGGTGAACAAGGGTATATTTTACAGCAGTACATGGGTTTTAGAAGCACTGGGTAAATGAATGAGATCTTTTTAAAGAAAAAAAAGAGAAAAATTAATGTTTTCTTATAGACCATAGTCAGTCATTCGTTCTGTAAATTCCCTTGAGCTCTGCCTCCTGGTGATCTATTGACATACGTTATCTGGGACTTCAGAGTCCCCTGCACCTTTTTCTTGTCTTGGTTGATGCTTTTCGCTTTCGTTATCTGAGTCAGAATGCTGAGATTCTAGGTGGCCATTCAAACCAGGTGGGTCTGAATGGCCATGGCTTCCTTCAACGGGTACAAGGCTTTTCCAGATCTGCATGGGCCTGGTGACCATCTGGTAAGACTCCCAGGGTAATGACAATCAACTCTGCTGTCCTTCCCAGATGTTTTTGGTTGGCCTGCATGCCCTGGCATGGCTCCACTAACCAAACCCGCAAGTGGATTAACTGTCATCTTGGCACTAACACTGCTTCTGAGTTGGTCGCCACGGGTCTCTGCCTCCACATCTGCCACTCCTACTCGCACTGAACCATCAATAAATATGTGTTGACTGAAGCCAGCAGGACCCTGCATTCATAGTTCCCTTACAGATTCAGCTGTATGTGCTTGCCTCTCTTGACCATAAGGAATATTAAACACAAATCCTTCTGTTTCCATTGCTTTGTTTGCTTTATTTCGGGAACTCATTCATTTAGCAGGTATTGCCATGCTACTGAACTTTTAATGGGGATGGATGTTTGGGAAGCCCAGAGCTTGTTGGCAAACCCAGAGCATGCAAAATGTTTCTATTTATAAGGATGATACGTGATAGGTCTACAGGATGTTGGTATGAAGACCATAGGTTAGAGAGGGTAATAGGAACTTGTGGGACTTTGCATTTACCTTTTTCAGGCCGTACATCATGTTATGGGTTATGGGTCGTGGCACCATCTCCCCATACTCTCCTCTGCCTCATCTTCTAACCGCAAACATGGGTCTTTCTCACATAATATAATATGATAAGTAATTTATAATGCACCTGAACACAACCGTTTTTAGGCACAACAAGACAGGGGGGGCAGAAGTAGTACAAAACAACGATCTTACAAGACCTTGTGTCATTCAGATTGCGCAAGTGCAGGGAAGAGGGAGGAGAGAAGTGCCAGAGGGGCTGTAGGGAATGCAGGTGACTCAATAAGTGCTGCTGGAGGGTGGCTCATAAGTGTAGAGAGATAAGGGACTGTAGGGTTGCAGATACAGACCCTTAAGTGCTGAGTGAACCCGGAGGCAGTGTGAGGGCAACTGAACATGCAGGAGCCTGGCCCGAGTTTCAGTGGGTGGCCAGGTGATCAGTGTGCAGAGCAGTCAGGGACATTAGCAGGGGCGAGGACGAAATAAAGTGGAAGCAAAAAGGAAGGTCTTGAGTTGCTTCCAGAACCAGGGGTTGTTCTGCTCAAGTTTGAGTGAGACATGGGTGCTTTGAGAGAAACTGATGTGGCTTAGGGGAGCCTGAAGGAGAGCTGGGTATCATCTGCATAACACTGAAAGTTAGAGCAGAATGTCATGATGTGGTGGGCAAGAGGTGCCAGGTAGTGGTTGAAATGCCAGGGAGAAAGGTTAGACCCCTGGGCAACACCCAGATACCAACAACGCCACTCCTAACCACATACACCCCATTCTACCATTACAAAAAGTGCCATCACCTACCATCCGCAAAACTAAGATCCCACACAACCACCCCAAGGTTAACATACCTTCACTGAAATGTGCTCTGCTCAATGCACTCTCTACGACCGCCCACACCCTAGATATCTATAAACTCGTGACTTCTCACATCTTAGACATCTGGGAAACATGGCTTCCCAAAGCTTGCGGCACAGGACTACATCTAGCCATCCCCCCTAGGTTACACAATTTGTTTCAAAGACAGACTCTAACACCAGAGGAGGAGGAGTAGCTCTACTGGCCAAATACTTCCTCTGCATAAAACCCTTCGACACCTCCCTAGAAAAGAAATGGAGACATCCTCTCACTCAAATTCACCAACTCTCCCATCAGCACCATCACTATCCACAACAGCTAGCGCCCACCAGGCCTGGAACTCAACTTTGAAGAAAACCTTTTCCATATGATTGGTGACAATATCAAGGCCTTCTCTCAAATCATCATCCTAGGCGACCTCAACCTAGGCCTCAATGATCCTGCCAACCCACAGGCTCCTTCCATATCCAACTCAATGAAAGCACTGAACTTTCAATAACTGATCCATGAACCTACTCACTCAAAGGGTCACACCCTGGACTGGATCACAGTCCTCATCTTCCAGATCACCACCAAAACAAACACCCTATGCCCGGGACAGACCACCACATAATCACCTTCTCCATCTTGCAAAAAAAAGATACAACGTCATTTCATTGCCGGATATTTTTTCGTGGGGTTTTTAACCGTGGATTTTATTTTGAAAAAAATCATTTAATTTTTTGGGGGGTTAAAATAATTATATAAATTGGGTGTACGGGGATCTAAAACAAATTAAAGGGGATGGTAACCCCACAAAAATAAAAAAATAAAAAATTCAATGAGTTTTTTCAAAAGAAAATCTGTGGTAAAAAAACCAGCGAAAAAACATCCTGCGATGAATTGACATGAAACCAAAAAAAACACCACCCAAATCCTAACCCCTTCCCTAACCCGTAGCCCACACAAGCTCACCAAAAAACACATCATGCCACTGCTGTCTATACCTACATTGGAACACAAAGCCTGCACTCCTATTCCTAGATGCCAATATTGCCAGTTCTTCTCAATGCTGTCCATCTTAACTGCATACCCCTGCACCCCTTAATATTCCCAGTTTCATACCTTTGTCTATAACTATTGCTATGTGGAAACGTGGCTCTTCCCTGGCCTCTAACGGTGCTACAAACCAATGCAAATGCATAAACAATAGTAGCACCGCTTATGAACTTTTTACCATTATTGTAAACGTATATGGACCTAATTATGTGTTAATTATTGTGGTAAATGTTCAATGGTAATTCTGATACAATTTTGTTTGCATTAACAGAATTACCAGCAGTTTCGCTGCAGCGATGAATTCTGAGTTTGACAATGAAATGGAGAATTTAAACTTAGCTTAATGCTGGAGGTCAATCGCCCACTTCATTGTAAAAAGGGGCAGATGTACTGTTAGAACAAGCAACTGTTTTGCTGCACCGCTGAATCTGACCTTGAAATGGAGGAGCTTGAGCTAAGTAATCTACTTCAATGTAAAAAAGGTCAGATTTTCCATGGGTGGAATTACTGCCTGAGGTAAATCTAGCAAATCCCCAAAGAATTCCTGTTGACTCCAAAAATGGAAATAAATACTGCCATGCTGGCACTCTAAATCTAGCATTACATCCACACAGTGGCTGTAGCAGAATTTGGCAGTATTTCCACTTAAATACGTTAATAATACTGCTATATTCTGCATATCCACTTGCCCCACCATAACCCCATTTATTATATAAATAATCCCCCAAAAATTATTGGACACAAAAAAATTTACTTTTTAAATTTGACAAGTCAGTTTCCTTAAGTTATTCCTCATTTAATAAATATTTTAATGAATTCACGTATTTGTAAACTTTTGTTCATAAAAAGCAAGATGTTAGCAATTTTATCTAATTTCCCCCCTTGTTTGCTACAGTAAAACATTGCCATTAGGGCTTTTCTTCATTCAAATTTCGTGGTGATAGCTTTATTAACTCTTTTTCTTCATTTTTATATAATGCTATTATTGTTCGGTGTTGTTCATTACAACAAGCAATACACATAATTGCAATAATGCCAACTCAAAAACACTGAGTGAAACATATTTTAAAATGATTATACCAGATTTCAGATAGCACTTCACGCCACCATCCTCTCCAATCTGAGCCCTTTGATTGCAGGTGTTTTTCTTACTTAATTCAATGGTGCTCCATTTAACGTAAGATATGCCATCTCATTTTACTCAAGCTCTTAATTTGGTGGCAGGGAGCTGTTAAGGCTCACCCAATATGAGCCTCTATGTGTATACAAGATTGTTAGGTAGCAACTTGTGAGAAAATATCTGTGTCAATATCTGGCATGAACCTAATGCTAGGTATTGTAGAAGGTGTTCAAGCAAATCGCTCAGTAGGTTTAAGCTTCACAGTGAATATGTTATGGGATATGTAAACCTGTGCTTCAAATTCATAGTCAGTGGAAATGATGTGATTGTCAACCCCCACCTCCTAAGGGGGCTCAACAGTAGCAGGGCCACCCTGCATAATCCCTTTGGGCATACATCCAGACACATGTCATGCCATAGTTGACTTTGGGTGTTAGGGGGTGGGTGGAGGGTGGTTGTGGGTGTAGTGTGTAGTACTGGGGTGTTTGGGGGCATGGGAGTCGGTTGGGGGAGGTGGAGGGCCGGTGGGGGCGTGGATTGTTGAATCATGTTGTACTTAATTTCTCACGAATGCACCAGTTGTGTAACAAACATCACATGAGTGGACATTGCTGATTTTTTGTATGTCAATTTATTGCTTCATGGTGATTCGTGCACATGTGCCCCCACAACCAGTGCCCACAGTACACAACACATGGCACCCTCTGCATTAAAGTACATCAGAATGATTGGTCTACGACCATTTTGCGCACTGCGCGACCCTCACAAGTTTCGCGTCCTGGCCTATGTCCTACTTCTACTCCTTCCTCTCCTTCTACTTCACCAGGTGGTGGCAGCTCCACATCAGGTGGCAGGGGTATGTTCCGCCGGATGCACATGTTATGTAGCATTACACATGCCGTGATGATCTTGCCCACCTTCTCAGGCTCGTATATGAGTGCCCCTCCCGACCTGCTGATGCAGCAAAACTGTGCCTTCAAAAGGCCAAACGTCTGCTCAATGACCACACGTGTACGTGTATGTGCACGATTGAAGTCCTCCTCGTGCCTGTTCTGCGGGTTCCTGACAGGGGTGAGTAGCCACGGCTTCAGGGGATATCCAGCTTCACCTACATGGGAGCAGAAGGAGGTATGTCTGAGGATGAGGCTCAGTTGACAGGTGTGCTCAGCCTGTACATCATTCAAGTTCATATGCACTCATCATTGGCATCCACATCCACATGACTGTCAGCCCTGTACAGTGAATGCCAATCCATAGAGGGATCCTTGTGTGACATACACGACCTAGGGTCCTAGGATTTTAAAGCACCAGGCAATGTATGTCTTGTCTAGGGGCATTTTGCATGCAAATGTGAGGGCTGTGTGTCGGCGGATGACTTAAGAAACTACCATTCCCCCCAATCCATCTGCACCCATGGCCCAGAGGGCATTCCCCTAGCATAGGCATGTACCTCCCCCCCAATCCATCTACCCCCATGGCCCAGAGGGCATTCCCCTAGCATATGCATGTATCTCCCCCCCAATCCATCTGCTCCCATGGCCCAGAGGGCAGACTTACCCAACAGCCAGTCACTTTGTACAATGTCTCCTTCCATGTAGCGGGGTAGTGAGCAGTTCCGCAGCACCATGGCATTATGCGTGGATCCTGGATATCTGGTTGTAACGCTCACCTGGCTCCCACGGAGGCTCTGGTCTAGTCTGAGTTGCTGTGGCCTCTTCAAGCGTGATGCGCAGAATTCGGACCACTGATTGAACTGGACCCCCAAATCTTGCTTGTCTGGCCCGTGGGAATATCCTTCTGCAGATGAGAAAGGGAATTAACTGTCTGCTGAATAATGTGCTTGCTCCCCCCTTTCCCCCTTCGTTCTCCTCTGACTTCCTCCAAAACCCCTGGTTTAAGCTCACCTTATGGTTTGGAAGGATGAACTCTCCATCCTGCTTCTGGTGCAGGTGCGCGCGTTCGTCCAGTTACTTCACTGGTTTTCAGAATGGCGCTGGCAAATCCACTTGACTTTACTGAGCGATACGCCGTAAGTATGAAGATGCAAAAGTTCAAGTGTGAGCCTCCTTTTATGTTGTCTTTTTCTGTCCTTTATTTCAGGTGCAGAACAAAGGCGATGCGTTGAGGGGTTAAATTGCCGGGGTAAAATCAGGTGAGTCAGTGATGAGGGCGACCCCTCTAAATGTCTTTATAATTCCCCAGTAATGTCTTTTGTCCTTTCCCCATAGGGGCCGGGGTGCGGTACCTGCCAGAGATGTGGCGCCGACCCAAGATGTGGAATGGCTCACCAAGAATAGCCGGTAAGTAATATGGCTGAAAATCTGGCCTTCCTCTTGTGTTCTCTTGCTCACCTTTTGTCTCTTCTTCTCTCCCTTAGGTGCGGTGCAGAGATGTGGTGACTGGAACTGAGAGCCGCGATGGAGCCGGGCGGCGTCTTGGGAACAGGTGAGTGAAGCGCGGCGCTGCAGCGAGCAACGCGGTGCTTTTAAATGGAAGTCTTCCTTCAGGAATGCTGGCGTGAAGATTCCGGATGCAGGTAAGAAGGTTGAAATAGTTCTTGGTTTTCACCTTTCTCTTCTCTTATTCCCTTACAGGTGTTCCAGGTTCGAGGCGGGCGTGGCTGGAGTCCAGGTGCAGGAGCAGACACGGTGAGCGTTCAGCTGCTGGGATGCAGAACAACGCGAAGCACGTGTGGCTGTCCGGGTGTGGCTTAAATAGCCTTGGAAGAAGTTCCAGGTGAGTATCCTTCCACAGCCCCACCCAAGTAACAAAATAGTTCCTTCAGAAAAATAGTCCCTCCTAAGCCTCATTTGGCTTGGTTCTTCATGCAGCATGGTCTGCATCAGGTGAGTGTGCAGCATGGTCTGCTTCAGGTAAGTGCACCAAACACTTCCCTTTATGAGCCTGGCACCTATGGCGCCAGGACTGATGTTCAACATGAGCCTGGCGCCAACGGCGCCAGGACAGAGTCCAAAGAGCCCCTATAAAGGGCCGCTGGGCTTTTCCCCGGGGGCGTGATACCTGCTTCCGGGGGTGCTGGGCCTGGCCTGGTGCTCCGGGGGTAGGCATCATGACACTGGTACAGCAGTGTGTTATTATCTGGCTGGCATCACACACCATCTGCACATTGATGGAATGGTATAGCTTCTGATTGCGGAACACCGCCTCCACGGCATGTGGGACTACCAACTCTACATGGGTACAGTCGAGGGCACCAATTACATTGGGCATGCCTGACAGTGCATGGAATGCTAGTTTGGTGGCATTTGCCTCCTGTGGTGTCCTTGGTAAAGATATGTAGGCATTTGCGTGCTTCAGTAGTGCATCCAGCACTGGGTTTAACACAACAGAGAAGCCTGATTGGGACATGCCATGCATTTGGCCCACTGTGTGTTGATAAGTGCCTGTGGCCAGGAAGTGGAGCACAGATGTCACCTTCAGCAAAGGGGGGATGGCTGTGCGGATGTTGATCAGGCTGACCAAGTCATCCTGTATTAATTCCACTATGTTGGTGATGGTGTCTCTGTCCAGGCCGTACAGGGTGTGGATCTGTGCTGGGGTTAAATCAAACGGGTTGGCCCTTATACGTTGGATTGCTGGCTGTCTGCGGGGAGCGACTGCCTGCACTGGTGGGATTTGCTGGGCATGTCTCACACTCCTTCGCCTCCGGCGTCTCCTCTGTGTTTCCTGTTGTACTGCCTGCTCAAGGAGTAGCAGTGCAGGCATGTCCTCCAGGCCCAGTATGGCAAGAACAAGTGGTAGCATTTTGCCTTGGAGGGGGTTGTGGTGTGTGGGTGTGCTCCTTTTGTGCACAAAACAAAGCACTTACCTGGTCAAGCAGCGCTTCGATCACTCATTACTCCGGAATATCACCGCATCCTGTACAAAGAGAAGAGAACACAGGTTAGCAATTAACACCAATAAACAGCGCAGCCCTCTGCGCATCAATAACTCACCATGGTCTTCGCCCTGTGAAAACAAAAAGAGACATTGTTAGGGAACAGTGTAGTGGAGCAAGACGCAGAGAAGACAGAGAAAACAGAGGGAAAGAAAGAGACAGAATAAAGACGGAAAAGACATTATAACTCACCTGGAAGACAGCAAGCAGAGTCAGAGTCACAGCCAGTATGAACCCGACGTAAGGGCACACGGACCAGTGAAGCAACTAGGTCCACGGAATGCCTGCATCAACCATGCGCCCCTGCACAGAGACGCAGGACGGAGAGTTCAACACACAAAAACATAAGGTGAGCAATAACCCCAGGGTAAGGGATTTGGACCAGAGGGAGGTGGAAGCCCACCCATCACAGAACCAGTATCTTAACCCTCCATTCTCCTGTTATAGGAGCTACCCAATGTCTGGCGCATAACCAAGCAGAGAGGGGTCCGGGATAGAGCTTAGACCTCCATCCAGTATCATGTGGTGCCCCCGTGGATACCAGAGTGTAACATAGTGGCAATCTTCAGGGAAGCCGCTGATGACATATGGAAAACAGTGGGGTATCCAGGAGTCAACACCTATGACATAGCACACAATGGCGCACCATTTGCAAACTGGCGAGCGGCCGTATGGCAAGCTCTAAGTACACAGTATACTTACACGTCAGACATTATTGCGATTATGGCATGCAAAATGGGGGAAGACAAAAACCCCTTACACTACATTCAGACGATTCAAGAGCTTTGTCACTTTGAAACGTGAGAACCATGGGACAAAACAGTAGCATTATTCTGCTACATATTATGCCAAGGGTTGCCAGAACAGGTGCAAAAGCAACTCAAGAAATTAGTGGGGATGGAGGTGAAGCCTAGGTCAGAAATACAGCTCATGATAGTACATTATTGTCGTCTACTACAAGAGAACGTGAGGAAAAGCAAAAGGAAAGGAAGCAGGAGGAGGCGAAGTTGGTATAAAGGAAGCTATCAAAATATGCAATGGAAGCAGCAGTATTGATGAGCACCAGAGAACAAGGGGCCACCACAGATGCAGTAAGCACCACCAAACACTGGGGGATGATTCATGGGGTGGGGGAATGAGCAGCATGGGTTATATGGAAAAGGGGGGCCCCCCAGAGGATGTGGTTACGGGGACCAGATGCAGCAGAATCAAAGGGGATTCCCAGGTGGTTTCGAGGATATGTCCCACAAATGAGGCAGAGCCCAGAGGGATTTTCTGGGGGCTTCTGAGAGCAGGGGACAGAACCACCCCAATTCTGGGTGTACAGGCAGATAGGACACATCTCGACAATCTGCAGAAGCAAGGGAGGGATGGAACAGAATAGCAGGGGGAACACAACAAGTTTTACATGCAAGACCAGACCCACCGCCAAGGACAGGCACCCGAAAGCATACCCTCAGACACATCAGCCAATGACCAGGCATCACAAATGGAAGCACCTATGCAGTAGGTATTCGCAAACCACAGCTGCCACAGATGCAAGGTAACACACAACACACTTACACAACACAGCAAATACTTCAGATGCAGAACAGCACACAAACAAACAATGTGACAATGGCACACACAGACTCCATGACAGCCACTCCCATTAGGAAACTGGGGGCGTCACTGTGGTGGGGGGCAACCCATTTCTGGGGAATGGGATGTCCTTATACCCTCAATAGGACAGCCAACAGACAGACTTGATGTGTTCCATCCTATCGATTACAAACATCCCTGCAGAGGAACCACGTGTAGAGCCATCAATGCTCAAGGATTCTCTGAGGTGACGAAAGTGGTTCCTTTTACAGATGATATTGCACTTTCAATAGAGGAGAATGATCTTTCCTTGCCCCCTACTTTATTCCTGAGAGACACCTGTAAACATACTGGGGAGAGACATCAAGAGCAGACTTAACATGACCATTTCATTCACTGACAAGGGGATAGTATGCTCCACACCAGGGATACACATTCTCAATGCGAGGGAAATTGTTCAAGCTTATTGTGGACGAAGGGTACAGAAGGGGGTGCCAATGGACGAGGAGCTTTTCCAACAAGGGACAGACATTACAGGAGAACATGCCTTCCAGGGTTCCTGGGGAAAATGTGGCGCCTTCCAAATGAGTACCTATTCAGTTCAGAGATACCATTAGACAAGGAGGAAGTAACGATAATGCCACTAGAATTAGAGACAGTACATGTCTATATATAAATAAAAAGTGGAAACATAACACAAGACTTCCTCAAGGGTACTGTGAATCACCTTCCATATTCAACAGCACCCTCAAAATGGACCTTGGCAACGCACAGATGGAAAGCACGGTTATACAGTACATAGATGACATATTGCTCTGTAGCAAGACAGAATAACAGTGTAGAAATTACTCAGTGCACATTCTGGCAGTTTTAGTAGATAAGGGATACAAAGTGGACAAGGCCATACTACTATATTGCTAGACAGAAGTGTTATACATTGAACTGATTATCTCTCAAAATGACAGACGAGTGACACCAGAGAGGGCGGAGGCAATACACAGGACATCAAAACCCACAACAGTCAGAGAGATGCAGCAGTTCTTGGGACTATGTAATTATTGAATGGCATGGGTATTTGATTACAGCACGTATAAAGGCCCTTTATTAATGCTTTTGACAAGCTGAAGAAAGTAATATGCACAGCACCAGTATTAGGGATCACAAACTATCAAAAGGTATACTTTCTGTTCTCACACTCCGATGGAGTAGTGATGACAGCAGTAGTGACACAGAAGACTATATTAGGGCACAAGCCACTAGATTATTACAGTGGGAAATTAGACCCATTAATGGGAGGACACTATCCATGCGAACAAGCCTTGGCTGAAGCCTCATTGCATTGGAAAAATCAGTGCATATTACCATGGGATGCAGCACCACTCTCTACGTGTAGCATGCTCTCTTTGCAATAATGGAAAGACCAAAGAGCACCCTGACAACACAGAGAGCCTTGGGGTATGAGGTTTTCTATATAACGTAGCTCTCAAAATAGTGAGATGCAGACTTGTCAACCTGGTGACATTTCTCTACGACACTTTAGAGAAGAGTGACTATGCATATGACTTACAGAAAACCTAGATGAATTCAGCGACACTCACAAGGTACAGGAGGAGGCACTGAGGAGGAGATGTGCTTTACATTGACGGGTCTTCAACAATTGACCAGATGAGTCAGGAAGGAGATAATGGGACCGCAGTTGTGAGGGTGAAAGAGGACGGAACAAGTGAGGTAGTGAGAAGCTCATGACTACCATCACATTATTCAGCATAAGATGCAGAATTAGTGGCCTTAATATTGGAGCACAACATGGGGAAGGAAGTGACAACGTATTCAGTTTCAGCTTATGTGACATCCACAGTGCATTCTGAGCTGTCACATTGGATGATGAGGGGTTTCAGACGTGCTGATGGGCCATCAGTACAGCATATACTCCTATTGGGCAAATTGGTAGATGTCATACATCTCCCAGAGTGACTAGCAATCGTGAAATGCCAAGAACAAAGAAAAGGATAGGATCCGATCTCAAGGGGAAATGAAGTAGCAGAAGTGAAGGCAAAATGAGCCGCCTACTTTGGGGACATTTTAGAAATGGAGGCTTTGCCACATGCATGAGATTATGCAAGAACTATGATACTGAAAGAGGGGTATAACATATAACTAGTGGCATAGATTATGGAGCTGCAGGGAGCTGCATCCAGGGAGGAAAAGGAACGATGGCTTCGGAGGGGATGAACTGCATCTCCAACAGATGCCCTATGGTAGCGAAACAACACAGGGCAAGTGGCCATGCCACTTGCATTATTGAACACAGCACTGAGACAATTGCATTATCCAACCCATACGGGGAAGGAGGTGCTTTCCGCCATGTTGAAGAAACATGGATCTGTCCTAACTTGGCGGAATACAGGGCCAAATTCATGGTTGTTTGATACGTAAACAGTACACAGCAAGGTCTTACATTAAGGGTAGTTAACAGGAGCCATACCTCACCCAGTGGGCCCATTCCAACACTTCCACGTCGACTATCTTGACATGATCCAAGTCTACCAAGGGTACCACTATATGATAATGGTTGTATGTCCATTCTCCCATTGGATCGAATCCGGTCCTTTTTTTATACTGATGCCCTTAAATAAAGTGGCAAAATTCATGGTCCAGGAAGTATTCCCATGATGGGGCATGTGTGGGGTCTGACAATGACCTTCACTTCGCTAATGAGATGTTTCAGCACATTACAACTTTGCTGGGAGTCCAACACAAATTCTCCTGTGTATATCACCCACAAGTGAACGGGGTTGAATGCCTCAAAGGCTTGCTTATAGAAGCTATAGCCGAGACTAAAAAGAGTTTGTACAATGGTTGGTTGCACTGCATACCCCTAGCCCTGTTTGCACTGCAGAATAAGCCAGGGTCTGACCTCCATTTAGCCCCACATGAGGTGGTAAAAGGACAGCGCATGCGACTTCCCCTGGCCCCTCCTACTAGAGCAGTGAAAAATGCTGAGTGTGTAGTAAATGTATTGGGTCAGGAAATGTATCAATGTACGACTTCCTTGATTGCTAGTGCCTCTTTCATTTGCCACCAGCTGCAATGACACCAGGAGAGGCCTGAAGCCAGTGCAGAAGAAGACAATGTTGAGAGCCAAGAGAACTTACTTAAGCAGCCACCCATATACCCAGGAGACCAGGTTCTCCTCAGGACCTTTTCCAGAAGGTGAAATTGACCCAGGTTCACAAACCGTTGAAACAGTGACTGAAAGAGCTGTCAAATTAATTGGAAAGAGCATTTGGAATCATTTAGGCAACATCAAACCCTACAAAGCTGTGGCCTCACCTGGCAATGACATCGACAGAGCCAACGATCCTCAACAAGAAGAGCAAAGGCGAGAGTCTTGGCGCAGGTGGTTCTCAGGGACCCTAAACTATTGTTGCTGGTGAGGAGGATGAAGGGACAATGATGTTCTACGAGAATCTGTCTCTATATGCCACCACTGCATTGATCAAAAGAAATATAGCTAAACTATGGGGCTCGGAAACAACCCCGTAATACACACGGTGGGTCACGGATGTAAACATTTGCATAGCAATGGAACAGAGGGTGTACACGGCCAGAGGATGCCCAGGGAAAGGCCAAAAAATCTGTCAGAAATGGGAAAATACCCAATAATCTGTTACTCAAAGACTGTAGTGTAACCTAAATAGGGGATGTGGTAATGAAGTTAAGAATATATTGTGTTCATGGTAAATGCTTTCTTTGGATCAGAATGCAATTTTAATTTGTTGTTGGCTGACTCCTTCTGAGTCTAGGTTTATATGTTGTAACAAGCAATGTGAAAATCAATAAAATGTGTTATAAAAAAAAACAAGAAGAGCAAAGGGACAATTTGGAAGCAGCACTGCCGAGCAGAGGACACCAAATGGTTACTCATTAACAGGCAGCAGAGTTAGAGCAACAACTTCCCATACATACAGAGTGAGGGTATGTTATTTTGCTTTCAACATATACATTTATCATTAAAGTGTGACTGTTCTTATTGCATTTCTTCCATGCTGCCCACTTATCAACCTGATACCTTCCAAGGCCAATTTCTCCAATTTATCAGAAGATCCAACAGATCCAGAGCACGACCTCCTAATGTGTATTATCATGTCTTCATAGTATATTTGACCCAAGCTTACCCACAACTAGAAAGACGAATCCCATCTACCTTGTATCTAGTTCTGCTGCTGTATCCTCTACTAACATTCCCACAACTCTAGCAGGTGGATTGACCATGTCAGGTGGACAGGAGAGAACTGCAAGCACGATAAGGAGAGGTAAGCACAGTTATGACAAAGAAATGGGAGTGTTAGATCTATATCTCACTGACACTGCTCGAGTGTCTAACAATATGTGGTACAATCACCTGACTATGACTAAGTAGGTAAAGAAATCACTGCAGAGAGTTGCTATGTCTGCTCACTAATACCCTATGCCACAAGTGCTTCCAGAACGTGTATAGCAACCGAAATACCAGCAGCAAGAGCACAATGCCTTATGTACCTATCCATGTTCACAACCCAAGGAAGTTTCCAAGGGAAAACAGCAACATTAAGATGGATGTCTCAGGCAACGTTCCCCTATGAAGACAGTGATATAAAGACTCTTGACAAGATGAACAATTACTGACAACTAGACCAAGCTATATAATACATAACTAATGGCCCATAGAAAGGATAGACAAAAACAATAACACTGAAATAATTACTCTGCTTGAAGAAGGGGTGGTCAAAGAAATAGGAGGATAACCAGGATGTTGGGAAAGACCACAGATGCTTGTGTATGGCCAAGTATGCACAGCAGAAGTATGGAAAGAGGGAGTTGTAAGAAGCAAAGCACACACCCTAGTACAAGTACCAGTGAACACAGTGCAAGGAGAAAACAACAAGTGCCTGAAGGAATGGAATGCAGGCACTATGTTGCTCACCTGGGTAGACAATGAAGCTGGACCAATGCCTATAATACTAATGAAGAAACCAGCATTATGTTACCAGAATTAAGGTGCAGTTAAGGTTGGAGATACTACAGAGTGTAGGTCCACAGAGAAGCATCCAGCAATGAAGGTCAGCACAGCAGTACCAATGGACCATTATTGGGCATGTGGATCCAAGACATAAGAGAAGCTTCCACACAGCTGGTGTGGAGTTTGCTCATTGGTGCACCGAAATATGCCAGCACTGGTAGTGTCACAGAAGGATTTGAAGATAGATTGCTTCCCTAAAATGGATACTAATAAGAGGAAGAAGAGATCAATAGAAGGGGAAGAAAAGGGAAGAAAGAAACAGTCAGTAGAAATGAGTAGAGTGAAAAGAGACAACTATTTCACATCAGTATCAGAAGGATCACTAGACGATGTATTCCCCTGAGCATCGGTTGTTCAACAGGACAGAGATGTTTTTCACATCAGTAGTTTCAGCTGTCCAGACATACACAAACGTAAAATGGTAACAGATAACCAGATGGGAGCTGATGCAGACAATAAATTCTACAGTAAATGGCTTAAATGCGATAAAAGAAGAGCTCCGAGCATTAAGGTTAATGGCACTCCAAAACAGCGATGTTCTAGAGCAATAAAAGGAGTTTGCGCCAAGATTGGGATTTTCTGTTGCATGTTCCGACCTGCCAGTGGCGGAAAACACAGCACACTGACCGAAGCAGTGACACAATTATCGAAGATGCACACCAAGATGGAAGAAGAAGCCAAAGGGACAGGAAAGGACCAGAGCTGGTTGTTATGTATATGGTCTTGGATGCGATCATGATTAGCAGACGGACTGAAAGTATTACTAGGAGCATTATTACTAGTACTAGTGGGAATGTGTGTGGTGAAGATCTGCATTACACAATGTTGTAAAAGTGTTAGTGGATGTGAACACGAAGAACAAAAGGGCACGATAGTGGTAGAAATAATAGCCTTAGGGCCAGGATAAAGGAATGTCCACTGCTACCGACTTAGATGATAACATTTGACAATCCATTCGACAATAACGCATACTGGGGGACATGGGTATGGTGCAACCCAGAAGGAGATTGCAGATATATGACCTGGAGTTTCGATGGCCATGCAAATTACTATTTACATCTTGGAGGATTAACAAATATATGGCTTCCAAAACCAAGAGTGACAAAGTATGGAGGGTTGGTCGACATGTCGACCAGAGTGGGGACTGAAGAGAGGGTCCCAGGAATTCCCGTCGGCATCTCCATGAACATGACAGCCCAAAGAGTCAAGAATGCACAAAGTCACTCACTATTCAGACAGTCCCCGGGAGCACCAGTGACTGAGACATTTGCAGAGAGATATTCTCTCAGGCCACCATTCAAACCTTATCCAGTGAATGTCTTCATTGATACAGGTGCCTCAACAGTGGTTATAGACCCAAACGCCATGATGGGTGATATTGACTGATGCCAAGAAACCACTGCGTTGATGTCATTGGGGACACTACGATATAGTCACGTTAGTCATGAAGTACACTCGAACCATGCACAATTTTACAAAAACACACTTGTGTACAAGAAGAGCATGCTTACACAGTTCTGTAGATAGAGGACAGATACATAATAATACTGTCAAAGACTGATTATTTTTATCATAAGCCAAGTGCAGAAATGCTTAATGCAAGGCAACCAAGAAATGCAGAGCAAGCATGGAGATGCTTATGGCAACTAAATCTATAGAATTACAGGATCACATAAGGAGACTGGCAGGACCAAATATGACTAACCTATAGGAAAATTAGCACTATATAAGTAACTAGAAATTATATTATAAGTCTAATGAAAATCCCATAAGGTGTCATGATGCCTACCCCCGGAGCACCAGGCCAGACCCAGCACCCCCGGGAGCAGGCATCATGCCCCCGGGTAAAAGCCCAGCGGCCCCTTATAGGGGCTCTTTGGACTCTGTCCTGGCGCCTTTGGCGCCAGGCTCATGTTGGACATCAGTCCTGGCGCCATAGGCGCCAGGCTCATAAAGGAAGGTGTTTGGTGCACTTACCTGATGCAGACCATGCTGCAAGATTCAGGCCTCCTTGAGACCTGAAAGGGACTATTTTTTCATTGGGACTATTTTACCACTCGGGCGTGGCCAGGGAAGGATACTTGCCTGGAACTACTTTGGGGGCTATTTAAACCACGCCCAGAAAGTAGCTCACGCTTCGCGTTGTTCTGCATCCAAGCAGCTGAACGCTCACCGTGTCTGCTCCTACATCTGGTCTCCAGCCACGCCCGCCTCGATCCTGGAACACCTGTAAGGAAAGAAGTGAAGAGAAAGGTGAAAACCAAGAATTTTATCAAACTTCTTACCTGCATCCGGAACCTTCATGCCAGCGTTCCTGAGAAAAGACTTTCACTTAAAAGCACTGCGTTGCTCGCTTCAGCGCCGTGCTTCACTTACCTGTCCTCGGGAGTTCTTCTGGCTCCACCGTGACTGTCTGCACCGGTCGCCACATCTCTGCGCCTAGGGGAGAGAAGAAGAGACAAAAGGTGAACAGAAGGAACATATGCCTTCTGTTGGTGGACCATTCCTTATTTCGGGTTGGCGCCGCTTCGTTGGCAGGTACCGCACCCCGACCCCTATGGGGAAAGGACAAAAGACATTACTGGAGGAATATAAAGACATAAAGAGGGATCGCCCCCATCGCTAACTCACCTGAGTTTACCATGGGCAATTCAATCCCTCAACGCATCGCCTTCATTCTGCACCTGAAATAAAGGACAGATCACAGGTTAGGAAGGCAATAGAAAAGGAGGCTCAGCACTTGAACTTTTGTAATCTTCATACTTACGGCATTCCGCTCGGAAAAGTCAAGTGGATTTTGCCAGCGCCATTCTGAAAACCAGTGAAGTAACTGGACAATCACGCGCCCCTGCACCAGAAGCAGGATGGAGAGTTCATCCTTTCAAACCATAAGGTGAGCTTCAACCAGGGATTTCGGAGGAAGTTAGAGAAGAACGAAGGGGGGGAAGGGGCGAGCAAAGCACACTATTCTGCAGACTGTTAATCCCCTTTCTCATCTGCAGAAGGATATTCCTACGGGCTAGACAAGCACGATTTGATGGTCCTGTTCAGACGGTGTTCCGAGTTCTGCGCATCACGCTCGAAGAGGCCACAGCAACCCAGACTAGACCAGCGCCTCCGTGGGAGTCAGGTGAGCGTTACATAAGGCCACAAGTCTCAGGACAAGAGACGAGGGGAGCAGAACTTGGCTGCACAGGTCGGATTGCCATGGCTCACAGCCAAGGTCAGAGACAAATAGCACATTCCAAACCTAAAATGACAAGAGGACAGCTGCAGAAAAACAGAAAAACTTCTCATCATTTCAGACCAAAAGAGCTTAATTTTGTAGTCCTCAACCACATGATGCGGCCGAGCTAGACAGTGGTCATTCACTGCAGTGGGAAGACGAACTGTCCTCAGCAACCCAAGCATGAAGTGAAACATGAACAAGTTAACAACATTGCAACATGGAGAGCACTCTCACAGGCAAAAGTGGTGTTGCTAACAGATAAATTGGCAACACAGTCATTCACATCACCTTGAAGGGATCTATGTGATCACTGCTCCCCCGTAACTGCGACGGCTGAAAATGCTGACACCAGTTAAGGCGTGGCGCAGTGATCATATGGATCACTGTGCACGCTTCCCCTGGCCTGCATTAACTCTCTCCAACGTCCAACTACACTTACCTTTAGGGCGACACACGCAGAAGTGTGCCGCCTGCACTCTGTGATCCCTGCAGTGTCAGGTCCTCCCACTAACGTGGGTCGGAGCTGACGCCACAGGGTGCTTTTCTTTTTGCTCTTTTGTTTCTTACTTGTCCCTCGCTTTCCGAAATGGTACGTGGGGGACTCCCCCACAACCCCCGTCCCCCATTACAGCGTGCAGGTAGAGCGGGGGACACACCCGCAGCCCACGCTCTGCATCGGCGCAGTAAATGTCAACCTATTTTGTACGCCTCCAAAGTCGCAGTGACTGCTGGGGTGCACAAATGAGGGTGTCATTTTGGTACAATACCCCTTGAAGAGGTGCTCCAGTTCCAGCCAATCAGAGGACAGCAACCTGGAGGTGGATGGCAGGGGCAAGGGCCAATCCCTGCAACCCTGCAACCCTGCAACAATGTAATAGATAGTTTTGCAGGGAAAGGGCAGGCCAGCCAACTGACATCTAAGGGCCAAATGAGTAATATATATAAGGGAAATCCATGGTGTATACCACTCCAAGCACCCAGTGAGTACATGTGATAGGTTTTTCAGGGAGGGCCAAGGGCTTGACGACATTCTGCATCAAAAAGGGTTGACACGATTGTGGGAATAGTGACTGGAGATTTTTGAATGTCCTGCATGATCCCTGTCGGTTTTTGTAATAAATGGCAGTTCTAACTAGCCCTTGGCTGAATCCTCTGTTTCTTCTGGTGGCAGGGTAGTTGGGCCCTTGGTAGCTGAACTGGTGAACTCCTAATACCCCCCAGACATCTGGCATACCAGACCTCACCAACGACCCTCAACCATAATATGATTCTTCAGAAATGTCCCTGGTATAATCCAATTGTCTTGAGGCTGTGGGATAGAAGGTCAGCCTGCTCAGTCAAACACAGAAGAACAGCAAGTAGCAGGTGAAATGGAAGGAAGCAGGATGACAATTGCCATATTTACAGTATCCATGTTCATAGACCTACGTTGTATGTCTGTGATAGTAAGGAAATATTCTGCGTCTGAGGGTGAGAATGGGATCTGTGCCCCATCCTGTATGTTGGAATGTGATTCCACTCCACTTGAGGTGCCTGCACTTACTCCAGCCCCTGGTACAGTGAACCCAGTTGCCGGAGAAGTACAGCAGGCACATTACTCCAACCTCCCTACCTTACAAAGCCAGTTTCTTCTGTACAGCTAATGGGAAGCTTCCACCTCTACCGTCACTCTAGTGCTGGTGAACAAGTACTGAATTGTGGGCATGTCAGAACCATGAACCCTGAGTCATCCAAAATTGCAAGCCAACTAATTGTACTCCCATCATCAACCATCCCGATGCACAAAGTGGTCCAATGCCGGGGAAAAGTCCATTCTCCAGCAGGAACTGAGAACAAATATGATATTAAGGAAAGGATAAAGAAAAGACATTGGCCTGCCTCCACAGAGACAGTAACAAATTAGAGGAGATCCTGTTGGGGGTGATCCTCATCCCATCCCCACCTCGGTGGAGGGCCCAGGGTCTCTGCAATCATGGCAAATGATAGTATTCAAGATACTGTGAGTTCCTGTCCTATAAGATGGAAGCATCACATGATGGGGACTGGATAGAGAGATAGGAACAAGGACATGATGTTTATGTTGGAGTAAGTACTTTGAGATGGATAAGTGGGTGTAGAGGTAACACGGCTTTTGGATACATGATTGTCAGGCAGTGCATGCATAGTGTGAGTAGTGTGAGTAGGACGAGTGGCTCTAGGGGTAATGTAGGCTTGCGGTTTATGACTGTCAGAGAGTGTCTTGATACTGTGAGTACCTTGAGGAGGAAGAGTAGGAGTGCAAGTAATGGAGATTATTGATAAGTAATCTGCCCATTCCTTCTGTATGATTCTGTCATGCAAATCCCTTTTTAGCACTTCCCAACGTGGCATAATGCTCTTCCACAGTGCTATCTGGTAATGGGCTGGGAGTGTGTGTGTGGGTGTGGCTCCCACAACAGAAGTTCCTATTCACTGTTGTATTCTGTGTGGGATCTCTACTGGGAATCAGCTGCCTGCGCAATGCATCTTGGCGCAAACTCCTTTTATTGCTCTAGAACATCGCTGTTTTGGAGTGCCATTAATGCATTGTGTTTGCCACACAATATTATCGATATATCTTTCTGCTATATTAGCACTGTTTTTGTTAATTAGGCCCTTAATGTGTTACATTGTTCAGTACATACATTAACTCAATCTGTAATACACCCAACTTCTTGTAATGTCCAAGCATCACAGTATTCAACCTACTCGCTAGGACCATGTTTGCTAAGTAAACATGCCTCCGTAACAAATTTGATTGCAGCGTTGTCAATGAAATTTACATGGTACCCCGCTTATATTCACCAGCATAATATGGAAATTGACAAAAGACAGTAAAAAATAAAATCATTGTATAATTCACAAATATTTAACTTGACTATGTGGGTGACAACTGTAATGCTATTCATGTATCTTTATATCATTATTTTTACACAGTGCTGTCCCTTGAACACAATGGGTGATGGGAATGGTAGTTTATTTCAGAACGTAGATCTGTGAATGGTTTGCTATTTATGTATGTATTCATTTTATTGTTTAATGATCGGAACTAGCGTTTGGGCTGGCATCTTTCAACAGTCACCCAGTACTGAGCATCTTTTGGAATTAGACCTTGTCAGGTTGTGTTGAAAAACCCACATGTTGAGTGCTCTGCTGAAATGGAGAATTGTGGGAGCATTCCGATCCCATACTGTGATCGAGTTCCAGGGGTTGGGTGCATAATTAGAGAAAGATTGTTTGCAGGTCCTCTCTTTGTTACCTCAAGGCTCTTTACAAACTAAAAAGATCCAACAAAAATGTCTCTTCAATATTGTTGCAGAAAACATGACAAACATTGACAGAAATCGAACCAAAGTAGAAAACACTAAGGGCCTAATCCACAGACGCGTTTTATAATGGCAAAGCCCAATTGGAAAACGCTCTGTGAATCAGCGCCTAAATGTACAAGTATGTGCATTATTAATTTGATCTCAAAACTGTACTCCACGATGCTCATGAATACACGTATTCGAACTCTTACTGACTCATCATTTCACTTGATTGCATCTCACAAAAAATAGCATTTTATGACAATCCATATTATCTTTCACATTTTACTATTGAGATTATTGAGATTATGCAAGCAGTGTAGCAATGGACAGCTTCACAGGACAAAAACAAGAGATATTTATCAACAGCAAATGTTGTCAGTAAGATATGAATTACGTATTATATTCTTCATGTTCGTACTTTGGATTATACAGTTTTAAGCACAAATGGTTTGATCCAGAGACATGTACATCCATGTTACCGTTCAAGTTTACTAGTGAGGTTGGATTTGCTTGAATGGTTGTCAAATTGTTATGCATCTATATTGTAGAGACAAGTAGGGGACTTGTCCATTTTTGGTTATCACATAGGTGGTAAAACAATCAAGGATATAGGGTTGATGCTAGTCTTTGGGGCTTATTTTCCCATCTGACACACTGAGCCCCTTCCCTTTACTCACAAATAAGCTCAGAAGATCCTATTTGGGCAAACTACAAATTAGCTGAATTGTTAAAGATTCAGTCAAACTACACTTTTCTGAGCTTCCTTCAATGATCGGGCATGCAGGCTTCAGCACGTTTGCATGTTATATATGGCTTCATATAATCCTACCGATTTTATAAAGCACTTGTGGTTGGAGTTTGTGATCCGTCTTGTAGCAGATCAATGTGGCTGCAAGTTTAGGAAGAGATATAAAACACAAATCGGATTTACTTCAGTAAACAATCAACAATGAAAGAGGAATTAGCTAAGGCAGAGGGAGATGATTGAAATAGCTCAGACTGGTTATTTGTTTATTGTTCTAGAAGTTATTGGAGGCGGGAGATCAGATATATAAGCATGTGATATTTCTTGTCTGACAGTGACTATTTAGGAAGGGGAAATCCCACAGTTTGGAGGCAGAATTCATGTTGTGGCTGTAATTTACAGTCCAAAATAGATACAATCATTGCATGACTACAGAACAGAGACATTGGGCAAAATAAGACAATTTTGGATGATTAACAGGAATGCCGTCGAATCTCATAAGAATTTGCGATGATGAGGAATCCTGAATATGACATTCAATTATCATCAGAAGATCGCAAATGTGGAATATCAAATCCGGTTCACAACTCATTCTCCCCATCTTCAATGGTGGAGAAGTGTGAGTTGAGTGTGATAATAATTGCTACTTTCATATAGCAGGGACATCTCATATCTATGTGTTGCTTATTTATAATAGATTGCTGCAGGTAATCATGGCACTGCTCAATGTATCAGTCTTGCATTGCTTTCTGATGGAATCATGTGGAGTGGTGGTCAGATGTGCTATGTTGTCCCCTTCTCCTGAAAGGCAGTGGGGAGGGAGAAATGTGGCTCTGCAACTTAAAAAGTATCTCTGCGCGTGGTCTAACACATACACATAAACAAGAAATACATAGAGAACATCAGTAAAAAAAAGACCAGAGGAAATGCATAAGAGAAAAGAATACAGAATCCCTTAAATGGAAAGAAAAAGAGAAGGTAGGGCACACTAAAGATTGGGGGAGTCCAGACACAAGGAAACTAACTGGCCGTCTGTGAAACAGAAAGGTATCCTAAAGCTCATCTGCCCCTATGCCAAAACCTATTCAACCTGTACACTTGCCAACGAAGTTGCCTCATGAACCCTGACCTACACATGGGGAGTCCATTGCAGACTTTACTTCATAAACACTGCCAATAGATTTGTTTTGGGCTTCCCATGCCACGCTCGCCTACACTCCCAGAGACTCACTGGAACAATCACTCCTGTTACACTATGCTCTATATGCACAGCTATCATATACAGATCCCCTTCATCTGTACGGCCCCTACTCTTGAACACTGTCATTGTCGCAAGCCCTCAAGCCTGTATGTGTAACATATCCTTCTCTTGAAATGTTGTTATAATACTGTACAAGCAATTACAATCTTTGCAATTCCACCTATGTCTACGCGATACTAAAGTTGCTGCTGTATGGGTTCTACCGCACACCTGATTGCTCCCAATGTTCTGAGTCAATCCAGCTCATCACCATCACCCACCCTGGGATGGTGCCACTGCGCCTGCATTGCAATTTAAACTGCCTATTCCAGTCCATTGTTTCTACTCTGATCACCAGACTATCCTTAAAACTGGAATGGCCTTAATACTGGACTTTTCAATGATTTCTGTACACTGCATCGAGTCTGCAGGCTGCTGTGCCTGCACACCTCCAATCCCCCACTTGTCCCAATAGCTTATGCTATTTTTTTAATTTTTTTTTATTGTTTAATCAAAACAGATTTTTACAATACAATACTTTCTTGAAAATTCCTAATAGATCAATGATTATGTAAATGTTGCAGTTTCATTTGCAAGTTTTTTGTGCGTGACTTGTTGCTTGTTGACAGACGTTGCCATTAAGTAGATTTTGCCAGGTAGTTTTATCGCCTCCAATGAGCCGACACCACCATATATTTTCTTCATGTAGGATGTCAAAACCAAGTACTGCTGTCTGCTGGATGCGGTGGCAGGACATACCATAAGTAGATGTCTTATAGTCTCTTTCATGGGATATATGGTGTTATCGCAGAATCTACAGCCGTTTGTTTGGGCTTGTCCTCTGATGTATAGTATCTCATTTGTTTTTAATAGATTAAGTCGTGCTCGTAGGATTACATTTCGAGCCTGTTTGTTCTGAAATTGTTTTATAAAACTTTGCAACTCATTTCTTTTCAGAGTGTTGGGTGGCAAATGAGAGGTGAGCTGTAATATGGCAGTCATATCTATTGTCTTTACCCAGTCTGCATCTTTAATTTTTGTAGAACTTTACATGGGTTACCAATAAGTTCTTCTTCGTCTGATGCAATTTCGTGCAGCACCGCAAGATTTTCTTCTTGCCATGCCATCAACATGACACAGCTTTTGGTGTCCGTTTCGCGTTTTATCATGTTCAATATCTTGTTGCTGCTGTCCATTCTGGTCTTTCTGAAAAGCATGATGGTATTGCAGATCACTGTGCATTCTAATGACTGGAAACTTAGTTCCCGACGAATGGCTGCCCCAGATGTAGAATTGGGTAATTTCCATACTTTACTACAGAACAAGGCCTCCAGTTTTGCCCATATTCGCTTAGGGATCGCAGGCATAGCTTCGGTCCCATGTGTGACCGCCGGCACAACCTTCATTTTATAGAAGTTTAGTGTTGGCACGAGTGAGTACTTTCCGAATTTGCAATCGATGGCCTTTGCTTGTGCCGCTAATTTGTTCATCTTCGCGTACTGTTCAGATTGCATTGCGGTTTCTTGACATGAGCTATCCAGGAGTACTCCAAGATATTAAACGCGTTCACAATCTCGATTTTTGTTTGACCCAGCTGCTAGTAAAAATTGCTAGGTTTTTTGTTATGATTTTGAAAGATCATCATTTTTGTTTTACGTATGTTGATTTCTAAATGGTTGTTCACGGCATACTGTTGTAAAGCGTTGAGTTTGTGTTGTAGCCCTATTTGCATCTGATCAAATATGGTAAGGTCATCAGCATACAGAAGGTGACCAATTTCCTCTGCTCCAATTTTCGGCGGAAAAGCTCTTACTGTTTTCACAATTTCTTGCATATCGCCGATATAGGTCAAAAAAAGAGCGGAAGCCAGCGGACACCCCTGTTTCACTCCACGTGTGCTGTTGACTTCAGCTGACAATTCGCCTTCACGACTGAGTCGCACTCATATTGTGGTGTTACGATGAAGAGCTTGTATCGGTGCCAAGATATCTTCAGGGCAATTACACTCCTTTAACTTCTTCCATAGGAGTGGTCTCTCTACTCGATCGAAAGCTTGCGTGAAGTCGATGAAGACTACGAATAAACTGCACTTGTTTTGCAGGGCTTTACTTTTTAGTATGTTACAAGCCAGGATGTTACACGTGGTGCCTGCATTTTTTTAAAGCCGGCTTGGAAGTCGTCATTACATTTTACTGAAGAAGCCCACACTTGAAATCTCTTCAATAATAGTGAGGCATATACCTTGCCTATGACGTCTAATAGGGCTATAGGACGGAAGTTCATTGGATCTGTTAAATTACCTTTTTTGTAAATCGGTATGATTATCGCTTTTGTCCATGACTTGGGTATTGATCTAGATTTGGTGCAGCGATGAAAGATGGCGCTCATGAGGCTGGCCCATTCCGTTGGATATGTTTTCAATTCGGCATTAGAGATGCCTTCTGGGCCTGGTGCTCTTGGATATTTTAACCTCTTAATTATGTCTAGAATGTCCTCTTTGTTTTCTAGGTTGACCCAATTTGCTGCTTGCAATTGTTGCTCGCTACTGTTTTCCGTTTTCGTTGCTTTGAAGAATTCAAAGTGCTTTTACACGTATGTTGACTGATGTTATTCAAAATTTGATTGTCTGAAGTTTTTCCTGTGTCTCTTACTAGGGTCCAAAATTCACTGCTGTTGTTCGAGATGAGTGCTTTTGTGATTTGTTCTGCATCAGCCTGATACAATTTGTGTCTATGCGTCCTCACCCATGCTTTCTACCTTGTCTTAATGTCTTTAATAATTTCGGGCACTTCTGCTGGCGTGTTCTTGTGTGCACCTCGTAACGCTCTTCTATATTCACGTCTTCTTTAAATTAACTCTTTGTTATATACATGTTTTGTGTCCCATTTTGTTGCATTCCCACTTCTTTTTTTACAACACTTGTGCGGGATCAGCAAGGATTGTATTTTGTTGTCACTTTGATGATGTCCTTGGCGCTTATTTTTATCCGAATACCTTGAGCATCAGGCTCGACCTGAAAGCCTGTTTGAATATTATTGTTGTTTACTAGGTGGCATGATGTTTCTAGCAAATTGTGATTGTGCGCCAGACATTGAAGTATTTCATAATATGTAGCAACGGCTGTGAAACGAAGATGTAATCGATCGTAGATGCGGAAAGTGCATGCTCCCACGTTGGTATTCTGTTTGTGTGCGGAAATGCATCGTCCAGATTATGCAGCCCACACAAGCTGGTAAAGTTGAGCCATTCTTTGGCTCGTTGTTCTATGGAATCAAGGGCTAAAGTTGCTCTTGCATTTTTTGTTGCTTTACAGATTGCGTTTAAATCTCCGCATACGAGAATTGTCATCAGTAGATTTTCAGATGTGGCTACATCAATTACGTCCTGACACAGTGCAATACGTTTTTTTGCATTTTTTGTTGCGGGATTCCAATAGGTGTTGACTAAAATGGCTTTTGTGATTTCCACTTTTTGCTTCCTTGCATCTTGCCAGGAAAGCAGTACTCCCAAAATTGGCTGATTTGCGGTTATTGTTTTTTCAATTGATACTCCACATCCATTTCGACATGCCGTCATCAGCCCTGAGGTTGGTCGCCCTTTACCACCTCTTGCGGCTGGTGCTAGAATGACCTGACAGCCTTCTATCGTTGGTGTTTGTTGCAGCCATGTCTCCTGGAGACATATGATATCAAATTCTCTGAGATTTGGTCCCCCTGGTAACGTCAAATGTAAATGTCCTCGCGTGTTCCATGAGGATAGATTTACTTCCTTTGGTCGCTCCTCGTTCTGGTCGCTTGTCGCTGTCTATGCCGCAAGTATGGCTATTTCTTACAGTGCAGTGCGAGTGCTTTCGGGAGCCAGGCCCATAACCCTGTTTTGCTGTTTTGAGGAGTATCTCGGTTTTGTCCTGTCGGGCTCAAGTCTCCTTTTTGTATGAATGTTCTTGTCATCGCAATCTCATTGTTGTTTGTCCGTTGCTCTTTTGTCATTTGCTTTTCCTCGCGTAGTCTGCCTTGGGATGAGCCATTTTTGATTGTCGGGCTCTCGATGTTACGTGTTGCAATCCCCGCTCTGTGTTGACGCTGTATTAGTTTGCACACCTTTGTTCTTTTATGTTCTTTTTGGGGACATTCCTCTTTTTGTTGCTCGAAGTCCACCTTATTATCTGATTTTATTTTTCTGTCTCTGGTTGGAATTTCATGGCATTTGGTAATTCCTTCTGTATTTTCTTGATAATTTCATAACGTTGCTTCTTCTATGTGGTATCCATATTTGTAAATGTCATCTTGGTACTTTTGTATCATTTTATAAGCTGTGGTGGAGTCACAATGTAGCAATGCAACTGCCCCCTGTCGATTATGCCATGGCTCAACTATTTTTATGTCTTCCGATTGTAGCCCTTTTAAATTGGTAATTTTATGTAGGATGTCTAAGACAGTTCTCCTGTTTAAAATGAGATCTTCTTTATTGCTGCTCCTTTGTGTTATTTTGAGTGTCCACTTAAGGTCTTTTTTTTGTTTGATTTACCAGACTCGTCGCACTCTGCTTTAACCCTCGCATGGCTTGTGTAACGGGACAATCTTTGGGTGTTGCCATCTTTGCCATGCTGATGTTTTATTTTCGAATGTTTCCCCTTGCTGTTTTCTTTTTGTTTCGTGATGGGGTGATTGTGGGTTTTCTTGTACTCGGCGGTTAGCCCTCGATTTCCCTTCTGTGCTTTCTCTTCTGCCTCGCGTCTGGTTGACATGTTTAATCGCTTCAACACTGCTGCTTTTAAATTGATTCTGTTCTTTAGGTTTTATATTTGTATTTCTTTCCGAGCTATGTTTTTGCCCATATAGCTTGCTCGCCTCAGACATTTGCAAACGATAGATCAAACGATTTCGTTTCTCCTCAAGAGTTTCAAAGTTGCGGTCTTTGCAAACTTTGTTGTTGTTTTATTTCGCAATTGGAGATACCTCATAAACTAATCTGTGGCTCTTCTCTGTCATTTCCTTGGATTGTTCTGGCATCATCACTAGGTGTACATCATCATCTGGGTACACACTCAGATTCATTAGGGTGCCTTCAGGATCTGCCGCCTCTGATTAGCTTGCTGTCACTGGTTTTCCATTGTTTGTTTTTTCTCTTTTATGGTTTTCTCTATCCGACACTACATTTAGGGGAGTGCTCTGCTGTGTCTTGTCTGTTGGCAACGAAGTGGCTCCCTTCAGTGTGCTCATTCTCGCCACAGTTTCTGCATTATGTTTATTGTTCATGTTTTTTGATGAGTCTGAGTTGTTAGCTGTTAAGGTTCTTGCAATTCCGGTGTCGACTTTGTCTTTAGGCTTGATTGGGTTGAAAATTACGTATGTTAATTCTTCGACTTCATCGTCACACTTGTTGTTTGCGGTTGCTTTGTTTAATACCAGAACCACCTTTGCAGTCTGTTTTGCTTTGCCCGTAGTTGCCTTATCGGTGATGCTATATTTGTCCATTATGTCTCTTGATTGTGTCTGGACCTCGACACTTTTTGTCGACTTCTGTTGCGCTGTTAAGTCGATGATTGTTTTTGTCTGTGTTCCCACTTCATTCATGTTGTTTCTCTTGTCTTTCACTTCAGACTGTGCTGATCCATTGCGCGTGATTGCGCTTTTGTCCATCAAATTGTTGGTAAGCTGGTCCATCGCTTCCTTATTGTTTTGATTGTTCTCGCTTGCTGTTATATAACCTTCTAAATGAAGGACTTTTGTCAAAATCATGGCTAAAATGGATTGTTGATCTTTAGCTGTATCATTTATTGCCTCGTACAGTTTGCAGAAGGGATTAAGAGCAATGGTTATGGCTGACATTGTACTTAGCAAGTCAGTTTTCTTCGACGGAGAATCTTGTGATATGCTGGGAGTTTGCAAAGCCATACTTCTACCATGTGTATGTGGAAAGTCACTATACCTCCTTCTAGGCATTTGTGGAAAGCTGGTGGCTTTCTGTATTTTCGATGTCGATACATAATCCTCTAAAGCTATCTGATGTGACTTCTTTTTTTGCTGCTTGCATTTTTCTTCCTGTTCTGTCATGTCCTGCTGGTCACTTGGTGTTGCTGTGTTTGCCAAGTTAGGCCTTATTACTATTTCTGTTCCCATGGGACTTTCAGGTCCTGCCGTCTTGCTTCCTCCTATCTTTGGGGACTGTGACACTAAGTCCTGTCTTTGTGATGGAGGACTGGCAGATGCTTCCCTTTGATGTCGGAGTGGCTCATATTCAACCTCTGTTTCCTTTGTCGGTTCCTGTGTTTCACCATGACCGTACTTGTCTAATGCTGCATTATTTGACATAGATGGTCTGGATCCCACGTGTGGTAAAGTGATGTCCACTTCGCTGCTGTGTGGAGCATTTTGAACTTTCTTTGTCAGAATGTCATTTATGTCTGCCCTGTTATGATTGGCGGCATTTGCCTTTGGTGAGTTTGGCTCATTTGTCACTGATTCTTACACTATTTCCTGACTCTGTGGTTCAGTGTCTATTTCCGGATCTGGCCATATCTCTATCATGTGGTCAATTTTCTGTTGTTTTGCGGTCTGGCATGGTGTCATTTACCTCAGCGAGTATTTCAGCATCTGAAAGTTCACTGAATCTTTTAGAGTTTGTTAGAAACTGAATTTCGAAGAAGTCCGTCAGTATTCGCATGGTGTTGATTTTCTTGCAGCTGCTGTACCTTTGATGTTCTTCGGTCTGTCTTTAATTAACTCTTGCAAATTCTTATTGAGGGCGTAGATTTTTGTTCCTATGGCGTTTTTTCTTATGTTGTGACCTTTTGCTTTGCATGCTCGTCTTCAACTTTGTTTTTTTGCTAATCTCCCTAGCTCTCTTCTTAGAGTTTTGTGCGGTTGACAGGGTGCTATCCGTTTGCTCCTCTCCAATTTGAATGTTGAGTGGTGCTGGTGGACTTGTTTTGCTTTGCATGTCCGCTTTATTGCTGTTTATGTGCACCTGTGCCTTGACAATCTGGTCAACAGGCAACACAGTCGAACTCGTTGACCTTACCTCGACCTGATTTCCCCTGTATGCGCGTACCCCGGGTCTTTCTGTTGATGCTGTGGGCTCCTGCTCGTAATAACACTCCAGGGCTACTTCCTCCACACTCGTTCTTAACAATGTTCCTGGCCGGCAAAAATCGGCTGGCATCTCTTTCTGTTTTGCTCCCGGCCATCTTTCTTTTCTGCCAGCACACGATGCCATGACTTCCTCAACAGCACCGTCGCTGCCTCGCCCTGTCTGCCCTCCGGGAGGCTGAAGCACGACAGGAACCACGGGGCTTAGTGGGGAGTCATTCGGTGGCAGTGCCTCTCTGTTGACTGCTTTAGCCGGTGGCACATGACTTTCCAGGGATGTCGTCATGTTCTCATTTCCCAGTATGTTGTCTATGTCGTGGCAACCTGCGAGATTGTGAATGAGGGCTACTCGTTTCGGACGCGAGTTAAACATTCTGGGAATTTGTAGACCATGACCCTTTGTTGTACCCGTCACATCATGTATGCCGTCCCCACCCCCCTTTTTTTAACTTGGTAAGCAGCGGGCGTCTTCTTCCTCCATAAAGCGTCAGGTAGGGGAGGGGGTGGTGGTGGTGGAAGGGGATTGGGGGCACTGGATTGTGTTTTGTTGAATTTGTACAGAAACTTTTTCTTTCACCACGTGTCTCATGCACAGTTTATGAGTCTTACCGTACTTTGCTACACCAGTGTCCTGAGGCGGCACCACGGTCCACAGGCCCCCGCTGGACCACGACAGACCAGTTCTACACCGCTTCCACTCAGGACACTTTATGTTTTCCTTTTTGCCGATAGTGCCCCACTGCGCCAAACAGCCGCACAACAGCCAGCGCCCTTTACCCCTGTCTGACTTGACGCCGCAAGGGTGGATGGCTCTGCGATTTGAAGCTGAAGATAGTCACGTGATGATTCACGTGACAAGCGCAAGCCCCGGCTCCTCAAGGCAGCGTTCAAACTCCTGCAAGAGCCCCTTCATGGCTCACGATGCAGGAGATTCAAAGTAAAGGAAACTTCGTTTTGCGCGAGGTAATTCTGGGTAGTCCAACAAACACTTACGCTATTCAACACTAGCTACCCATTGCTTCCAGCCGGGCCTCTCTACCTACGGCGCCACTGCCGAGTATTGCTATCCTTGCATTTTCTACAGTTTGCTGCTTGGCTTCCAATGTGCCCTCCACAGCCATTATCCTGTCACAATATGATTGCTAACGCTGCTTACTGCCTAAACAGCCCAATAAGCCCATGTTACTACTTTCATTCTACTTACCTATCTGCTGCCCCCAGTTTCATATGTGACCTCAATACCCACTGTATTTAGAATGTTTGAAATGCTGCATTGATTGCCTCTAACACTCTGATGTCCCCAGTTTAATTTGTGACCTCTTTCCCCATTGTACTTAGAATGTTTGAATTGTTGCAATGTGCCAATGACTGTCTTCAAGACATGTTGCCTCAGTCAGGGAGTCTCACCTCATACCCAACTGCATAGATAAGTATTGATACCCATGATCTGATTCTGACCAGTTTCGAAATTGATTGCTATTGTAGCTATCTTACACATCTAACCTGCCCAAATATTGAAAACTGTCATTATTACTGCAACTTACATTTTCAATGTTGCCTTAACTCTGGAAATTGACAGTAACTGTTGCCTCACTGTACCTTGAACCTGCCCAAAATACTCAATTTGACATTCTGACATTTGCTGCCATCTGCACTCCAAACAAGTTCAACCACCCAATTCCCTGCCCCACCCCATTTCTTCCGTCCCTCCCCCATTCCCAGCTATAAGCGCACACAACAATATTGCCACCACCGTTGCCGCTAACCCTGATGCTCCCACTACTCCCATCCGTAACTCAACACTATCCTTCCCTTGCAAAAATACCAACTATAAAACTGTACCTTCCATGGGGCTCAACAGACTTTATAGACGTAGAGCCAGAACCAGTTCCAACCTTCAAGTGCCCAGACCCACAGCAACCAAAGCCTCAGGCTCCAAAACAGCAACCATACGTACCAATAGACCATTCAAAGACTCCTCTAAAAAACAAACCAAACCACTCATAGAAACCAAAAACATGACCCACCTTCCAAACCTAGTAACTACACCTCCCCTGGAGCCCATACCTTCGATCAGAGGTGCACTCATCAATGCTCGCACTCTCGGTGCACATGCCGTAGAAATCCATGACCTCATTGTCGACCAACAACTTGACATACTAGTAGTCACCGAAACCTGGCTACAAGGCTTAACAGTAATCTAATCTTGCATCCACAACAGCTCTGGCCAAAATGGCACAATAAGTGGCTGTTAAACCTGGCCTAATCTGTCTGAATAGCATTAGCTAAAAGTTCATAGATTGTAAGGTGTTAGATGCGAGTGATGACATGGAGATCTACGAATCTAAGAAAACACTAACGTGTTGTAATAAAAGAAATGTGAGCTAACTGGCAAGATCACAGTTTTAGTTTTATTAAAGAAGGAAAATAAGTTTATTTGGAAAACATCATCCATTAACATACAATGAAACTACAACAGTGCAAAACAAATTAAAAGAACAGTACAAATTACTATATTATGGTGTTCCTTCTTCTAATTGTTTCTTTAAAAGCATCCTTGATAGAATTTGATGTACCAAAGAAAAAATGTGCATCATTATTATACATGAAAAGCACCATAGCCACTGCACATATCCTTATGTTATTTCTGTTATTTCTGATAACATTTGGTCACAGCCAAATTTCCTTAAATTAGTTACAAATTCTCAAATTGTAAAAAAGTGTGTTAAATCTTCATCACATTTCAAACTACAAGGACAAATCTTCCTCAGACCCAACCAAGGTGGTCTAGTTCTAAGTGAAAACATTTTTAATGAGGCGATTAACAAATATCTCCGTCAATCAGGTGATTTGAACTTTATTATTAAGGGTCCCAGATTAAGATTGATAGGTGCGAGTGAGTAACACTTCAAAGATGGCAACTTGGCAACTATCCTGAAAAGTGCCCTGTTCCAAATCATCTGCCCTTTATTTTAAGAAGCAGCAAAAGCTGTGGGTTTGATAGGGAACCCAATCCTGCCACAGACCTCGGCCTCCAGTATTTCATTAAATTGACCTCACTGTTTAGACCGGTTGGAGGGATATCTTCCCGGTGGCAGCACAACACCTTCACAGCAGTGCCAAGATTTGGGTTCCAATGAGTGTTAAACTGGATCTTCAGAAAAAAACTCCTTGAACCGCTGCTCAACTTAAAAGGTAATATTAACAAGTCCCAGTTCATACTGCAGACCATCTACAGAGTTTCTGGGGGACAGACCCAAAATCCTGCATAGCCATGAATTTTGGGAACTTTCCATGCACCTGCAATGGGATGATCCCTACACTTCTGCGCCATAGAGGACAACCGTTTAATCTTAGAGTGCAGCACTGAATGCATTTGTCTAGACATTCCCTCCAAATTTGTGATAAAAATGTACAATTCCTCTGATACCCATGGCTGTCAGCATTACCCTTGTTTTTAGATGGCTTCTACATGTGCCACTAACTTTATTCAGCCCAAGCCATTCTCACACATCCAACTTTCAACCTACTGATCAAGCAATTCGATTTTACCTTGATCGCGCTTAATACCAATAAAGATATGTCTGTGTCAACTGCATCTTCATATAGATGTTGGAGTGAATCTGAGAAATTCAAGCTTCTTGGGCAATTCACAGTTGTCCCATTTTGAAAGATGAGGTTCTGTTGTTCCAAAGCATTTTTTTAAAAGTCATGAAACAGCTTTCCCAGATGCTCCAGCTATTTCACCAAAGTTGCAAAGAAGTATAATTTGATCAAGTGTATTGAAGACTGCTTATAGATCTAACAACATCAAATGGATGACTCTGATCCATAATCTGTAGAAAGGAGTTCTTTATATTGAAAGTGCTAGTTCAGTCCCTCTATAAAGGTAACAGATGTCTACTTTCTGTGTAGGTTTGTATATGAGCCAAAGCCACTATATTGATCATTTTTAACAGAAAAGAAGAACTAGTTATCCGGCGACAGCTTGCACAGTCCCCGCAGCCCCAATTAGATTTTTTTCAGTGGAGGAGTGACCCAGGCTTGCTATAGACAATTTGAAACCAGCCATTGCTGAAATTAAACTTTCACAAATTTAGTGACTTTCAATTTAAAATGTCCACAAAGTCTTTAATGACTATTGAGGAGGAGTTGTATGCTAAATAGTTTGTTGTTTTAAGGCTGAATTAAAAGTTCAATGTTCCAGTAGACTAAAATGCATTAACTTTTTGTCTTCTTCCCCATTACCCTTTCTCCTTTTCTTCCATTCCCGGGTGTTGTTGGTTGCTGGTATCAGTGGGGTTACATTTGACTATCTGTATTGAACAATGACAAATACTCATTGATGCTTTGTTTTTTTTGTGTGGGTGAACAATTTGTGTTGAATGTTTTGGATATTGTCAATGCATATTGAATATACTTGTTTAATTACGTATATGTATTAGAGTCCTGAAGAAGACCTTTGAAAGGTTGAAACACGTGTAGGGGGCTGTACAAACAACATGTATAACACAATAAATTCTGTCCAATTTAACAGTGACAGACTTATTTTGCACTTCCTAAAGTATAGTTTGTTATGGTAGTGGCATAGGTGGCTGCTTAGACTTATAGAGAAGGCTGAGGAAGATTACTAGTTTTCATGCTATCCAGTGATAAAGTCGCCTGGAAACAGGACTCCGGGGAGTGAAATTTCCCCAGAATTGCACTCCAACGTAAATAAAGCACTTTCCCCAAATATTCTAGGACTGGAGTTAAGTAGTAACTCATACCTGTCCGAGAACATGTGTGGGAAGACTTTTAGGGGTGCACGGAAAACAATCACCTACCTGATGACATTTTCCCAAGTGATTTTATCTCATAGAACTGTTTTCATGTACCCTTAGGTGGTGCTTGTTTTAGCAAGCATGCTGCTTATGAAACATAACTGTTGTTCTTCTGATTGTGCCCCACTTTTGAAGTAAAGGGGCAGGCCTGACACTATGTATGACATGGCAGTGCATATTACCCAAGCACTGGTTCATTTGTTCTAGTGGCCGGTGCAGGCAGAGTCAGGGCTACGAAAATGTCTCACACCGAGCACTAATAGAGGAATTTAGGCTCAGAAGTGAAAAAGAAAGATCAGGGCTGATGGTTTGCTGTGCATGTAAAGACAGTCTTATTGTCACAGTGAACGGTACCCAATTAAACAATTTTTATATCTCTCTGTGTAGTTCCCTGCAGAGACCCCCTCACATAACATTAGAACCACTACAGTTCAGTGACAGGTGGTCAAATACATTTCAAATAGATCTACAAAGTTGTTCTATCCCTCCATAAACTTTTAATAAAGCTCCTCTAGGCATGCACAAGCAAGAAATGTAATACCACTAACATTTGTCTCCCTTCTGAAGGTATATAGCTCATATGCCTAAAGATTGCTGACAATCCATTTTGCAAAAATAAAAGCATGATGCCTGGAGTGCCAAAGAGCAACACCATGTCATATCATGCACCATGTGCGAAAGTGTGGCCAAAGTGCAGTTAGACTGCATGATGCTGGGCTGTAGTGCTGTATTGCTGTAGGCACTGTGAAGCAGTTTGGAGCTTTTTTTCCTGGTTGCTACGTGCTATAATGTGAGGAGACAGAGCCAATTACAAAAACGTCCGGTGGCACAAAACGCAGGGATGGATATGCATTTATAGAGCAGTTGAACGGCAGATGAAAAGTGGAATTGTTTTCTTTGCGTCAGTGATTCCCTGGTTTGTCCACAGATTAAGGCGGATTGGCATTTGATTCCAGTTACCTCGTTACCAACAATGTTTTGAGAGTCCAGAAAGTTGATGATTGGTCCATTAGTGGACTGGTAAAAATTGTTTGGGTCCATGCTTACTTCAGGTGGACAGCTTGCAGCTCTTTTCAGATTGTGTAACAGCTTAGCTTGGCTGAGCCTGACTCTTGTTGGTTCTTTTGTTTTTCATCTTGACCAACAATGAGAAGAAAGGGCAAAAAATAGAATCTCAGGAGCAAAGAAACAACTCCATTAGACAATGAAGTGGTACGGGCTCTTGAGGTAGTGTACCTTATTCAGGAGGCACCTATGGGTCATGAGTCTGGAGTTCCAAATACATTTCCAAGTTCCCCACAAAACCTAGAGCCAAATTGAACAGCAGCCTAATACTGGAAGTGGGGCAGGGGTACTCCTAGTGTATTGGAAAGTGTGCAATCACTGGTTAGTGAAATAAAGATACCAAAAGAGGGGCCGGACATGATCAATAATTCAAATGTATCCCTACCGAATGCATGTATAGGTTTAGAGGAGGAACTATTAGAAATGGGGATGACAGTCACAAGTCTTAGTGCCTCCCCTTGTTTATTTGCAAATTTGCAAAGTGATGTAGGGCTTAGTTCTGACAGTGAAAATGACAACAAATCATTTTGGCACTAGTCTGCCTCTCTTCCACCTGGCTTTGCCAATGAAAGAGGATTTCATGTGTAGGATTCTTTAATTAGCTGCCCTCAATTTAGTCTTACGAGGTTTGGTTAGACTTTATGATAACCTAAACTTCAAAGTCATGTCTTACACCCTTATCGTATATGAAGTAAATCCTCACTCAAGGATTTCTTGAATTGTCTTCATAATAAGGACAAGAGAGTGAATGGGGTGGCTTTGGAGATCGGATTCATGCAAGTCTCTCCTCAAGTCATTTGACTGCTGAATGAGTGCTGTTATGCAAATATAAATGTGAAAAGGCTCAGTTCCTCCTCCTTCCACTGCAGACCGTACTGCTGATGTACCTCTTAGCAACCTCCACATTGTCATCACCAACACTCTCAATATCCTTGCCCTAGTGATCATGATTCACCTGAAACATGCCACCAAGCGTAACACTTGGTACGACTCTGATCTTGAAGCCCTGAATGGCAAGTGCAGAGCTCATCCTCTGACAAACGTTCCTGTCCCCCTCTCCAAAGGCAATTTGCTCTCTCCATTTGCTCCAAGAAGAGGGCCCACATCCAGGCTTGCATCTCTGGTGTTCCAACAACACGACTGAACTCTTTAAAATCTGCAAGAACTTGCCAATGCCTCTGCAGTCTCCCATGCACCACTTCCCTCTCAGGCCCCCTGCACTGCATTGGCCACCTACTTCACTGCAAAAACCCTTGACATCCTGAGCATTCTTACCTCCCCTTCCAATCCCCTCGCCACTCCTGGCCTCCCATCTTCCCTTCTTCTCTCCTATCACACCAGCTGAGGACTCTAGGGTTGTCTGTTCTATGAAGCTCTCCTCCAAACAGGTCCCCCCTGTTCTTCCAGAACTGTTAAGGACAACATCAGCTCCCTTGCCCCTACACTTGCTAATTTCTGCAATGACTCTTGTTCCTGGGTATTTCCTTCTTGTCTGAAGCACTCTCTTGTGTGCCCCCTCCTAAAAAAGCCTTCTAACGCCTCCTCATTTCCGGCTAACTATTGCCCTTCTCTATCTCTCCCTTCCTTGGAAACCTCCTGGAGAAATTGATCCTTATATAACTGACTCATTATACCGAGCTGGTTGGTTCTCTACACGACCATCAATCTGGATTATGAGCATCCAGAGGCATCGAAACTGCTCTCCTGAACAACTGTGAAAAATTGCTCTTAGCTCTCCTACTGTTCTCATTCTACTCAATCTCTCCTCTGACTTTGATATGGTCAACCACTCCATCCTGATAAAACGGATCCATGATACCCTTGGTATCTCAGAGTGGGCACTGGACTGGGTGACCTACTTCCTCAACAACCGTCCCTCACAGGTTATCTTGGGCTCTGTCTCCTCTCCCACTTCTATCTCTACCTGTGGCATCCGAGGGCACAAACCTCTCAGCCTGGCTCATTATTTCTATCTCGCTTCACTTGCTCACCTTATTTCCACTCTCTCCCAAACTTTTAGTGTTATGCAGATGACACCCAACTCTTCTTCAAACTTCCTTCTGACACTCTTGCTACTTCCTCTACAATTCCTGACTGACTTTCTGCTCTCCAGTCCTGGTGTGCCTCTAATAATCACTGCTTTATTGTCAGCAACAATGAGATCCTTCCTATAGGGATTCCTGGTCCCAATGTCCTCCCTTCTCTCTGGCCACCCTCTATGGGCTCCCCACCCTCCGTTATCTGAAGGCCAAAACCTCTAAGTCATCTTCGACTCCTCTCTTTCTTCCCACCTATTACATCATGAACCTTACCAAGAAGGCCCACTTCCAACTCCACATCCTCAGAGGCATCCTTCCTTTGCTCACCTTTCCCCAGAAGCACAATGTATCTAGAGCACTGGTATTCTCTAGACTGGACTACAGGAACATCCTTTTCCTTAACATACCCTCTTTCTCTCTCTGCCCCTTCCAGTTTATCCAGAATAGGGCTGCAAGATTTATCCTTGGCCTCAACCACATGGACCATATATCTCCAGCCCTAAAATATCACCACTGGCTCCTATTTGCTGCAAGGATCAATTTCAAATCCCTCTGCATCATCCATAATGCTGTCTGGGGCAATGGACCACGCTATCTGCAACTTGCTCTCACCAAATACTCATCATCCAGGTCTTTAAGTTCCCCCAGCTCCAACTCTCTGTGTGTCAAGCGCTTCTCTAATCTCTTTCATCGGGTGGATCCCTCCTCTGGAACAGCCTCCTCTCCCTCTTTGTCTGGAGCCGGATGTCTTCAAATTCTGGAAGTGCCTCAAGATTTTCCTCATCACCTCTTCCTTCCCCCGCCCCTCCCGTGCTAAACCCCTCGATTGTTGAGATTAGCGGCCTTGGCCCTTATGTGTCCTCCTAGGTCTGGGCCTTCTTTCCAATCCACTCCAGCCCCTCCTGCTCCTAGCACTTACTTTTGGGCACCCACTGTCCCGTGTTCCCTCAGAAGACTGCACTTATTGAATTGGCCGATGACTACCCTTTACTATGTGACCTCTGCAAAGCACTTACCGGCTCCCTGCAACTTACTCCCTGGCATTTCCCAATGCGAGGAATTTCATAGCACTTACCCCCTTCGCCTGTCCCTTCTCTCTCTCGGCATTTGCACAATCAGAATGCTCACAAGGCCTAGTAGGACCTCCTCTATCCTGTTCAATATTGTATTCTATACCTTTGTCCCATGCCCCCCACCTTGCCCTGTGGGTGCTTTGAAACACAATGTTGTGCTTTATAAGTGCCTTACAAATGCACAATAAATAAAACAAAAAATGGGAAATAAAATAATATGTGAATGGAGGTTCACCCTGGAAGCGTGCTGGCTCCAGAAAATGTCTCCCGAATATCCTTCAGGCTACCCAGAATCAAGATAAGAAAATCACTAAGGTGGCGATTTCGCCAGATGATATTGAAATTCTGGAATCTCAAGGAGAGACGGAAGATGGTTTGCTACATTGAATGTCAGCCAAAAAATTGATTTTTTACCAATTGCATTGTTTGAAGTGTGCCCTTGTTTGCCTCTCGTTCATTAGGGGGGACCCCCCATATCCCATATTTAAAGTCTTCGGCCAGGTAGCACAGACCCAACAAGCAGCACCTGAGAGTAATTTACTTTATATATAGAACGTTGTTATATGATCTACTATGTGTGCACCTTCACAACTAATGTTTCCCTAATTAACCAATTCCCAGAGTGAATGTATATGTTTTAATAGAGCACAGAATCATCTGTGAAGCAACACATTGGCGAGAGAGGCGAGGTGGACTGCATGGGTTATGATTGGATGCAAGTCGGTGGAGCTCTTAAGGTTGATAGCGCTAGCTCGGATACTGTATGAACACTAATATCTTAATTTCTTTTCTGAGCTCTAAGAGCATTAGCGACATGCAGGTGTTTGGTGACTTGCCAAGCAGATTTCAACAACATGTGCTGACAACATAGGTTGTGAGGTGCTGTGATGTCAGGGTTGTGCACAATTATAACACATTGATGGAAAAGATGAGCTCTTCAGTAGGAATTGAGAAAGAATGTGCAAACTATGAATAGGAGCTCATAGAATTGATGATAGGTATTTCAATAAGCAATTCTGTTTGCGCTGAACATGGAGATTTTGGGACCGAATGATGAATACTCTGTGAGTCACTGAATTGCACATTTAGCACAAATAAACAATTGAGTGACCGTTTGTGTAACAATGAGTTTGTTATGCTGGAAATTATGCATTGGGTGAGAAAAAGGCACTTTGGTAAACCAATATATAATAGTTTGCTTTGAAATGAGGGGATTTTAATTTGTAGGAAGAGGCATATGTAAAATGCTGAATATATTCCACGAAGCTAACAAGCACATCATGAGTACGATAGTGGCAGTGAAAAAATATAGCACTTTAATACCACCTCATTGTGAGTTGGGATCATTGATATTGATATTGATATTTTATTTCTATTGCACTCATACACAAGTGTTTCAGAGCGTGACAAGGCAAGGGAGAGGAACAGGGGAGAACAAAACAATGATCTTACTAGGCCGAGTGACATGAGAAAGCGCAAGAGAGGGGGAGGGGAAATATGCATGGAAAGGGGGAGAAGTGGAGAGTGCATAGCAAAGGAGAAACAGATAAATAACAAAAATAAATAAATAAATAAATAAATAAATAAATAAATAAATAAATAAATAAATAAATGCAACAAACAGTATTAATGCAGCCAGCAATTGGCAAGTGCCGGATTTAAGGAAGCAGACAGGGTACGTATGATAAGTGCAGGAAGAATAAAGTGGGGGCTGTATGAGTACAGATACAGAAACCCCAGTGCAAGAGGTGGAGCGGAGGCAGTGCGGGAGGGTGGCAGGGTGAGCAGGTATCTGGGCCCAAAGGACATCGTTTGGCCAGGTGCACAGTGCAAAGAGAGAACAGATAAGCAGGGGAGAGGGGGAGTGAAGGCAGAAGCAAAGAGGAAGGTCTTGAAGTGCTTCTGGAACCGTAGATGGTTCTGCTCAAGTTTTAGAGTGGCAGGGAGGCTGTTCCAGGGGGAGGCCCCAGCCGAAGACAGAGAACTACCCCCAGTTTGTTTCTTTGAAAAACGACTGACCCCGAGGGAGTTAGCGTTAGAGGAGCAAAGAGCTCGAGGCGGGAGGTATTTGCGGAGGGATAGCTGAATGTATTTTGGACCCAGGCCCCAGTAGGCCTTGTGGACAATGCAGAGGGTTTTGAATTTAATCCTTGCATCCACTGGGAGCCAATGGAGAGATTGCAGAGCTGGAGAGATACAATCATATAGGATAGTCACTGCATAGGCTATATAGAAAGGACTGCATGGAGAAAATAGCCACATTCACCCCATGCATTATGGTCTATATACACCATGAAGTAAATATCTCATTAAATCCTAAACACTAACCACTCCTAATTGAAATGCTCTTCTGTAGGAGGTTTAAAGACATCTGCAACAGTAACACATTTCAAAAGAAGACACCAAGCAGTTAGACCTTTAAATATTCTTAATCAGTCATGACTTGAAAAATAGCAGCAACATCATCAAATCTTTTGTTCTTACCGCGTGTGGAAGTTGTAGAAAATGAAGTACTGATAGTGGAGCTTGTAGTTGATGAGGTACTGGTAGTGGTGCTTGTAGAAGAGGGAGAACTGGTACTAGTTCTTGTAGAAGATGGAGTACTGGTAGTAGTGCGTGTTGAAGATGGAGTAAAGGTTGAAGTGCTTGTAGTGGAGCGAGTGCTGGTTGTGGAACTTGTAGAAGATGGAGTACTGGCAGTGGAACTTGTGGTTGAGGAAGTACTGGTAGTGGTGCTTGTAGAAGAGGGAGTACTAGTACTAGTTCTCGTAGAAGATGGAGTACTGGTAGTAGTGCGTGTTGAAGATGGAGTAAAGGTTGAAGTGCTTGTAGTGGAGCGAGTGCTGGTTGTGGAACTTGTAGAAGATGGAGTACTGGCAGTGGAACTTGTAGTTGAGGAAGTACTGGTAGTGGTGCTTGTAGAAGAGGGAGTACTGGTACTAGTTCTCGTAGAAGATGGAGTACTGGTAGTAGTGCGTGTTGAAGATGGAGTAAAGGTTGAAGTGCTTGTAGTGGAGAGAGTTCTAGTTGTTGAACTTGGAGAAGATGTAGTACTGGTAGTGGAGCTTCTAGTTGAGGAGGTTGTGGTGCTTGTTGAAGAGGGAGTACTGGTACTAGAGCTTGTAGAAGATGGTGTACTGGTAGTAGTGCTTGGGCTGGTTGTAGATTTCTGGCATGGCTCAAAATTGTAGCTGTAGCACAGAAATCTGACTTGATAGTTTAAACACGGTGGAACCTTCTGATTCTGATTGTAGCACACAAGTCCATATTTATTACATGTTACATCTTGGCCAAGGTTCATAATTGGTGTGTTTGGCTCATTTTCTGCTCTGCAGCCTATATCTCGTGGAGATTTACAGATTTCATATCCTTCAGCTGTAATATTCTGAATTGTCTCAAAGTCTCCAGTCCCATTCTTTGGATTTGTTACATCAAACCATGGTGTCCAGTTCAGGATTTCCTGGGCAAGTTTGCAGTCAGGAGCTAGTGGTCCTGTGAGAATAAAGTGAGTTATTGGTGACTTATGCATGAAGCTAAAGCTGCATCAGATCTCCTAGGAATACATTTCAAATCTAAATCTGTGCTGCTGTTACTTGTGAGGCTCTCCTGGAAATGTTAATAAGGCTGGTTGCTGCTGCTTCAGAAAAAGGTAGGGTATTTTCCTCTTTTTTGTTATAGGGGGGCTTGGCTCAAGAGGAACCAATACATTCTTGTAAAAGTAGCAATCAAGCATAGGCTACTCTGTCCTTCCACACTATATGGTGGGGTATCAACCCACAACCAATAGGAGACTCCTATCTCCCGTTCGCTTGATGCAGGCTTAGACAGTTTATTTAAAACAATATGTATTCATAATTTCATGATAGAAAAAACACATGGATAAAAAACAATCAATACAAATTTACAATCCATATCTAGATGGTATCTCTTACAAGAACGATATTTGTGCGGTTATTAGCAGTGTGATAAAGAATGCTATGGTGTTCTAGTAATGGTGTGATTGAACACCTGGCTTAATTTGAATGATTTTTCCACACTCATGTAATATCAAACTTCAGCTTGTGCCCCCACTTACCCTGCGATTTTATTGACTCAAACTATGGGACATCCAGATAATTTCTTCGTTACACCCAAGATCACCATATGGCTCCTATCCTCTCACCTTCTTTTTGAACATGTTAACACAATTGACACTGCCCTGCTATTTTAAAAGGTTGCAAGATGCAAATGTAAAAGTAACCTTCCACAAACAAACGTCAAGGATAAAGAAACAATCATGCTGAAGCATAATCACTTTTTATTTGTCTCTCCCAGCCTTGTCTGATAATGGTCCATCTTTTCAACATGCTCTGGTCCATATTGTATGCCGATAGCAACATTCTTTTAAGATCAATACCTGCCTATGTATTAATATTAGTGGCCACTCCTTTCTCACTCTAGTCTAAAAATATCCATTCACTTGGCTCCAGACCTTTAGTTGGCGCTTTCTTTCATGCTCGATTTCTAAGCTTGCTGAATCAACAAGGATTCTCCAAAATCCATAGCCCATGCCACTTCAGCGGCCACATGGATGCTGCAATATAGTCTTGCATTCTAGCCAAACACACCCCTGGGGAATCCTAGACTCTCGCTGTGTCCCTTATCCTGGGTTGCAGTGTTTGAGTCCAATCTTTTTTGCATTTATATCCGTAAGGGAAACCAGTGTGCAAACTAAAAGAAATATGGAGCATAAAAACCCACATTTAAAAATGTATACGAAAACCATCTGAAATGTGATAACGAAAAACAAATAGAAAATTGAATATGATAAGTATACATTACAGAAAACAGCATTAAGACGAGGCAAATATGACATCAGATCTAAATACTTCAGAAATTCCTTGCTGCCTCCTTCTAAAAACGTGCATCACAATATTTTCACCATACTTTCATGAAGTGCCATGTTGTTTTTCGATCGTCTGCATATCTGCGTTCCATAATAAAATAGATGCTTGAATTCCTCAAAGCTGTAATGAAACCTTGTTGGAGCATTGCTCTTCCAAACTGTGACCACTGGAAATTGGGCAATGATTTCATCTTTTGTTTTTATTAGGGCATCCCATCCCAGTTGCATTCCATCCTTCCATACCCCGCCCTCTCTTGCAGACTCTTAACCTTTCCTCTTTTCTCCTTCTTTGTTTCAGCCCGTCTCTGATGTGCAATGGGTTCATTTCTTCTCTCCTCCTCTTTCTCACTCTCTTCCAGTTCCTTCTTTTGACCGGTTCTCCAATCTTCTGCCTTCTCTGACGTCTCCTCTTCCTATGTGCTCCCTTCTCCTCTATGCTCTCTAGTGACTCTGCTTTTCCCCTGATTCTCTCATTATCTTAACTCACTTGAAATTGGGACTTTATTTCTCGAGCACACTGTGGTATTTGTATTTTTCTCCCCTCATGTGCCTCCATCCAGCCACTTGCTCCTTGTCTGCCTTCTTCTCCACTATTAGCTATTAGGGCCCACTATCCTCCTTTTTTTTTCTTCATTGTCTTTTCTATTTGAGTTCATCTTCCTAAATGTTTTCTCTATGCAGACCTCCTCCTCTTTACCCCATGCAGTTTCTGCCTCTTTCACTATCGAGTTAAAAGTGAATTACTACTTCCAGTCACTATGAACCTTTCCATTGCTATCTTTTTATAGCCATCCCAACTCTTGGTCTTCCTCGTAATCCAAATGATTGGATTCTCCTGTCCCCAATCTCTCAATAGTGGCCAGAAATAGGACCCATGCATAATGTCCAGTTCAATGCTGGCTATGGCAGAGGCAGGTGTTGTGTTCTGATATGTAACCTGACTTCCTGTGATCCCTACTGGACAAAGACCTACTTGCCGGTACTCTGTTGCAGCACCTATGCCCTGATCAGAGTCATCCCACTCTTAATACCAACAACAAGAACAACAGAGGTGGCCTGGTTCCAGTGCTCAACCTGCACAGGACACCATCTGTCCACATCCTTCTCTGCACCAGCTTCCATATCCATGAGGTAAGTGGCTAACACTAGTTTCCCAGGGCATCACTTATTCCGCCTTCCCTCCACCCATGATGAGTCCCATATCACAAGCTATAGTAGGGTTGTGCTATCCTGTAAGAAGTGGCCCATCAAAGGCACCAGTCAGTCAGTTTGCAAGAACTTTAGAATACATTTTGCAGTTATTGTTGAATAGTCCCATTCATTTAAATATACGTCTTGGGTTGTGGATAATTCCCTTTCTTTATGCATGTATTTTACTCTTGCCCTGTGAGAGGTAGAGAAAATCTGGTATCTTACCACATATCCTCTGGTAAGTTTTTAATTGAGCCCCATATTACTTTAATCGACTTTTTTCAGTATTTGCAGTTTCTCTGATATAGGAGCAAGTAGATCACTGTGGCGTAAACAATCCAATGTAATTCCATCTGATTTTGATGGTATTAGCATAATTGACCTAAAACATTTTACCTAAAACATTTATTTCAGTTTCGTTAACATTTTTTTTTTGGTCAAATCTAATTATATATTTATATGTGGTGGATAAGTGAATAGATTGTGTTGGGGTGAAGTCGGAATTGTTGCAGGAGGGTCTCCCCGCATTTTAGACCAAAAAAGAGGTCAGATATGTTCGATAAAATGTGATAAGGTCAAATGTTTTACGTCAAATCGACCCAAAAAGTCTTGTTAAGTCTTATTAGATTGGAATGGAGAGTACATTTCACCCCCATGTGATATCAATTGGTCCGTATCATTAAAAATGACAGCAACACAATCAAGATTTTTGCTCTCAAGCCGTGTATGATAATGGCTTCCCAGCATTGTAATCCATCTCGTAGGCACTTGCTCTAAGCTGTTCAATTGCATTCTCAAACCCTTAACTACATCATGTTTTAATAGAGGACCTTGCCTTCGTTAGTTTAACCGTAGCATGACCTATTGGAATTCCCTTAGAGATCAAGTCAACATGTTTGTCCACTTCTTAAAGCTTGTTATGGTTTTTCCACATGTATTTCCCATTCTTTTCTCTGAAAATAGCAAGCACTTCCAAGAGTTAAAGTACAGAGTTCCAGCATTCACAAGGTAAGAGGGTAAAAGGTCTGCTTTCATCGCCTTTGAGATGTCTGGTGGTCAGGAAAGGTTCCCACTATCAAGAGGGATCCATGTTGCGGGTGCCATATTTGTGACTGGGGGAGCAGCGAACTAGGGGTGATGTGGTAATTCCATATGTATCTAGTGTAGTTAATTGTGAATAGGATATGTTACTGTTATTTTGTGGTTAAAGTTTATCCATATTAGATTATATGCGCAAAGACAGATAAAATGCTAAAACTACATAATGAAATATAAATATACAAACATAATGTGCTATGGAGTGGCAAGAAGAAGGCAACAAGGAGTTTTTAATACGCATGCAAATAAAGTCTCTGTCCTGAAGTGCCCACTGTAAAAGACTGATATTATTTATTAAACATGCATGCACACTGAGAAACATATAAAGGGAATTTATGAATCTGTATTAAGTGTTTTTTTTTATGAATTAATTCAGATTATGCAGCCAGCAGTTTGTGCTGTGACTTTCAAGTGGCGGGAAAACATCCAGTTTTGCAAGAGTGAAGGGCAAAGGAAAGGCAATGATTAGACAGGCAGAGGTTTAGCTGTCGAACAGGAAACAGGGCCCAATTGATGAAATTCTTTGCACGGTTCAAAGTGACTGTGCATTGCTGAAAAGAGGCTTTGCACTGCTGACACAAGCCCTGAATCATGGAAGTATTTTTGCAGTGCAAAGTCTGTGCAAAGTAATTTTGTACTGCAACCGTGCAACCATGCAAAAGATTCCATGAATGGGGCCCACAGTGTTTTATGGCTTGACAGTTTTGCAGGGTACAGATGTAATCTCCTTAAGTGAATTGAAATTTCACAGAGTGACACAGCCATTTGTTTGACCAGTAATGAATATGGGATGAAATAGCGCCCGAGGACAAAAGTGATGAATACTGAGTAATTGGAATTGTATTTCAATATGTAACGTGCATGTTGGAATGGTAGTCATTTCGATTAGAAATGGTAGCTGAAGGAGATGGCTGCATGAGAGCTCTGCTCCTGCCCTGAGATCCTGTTCTATATATTATGGCAAACCCAACTTCAGTTGAGATGGCTGACCCCCCTCACTTCTTCGAGGAGATCCGGGTAAGGGGGTGAACATACAGACCCACAGGAACGTGTTTCTCGGCCTTCCAAGAGAGCTAGAGAGGATGGTCTTGTTGCCTGCAGCGCTGAAGGCCAATCTGCTGAAGACTACTTGTCAGAAATTATGGACAGTGTTGTCCTCTCCATTGGAAAAATTAAACAGACAGCACTAGAAATTAAGAATGATCAGGCACTGGTCAAAAAGCATACAGATCCACTGGAGCCTAGAGTGTATGATTCTGAAGACCAACACCTGACCCTGGAGAACAAGGTCTCACACCTATCCCTGATGTTGGATGATGCTCCAAAGAAAATCTCTGCACAGGAAAACTACTATAGATGTTCAAATATCAGGATAGGGGTTCAGAGTGGCTGTCCAATGGATTTCCTGCAGAATGTTTTACCTGAGTTATTGAAGTTCCCCCTGGTAATCATCTTCAGATTAAGAGTGCTCATCTCACCCTTGTCACCTAAATCAACAGTTGGCCAACCTCCCTGAGCTTTTCTGGTAAAACTACTCAGGTTTCCTGTAAAGTAGCTCCTTCTGAGAAAGGCTAGATAGATGAAATGGGAAATACACATGATTATGGTGTTCAATGACTACAGCAGGGAGATTGCTGCACAGAGAAAACTTTTCTTGGACTGCAAACGAGTATCAAGGTAAAAACATATTTCTTACTTCATGATTTATCCTGCTATTCTTAAAGAGTTGTGGATGCTTCTACTCATGCACTCAATGACCATCTGAAAGCCATGGACTTGATATGATATGATAGTTTATTTCTATCGCGCTCCTACCCAGAATTTACAGAGCACTACAAGGCAAGGGCAGGGAAAAAGGGGAGAACAAAACCAATGATCATACTAGGCCCAGTAACATTGAGAACATGCAAGTGCATGGGAGAGGGAGAGGGGAAAAGTGCATGGAAGGGGGGAGAAGTGGAAAGTGCGGAGCAAAGAAAAAACAGATGAATAATATCAATGATAATAAATAAATAAATAAATGAATAATAAAGCCAACAAACAGTGGTAGTGCTGCCAGCAAGTGGCAAGTGCTAGGTTGAAGGCAGCAGACAAGGTAGGTCTGATAAGTGCAGGAAGAAAAGGTGGGGGCTGTATGGGTGCAGATACAGACCCCAGAGCAAGGGGTGGCCTGGAGGCAGTGCAGGAGGGTGGCAGGGTGAGCAGGTTCTTGAGACCGGAGGACAGAGATTGGCCAGGTGCATGGTGCCGAGAGAGAACAGATCAGCAGGGGGAGGGGGTCGAAGGCAGACGCAATGAGGAAGGTCTTGAGATGGTTCTCCTCAAGTTTCAGAGTGACAGGGACACTGTTCGAGAGGGAGGCCCCAACCGAGGACAGAGATCTACCCCCAGCTTTTTTCTATGAAAAACTACTAACTCTGAGAGAGTTAGAAGTAGAGGAGCGAAGAGCAATAGAAGAGAGGTATTGTTACGCTCACCTGGTCCCCACGGGGGCGTCGACCGGAACTGGGCCGCTATTGTTTCCACCAGCGTGACGTGTAGCGCCGAGATGACTGACTGGACTGGCCCGCTCAGCCTAGTTTGTCTGGCTCACAAGAATATTCTTCTGCAAAGGAGAAGAGGAATTAACCACCCGTGGAATTGAGTGTCAACCCACCTTCCCCACTCCCGCTGTCTTCCCACAGATCACTCTTGATGTCCCCTCCTTAGTCTCACCTGATGGTTTGGAAGGATGAGCTCTCCATCCTGCGTCGACTGCAGAGGCGCGTTGATGACCAGTTACTTCACTGGCGTAGAGGAATTGGTGAGTTCCAGTATTGACTCTAAAGTCCAATTGTTCATAAGAGTTCAAATGTCTGATCTTCACTCTGTCTGATTCCTTGCAGGTTGCCGATTAATCCACTCGAAGATTTCCAAATGACACTTGGTAAGATTCAGGTAAGTCTATTGAGGTTTTCCCTTTAGGGGCCGGGGTACGGCGATGAAGCAGAGTTGACTGTGGCGACCCGAGATGAGGTGAGACCCCCGTGGTAAATCAGGTAAGTTTTGTGGGGGGTAACTGGTATTGTCTTTGCTTTCTCCCCTTAGGGGCCGGGGTATGGCGATGAAGCAGAGTTGACTGCGCCGACCCGAGATGAGGTGAGTACCTCCCGTGGTAAATCAGGTAAGTCCATGGGGGTAGCTTGTATAGCCTTAGAGAGTCCCCTTGCTCACCTTGCTGTCTTTGTCTCCATAGGTGTCGGAGGGCGGCCGCGAGATGGAGAGAGCGTGCTGGAATGCTGAAGTACTGCCAAGCAGGTGAGTTCAGCGCGGCACCGTAGGAATGCGAAGCGATGCTTCAAAGACTTCTGTCTTTCAGTTCCGTGGCGAAATGGATCAGGATTCAGGTAAGGATTAAAGTTAAAACTCCTGTTCTAACCTTTATCCTTCTTTTCTTCTTGTTTCAGGAGTCCCAGGACTGAAGCGGGCGTGGCTGAAGACTGGAGCTGCTGAAAACACAGTGAGCATTACGCTGCAGCAAGCAGAATAACGCGAAGCACGTTTGGCTTTTGGTCATGCTCCAAGTGGCATGATGCCTGCTTCCGGGGCTGCTGGGCCTGGTCTGGTCTTCCGGTGGCAGGCATCATGACAGCACTCCCCCTCAAGGCCCCTCCTAAAGTCGTTCTCCCCCTTGGCCGTGGTTTGTCTGGAAATTCCCGATGGAACCTCTTCACTAAACGAGGTGCATGCACGTGGTCACTAGGTTCCCAAGACCTTTCCTGCGGACCATAACCTTTCTAGTCAAATAGGTAAAAGAGTTTTGATCTCACTCTTTTGAGTCCAAAATATTCTTGACTTCGAACTCGGGCTCCCCGTCTATGAGGATAGGTTCAGGTGGAGTGGTTAGCCTAGTTCCTGGTTGCACTGGCTTCAAAAGAGACATGTGGAAGACGGGATGGATTCGCATATGAGCAGGTAGGTCCAACTTGACGGCCACTGGGTTAATAATTGCCTTGACAGAAAAAGGTCCCAAATACCTGGGGTTAAAGGTCCAAGTCCCCTTGAGTGGTAAGTGCTTAGTGGCTAACCATACTTGGTCCCCTATTTGGTATTGAGGAGCTTCACTTCTGTGCTGATCCGCATCCTTTTTGTATTTTTCCTTAGCCTTTTGCAAATGGATGGTTGCTTCTTTAAAGGCTTGTGTAATAACAGCATGGAGATGGTCCACTGCGGGCATCTCTAAATGCTGGGGTGAGTCCAAATCCGAGGTTCGAGGATGGTGCCCATAAATGGTAAAAAAAGGACTTTGTCCAGTTCCTGAGTGTATGGAATTATTGTGCGCATACTCTGCGATCCACAGAATGTCTTTCCAATTCCCCTCAGACTGATGTAGCATACAACGGAGGTCCTGTTCAAGAGTCTGGTTGGTCCTCTCCGTTTGACCTTCGGTCTGAGGGCGGTGACTGGTCGAAAGCCTAACATCAATTTGTGCCAGTTGGCAGCATTTCCTCCAAAAATGTGAAATGAATTGACTGCCCCGATCTGAAAATAACACTGAAGGAAAGCCATGCAGCCGGACAACATTTTCAAGGAATTCCTTGGCCAGAATTGAAGCTGAAGATATCCCTTTTAAAGGAATGAAGTGGGCCATTTTAGAAAAAAGATCTACAATAACTAGAATGGTATTGTAACCTTGGTACGGGGGTAAATCCATGATGAAGTCTAATGACAAGGTATGCCAAGGGGTAGGTGGTATGTCTAATGGTTGCAATAATCTAGCAGGTTTTTTCTTTTGCCCTTTATTTTGTGCGCAAATGCCACAAGACATGACAAATGACTTGACATCCTTTCGCCAGGTGGGCCACCAAAATTGCTTCCTAATTTTAGCTTCGGTTTTTGCAATACCCGGATGCCCTTCTATTAAGGTGTCATGGTAATGGGAAATGACAAGTTCCTGTAATTCCTTTTGCGGTAAAAATAGACGGCCTTGGTAATAAGGTAAATCATCAATGACAGAGTACTCTGGACCTTTCTTTGCCCAGTCCTGTAGGGCAACGGAATCAAAGAGTTGGTGGATCTTGTTTTGAATGTCCTCCAGTGTCTGTATGGATGTCAGGCCAATGATTCTCTGTTCCGGAATTATGGGTACGGGTTCTAAAGTTATTTCTGCTTCTCCCATTCCAATCCGGGACAAGGCGTCTGCTTTACCATTCTTACAACCTGGTTGATAGGTTATTACAAAATCAAACTCGGCGAAGAACAATGCCTAACGGAGTTGGTTTGAAGATTGGGCTTTGGCTGTCTTTAGGTATTGTAAGTTGCGGTGATCGGTGATGACCGTGATGGTATGTCTGGCACACAGTAGATACTGCCGCCAAGCCTTGAAGGCAGACTTGATGGCCAGTAGCTCCTTGTCGGTTATGGCATAGTTTAATTCGGGGGCTGAACATTTTCTTGACCAAAACGCCACTGGGTGAAGCTGGTTAGTTTCGGGATCCTTTTGGGAAAGGAGTGCTCCCATGGCTGAACTGGATGCATCTGTTTCCACTATGTAGGGAAGCTTGGGGCGCAGGTGTCTTAATATGGGAGCAGATGTGAATTTAGCTTTTAACTCTTGGAAGGCGTTCTCGGCTTCCTCTGTCCACAAAAAGCGTTTGTTTTTTCTCAATAGCGTTGTAATGGGATGTACAATGTGCGAGAAGTCCGGGCTAAACCTGCGGTAGAAATTGGAAAAGCCAAGCATGCTTTGAACTCCTTTGATTGAACTTGGAGAAGGCCATTAAGAATGGCATCCACTTTTCGTGTATCCATCCGGATTCCTCTTGGGGTCAGAATAAATCCAAGGAATTCCACTTCCGTAGTGTGGAAGATGCACTTTTCCAGTTTAGCATATAATTTATGCTGGCGTAACTTCTCTAGGACTGCTCAGACGTGTTTTACATGCTCAGATTCTGATAAAGAGTATACTAAGATGGCGTCGATGTAAATGACCACACAAACGTCGATAATCTCTCGGAGGACATTGTTCATGATGAACTGGAAGGCTGCTGGTGCATTGCATAGTCCGAAGGGCATCACCTGGTACTCAAATAGTCCGTACTTGGTGCGAAAAGCAGTCTTCCATTCGTCACCCTCTTTGACACGCACCAGATGATATGCCCCCCGAAGGTCTAGTTTCGTGTATATACGAGCGTCCTTCACCTGGTCTAGTAGTTCTGGGATCAAAGGCAGTGGGTATCGATTCTTGATGGTTATCTGATTCAGTGTGCGGTAGTCTATACATGTTCTAAGGTTGCCTTCCTTTTTCGGTACGAAGAACAAAGCTGAAGATGCAGGGGACTTGGACGGGCGAATTAAGCCATTAGCAAGGTACTGGTCTAGGTACTGGCGCAAATGGAGATTTTCGGGTTCCGTAAGGGCATAGATTCTGCTGCAAGGTGGTTGTGCTCCAGGTACAAGATCTATTTGACAATCATACTATCTGTGAGGTGGTAAGGTGTTTGCCTGTTCCTTTTGGAAGACATCCTGAAAGTCTTGGTATTCAACAGGTAATTGAATGGCTACTGGAATTACTGGGGCCAGGACTGAGTTTTGAGTTTTCCTTGGGTAGCAGGTGTGAGCACATTCTGGGAAGGTTAGTCTCTTCTCTCGCCAATCAATACAGGGATTATGTTTTTCCAACCAACGTATCCCCAGTATCAGCTGAAACTGTGGGGCCTTGATTAAGTCAAACATCATAGCCTCTCGATGCCCATCTTGACTCAGCAATGTCATCTCTGCAGTGGAATGGGTTACGGGTCCAGAGGCAATTTCCGTTCCATCTACAGTGGTGACAACATCGGCCGTGGTCTTGCAGGGGAGAGATAGATTCATCCTGGTAGCCAATTCCCTGTCCAAGTAATTTCCTATGACTCCACTGTCTACATAGGCCTTTACCGCATGCATGCGTGATGGCTGCTCTGGATCTACAAGGACCATGGTTATGGTGAAATGCGAGGTCAGAGTGTCCTTCTTTATGCTCGGCAAGCGGACCTCTACGCTTGCCGGGCGTGGTCGTTTCCCGAGTCAGATTTCACATGGTTTTCGTCTGCTGCTCCTATAACTTTCTTGGGTGGTTTTACAGGGCAGTTCCGAAGAAAACGACCAGTAGTTCCGCAATATAAACATAATTGCAGTTGCCGTCTTCTATCTCTCTCCTTTTGGGTTAAGGGTCCTTTAACCTCCCTGATTTGCATAGGTTCTGAGACATCTACTCCCTTGGAGCTTACGTGGGTTTTAACCAACACCCTGTTCTCAAACTTGGTTCGGTCAGCCTTCCTGGTTTGAAGTCTGTGATCGAGCTGGACCACTAGATCTATATATTCAGCACAGTCTTGAGGCGGGTTCACGATTTGGGCCAAAACATCTTTGAGTTCTCCCCAAAGTCCTCGATGGAATAATGTGATTCGTGTGGCTTCAGGCCATTCGGTTTCCACTACTAATCTATTGAAAGTTGCAATGTAAGATAAAAGATCCTGGTTACCTTGACGTAGGGATAAAAGTTCGTTGTCCAAAGCCTGTCCTCGGGAGTGTCGGGCGAATAGTCTTTCCATGCTTGTTCGAAAACCCTGGAAATCTCGAAGAATCGGGTCATCCTGGTTAACTAGTGGAATGGACCAATCCGCCGCACTGCCGCTGAGATATGACAGTACAAAGGCTACCTTGGCCTGATCGTTTGGGAAAGCTCCAGGTCTACATAAAAAGTGCAAGCAGCATTGATTCATGAATGTTGCAAACCCTTTTCGGTCTCCGGCAAAGCGTTCAGGCGGAGCCAAAGGAACGGCTCCAGGTAAATTTATCTGCACCGGGTTACTCGATGGTACAGGAGCTGGACTTGCCCCAAGTCCTGGTAGAGGTGTTTGTCCAGCCTGGCTCTGTAATAGTTGTCTGGCCAACTCATCAGTTCGTTCTTTTGACACTATCAGTTCCCTCCTGAGGGCATTGGTTTCTTGGCGGGCGGAATGCACTTCGGCCCTTAATTCCCCTAACAATTGGGCCAACTGATCAGTTTCCGAGGTCTCCATGACGCCCAGGTGGGTATTTGTGGGTAGGCTTCGCGTTCTGTTACGCTCACCTGGTCCCCACGGGGGCGTCGACCGGAACTGGGCCGCTGTTGTTTCCACCAGCGTGACGTGTAGCGCCGAGATGACTGACTGGACTGGCCCGCTCAGCCTAGTTTGTCTGGCTCGCAAGAATATTCTTCTGCAAAGGAGAAGAGGAATTAACTACCTGTGGAATTGAGTATCAACCCACCTTCCCCACTCCCGTTGTCTTCCCACAGATCACTCTTGATGTCCCCTCCTTAGTCTCACCTGATGGTTTGGAAGGATGAGCTCTCCATCCTGCGTCGACCGCAGGGGCGCGTTGATGACCAGTTACTTCACTGGAGTAGAGGAATTGGTGAGTTCCAGTATTGACTCTAAAGTCCAATTGTTCATAAGAGTTCAAATTTCTGATTTTCACTCTGTCCGATTCCTTGCAGGTTGCCGATTAATCCACTCGAAGATTTCCAAATGGCACTTGGTAAGATTCAGGTAAGTCTATTGAGGTTTTCCCCTTAGGGCCGGGGTACGGCGATGAAGCAGAGTTGACTGTGCCGACCCGAGATGAGGTGAGACCCCCGTGGTAAATCAGGTAAGTTTTGTGGGGGGTAACTGGTATTGTCTTTGCTTTCTCCCCTTAGGGGCTGGGGTACGGCGATGAAGCAGAGTTGACTGGGCCGACCCGAGATGAGGTGAGTACCTCCCATGGTAAATCAGGTAAGTCCTTGGGGGTAGCTTGTATAGCCTTAGAGAGTCCCCTTGCTCACCTTGCTGTCTTTGTCTCCTTAGGTGTCGGAGGGCGGCCGCGAGATGGAGAGAGTGTGATGGAATGCTGAAGTACCGCCAAGCAGGTGAGTTCAGCGCGGCACCGTAGGAATGCGAAGCGATGCTTCAAAGACTTCTGTCTTTCAGTTCCGTGGCGAAATGGATCAGGATTCAGGTAAGGATTAAAGTTAAAACTCCTGTTCTAACCTTTATCCTTCTTTTCTTCTTGTTTCAGGAGTCCCAGGACTGAAGCGGGCGTGGCTGAAGACTGAAGCTGCTGAAAACACGGTGAGCGTTACGCTGCAGCAAGCAGAATAACGCGAAGCACGTGTGGCTGTCCGGGCGTGGTTTAAATAGCCTTGGAAGAAGATCCAGGTAAGTATTCTTCCACAGCCCCACCCGAGTAACAAAATAGTCCCTTCAGTAAAATAGTCCCTCCTAAGCCTCATTTGGCTTGAGTCTTCATGCAGCATGGTCTGCCTCAGGTGAGTATGCAGCATGGTCTGCTTTAGGTAAGTTATCAATAATGAGCCTGGCGCCCATGGCGCCAGGACTGACTTTATCTTTATGAGCCTGGCGCCATAGGCACCAGGACTGCACCCAAACAGCCCCTAACTGGGGCTTTTGGTCATGCTCCAAGTGGCATGATGCCTGCTTCCGGGGCTGCTGGGCATGGTCTGGTCTTCCGGGGGCAGGCATCATGAAAGGTATTTGCAGAGGGATAGCTGAAGGTATTTTGGACCAAGGCCCCATAAAGCCTTGTGGACAATGCAAAGAGATTTGAATTTATTCTTTGCATCCATTGGGAGCCAATGGAGAGATTTCAGAGCTGGAGAGATACGATCCCAGGGCTTGAGGCCAAGGACAAGTCCCACAGTCCTGTTCTGGGCTTAGCTGCAGAGGACGGAGAGTAGCGGAAGGTAGATTTAGAAAGAGGCTGTTACAATAGTCCAACCTAGAGAGAACCAGAGCTTGGGAGAACCTCTGGGGGAAAGAGAGGAGGTGCAGTAGGAAGTTTGACTTTTTGTAGACATCCGAGATGTGGGCAGAGAAGTGAAGTGTTGAGTCAAAGATGACCAAGTGGTTCTTAGCCTCAGAGGTAGGGGTGGGAGGAGGGCCAAGGGATGCCGGCCAGAGAGTGAAGGGAAAGGATGGTGAAGGTGTGCCGATGAGGAGGATCTCCGTCTTGCTGGCATTCAGACAAAGATCGTTGGTGGCACACCAATCTTGAATGGCAGTTATGCAATGAGAGATGAGAGAAGGGGAGGAGGTGGCCGAGGGCAGCCTGAAGATGAGTTGAGTGTCGTCTGCATAGCACTGGAAATTTGAGCAGCAAATGCCAATGCAGTGGATGAGAGTGGCCAGGTATTGGTTGAAAAGCCAGGGCGAGAGGTTAGACCCCGGGGGAACACCACAGGTAGAGAGGAAGATAGATGATAGGAAGGACCATCTAAGAGGAAAGAGGTCAGCCAGTCAAGAGTTGGGCGATGATACTCAGGTTGTCACAGAGACGGTTGAGCAGGATGGACTGGTTGACCGTGTTGAAGGCAGAATAGAGCTCGAGTAGGATGAGGACAGTGGGAATGTTAGAGTCAAGGTTGGAGAGCAGATCTTTACAGATGTTCAGGATACCAGTTTCCATGCTTCTGGGAGGTCTGAAGCCAGACTGGTGGCCATGAAGACAGCCAACAGAGTCAGAATTAAGGTGAAGCTGAGGGATGGCCAGCTTTTCCAGAAGTTTGCCGAGAAAGGGAATAATGGAAATTGGGCGATAGTTAGCCGGGCAAGAAGGATCAGCTGAGGGTTTCTTAAGAAGTGTATGCACAAGGTATTGCTTCAGGGGGGAGGTTCCTGACGCAAAGGAGAGGTTGCAAAACTCGTCAAGTGCCTGAGCGGGAGTATCAATGTGGTCCTTTATGGTTTTAGATGAATAGGGGTGAACCTGTTTTGACTAGACTTTCATAGATCAGACTTGTCTAGCGACCTCATCAGGGAAGAGAAGGAGAAAGGAGGAGAAAGAGGGTGGGGGTAGCTGAAGGAGGGTCAGCAAGCACAGACCGAGGTGGGAGATTAGGAAGAAGGAAGGAGAAGTTGAACAACATGTCCTGGGTGTTTGAGGTAAAGTGAGAGTCAAGGCCATTGCATAGAGCCTGGAAGGCAACAGAACAGGTAGAGAGTGCAGCAGGCTTGCAGATTTTAAAGATTTTGGCGGAGTTGTTAGATGCTGCAGAGACACATATTTGAATGTGGGCCCTCTTCTTGGTGAGGACAGAGAGTCAATATTGTCTTTGGAACAGGCGACAGGCCAGTTTGTCAGAGGATGAACAAGAAGCCCTCCATTTCCTCTCATCCGCCCTACACTTACATTTGAGTGTAGCTAGGTCAGAGTCAAACCAGGAATTGCACTTGGCTTTGGACTTCAAATGGATACTCATGATGGTGAAAAGAGAATCAAGATTATCAGAAATAGAAGAGTAGAGCAGAGTAGAGCAGAGACAGGGCTTTGTCAAGATGTGAGTCAGCTAGGTGTGGAGGGGGAGAGAAGGTAACATCAAAAGCCTCAACTGACGCACACTTCAAAGGCTGGATGTCCGAGAAGGTAGGTGGCAATGTTGGGGTAGGCTTGGCTTTGGGGGAAGAGAGGGAGAGATCAGAGGAGGAAATGATCGCTCCAGGAGAGAGGAGTGGTCAGAGGGATGGAAAGGGGGAGGTCAGAGGAGATCAAGACATCGGGTGTGTCGAGTGAGTCGTATAAGAGGGGAGGATGGATAGGGAGAGGGAGTCCAGAGGTCACAGAAGTGTAAAGATGAGGAACAAGGAGAGTCTAAATGGATATTGAGATCACCGAGGAGGAGGAGGAGAGTGGTATAGGCCAGGAGGTAGGAGGAGAGGTCTGCCCACTCAGAGAGAAATTTGGTGATTTGACCAGGAGGCAAGAAGATAGTAGCCACGGTAAGATAATGGCTAGGTGAGAGAGAGAGCACACAGATGAAGAAGGCAGAGAGTAGCGCACAGTGCTGTGCATCGATTCTACCTTATTGCTAAAGGACGTGTCCAACAAGCAATTGTTTGAAGACACCAAAGACACAGGGGAGATGGTCTTTGAGATTGGGGTGCCTTGCTAGATAGAGATCGAGCAAAGGAGGTACCACAGGCCATGCTCATCATTAGAAATACAATGCCAAATTGGAAGGAGGATTTGGATAAGGTGCTGAAACATTTATGGTCCCACAATCCTTATGATTTGGAGCTTCTAAAGATTGTTGGAGCAATGCAAATAAAATTGAAACCTGGTGCGATTTTACCCCATGTCTAGCGAAGTGAAAGGGGGAATTTATGAGACCATAATGGCAATGCTGAAGCAAGGCATAATACAACCTTCTGTGTCCTCATACAACATGCAATCTACCTTGTGAAGAAAGCAAAGGAGTCCAGTTGGAGCATGGTCCAGGACTTGCGCCCATTCAATAGTATTGTTGAGGTGGAAATTCTAGTAGTACCAAATTCTGCTACCATTCTCTATAATATTCCTAATTGATCAAACCACTTCACAGTGATTGATTTAAAAAATGTATTTTTCTCAGTCCTCTTACACCCCAATTCTCAGTAAGTCACAGCGTTCACATATTTTTGTCAGAGACTCAAGCACACAAGGTTGCCCCAGGGTAGTGGGAATCTATGAGTGTCTTTAAAAGGCTGGTCCAAATGGATTTGGGGAATTTGCATGAGTCCCTTACCATAATTCAGTACTTGGAGGAATCGCTAGTCTGTAGCACTTAGGAGGAGCAGTGCTGAGAAGAGTCAATAGCACTCCTCATCCTGCTTGCGAAGAAGGGGTAGAAAGTGGGCAAAGGGAAATTGCAGTACTGCCAGACAGAGGTAGTATATTTGGGGCAAGTGATATCACCAGCAGGACGGAAGGTAATGCCAGAAGGAGCCACCGCAGTTCAGAATATGCCTCAACCAGTCACGATAAAACAGATACAGCATCTTTTAGGGCTCTGTAGTTATTGTAGATCGTGGATCTTTGACTACTCTACTTACATGAGGCCCTTACAGCAGGGACGTAAGGAAGCAGAGAAGGTGAAAGGTCTGATAGAATGGTATGCATGAATGGTGACTTGCTTTCAGGAACTGTAGGCTGCGATCAGCAGTGCTCCGATCTTGGCGACCCTAATTTACAAGGAACCATTTTATTTGTTTTCTCATTCCAACGGACAGGTGATGACAGCGGTCCTGAACCAACAAACATCATTAGGCCACAAACCTTTAGCATACTACAGCAGACTCCTACATCCAGTGATGCAGGGACAGTTCTCATGTGAGCATGCTGTAGCAGCGGCAGGTTTTTCAAGACAAAAGTCTTCAACCATTACCATGGGTTGCCTTGTGAAATTTTATGTGGAGCATGCAGTCTTTGCAATCTTGGAAAAGTCCAAGTCGACTTTGACAACCCTAAGAGTTTCGGGTACAAGGTAATTCTGTCAAATGTATCAATACATCCTGTGCAGTGTCAGAGAGTGAATCCTGTGACATTTGTAGCCTACTCAGTGAAAACTGATGATATTTTTCATGATTTTGCAACTTATGAGGGGGAAGAAGAAGAGATTATGGGAGTTTAGGAGGATGCCATTGAAGGAGGTGAGGTGCTTTTTGTTCATGAGTCCTGAACAATTGATCAGGTCACTGGTGAGAGGCATATTAACCAAAATCTGTGTATCCCTCTCTGTCATCTCAGTTGGATAAACTAAATTACTTCTTATCACATCTGGTTTTTAAGAGTCAATGGAGAATCAGTCTGATGAAGGTTACCCACTTAATGTAAAAAAGATGTTTTTACTTTTTTTTTAGTCCATTCACTAATGTTTCACTTGTCCATGGTACAATAAGAACAATAAATAAATAAATAAAGAAAAAGAAATTACAATCCAAATGTGAATAAAACTTAATAAAAAAGTGACAAAATTCAAAACACAATAATGATAAACCATCAAATATAAATCTTCAACGCTAATGCTACATATGCAAATTGACAATATTTTTGACATTAAATGAAAGAAACGGATGATAAAAATTCAGTTCAAAAGACTGTTCATTCTTGTACTATTAGTGCTGTACATAGGAAGGCCTAAACCTAACTACTTCTGCATATTCTGGGCCAATTCCTGGCTTAGAGGATCATCCTTCAGAGTCTTGAAGTGCCAGATATCTCTGCCTTGCCAACGTGTAAGCTCCTAACTAATAGGAACTAATGAATAAGGGAGACCCCTAATAAGTTATTGGTCCCTTTGGTCTTCACGTTGCGGCGGTAACAAAAACTATTTCAACCGCCTTCTTCAGGGATTCAAATTAGGGACCCTGTGTGAAAGAACATAAAGATAATAAAATTGAAGATGGGGCACCAGAACTAATTGATGCGGCAGGCCAGCGCACGTGCAATTGTTTTGTTTGCTTGAGTTCCCTCCACTTCGATCATAAATCATTGTGATTCGTAATCTCCCACGCTCTGCTTGCAGTTGCAGGTTGCAAGCCATGGCTGGCTGGGCCTGGGACCAGCAATAGCAATGAAACAACAAACTGTTACAAACAGCCAATGCAAACTAACATTCTGATGTTACTATGCAGTATTTGGTAAATTCTGTATAGTAACACAGAATGTGCAGTTTTCATTAGCTGTTCTTCTGAGCCAGTGAAATGACATTGTGACATGTTTTTGGTGCCACCACCAGCCCATCACAGCGCGGCGCCACCTTCATTTCACAAGTTACTGTGAAGGTGTCTAGGCGTGGCATCGCTTGTGTCGTGAGAGAGCCTGCTGCGTGTGGTGCAGCCTAGTTGCTTCATGGTGCCCTGCTTTTTCATTTGTGTGCCGGTGTGCTCCTGGTTTTGCCAGTGCCACCTACCCCCGAAGCCCCGACAGGAGACAGAGTCCCCGCCGGCAGCTGACTCCAAAGCAGGTAAGTCAGTCTGTAGGAAGAGTCAAATGCTGTTTGATTCCAGCCAGGGTCCGGGTAGCGGCGCGGTCCCCTGGTGGTGTCTCCTGTGTCCTGGCTGTTGGTGTGGCCTGCTGCTGACTGCCAGCCCACCGAATCCACGACCAGGGCAGAGTCAGACTGATAGTCCAACAACTCTGCCGCGGGCTCCCCCAAAAATACTGAAGGTAGGTTTAAAAGGAATAACATATTTTCAGTGTTGGCTGCGGCCCATCACTTAGAAAGTGACGGGCCCAAAAATATGTTTTTCTTTTAAAATCTGACCTTCGTGGGGCCACCACGCTGATAATGAGAATAAATATCCAGGGAGCGGACATCGCTCCACTGGGTATTTTTGTCATCATCCGCTTGGCGGCAGCCCCACGGAAGGTAGGTTTTAAAAGAAATAAGTAACTTATTTTAAGTGGTGGCACGACGCTGACCCATCAATGATGCCCCAGAAATATGTTTTTTCTTTAAACTCAGCCTTACTCTATGTCCTCATATCTCTTTGGTGGTTAAGTAACTTAAGGCCCTTTTAAGATGGGGCTTTATTCCTGATCTAGGAAGCCCAGAAGAAAATAAGAGGGCACTGATATCCATTGAGAGAGTGAAGGGAAGTAAGGTGTGCTCTGGCGAATGGCTAAGAAGACAATATGCTCAGATTTGTTCTTCTGAGTAGGTTATCAGGGCAGGGTGGAAGAGGTGAAAGGCCTCCCTCCACGTGGCATGAAGGGCAGGTGAAATGGATTGGTGTGGGCTCAGTGGAGAGCCAAGCGAAGTTAAAAATATTCTGTAAGGTAGTGCTGTATTCTGATGCGCATGGAGGAGAGGAGTCGTCACAAAAGGTGTGTTGGGTCACGCCATACTCACTTACACCATCCCCAAAGGGAGAGCACAGCAAACAATGGTGGCAAAATGGGCAGAAGCCACTCTTCTTCTGAACCGCAGAGAAAATGATCTCTCCTCGGTTCACACTGGTCTAGGCAAAGGGCCAGTCCAACATGCTGGTGTGAGCAGGTTTTTGGCGAAAGTGGGTTCTTTTTTGACCAAAGCGGTCCAGTTTGATTACTACAGTTGGTAATTGCTACTAATGAGCTATGCCTCTAACCAGATATGCTTTAAATGGAAACATTTTCAACTTTTACAAAAACGACCCCCTTCGGTAGTGATCAAACAGTCTTTCACGAAAAGTAAAGAATAGATATTTTCATTTTGGGGCACTTTTCATTGGTGCATAGGCCAGATATGTTGTAGCCGAACCCTGACTCTCTTACTCTGGACTGTTCATTTCTGCATTACTGTAGTCTGTAGCCACGTCTATTTTCAATCAACACCAAATTTTTGCAGGCAGATGTGGCAGGTTATCAAAACTGCACAGAAAATTGTGAGAGGATGCTGTTTTTTGGGTAACCCAAGAATGTAGTGAACCGCTCCATTCCCCTCCCACAAAAACAAAACACCTTTTATTTGTTTTAAGCAATGGTTTTGCCCCTTACTTTGTAATATTTAACCTAATATTTAACCTAATCAATTCCAGTCATTTGCACAAGTCTGAGGTTCACTAACAAAACCCATTCGAATGGCCTCCTGTATAGTCTACATTCAGATTTTGATTTCCTCCCAGGGCAGGTTGTGCTTGTCTTTGTGCCAACTCCTATTTGTGTGTGGCTGTGATGGCAGTGGGCGGCCGTGTCATCACAACACTGCCCAGGTTATGGCCAGAAGCTGCATGCTCTCCATTCATCACACACAATCCCAGGTTTAGGGCGCTTTGACCAAGTTCTCCATCCAAGTGTATTGCACTGTTTTTCAACGAGGCGAGCAATTCCAATACTGTAAATTTGAGAAGTTTGTGTTTTGTAAAATTAGGAACAAGTGGGTGCTGCAAACTATTCACAAAGGGGCCTTTGCACACTTTCTGACATACTGAAAAAGAACGCTCTTGAATGCGCCAGTGAGGACTTTGTCTTTTTTGGCACACATAGCCAGAGAGCTGGAGCAATCAGTATGGACCAAACCTAAGTGAGTTTATGACACAGCTTATTTTATTGTACTGGAATTCAGGAACCACTACAACTACCATAACAATTGTTTTCCAACTTTGAAGCATTATACTTCCTCAACCCATGTGTGTCCTTCCCCATCCATCCCACTACTTGCCTGTGCAAGCAGTTGCTGCAGCGCCAAACATGTGACAGGGAGCAGCAGCAGTGTAATGGGATGGTGGTGAGCTGATCTAGGTCTAGCACTAAACTGGCCCGGGCCACCCGTACCGTGGCGGTGCCCCGGCATTATGGGGTCAAGACTTTTTGGCCCTGGTACTTATTTTTTTACAAATTAAGCACTGCCAAGCAGTGCCTGTCATTACTTGGCACTTGAAATTCTAATACTGTTCTTATGAGGGGGAAGAAGAAGTGAGTATGGGAGTTTAGGAGGATGCCTTGGAAGGAGGTGAGGTACTTTTTGTTCATGGGTCCTCAACAATGGATCAGGTCACTGGAGAGAAGCATACAGGTGAAGCCGTTGTGGGCCTTGTGGATTGGGAATACCAGGTCAGGCTGAAGAGACAGTTGCACTCATATTACTCTGCGCAAGTGACAGTACTTGTGGCACTTTTGGAGGTCCTAGAAATGAGTAAGGGAATGAGTAAGGGTAAGGCAGTAACTATGTTGACTCTGTGTATATCACCTCCACTGTGCATTCATGGTTATCAAGGTGGCAGGGAAGAGGGTTTAGGAGATCTGATGGTTCCCATGTTCAGCACGCTGCACTGTTATCCCGACTAATTGAAGGGTTCTCTTTGTTCACATAGGTAGGTTTAGTTAAATGCACTGACCATACTAACCATTATAATTCAATAGCCCATAGCTACAATGCCGCAGACAAGGCAACGAAGGAAGCAGCACACTTACATTTTACAGATTCCCAGAAAATGGAAACTGTGTCCCAGCAGGTACTGTTGCCAGCCTCATGCACCGCAATCCCGGTTCTTAAACTCACATGAGGTCAGTAAAGGGAATCTTGCCTAGCTTCATATAGATTTTGTGGACATAATCATGAGGTGGAACAATTATCGATAGATACCTCATTAAAATTGTTTGTCCATTCTCCCAGTGTCTTGAGATTGGTCCCTGTGTACATCCTGATACTAAGTCCTCAGCAAGGTTTCTGGTGAGGGAGGTATTTCCACAGTGGGGAATTTGCGAGACTTTAAAATCCAACAATGAAACCCACATTTTTAATGCCTTATTCACAGAAATTACCTTGCTTTTGGGAATCAAGCACAGTTGTTTGTGCTCAGTACACCACCTGCAGGCCAATTTAATTATGTAGATACTAAATGGGGTCCTTAAGGCCCAGTTAGTAAAAGTATGCAATGAGTTTAAACATCTTGGTACCATTGGATACCCCTAGCCTTGTTTTATTACAGAAATCAGCCACGAAAAAAGCCAACACATGAGCCCCCACAAAATTGTGATGGGGCGTAGGCTACACACACCTTTCGCACTAGATGCACATAAGACCGCAGTGATCTTAGGAGAGGAGTTTAGGGAGTCCATTAGGGCTTTAACCAATAGTGTCAAGATTATATCCTCACAGGCTATGTCTTATCAGCAACAGAATGCATTAGAAAACATCAACGAAACTGATGATCAACGCAAGCTGCAGCTTCTCCAGGGAGACTGGAAATTCTTTCTGACCTTTGTGCACCATTGGAGTGAGCAGCATTTCCATGGGCTGTACTGTGTTGTTTACGCAACACTGACTGCTGTGAAGGTGGAGGGCAACAGGAATTGGATGCACTTTAATGATGACTGAATGGATACTGGCACCCCTCCGCTGACAAAAGCGCAGGAGCAGGCAAAAAGTTAAGTAAGCCCTTAGGATCAGCCGTTCATTCCAGAGTAATGAGGCGGTGCAAACAAAAATCTACGACTTGAATTTCTCTGTTTGGAAAAAGAAAAAATATTCAGATTTATTATGTATGTTATAATGAGTGTTTATACCATTTTTGTGATTCTCTTGACATCTCTGTTTGAAGATGGCAACAAATGCAAATGTAGAAGGTTCAAATGTATCTAGGTTTGTAGAACCTGAGAATGTATTGCCAAGAGTAAAAATAAGTATTGATGTTGATTTTCTGAATAATGGGGATGATGAAATAGATCCCATAACAAATGCACATGGTTTTGCAGTGCATAATGTCTGGTATAGCCATATGAGGAAGGTTGGGAGAGAGTGATCAGTAGGATATTTCTACATGTGATTTCTCAGTCCCCACACTTTTGGTGTGCCTATGCTGTTTATCCCAAATGAAGTAGAGGGAAGGTGTGGAGAAGTTATTTGCAGCATCTGACGTGGCTCATGGGGGTTACTCCAAAGTCACACCCTACTCAGGAATTGACATCATGGGTGTAACCTGGAAGTCCCACAGTACTGGAAAGAACACTCTGGAGGTGAGATCATGTGGGTCACTTGGAAGTCACACCCTACTGAAAATCCTATCCCGGATGTGACAAAGCATGTTGGCACAAATGGGAGCTGCAGCTGAATGCTTCACATCACTAATCTGGCTGTAGGTACAGCTGCCCTTCTGGCCAATGTTTGGACTTGTGGATCGAAGGCCTATAGGCAGTTGCCGCCAGCCTGGCAAGGTGTGAACAGTTTATCTACATTCCATGTGCCAGTCCTCATTATCCCTAAGGAACATCTGATGCTGGCCCATCCAATGCCCAAAGTTACATCTGTGCCCCATTTGTCCCCTGTGCCCCTTGCATCCACTTCATCATTAGACATGGACAAATCAATAACTCGGTTCAAGAAGCAGGAACTATTGCAGCAAACCAAAAGCTTGTACTACCTTTCAGCAGCATCATCAAAAGCCTTAATGGACATTCCTGAACCGTATCAGCTGTTTATTCACAAAGAAACTTGTTTTGCTTCTCTTCTGGCACCGGACATCTAAACTGTGGCAAGTGCCAAGTGGCTCCAGGTGACCAGATATGACCAGATATGAACTTCTATTGTTTATCAATGCCTCTGAGTCAGTGCTTTTGCCAGTAAGGAAGAACTACAGGACCTGAGGCTCATGACTTTGCAAAATGGTTACATCCTCGACCTCCTGACAGCAATGGAGGAGGATGTGTGTCTTCCAATGACACAGAGAATGGTACCCTGTCACAAACTGTCGCTGCGTTGCATAAGCTCAGAGTGATCATGGAAAAAGATTCAGGAATATCAAATAATGTGTGGTTAGACACTCTTTTTTCCTGGTTGCCATCTTGGATTAGCCTCACTGTGAAAATCCTTCTACCTATTTATGTCTTTTTTCGTATTGTATTTTGCTCTTCCCAAATGCTCTTACGATGTTATTCTGCCCAAATACCAAAAGCAAATGACATGATGACTGTGACCCTGTCTGTAGCTAGAAATACTAACATTTTATCTCACATTGGTACTCTGACTGAAACAGTTTTTTTTTTCCTCCACCAAGTTGGGATGATTCTGTGGAGCAGTGAGTAGATTGCGGAAATAGTGGTGGATGAATTGCATTTGTTTAGCAGAGGAGTGTGACCATTTTGGGACAGAGATGAGAAAAGATTGTAGGGAAGTTCCCCAAGAAGAAGATTTTAAAGAACAGGACTGTGATTTATTTGTTCAAGTATTAATTGAAGGTGGGAGTGTTGAGGGTTATCAGGAAAGGTCCCCACGATCATGATGGTTTCATGTTGCATGCTCCATATTTGAATCTGGGGGTGCAGCGAACTAGGGGAAATTTGGCAATTTCATATGTATCCAGTGTAGTAAATTGTGAATGGGAAATGTTACTTTAGTGTTACGTTTTGCTTAAAGATGATACATATTAGGTTGCATGCACATAAAAAGATAAAATGATGAAACCACAAAATTAAACATAAATAGGATTCAGACATAATGTGCTATGGAGTGCCAGGAAGCAGGCCATGAGGAGTTTTGGCATGTCCTGAAGAAGCCACTCTAAAAGAAAGCTAGTATTTATTAAACATGCATGCACACTGAGAAACATATACAGGGGATCTATACATCTGTATGTAGTGTTGTTTTTATGAATTCATTCAGACTCTGCAGCCAGCAGTTTGTGCTATGACTTTCAGGTGGAGGGGAAACATCCAGTTTTACAGGTGTGAAGGACAAAAGAGAGACAATGATTAACCAGGCTGTCATGATCTCTGCTTCCAAAAGGTCAGGGTTTTCCCAACTCCCTTGGAAGCAGATCCATAACCCAGGTTCCGAGTGCCAACCAGTCCCAATTGGGACCTTTTGGACCCAGTCCTGGCGCCAGTGGCACCAGGCTCATAAATATGCCCAGTCCCAGCGCTGGAAGCGCCGGGCTCATAATGCTTGGGTGGACTTACCTGCAGCAGACCATGCTGCTTACTTGCCTGCCAGTTGAGCCTCTGATCCTCTTCTGTTTGGAACTACTTTTCCTGTTGGGTGGGGCTGGAGCCACTCCCTAGATTCAGAACACTGGAACTCTTCTGGAAGGCAGGAACTCTTTTCTTACCAGGAACTCTTTTCTTACTTAGGCGTGGCTGTGGAAGGAGACACCTAAGCACTACAGGAGGCTATTTAAACCACACCCGGTGGATGAATCTTGCTTTGCGTTATTCTGCACCCTCTGCAGCAGGACGCTCATCGTGTCTTCTGCATCCAGTCCTGGGCCTAAGGAAAAAGGCTTACCATCCTGAATCCAGTCTTCAGCAACACCTATAAAGACAAGAAAGAACAGGTTAGCATTCCGGCATCTGAAAGGCAAAGGCTTACCTACTCTTCGTGCGCTCCGGAGGTCTTCACACTGCATTCCGGCATCTGAAAGGCAAAAGCTTACCAACTCTTCGCACGCTCCGGAGGCCTTCGGCGCTGCATCCACATCTGAAAGACAAAACAAGGTGCGTTTAAAGACATTGGGGAACTTTAATACTCACGTGCCATTACTCCTTTCCACATCTAATCCAGTGGGTATTCTGGCACCCTGCAGCCGCTCCGAACTCGTACCAGCAAAATAAAAAGACAGTTAGAGCGCTTCGTGAAGCAGGCATCAAGCGCTTACTCACGTGCTTCCAGGCGCTTCTATTCATCACACGGGCTCCATCTTCAACTCACTTCAGCCCGTCATCCGCCATCGCCGGAACCCTGCAAAACAAGAGACATCATTACTAAAGACTTTAAAAAGACATTTGAATGACTCGAAACTTACCGTTCGTGCAGTAAACGACGGACAGCAGTCCTCTGAAGTCAAGAGGCCTGCGCTACCTATCCAGTGAAGAAACTGGCTACAGCACCCTGCCCCGAGGCAGATGGAGAGCTCGGCATTCACTTACCTAAGACATCCTACTCTACACGTCAGGCATACAGTGCACAGAGGTCCAGCCCAAAGAGCCAACCGGGTGCTACACATCACCTTTGAAGATACGGTAGTCGCCCAGTCAAGACCGGCGCCTCTGCGAGAATCAGGTGAGCGTTACACAGGCAGAGGGTCAGCCGTCGAACAGGACACAGTGTTTTGTGGCTTTGTAGTTCCGAAGAGAACAGATGTAATCTCCTTAATTGCATTAGAGTTTTGCAGAGGGACTCAGCCATTTATTTGAACAGTAATACATTTGGGGTGAAATAGCACCCGAGACGAAAGTGAGCGATATCTAGGAGTTTCAATTGTATTTCCAGATGTATAGTGTGTGTTGGAATGGTAGTCATGTAGATTAGAATGTTTCAATGGTGCCAGCAAGTCAGGGCGGATGAGACAGCTATTGTCAATTCAAGGACAACCTCTTTATTCAGCATCCTTCATATCGCTTGAAGTACCCATGCAAACAATGTGCAATTATCTAACAGGTTAATGGACTCACGCCAGTTGTTACCAGTAATTAATTATGTTTGCACACAAATGTTTAACTGTATGATAATGCCATGACCTACCATGGACAAATCCCAAGAAAGGTTGTGCTATGAATATGATCTGACAATGATAGTTAAGATAAGACAGGCCAATGAGAAAGAAAGAATTGGAGAAAGATGGGATTTGTTTGTAGTAGGTTTCTACAATCATGTTTGGGGTTGGATTGTAATACAAAATATGGGAGTGTTTTAACGGTTGCAGAAAGGTATATAATGTGTCAACTAATTTGGTTTAATGAGACTTGGGTTAGTTTGCCCTCGCTTAGGTGGTGGCCCACTTTGGGTTAAGGTTTTTGGTGATTTATTAATTTGTTTATTGTTCGCTTGTTAGGTGCTTATACAGAAAGTACATTGTACATTCATTTTCAAAGCGCCAACAGGGCAACAGGGAGGGGACATGTGGAGGAGAAACATTAAAATTAATAAACACATAATTAAATACAGTGGGAGGAAAACCTACTATGCCTTGGAGTGTTCAGAATGTGCAAGTGCAGAAGGGCGGGGAATGGGGTCCTTGTGGGTGAGCAACAGGTAAAGTGCAATGTAAAGTAAGTGTGATCCTCCAGGATGGAGGATGTGTTGAGGCAAGCGCTGAGGAAGGACAAAAGCTGGGGGTGATTCAGTGTGGGAGGTCAGGCCCCCGAGGATGCATGAGGGCCCTGGGCACCAACAAAGGAATTGTGAGATTAGCAGAGGAGAGAAGGGGGGATGGAGGGGGTAAAGAGGAAAGTCTTGAGGATGTTCCGGAATTTAAGAAAGTTCTGCTCAAGACAAAAAGCAGGAGGGGGATGCTGCAAGCGATCAACCTCCTGCCCTCTGTTTTACGAAATGCTTTACACTCAAAGAGTTTGTGCCAGAGGAGCGCAGAAGTCCTGAGAGGGACTATTTAGTAAGAGATAGTTAGAAATAGTGTGGCCCCTAGCCCCAAACAGCCTTGTGGATGATACAAAGGAATTTGAATGTAATCCGTGAAGCAACCGGGAGCCAGTGAAGACTTTTTAGGGCAGGAGACATGCAGTCCCTGGGCTTGAGGCCAAGGACAAGTCTTGCTGTCCTATTCTGGATTAGCTGGAGAGGTCGCAAGGTGGAAGAAGGTAGATTCAGGAGGACACTATTGCAAAAGTCAAGCCTACAGAGAACCAGGGCTCAGGTAACATTGAGCTTCTGAGGGAAGGTGAGAAAATGTAGAATTCCTTTGAGAAGGAAGAGCTGAAAGTGGGACTTCTTGGCAATGTCCTGAGTGTGAGGGAGGAAGGAGAGGGAGGAGTTGAAGGTGACTCCAAGGGTTCTGGCTTCAGAAGAGGGGGCAGGAGGAGAGCCTCTGCAGGAAGGCCAGAGTGAAGGGAAGAAGTCGGGAGCAGGGATCCCAATGTGAAGGATCTCCATTTTGCTGGCATTGAGGCATTGATCATTAGAAGTGCACAATACCTGGATGGCAGATAGGCAGTCAGGGATAATTAGGGGCCCACTCCTACATGCGCCCAGTGAGTGACAATAGCATCTAGTCACACACCAAGTATCGTTAAAACAATGAGCTGGTCCTCCACTGGCTGGCATGCCCTTCAAACGCACTTATGCTCCCAGGAAGAGCAGAAATGAGGGAATCCTCATTATCCCAGATGGGCAACTGCATTTGCCAGTCAGAACTGGCTCCAAGGTGTCTTCAGCCCTGTTAGGGAGAATTCTCATAAATGTGCTAATGCCCTTCACCTTATAGACCCCCAGCAACTTTGCTGGATTTTGAGGACTTGATTTTTTTACCTAGAAAGAGTGTGAGCCTTTTCTTTCCCACTCTTTCGTGTATTTTGATGTGTGTTTTACTCTTGTGTTTTTTGATTATGGAGTTTTAAGATAACTCCATAGGCATCTTTACATGTGTGTTACAAGGCACCCTCAGTGCAGAGACACAGAGATGTCTTTTGAGACTTCCAAAAGGTTTAAATACATTCACTGGGATAAACTATTGTTTCCCAGAGAATGTAAGGTTAAATTGACTTTACAAGTCTTTTTAAATTCCTAGACCCAGCACACACTATCTTCCTATAGAGTACTGGAGGGGGTAACTAGTATCCCCTGTGTCTAGAAACTCATGTAGCAGTCAAATACTACCCTTTCCTCTTGAAATGGCTGTTGGCAGTGGTTTTACAATGAACTACCATGATTGTTCCAAAACACGAAAACCGGTAGCTAAAAAGCATGGGAGCCATGTTTTTCAAGATGGCGCCTTAAGCCCCTTTGTTTAAACAGGGCCCGGTCTTCTTTTTTCACCATTTCATTTTGGAAACATCCTTCTAGAGCTTGTATCTGCAGGCCAGAGTAGGTTTGGTCCCTTTGTTTCTATGCCTTTGGCGGGCTTCAGGACTGAAGAGCGCCTCTTGCGTCTGAGTGTCTGGGGTGGGCAGGAAGTGAGGGAGGTGCCCGGAACTCCCTGTGCTTAGTCTCCTAGGAGACCCAAATGCACTGTGGCGTGATTGGCTGGCTGACTGTCCGGCACCCTGCTGGGTGAGTGACAGCTAGGCTGAAATGAATGGGAGAAAACTGTATAAAAGTCAAGTCTCTTGGACTGGAAAGCAGAGTCAATCACTGGAAAGAAAGAACGGAAGAAGAGCTGGAAGAGGACGGCTGCTGCAACTCCTGGACTGTTGGTTTGCCGGTGAAGCCCTGCTGCAGGTCCGAATCGCCAAGTTCATCTCGACAGAGAAGCCTTCAAGGACGACTTCTTCTTTTTAGTTGATAGGACCAATCAACTCGTAGGCCACCTGGATACCAATTCCGGAGCTGGTTAGGATTAACCAGGTGGAAGTTCAGCAGCTTGTGTGCTTTACACTAGCTACTCGAACCGAAGATCTTCCATTTAGCCAGCTTGTTTGACCTGTCCCCGTGCAGTGCAGGAGTCCCCCGATGTCCTCCCTCTTGTCCCACAACTGATGCTCAAGAACAGTGAGGTCTGCAGGAACTGCCATGAACCAACGTCTTCAGCTGAATCGTTTCTTCATATTAAGGTACTGTGCAAACCCGATTGAGAAAACTTACCTCTCGCGGTGAAAGTTTGTGAAACTTTCCCAACTTGCAGGCCCAATAAGCTTGTGACTCAACATATCATTCTTTTTCGTACAAACTACTTCTGAAAACTGAGGCAGATGGGGAGCAGGTTCAAGTGGATCTAGGTCACCTGGCCTAAGCCCCGTGCACCTGGTGCCTTCCTGTCTCCCGGTCTTTTTCACAACTTAGCAAGCCCCGCCCATCTGGTGCCTATCTGCTTGCCGCTCGTTTTCACCACTTAGAAAGCCCTGCCCACCTGGTGCCTTCCTGCTTGCTGCTCTTTTTCACCACTTAGCAATCCCCGCCCACCTGTTGCCTTCCTACTTGCCACTCTTTTTCCCTACTTAAGGAGCCCTCCAGCCTCTTTTCCTTTGCAGATGGGGAGCAGGTGCAAGTGGATCTAGGTCACCTGGCCTAGGCCCCACCCAGCTTCTTAGCCCTGCCTCTTCCTTCCTGCTCTTAACTATTAGATCAAGAGCGTCTTTCACCTGGGTGTCCTAAGCGAAGGGCAGACGAAGAAAAGGGCAATTCCTGTTTGGTCCTGTTCGGACCAGGAGGACCCCGGGCCTGACCCCCTGCTCAGACAGCAGGTAGCATGCACCAACATGTGTTACTCCCTCTGCCCCCACAGGCCATTCCCACCCCCTCTGGTCCCCCTGTTATGTTCCATTGTGCACCCACCATTCTCGCACACAGGTGTTGCCTGTTTTGCTTGATTCTTCTACCCTGCTCCCCCCTAACCCACCTCAAGCCTACTTCTGCAGTAGTCTGTCCTGATAAATTCTGGTTTCACCATCACTGTCTTGTGGACAGTGCTGGATTTGACTTTTATGGACTTCCTTCATTCACGGTGCGTCTCCCTTTCTCAACTCTCATGCTGGACTTCCCTTGCATCTTGTACTCATGGAAGCCCGCGGGGACAAGGGCGCGGGTGTTGGCGTCCCGCGGAGGGTGTTTTGGCCCAGGAGGGCCCCCATACTTGCGTGCAAGCCACGCCCCCTCCACTACTTCTCCCAGGACTCCCGGCCCGCCAGGGTGAAGCCCGCGGGGACAAGGGCGCGGGTGTTGGCGTCCCGCGGAGGGTGTTTTGGCCCAGGAGGGCCCCCATACTTGCGTGCAAGCCACGCCCCCTCCACTACTTCTCCCAGGACTCCCGGCCCGCCAGGGTGAAGCCCGCGGGGACAAGGGCGCGGGTGTTGGCGTCCCGCGGAGGGTGTTTTGGCCCAGGAGGGCCCCCATACTTGCGTGCAAGCCACGCCCCCTCCACTACTTCTCCCAGGACTCCCGGCCCGCCAGGGTGAAGCCCGCGGGGACAAGGGCGCGGGTGTTGGCGTCCCGCGGAGGGTGTTTTGGCCCAGGAGGGCCCCCATACTTGCGTGCAAGCCACGCCCCCTCCACTACTTCTCCCAGGACTCCCGGCCCGCCAGGGTGAAGCCCGCGGGGACAAGGGCGCGGGTGTTGGCGTCCCGCGGAGGGTGTTTTGGCCCAGGAGGGCCCCCATACTTGCGTGCAAGCCACGCCCCCTCCACTACTTCTCCCAGGACTCCCGGCCCGCCAGGGTGAAGCCCGCGGGGACAAGGGCGCGGGTGTTGGCGTCCCGCGGAGGGTGTTTGCGGACCCGTGGTGGTGCATCTTCTGGACTTTGTCCCTCTGACCCTGAGGCGGCACACGGACACAGCTGCTTCCTGATACCCATGCCACGCCCCCAGGCTCATAAACTTTCTTCCACGGCCCCGCAGCGCTGAAGCCCGCGGCGGGGCAAGGGCGCGGTGTTTGGCGCCGCGGGTGTTCGGCGTGCGTGGTAGGAGGCCCTTTCCAGGCGCGGCTGGGGAGCAAGTAAGCGCAGGGGAGTGCTTTTGTGACTGTGCCCGAAGGAGTAAAGGAGTAAAAGCCAGGAACTGTATCGTGTTTGAGGTCTTGGCTTGGGGGGACCCGCCATGCGCCTACTAAAGTCATTAAGGTCCCATAAGGGCCATGTTGTACTCAAGAAACCCTCACCCACTTTGCCTCTCACCCCACCCCTGTGCTGCTCTGAGCCCGCCCCTATTAGTATTGAGCAGTCATCAGCACGTAAAATTGTGGTTATTAAGAGATTGAGCCACCAAGGAGGAACAACTGGAGCCAAGGCCCTTACTGCAGTCTCCTCGCTCATCGACACTGCCCCTGTTGTCGGGGAAGTGACTTCTAGCCACCTCACTTCTCTCTCGCCAGAAATAGAAGCCCAGCAAACTCTCCAAGTCATAAGGGACAGCAAAACTGATCTGGAAGGCCTTTGTGTTGGAGGTGATAGAGAGGCTGGTGGTCAGGCTGGCCTGTCTCACCTACTCGGGGGAGGAGGGGGTATAGCAACCAAGGTGGTAACCAAGGAGCCATCTCTAACCATAGAAGTTACCATGGATGGACGGCTGAGTTTGGGAGACTTCGCAGACATAGCCCCAAACAAGGACGGCACGTTAGTTTGTCCAACCCGCGCTGCAGGGGAGTTTCGGGCCCCCACTATGTCATCTTGCCCATCATTTCCGCTTCCTGCCTTTGGCAAACCATGCCCGGGGACGGAGGGGGAACTGGTTCGACATTCAGAGTTTACCAGTGGCTGTCATCCATCCAGCCTCCCCTTTGGCATTTCCCCTGGTACCTCAGTGGGTGCGTTTTGTCCAGAACTTGCACATGCTTTGGATGTTGTAGAGGATGTTGTAGAGGACTGCGATTGTAATTTTGGCTCTGGAATGGTTGTGGGTTTATCCAGTTCCTCTCCTGCCCCCGTTCCCACAGAGGAGGGACAGCCTATCGACGGCTCCATGCATATCCATCCCCTCCGCTCTCGTAACCCTTGTAATGAGCAAGGGTCCTCATCCTGTTCAGTAGCCAGCCCTTATCTCCATCTCTCCCCACTCAGGACCATCGATCGACCATGTAGTAGCACCAGCATTGACATTGGAACAGGTACTGACACCCCAGCCGGGGGTGTCTCTATACCTAGGGGGGCTGGCTGTAAATGTAATCAAGTGCTGGTGGAGCTAGCAGCTATCAGAACTTTGCTCTCATCCCTCTTAGAATCTAAGGGGTGGGCTGTGAGGGATGGGGTGCCTCTGATTACTCCAAACATGGGCAAGGGTCCCCCCGATCCTCCATGGGTATATCAGGGGGAACAGGCTACCCTGAGCCCTGTTACTGTAGTTCCTACAATCGCCTCCCTTAGCTTGGGGCTGGGGAACGCGGGACCAGCAACTGCCATCAAACCCAGTGCAAGAAGTGCTAAATTTAAAGAGCCCCACTGGTCGCCCGACCCCAAGGTAAAGCCTACCCCCTTGCGGGTCTATGTTCCACAAAGAGAGGGCCCACAATGTGCCTACCCAGGGAAAAAGAAAGTCTATGGCCCACGGGGTAGTGGGGCTCCCTTCCAGCCCCTACCTCATTGTCAGTTTAAACACGCTAGGGTGTTCCTCCACGGGGTTCCTAAACTGGCGAGGGATGTGTATGAATCAAAGGATGCCCTGTTAAATAAAACCTTACACTGGCTACGGTCCACCAAAGGTTGTGCTTCAGTGCAGAGGGAATCCATGGTGGGTTGTGTCAGAGTACCTAGTGGGGGGAATCAGCCCTGGGATACTGTGGTACTGGCCTTCAGGGACCCGAGTGTAGCAAACGAAGTCCTGGGACAACGTGAGGGAGCTGGCAGGACGCCCAGGAGTGGGATCTTAATTAGTCCATATCCGGATACAGGGCCCGGGTGCACCTGGCGGCCAATTGTGAGGTCATCTCCACTGTCCGGCGCTAACCTTGTCCCTCTGGGTCGTGATCGGTCAAGCACCTTGATGGAGAGGCCACCGTAAAGGGTCATTCTGGGACAGAATTAGGGATTTAATGAACTGTTGAGTTATTGTTTTTATTCGGGAGTAGTGATTGTAATTGCCTATTTGTGATGTTTTTGCATTCTGTTTTTTGTGTTTGATGGATTTCTTTGAAAATCCGAATAAACCTGTTTGACTTGAATCAGGCTGTTCCCATCTTCATCTTGTATCCTGGCTTGCAATATTATGTGTTAGTACTGACTTCTGCAATTGTATTCACTCTCCCCTCTTGCTTCTCCTCTCTTTTGACTGCTAACTCTCTGTTCTCTCCTTCCCTTTCTCCCTTTCCCTATCTCCTCCCCTTACTTTCTTCTATGCACTTACTGTATCAGAATTATCCCTGGACCTAGTATGATATCAACCTCATCTGTCTCCTTCCATCTCCCCTTACTGGTTTTTTACTCCCACCCCCATCCAGCACTATTTGAAATGTCGTCAGGCCTAGTATGATAGTTGCTTGTTTTTTTCCTCCCCTACATTTCTGCATCCTTCTCCAACACCTTTTGTTTTTCTCCTGCTCGACCAGACATGTTGTCAGGCCTAGTATGGTAGTTACCTGTCTGTTTCCATTTCCTTCCCAATCTCCCCCTTCCTTCCTTAATTATGTCTTAGCTCTTGCACTATCTGAAATGTCGTCAGGCCGAGTACGATCGTTGATTTCACATCCTTACTGTTCATGGCCTGTAAGAATGGCATTGTATTTCCCTGTTCCCTCCCTTGCCTTGAAGCGCTTTGAAACACATTGTGTATTGGCGCTATATAAATAAACTATCATATCATATAAATAAGCTATCATAACTTTGGCAAAGACTTTACCGTTTACTACAAGAACTGCTCATTCCCATCCAAGACATTAGCCCATTGACTTTGGCCTAGGCCTATTGAACTGAATCGAGCCCTCTAGTGAACTGAATCTATTTGCACTGCCTAAGAAAGTATTTGTGATCTATTTTATTAACTTGTGCCTTTTTCCTCGTATTTAAAGGAACCTAAGTGCCGTTTTGCTCCGATTTCAGGGGAGCCTTATTTACTCAGAAACATATTGGTTTTGAACTGAAGTATATTTGTGTATGATATTAAGTTGCCTCCTTCTAGTGAATGTTTTCTAAATTATTGGGTTATAAATTAATAAGTGTTTTTACCAAGAAACCTTGAGTGTAATTGTCTACTTGAACCACTGTGATTGTAAGACCTCTGTGTAACTTCTTTTACTGCTCAGATTCCCTCTTGAGATAAGCCTGGCTGCTCAGCTCGATACCAAAAACTGTGTAGTACAGACTTATACCAAAGGTTCCTTTTGCTTACACCTGTAGTCCTAATCGTATCTGGTGGTCCCAGAGGGTACTGCTTTCAATTCTGCCTAACAAGCCCAAAGACAAAAATGTTGTGAAATGAAGAAGCAGGTTAAAAAAAGGCCCAAGCCAGGTAAATTGATTTCCACCAAGGGGAGCCTTTTTACGCATGGCAAAAATACGACCACCAGCGAAGCCACATGACTAACAGATAGCTAATTGCATATTATAGGTGCTCAGCTAGCTGCCACGAGCCTGTTGCCCAACACTTTTATAAGATGCTCACCCTAGGACAAAATTGGATACTGCGATACCCATGCTCATATGGCTTTATGTGCTACTAAGGGGTGCAGATCAAAAAGGTGGTAGAGCTGCTTGGGTTTTGAAAACGCCTAATTGCTGGCAAAAATACATTCAGAACACCATAAAAAATATACAATAAGATAGGTGGGCACTAGAGTGTACAATAGGATCCTAAAAATTAATTTCTGACCTAACATAGAAAATCAGTTCTTTAATCCTGGGTACACCACTTTCCAACATACTGATTTGCACAAGATCACACAATCTGCCTGTTCTTCTCTATACAATGTGAGAGCCCTTAGGAACCACATCAACACCAATATGCAGTGCAATATTTGTGTATGTTCTAGTCCGTAGAAAATAGACTTTGAAAACAGAAGTTCAGCATTATAATCACAGAACTCCTTTGGAAACCCTGGACCTGACAGAAACAGGTGCAACAATGTTATCATCAGAGGTTGGAAAGCTAGGGCAGCACCACCTTCCTTGTCTTAAAAGTGGCTCATATATCAAGTCTGAAAGCGAAAATAACTGCAAAGTCCACTTTGGGGCACGAGCTGCACTTCTTGATCTGCTGTTAATAGTTATATCCTGGCGGAAAAAAGTAAATAGAAAGCAAGCTGTGCCTCAGGAAAAATTGACCCGGGAGCCAGAGAGGTACAAATATGCAAATTCAGTGTCTGCAAGGAGGAGACGCATACAAGTAGAGGAAGTGACGCAGTGATGCAAGGAGTTATGAGATAACTTATGTAGCAAGTATATAGTAGTTTAGGGGGCGAGGTGCCTTGGAGAATAAGGGGACAACCATGGCTGCAGCAGGGGAAAGCACATGTGCAACAAACCCATTTCTCTGCCCTTTCTTTATTTTCACTTCCATTTATAAAGCACCCTTATACTTTATGTGCAACACAGTGTGGAGCAAAACATTAACTTGTAGATTCTACAACTATGCACATCTTTTGTTGTTTTTGGCACATTTAGTTAAGCACATGTATATTATTGTATAGAGGTATTTAGGGCTAGGGCTAGTGTACAAATGGGACTGCATTAAGTATAATGGGTCGAGGTGGCAGTGAGCAAAATATCTGCCATGTTTTAGTCGGCCCAGGGTAAATGTGCAAAGCTGCCATTCATTTGCTAAAGGCCACAGCTCACAGGCCACAGCTCACAGCAAAATTGAATTTCTGCTGATGAACCGAGAAATAGCGAAATAGGCAAGGTCCGGTTAGGATCGCAGTGTGCAATTAACTGTTGTGAGGGAGAAGTTTCTCATGAGCAGGGTAACACCAGCTAGACAACAGGTGCGTGTCCACAAGATAATTGAAGTGTACCATGCTAGACATGTGATGGTCCAGGCAGTGGTCACTATGGCAGAAAAGAATAACATAGGAGAAATTGCTTTTCACAATGGTGTCTCGCAAAGGTTCTTCCAAGTAGAACTGCCACAGCATTAGGAGGGAAGGTGGGAGGTGGCAGATGCATGGGGTGGGAGACAAAGAGGACCAATCAGGAGTTTGGGATGGGGTGTTCCGACACTGCAACACTGTCTTTGACCTTGCTGTGTTCCCTCACAATCGATTGGTTGCGCTGTCTCCAACTTAAGGGTACAATTAGCATAATGTAAAGGATGCCAACCAATTGGATTACCGAGTTTTTTGTCAGTCAGCATATTCTGATGTTATTGAGGGGCAGTGGAGGTAGTTTCATGATGACCTTAAGGGGTTTTATGTTTTGAGTTCCAAAATTGCACTGCCCAATCCCAGTGGTTAATGTATAGGGTTCTTAAGGGGTTAGAGGACATGTTGCCAACCGTATTGTTCGATTTTCACTAAAATGTGCCAACTGCAGAAGATTATAATTTGTGGTTCTCCAACGATAAAAATGTAGCACGCCATAGGTGGAGTTGAGAACGTGTGTTCCAGTTCACTTCCACAGAGCTGACTGTTTTTCTCCCAGCTGATTGAATAATAAAGCTGTGGTCTTTCCTTCACAGTGTACTCTCCTTTTTGGAATACTTTTGGATTCTTCAAGGATTACCCCTGGGGACAAACTGTCTACAGTGGCAAACATACGTTTGGATATTAGTAACACATAATAACACAAAAAGAGTTGTCCATTCCCAACTATAAGCGACTAAAGTTCCAAATGCCCACCAGTCCATTCAGAAGTTGCAGTTTGTCATATAGAAAATTCAAATGAATAATAGTTATTTAGAAATATAGAAATATTCCAATTCCTATTGTTAACAAACTGGTGGTGAACTATGATACAATACATAAAATTATGCAATTGTCACATCTGGAAACTGTCATATGAAATGGTTTTTCAAAAGAAATAAAGATCACTGGTGTAAGCCGTGATCAATAATGAAGGCCAGTTGAAAATTCTCGATGAAAAAAACAAACTTAGAAGCTGTGATGATGCAAACAAAATATTATTATTGATGAAAGATGCATTTGTTCGTTCAAACGGTGTTCTGTTATTGTGTTGTGGTATTCATAGAAATGCAAAATCTAAAATAATGGAATGAATTAGAAATGGATTGTTTCTTACCTTCACAACGCTCAAAACTGCAGCATAAGAACTGAACTTCATAATTGTAACACTGTCCATCAGTCTGGTTCACATTATAACACGCAAGTCCAGATGCGTCACATTTCACTTTTTGTCTGAGATCGGTTATATTTTTGTCAGGAAACATCTTTGCTCTACATTTAAACTCTCTGGGTTCACTGCAGACTGGGATTCCATTGGCTCTCAGCTCCTCAGGTGTCTCAAAATCTCCAGTGCCTTTGGCTGGATTGCTGACATCATGCCAGTCCGACCAGACACAGACTTCATGCACGTAGACACAAGGGGCCTCTGTTGTCACTGTTCATTACAGAGAGAAAGTTAAATTAGGTGACTCAAATAAACAGAACCACCTGTCCAATGAGCATCACTGTAAGTTACAGCCTAACAAAGACTATAGTGTTGCATTTCTTTTCATGTTTACCTGCACCAAAGAGTCGATGAAAAAGTATTATATTCTTGCCCTGAAGCAGTCTTTTCACCCTCCTAAAACATCTCTCTGAACACTAACCATCAAACTCTGAGCTGGTCCTATGTCTGCAAGACCTTACCTTGTCCATCACAGGCATTTTGCATTTGTTAGGCGCTTAACAGTAAGTCAATTCTGTCTCAAAACATCCACAAGCTATACTGCCTTTGCTGGTAGTGAGCTGGAACCTGGAACCTGGGCTGGCTTAGTGAGCTGACCCACATCTGGAACAGCGGGTCATACCTAGTAATGGGAAAACAATTCAAATGAAGGTGATGTGCATTAATCTTACCGGGGCTCAAGGATTAAAAGGGCCTAAGAATGTGATGATGGTCAAGATTTAAGAATTCAACGAAATGCTGGACAGGGGTCTTTTTCAGGGGTGAGACCGGAGAGACGTGTGGTATTAGATAACCATTTATACTCACAGCATTTGAATAGGCTGATTTAATTTCCAAACTAGTAGAATTGGAGCTATGCAGATAATTTGCGAGAAGTAGTTCCACTGTACAGTTGTCTATCAAGAGAATGTATATTTTCTTCTCATTTCTTCTCTTAAACACCAGCTCTTCAAGCAAAGTCTGCAAGTAGGAACCTGCAGCCCCAAATGTGAATACCTTGCTGATGTGTTATCACACCCGGTTGTTCTACCTCCCTATATGTTTTGATTTTCTCAATTGCATTCAATTCTACTCTGCACAATTTTCAACACTGTGCTCACATCGTAAGTGGTCAGGTGCTGCGATGTGATAATCATGATGTTTAATAAAGAGAAGCTCTTTGGGATTTATTGGGAAACAGGTTTGCTATAATGTGAAATATTTAATGAAATTGATGAATGATATTTAATGGTTACATTTTCAGTCCTTTGTTCACAAAGAGAGGCAGGTCTGGATCAACTGATGTTACCCAGGGTAATCCAGACGTGGATCCCTTGCTCACCGTGCTTAGAGAGGCACATCTTCACCTCACTGATGAGGCCCAACAAAGCCAAAACACTTGTCTGGGGTTGCTGTTGGTACACTGTTGGTACACTTGCAGCATTTCGGTGCACGACTGTCCAAGTGGGTGGGACCAGAATGATATGCACATGGATATTTCTCTGCTGTGACCGCCCTAAATGAACACCATCCCAAAAAACAGGTTATTTGGCGGTGTTCTTTCTCGGTAGAGTGGCTCCCAGACCTCTATTTGTATGTTAAGAAGTTGGGGTTTTACATTACGTTACCCAGGGCTATCCAGAGGCAGACCCCTTACTCACTGTGATTAGATAGGAACAGCTTCATCTCACTGATGAGGCTCAACAAGGAAAACCATGTGCCTCGGGTTGCTGTTGGTACTCTTGTTCAGAGGAGAGTTGCCTAGTATTTCGGTGCTGGAATTCCCAAGTCGGTTGAACCAGATTGATATGCAAATGGGAATGTCTCCTCTATGAAAGGTAAAGTGAGCTAACAAGTGGTTGTAGACCCTCACAAGTAAGCACCTTCCCAAAGAACAGGTAATTTGTCTATGTTAGTTCTCAGTTGAGGGGCTCACAGACCTCTTTTTGTGGTTCTCTTTACAGTGTCAGCACACACACATCAGCCACTGCTTATGCACTAACACCCATGCACACACCATAACTACAAGTATACATGTGCATATGTACGAAACCCCACTATCACCACTTCAATTACCATAACTTACTCCATGACCTCACACACACACACACATCTCCTTCAAACACCAATACCACACCTGCAGCTGCAGTGATCTGCTACAACTTCTGCTCCCACTAACTTAATAACAACCATCATCATTCCTAGAAATATTATCGACATTATCACACACACTGCCAAGCAGACCAACGCATGCAGCCTCCAGAAATGCATTCATATACATTGCAAAGCACAGACTCAAAACAAAACAAACGTACCAACAGACACTACCCTTACTGCAAGTAACACTACACTGATTGCAAATCAAATTTCACTGCCTGACTCACAAACACAGATACACCTATCACACTAACACCATTACCACATGAGAAGAATGTCACACCCCTGAAACCATTACCCAAGCTATACCTCTTGAACCCTCCCGTCCTCTGTGTGGGACTATTTTGGTATCCCACACAGAGAGGATGCACAAATGGCACAAGCACTGACCCAAACTGGTACAACCACCTACTGCCTGCCTGGGTCAACTGCAATGAGGGTCACCATGGGGAAAGGTTGCATGTTGGTGCACATGCAAGTAGAACACAACCACATACATAAACTATTTGCAGGCCCACACCGTAAAATCGAAAGCATGACAGCACACACGAAGGAGCAAACAACAAACAAACATGTCCAACACCACTCAAACAAGCACTGCACCTGGCAGCACAAACACAACACACACAACCAATGCATTGAAAAAAACATGACCAGAAACATCCTGTCCCAGACACTGATAGGAAGAATGCTCCTGCCACCCAAACCCCAAAAAAGCTGCTAACAACACATACACAACCAACAAACATGCACTCCCCTCCCAAGAGAAAACATATTTTCTGTCAGGATGATGCTAGCACTTCTGTCCCTCGTGCAACAATTAACTTGAAACATCTGGAAAATAGTGTAATGTGTTTATGCCCAATCACCAGACTAAAATAATGTGAAAGCACTAAGTATAAGATAGATACATTAGGAGCATGCCAGCCAAAATTCAAATATGTTGAATAAGAACATGTTTTATGAATTATAACTGTGAATATATTTAACGTTATTCCTTAATCATGTTACTCTCGCACCTCACATTTAACAGCATTGGTAAGTTTCTGTTGGTTACTGTTGGTTTTAGTTGTTATGCTTGTAAAAATATAAAGGATTCAAATTATATATTTTTCTTCATAATTGTGTTTGAACCAAAAACGAAAAAAACACCACTGTGTGTTGTCTTACAATTAAAATGTGTCTACAATTTGAAAAGGCCTGTCTATGTGTATTTCCTCTAACGTGTCCAAAAAACAAAACACGTATTAAGATGACACAACAAAACAAATCAATGGGGAAAATATTTTGAAAGACACATGCGCTGACATGCGACTTACTTTATATTGTAGAAGGGAAGTTAAAATTCCAGCAACACATGTTTTGTATCAGCATCAAGTAGGTTGTAATGAGATACAAAACTCATATTTCTATGGGAGCTTTTCTATTGTTTTCACACTTTACTTGTATTGAAAACACGCACAGATGTGCTATTTAATTGGAGCTGTAGGTGGGGTGGTCTTTCATTTGGAAATACCCCACTTCAGTGCCATTTGATGCACTTTGTTTGTGCATAATTGCTTTACAAATGCACAATTACAATTACAATTACAATTGCCTAAAACGTTAGGCCTAAGAAAGGCACTGCTTATAACAAAAGGAAAGTAGTTCCGCCGACCATAACTCTGTTCATCGTCTACATTTCGTCCTGCTCATAACATCCCTGAAGGTCAGCAGATGCCATTAGGAATGGCCAAGAGTTTCATAGGGAGGGGCCTGGAGCTCAATTATCCCAATGGTGCTGCACCAATGCATCCAATTGCCTTTGTAAGCATTGAAGGTTTGACAGAGGGACATGGCAACAGAGGGCACTGTCCAGGGGCCGCTCGTCCATAATGGGTGAGGGGCTACCGACCCACCAAATTCCTTGCCTATCGTGGAGGAGCCACACCAACCCAGAAGCCCTCCCTGAGCTGTTTGTTGCAGCTAAGGGAGTGCCCTTTGGCTGACTTGAACGGTCAAAGTGAAACACGGTTTTCCTTTGACAGATTTTCCCTAGCCGTGTATGTCCATGGGCCATGCAAGGCTGGGGTGTTTTGCTTCCCCAGATATGCATAGCCCATTGGGAATGCTGGCTCAGGAACTGCATGTTTGAATGTGCGAGGGGACATTCTTGCAGATCCCTACGCATACAAATTGAGAGGGGTAGCACTCATCAGCGCTCCGGCTCCTGCACACACACATGAGCAGGAACCAAGAAGCACTCTGTGCTTCCTTGTTTTTGTTCTTATTTGCGTGAGCTGGGGGGATTTCTGAACAGCACAGCAGAGCTGAATCCAGACATGTAGGTATGATTTTTAAAAAAATAATATATTATAATGTGTGCGTGAATGAGTGAGTGAGTGAGTGTATGTTGTATGGATGCACGTGTGAATGCTGTTTGTGAATGTTGTGTGTGAATGAGTATGCATGTGTGTGTGTGTTTGTGCTGGTGAGAGGGGTGGCGGGTAGGTGGGGCCATGCAACAGCACATTTCTTTCTTGGCATCTATCATAGATGCCCAGTAAAAAATCATAATTTCTTTTATCAAACAGCTGTTGATAAAAGAAAGGATGTTCTGTTATTACATGACTAACCTGGCATTATGGTGCAACCGGTATACCCCTTTCTAACACTGGCATGCCTTTTGTTCTGGGCATCTATGATAAATCAAGAATGATATGTGTTACTTGGCTAGGCTGATAATTTGGGCAGCACGTCTAGTCGGATCTTACTGTAGCATAGGCTTTTATTCTGAGCATCTATGACAAAGCAAACATTTGAAGTGTTATTGTGTGTCTACACTGGACTACATTGTGCAGCCAGTCAGGATCTTATTGTTTTCTTATTGTGTCATGGCATTTTTAAAGTCAAAGCCAAAAGGAACATGTTCTTTTGTGGGGATACTGCAATATTTTGGCAGAGCAAGTGTGGACAGGTTTTGTATAGTAATATTACTGCCATTATGTGAAAAACAAACAGGAGTATGTTCTTATATAAGAATTCTGGAATATATTGGAGCAGCCAGAATGGAACTACATGGGCACAGCCAGTGTGAATATGTTTTTATACTCGCATATATTGTGGGCAAAGGCACCATGAGCATGCTTTGGGAAATGCTCCTGTGCACTCCCGGTGACTCTCAGCTATTGCATTTTTGCATTAGAGCTACGCTGAAAACCAATTAAAAACTGTTTGGCTATTTACCCAGTTTTCAAAGACAATGGGCCTCATTCCAACCCTGCCGGTCCGGAAAGAACGGTGGCGGTAAAACCGCTGCCACCGTTCTTTCCGGACCGGCTGATTCAGAGTCCTGCAGGCGGGAGGTGTCACTCCCGCCAGGTCTGACCTGGCGGGTTTAACACCACCTGCCTGCAGGCGGAAATGGAAGCACCGGCTCCGTCATAGATGGAACCGTTGTTTGCATTGTCCCCATCCCCATGCAGACCTATGGGACTCCATGGGAATGGGGACTTACAGAATTCCGCCTCTGGAATTACCGGGTCACTGGGGTCGTAATGCCCCTGTGATTCCAGGAATCACGGAGTTGGAATGGTAATACGAGTCCGGCGGTATCCTGACGGTTTTTCCGGCACGGCTACCGCTAGACTCATAATGAGGCCCAATGTGTGTTGTATAATGCAGCATTTTAACACAATATCAAAAAACATTTCTCACGGGGTAAACCCTCTGAACCTGTTATGGTTGGCAGGGTCTCCCTCGCTACGCTTGGGCGCTCTGGCATATTTGTGGGGTATCTTCTCTTGTTCCCTTCAATAGAGATGCTAATTTTTCACATACTTCAGTTCATATTTTTACTAACAATCTTATTTAAAATATATATTTACCACGTAACTCATTTAGTGATATATATTTCTATATTTATTTATTTTATATATATATTTTCCAACTAACTTGTTTAATACGTATCAAGCTTCAGGGTTGCGCTGTTTTACAGCTGGAAAACTGATTAGTTATGGAGTCAAATTGTTTTACTTAAAGAGGGTGTTTTTCTGTTCGAAAGTTCAAGGCCGGGGATAAAAATACAACGCAAGAGTCACAAAGTAGGTGAAAAAGGGTATTTATTACAACAGTAGTAGCCATGGGTTTTAGAAGCACTGGGTAAATTAATGAGATATTTTCAAAGAAACAAAAAATAGAGACATTTGTGTTTTTTTATGGACCATAATCGCTCTTCCCATCCCAAAATTCCCTTGAGCGCTGCCTCCTGGTGATCTAATGAAAGTCACTTACATTCTCTGGGACTTCAGAGTCCCCTGCTCCTTTTTCTTGTCTTGGTTGATGCTTTTCACTTTCGTTATCTGAGTCTGGGTGCTGAGATTCTAGTTGGCCATTCAAACCAGCTGGGTCTGATGGGCCATGGTTTCCTTCAAAGGGTGTGTTAGGGAGAATTCTCCAGAATGGCTAATTTCCCTTACCTACTGGATCCCTCAGCAGCTTTGCTGGATTTCTAGGATTTTTTTTTCAGCTGATAAGAGTGTGAGCCTTTTTTCCCACTCTTACATGTGTTTTTGGCTAAGTGTTGTACATCTTCATGGACTGCGGAGCCTCACCTACTCCATAGGCATCATCTTTGTATTGTGTGTCACACAGCACCTTTAGTGCAGTGACACAGCGTTGTCTTTTTCAGACTTCCCGCTGGAAACTCAATTTTCTGGGACTGACTACTGTCTCCCAGAAACATGTAAAGTTGTCATTGACTTTATTAATCTTTTTAAATCCACAGATCCAGTACAAACTATCTCCCAAAGAATACTGGAAAGGGTTAATAGTTATCCCTTTTTGTCTGTTTCTCCTGGAACATTATTTAGTTCCCCTTTCTTTAAGATTTGGCTGGTGGCAGTGGTATCTAGCATTTTTTTTCCTACCACGGTCAATGAAAATAACCTTGGTCCTGTTTTAGGCTAAGTTAGTAGCCTCGAACTTTAACCCGCTGAACCCCTTTTATTTTATTTTGGTTCCGGCTGGGTTTATTCGCCATTTCTTTCTGTAAAGGTCTTTCTCGTGTTTTACTCTGCGCGCCAAACCAGGTTTAGTGCCTTTGTTTGACGTCCTTTGGCAGGCTTCTGCACAGAAGCCCTCCTTGGGCACCTGAATGTCTGAGGGGGACATGATGTGAGGGAGGGGTTTGAGACTCCCTGCACAGGGTATCCTTGGAGACCCATGTCCCACTCTGTATGATTGGCTGTGGCACAGCCAGGCTGTGTGAATGGAGGAAAGCTGCATAAAAAGCAGGTCTCTGGGACTTGGAAGGCAGAGTCGCCACTGGATTGAGAGAACTGAAGAGAAGCTGAAAGAAGAGGACAACTACCATGACTGAACCTCCCGGTGAAGCCCTGCTGCGGGTCCGAATCTCCAAACTTCGACGACAGAGAAGATCTGCAAGGAATCTTCTTCCCTTGAGCTGGTGGGACCAACCAGTTTGCCAAACACCAAACAAGGCCTTCTGCCCCTGGTTGAATTTGCTGTGCACAGCTGCAGTGAACCGGATAGCCAGGAGGACCGGACCCTGTTTGGGTTTTAAGGAGCGCACCCTTTATTTGTTGCTTTGCTCTGCTGCTGGTTTCTTCCCTGGGCAATGAAGGACCCTCCAGTCTTCCTTCTTTGTATCAGTCTGACAGTCGCATCAGGAACCGTGAGCCTGCAGGATCTGCCTGGAGCGTCTGCCTCAGCTGCAGCATTCTTCTTCTGCTAAGGTACTGTGCAAACCTGGTTGTTTGTTTCGTCCGACCGCAGTGAAAGTGTTTTAAATCTTTCGCCAATCCAAGGGCTTGTCCCTCTCTACTCTTTTAAGTACATTTTCTTCTGACCAACTTCATTTCGAACTCTTGGCAAAGACTTAACCGTGAACTGTGTGATCCTCTGGAAAGACTCTGGTACATTGACTTTGGCTCAGGCCTCTTGATTTGATTTCCTCACCGTAGTAGCCTTATCTACATTGCCCTGCTTACTCACTTGTTGGTGCTGCTTAATGTTTGCCTAACCTTGTCTTTCCCTCCCTTTTAAATTGCTGGAGTGCCATTTTGCTCACACTTCATTTTGAGCTTAACTTGTACAGAATCATGTGGGTGGTGTGTAGTATATTAAGAGTGTGATTTTTCTGCTGCTTTACTTAAGTGAATTGTTTTACAAAGGATGTGTAAATAAATGTATAGGGGGTCATTCCGAGTTGGGCGGAAAGGGATACCGGGCACCAGTAAGGAGACCGGTGCCGGTAATCCCTTACCGCCCAATTCCGAGGACCCTTAGTGGGAACCGTAAAGGACGTGTGGTGTGACCGCATGTCCTTTACGGGTCCCACTAAGGGACCAGGGTGCTAATAACGGGCCTGCTATTCGCGGGGCCATTATTAGCGCCTTCCCCATTCCCATTTGAGCCCTGTAAGGGCTCAAATGGGAATGGGGAATGGTAGGTTGAATGGGGACTTACCCAGTAGCACCATGGCTACCGCCCAACTTGGAATGAACCCCGTAGTCTTTTATTCAGAAACCTTGAGTCAGTGTTTGTTGGAACCATATTAATTACTGTCCTTTGTGTAACTTCTGGTACTGCTCACTTTACTCTTGAGATAAGTCTGGCTGCTCAGCCGTCGCTAACACTTTACTGTGTAGTACAGGCTTGTACCAAAGGTGAATTTGTACTGTCACTTGTAGTCTTAATTGTGTTTGGTGTTCCCAAAGGGTACTGCATATGATTCTGCCTAACAGGGTGCAAGGTTTTTCCAGATCTGCATGGGCCTAATGAACATCTGATAAGACCCGTAGGGTAATGGCAATCAAGTCCGCCACACTCACTGCCAACACTCTATGGTCGGTTATATCAATGCTACAAAATACCTCCAGTGCCACTTGGTCTTGTCTATTCTTTTGTCTGTTTTGATGTCCTTATCTTCTCTATTTTCCTACTTCATGCCCTCAAACACCTGGTTCCACTTCACCTCTGTGCTTACTTCCTCTTACTCATGAACTTCTCTTCTTGCCTCTTCCTCTGCCGATGCATCTATGAGAATGAAACTCCTACTGTGATATTTCACATACGTCATCCAACTGTACTGTTTATCTTTCTGTTGGTCCATGTTTCTCTATTCCTTTTCCTTTCATGTATTCCTCCTACTCTTCCCTTTCTCAAATCGTTCTGTGTCCACCCTTTACTTATTACGCCTTCCTCCTGTACTCCCCACTCTACTATCCTCAGAGCTTTCAACATTTCCACATTCTAGCTTTCTTTTGACCTTTCCAGGTCTGACCAATCTCTTCCCCCATCATCCATTTTCTCCTCCGATCATTCTCTCTTCTTCCTGCACACTGTCTTCTCTCCCCACTCACCTTTCCTCATTGCTTAGAATCAGCCCCACTGCCTTCTTGAACCACCCACACACCACACTAAATGGAGGCAGCCTAAATAATTGTGTGCACCCACCTCTGGGATCCAAAAATGCAGACTGTGCACAGCTGCTGTCCTTCCCAGCTGTTTTTGGTTGGCCTGCATGCCTTGGCACGGCTCCACCAACCAAACCAGCAAGTGGATTGACTGTCATCTTGGCACCCTCACTGCTTCTGAGTTGGTCGCCACTGGTCCCTTCCTCCAGTCAGTGCTTGCCTCTTTTGACCATAAGGAATATTAAAAAACAAATCCTTCTGTTTCCATAGCTTTTTTGCTTCATTTCAGGAACTCATTCGTTTAGCAGGTATTGCCATGCTGCTGAACTTTTAATGGGGATGGATGTTCGGGAAGCCCAGAGCTTGTTGGCAAACCCAGAGCTTGCAAAATATTTGTATTTATAAGGATGATAAGTGATAGGTCTACAGAAATGGTGAGGATGTTGGTTTGAACACCACAGGTTAGAGAGGGTATTAGGAACCCGGGGGACTATGCATTCACCTTTTTCAGGCCTTGCATCATGTTATGGGTGGTGGCACCCTGTCCCCATACTCTCCTTTGCCCCATCCTCTAACCCCATACATGGCTCTTTCTCACATGATATGATATAAGTCATTTGTAATGCCCCTGTACACAAGCGTTTCTAGGCATGACAAGACATGGAGGGGGTGGGGGCAGAAGGAGTACAAAACAACAATCTTACAAGACCTTGTTTCATTCAGCAAGTGCAGGGAAGAGGGAGGAGAGAAGTGCCAGAGGGGCTGTGGGGAGTGCAGGTGACTCGGTAAGTGCTGCTGAATGGTGGCTCATGAGTGCAGAGAGATAGGGACGGTAGGGTTGCAGGTACAGGCCCTTTAGTGCTGGGTGAACCCGGAGGCAGTGTGAGGGCAACTGGACATGCAGGAGCCTGGGCCCGAGTTTCAGTGGGTGGCCAGGTGACCAGTGTGCAGAGCAGTCAGGGACATCAGCAGGGGAGAGGACAAGAGAAAGTGGAAGCAAAAATGAAGGTCTTGAGTTGCTTCCAGAACCAGAGGTGGTTCTGCTCAAGTTTGAGAGAGGCTGTGAGGCTTTGAGAGAAGCTGAGGTGGCTTAGGGGAGCCTAAAGGGGAGCTTGGTGTCATCTGCATAACAACGAAAGTTAGAGCAGAATGTAGTGATGTGGTGAGCAAGAGGTGCCAGGTAGTGGTTGAAATGCCAGGGAGAAAGGTTAGACCCCTGGGGAACACCCAGATACCCACAATGCCTGTCCTAACCACAAACACCCCATTCTACCATTAGGAAAAGTGCCATCAATTACCACCCACAAAACTAAGATCCCACACAACCACCCCAATGTTGACATACCTTCACTGAAACGTGCTCTGCTCAATGCACTCTCTATGACCGCCCACGCCCTAGTAATTCATGAACTCCTGACTTCTCACAACTTAGACGCCTAGGAAACATGGCTTCATGAAGCTTCAGGCCCAGCACAACATCTAGCCATCCCCCTAGGCTACACAATGTATCGCAAAGACAGACCCTAACACCAGATGAGGAGGAGTAGCTCTACTGGCCAAAGACTCCTTCTCCATAAAACCCTTTGACACCTCCCTAAAAAAATAATGCAGACACCCACTCACTCAAATTCACCAACTCTCCCATCAGCACCATCACTATCCACAACTACTAGCGCACACCAGGCCTGGAACTCAACTTTGAAGAAAACCTTTTCCTTATGATTGGTGACAATATCAAGGCCTTCTCTCAAATCATCATCCTAGGCGACCTCAACCTAGGCCTCAATGATCCCGCCAACCCTCAGCCCACTTCCATATCCAACTCACTGAAAGCACTGAACTTTCAATAACGGATCCATGAACCTACTGACTCAAAGAGTCACACCCTGGACTAGATCACAGTCCACAACTGCCAGGTCACCATCAAAACCAACACCCCATGCCCCTGGACAGACCACCACATCATCACCTTCTCCATCTTGCAGCACAAAAAAAAGACACCACCCAAATCCTACCCCCTACCCTAACCAGTAGCTCACACAAGCTCAATGAAAGACCACATCATGCCACTGTTGTCCATAGCTACATTGGAACCAACTCACACAAAGGACCCACCACTCTTAGCAGATCTGTACACCACCATCTTAACCACAGCAGTAGACACTGTTGCTCCCCTAACCCAACGAAAGGCCAAACCTGTGAGACAACCAAACTCATGGTATACCCCTGACTTTCAAGATAACCGAGACAAAAAAAGATCAGCCGAATCATGCTAAGAAAATAACCCTCAGACGCTGCCAAACTGGAGTTCCTCTCAGCATCATTAGCCTTCAAACAAGCCATCATCTCCATTAACTCCACCACATCCAATTCCAGAATAGCCAATGCTAAATCTGACTCCACGGAAATCTTTATCATCCTCTGAGAGCTCAAAACACCTTCCACAGAAACATCCCTCATCATCAAGAACAAAATTGGTGATGAGATATCCAAATTGCCATGATCAATTAACTGGACACTATACAAAATCATCTATGCACAACTAGTCACCACCCCTCTGCAAGTAGGTCACACTGCCCCCACCCCAACCTCTCCACAATTTTGCTTTCAGCCAGTTAAAGAGCCACAAGTCAATCCAAGTGCAAAGGCAATGTATGCCCAGCCACCATCATCAAGGACTGTGACAAAACCCTAGCACTCCTCATCACCACCTTCATCAATGCCTCCTTTGCCACACCCAAAGTCCCACTGGTATCAAAGAAGCCTGGGTTCTCCCTCTCCTAAAAAGCCATGACTAGACCCCACAGGCCCTAATAACTACCAGCCTATTGTTAGGCAGAAACCTGTGCAGTTCCCTCTGGGACCACTGCAAAAGATTTAAGACTACAGGTGGTTGGCAGTAAACCCAATTGGTAGCAGTCTGTACCACCCAGCTTTACCTGGTAGCTGTGGCTGAGCAGTCAGACTTCTCTCAAGAACAGTTAGGCAGTATAAAGAGTATTCACAATAGGTCAAAAGAACACAGTAGAACAAGCAAACACTGACCAGAGCTTGGTGTAAAAGAGATATAATTTTTATTTAAAACACATCTAGTAAAACACACTGGCACTAATATCAAGCAGTTCAAACACACGGTCACTAAAAGATATACACTCCCTTCAATGATTAGTTAGACAAGTCTTAAGTAAAGCAACACTTATTTTCAGACAGCTGTGAGCGCTTAATGAATATGGCACTCTAATCAATCGGTTTAAAAGGGAGAGAACGGCAGAGCAAAGATAGAAACAGATCCCAACACTTTCGCAAGAATACAGTAGGAGAAGAAGGCAGGTTAAAACCGTAAAGTCAAAGTTAACAGGGCCGGACCCACTTTAAGAGGCTCCGGTCGAAATGTGTCCAAGGTCACACGGTTCAAAGTGCCCAAAAGTCTTGCAATAAGTTCAGAAAGAGTTGGACCAAAAAGAACGGGACCAGTTAGATGGCCAAGGCGGCCAGCCCAGTCCAGAAGATTAAGGGATTATTGTTACCTTGTAGCAATCTTTAGAAAGGGAGGCCTGGCAGACACGGTACTTTAAAAAGGTAAGAACGCTCCAGCGGGGGCAGTTGTTCCTGGCAGCGGGTGCAAGTCGGTGCTTCGTCCGGGGGAAGAGAGGATCTTGTTGGGGAGAGAAGCAGGAGTCCGTTGCACTGCCAGTGAAAAAACCAGCCGCGGAGTTCTCAATTAAAAGGAGCGGTCCTTTTATTCGCGGTCCAATGGCAAGTGGCTATCTGGTTGCCGGGGTGCTTGGCACGGGCAATTCGACCACAAGTCGTCCTGGGATGTGAGAAAAGAAGGTAAACTGGTTGTGCCCACCAGTCAGGAGAAGAAGACTCTCCAGCCGGGAGATCTCCTCTGTCGTTGGGAAGTGGTGAGTCGGTTCAGCAGGGCTCCACTGGTGGTGTCATCATAGCAGGTTGGCTCAGCTTCTCCCTCATTGGATTTTCAGGTCCTGTGGCGACTTCTGAAGTTCCAGTCCCAAAAGCCCTGCTTTTATGCAGCACACCCCCATTCACTCAGTCTAGCTGTCAATCAAACATGCTAAGTGGTGAGCCGGCCGGCTCACCACTTGGGCCAATCACCCCAGAGTGCGACTTGAGTTACCAAGGTAACTCAGTCCAGGGTGCCTAAACCCCCTCCCACACCCCCTGTGGTACCCAGACAGAGTGGCACCACTTTTGGAGGCTTCTGTGGAGAAGCCCGCCAAAAAGTGGAACAAAGGGCTCGACCTTTGGTTTGGAGTTACAGAAGCGAACAAACGCCATTTTGAAATCGAGTTCTGGCAGAAAATACCAACCGGTGAATTAATATTAATTAAATAAACCGGCGGTATGTTAGAGGCTATGTTAAAAAGTATTAGCCTCAAACAATGGGAAAATCCCATAGAGATATATTCGCGGTTGAATATAAAAAGTAGTATCCACTGCCATCAGCCAAAACGGACAGTGCCCCCTCGAATAACAGACCCAGGAGTAACCGAATTGCCCCTACCAGTATGTCCACAATATGATGGTTTGTACTGGGTCTGTTAGTAATTTGGGACTAGTAAAGCCAATGGTGACTTTACGTGCCTGGGAGACAGTAGTCAGTCCCAGGGTATGGAGTCTATGGTGGGGGGTCACTATGACACCCCGGTGTTACTGCACGGAGGGTGCTGTGTAACACACATAACAAAAAAACATGTGAGACCCTATGGAGTAAAAGACCCCATAGCCCATGAAACACATTAACATTCAAAGGAACACCATAAATCATGTACAAGGGTGAGAGAAAAAGAGTCTCACTCTTGGCAGGAGAAAAAAACAAACTCCAGAAATCCAGCAAAGCTGCTGGGGGACTCACTAGGTTAGGAAATTCAGCCTAAACAGAGAATTCTCCCTAACACCTATCATCACCGTCCAACTCCTTCTCAGAATTATAGATAGAGCAGCCTATCTACAGATCTAAAACTACCTCAAAACTAATCACATCCTAGGAATGCGCCATTCCAGATTCTGCCCAGTCCGCACTTCTCAACCTAAAACATCAAATAGATGATCACAGAGACATAGGGAAGCCTGCCCCCCTACTCCTCCTCGATTTGTCAGTGGCATGTCACTTGGCAGATCACAAAATACTCTGCCACCTCCTCACCACCTCAGCCAACTTCTTCAGAGAAGCCACAGAATAGATGAACTCCTTCCTAGTGGGAATGTTCATGAAAGTGTTTGCCGACAATGTAAATTCACCACCAGCATCTATCTCCTGTGGGGTCCCTCAAGGATCCTGCATACCACTCACACTATACAACATTTTTACGAGACCCCTCTTTGACATCCTGTGAGAATGGCGGTTAACCAGGCCAGGGGCTGACCAGTGAAAACCAGGTTGTCACAGAGGCAATTGAGCAGGATGGCATGGTTGACCGTGTCGAAAGCAGAGGAAAGACCGAGGAGAATGAGGACAGAAGGAAATTTAGAGTCAAGATGAGAGAGCAAGTCTCCACGGGTGTTCAGGAGAGCAGTTTCCTTGCTTCTGGCAGCTCTGAAGACAGACTGTTGGTCTAGGAGAAAACCAATAGATTCAGTATGCAGATTAATCTGGGAGATAGCCAGCCTTTCCAGGAGTTTGGCCAGGAAAAGAGTGATGGAGATCGGGCGATAGTTATTCCAATAGGAAGGACGTGCAGAGGGCTTCTTTAGAAGAGGGTGCTTAAGGGGGAGGGGAAGGTTAAAGTGGCACAAAAAGTGATTGCAGAAATCGAACAAGCTGGAGCAAGGGTGTAGATGCTCATAATAAGCACAACCCAGTTTGTTTTGTAACTTTAAAATCAGTGCTTGGCTACATGGGAATACCTCATGTATAAGCTCTGTTTATTTTTCCTGGGGTTCTCTACTTATGTATACATTATTGGTGTATAGGTCACTGACTGTGAGCACAGTAATTTTACTTTGTTCCAAGAGAAAAGACAAAGGGTTGGGGGGAAGCAGGGTTCAGATCATTTACAGTCTTGGAATGTTTAGATCAATTAAATGCAAGGGAACGTTAGGGCAAGTGCTAGTCAAATAATGCAGGCGAATAAGTGTGGTTTTGTAGTTCAGTCCATATGACTACAACTGCAATGTTCAATGCTTTGCCAAATAACTTCTATTTTTCCAGCAAGGTTGATGTATGGGTAATGGAGAGAAAGGGAGGGTAGCTTGTTCACACATATGTGAAAAAAATATAGCTTTCTTTGAAGCATTTCCATTGTCAGATGGATGGTTGTTGCTACACATCAGCCTCATGCCACGAATTACGGTTCATCGCCAAAGTTCACACTGCATTACTCCTTTTGTGTAAGCAAGCACAGGGAGAGCTGAATTGCATACCACCGTTTTAGCGCAGTAAAATATCAATTCAAAAGTGACTTGATTGACAGTAAAATGATCACCTCAAGTAATGTAACAAGATTTCCAGTCTGCTGTAACTCTAAAAAAAGGGGGTTGTTGAGAAAGACATGCGACTCCTTTTAAATCGCTTATTCTGTAGTTGCCCTCTGCACAACCCTCCTCCCCTTCATATTCAAGTGAGATTATACATTGGTACCTGTACTTGATCGTGAGCCTGCAGTGAACTTTGATCTGCTTTGACAGGGCTGCTGAAGGAGAAATCAGATTTCAGCCCTCACGCCTTGAAACACTTGTGTATAGGCGTGTTTAAATATATCATATCATATCATATCATATCAAGGGTTTCCCTTTGAGAGGCAGGAGAAGTCTTCCCATCTCATGTGCTTTTAAAAGGATATGTCTGGGACTACAGGTCTGCTGTGGATCCAAATGTCTTTGCCCTATGCTCAATCACTTTAAAATGGAGGGAAAACAATACGCTGGCTTCAGGCTCAGCTGTTAGTACTGGATCATTTCTAATCTGGTATATAAAGTATCTGAACAAAACAAGTATGTGACTGTCAACTATATTTCTGTCAGTTGATGAATGGCTTGCTCCTTGCTCCACCACTCCCATGCCCTAATATGCTGCCACACCCCCCCAAGCTCCCTTAGCAGATTCCCACAGAACCAGCCGAGGGGGCTGGGGGGGATGGCACTGCAGCTTGCACCACCACCATCCTCCAGAGGATGAAGCAAAACTGACTTGAGCAACATTCTCCTTCAAGCTACTATTTCCACTGTGCATTCCTGGACTTATTAGCCCACAGTACCCAGTGTTAGACACTGGAAGTTCCATCTAACTATCTGGTCCTAACGAGCCGGACATCCCAATTGGTCCAGGTGGAAATGCTATATTTTCTTTTTGTAATTATTTTCCACTTAGATTCTCTCATTGACTTATATTGCCCCACTGATTCCTATGCAGAATGTTAAGCTTACAGATGTACATTATCCCCTTCTCTAGTTGTTCTGCAAATATTACTTAATCTTCTTGGTTCTATGCCATTTCATCAACAGATTCTTTTCAGTGTTTTTTTTTACAAATATTTTAAAGAACAAATCATCGAAATTGGGTGGGTCCCCCCGCAAACCCGCCAACCCCTATTGTTTTTTTTCTATTCCTGACACACCCACCCCTTATATGCGCTTTCCCACCCCTCCTACATTTTTCGGTGAGTTTTTTTGTTGAAATATTTCCATTAAAAAAACATTGAAAAAAGACTGTTGATGAAAGGGCGTTGTACCATCTTCTTACATCTTATAATATTTGTGTGTACATGGTTAAATGCATTCTCTTCTGCAAAAGATCAAACTTTGCAACTCTTATTTCACTGAGATTTGTATACAGTATTTTTAATGGTCAACAATACCTCACTGAATAACTTGCAACAGACATATGGTTAATTTCCTTTAGATTCCTAATCCTTGCTTGTCCTTGTGTTGCATTATAATTGCCTGCTGACAGGCTCTGCATTTCAAAGGCCCAATGACTGTTCTCTAAAGATTGTACTTCCTCTATCTCCTTGATGCTAACTAAATACAGTCCAAAAAGCAAAACATGCATTTCATCAAGAACAGCCTGCACCTTTCCAACTGTGTTGCAACAACACCTAGTCTAAACCGGGACCTCAGCCAGGACCTAGCCAACCTGTTAGCTGAATAATCAGCATCTCATATCAAAGTCAATCATTGCACTATTATTACCCCAGGATGGTCTGAGACAGCTGTAATCTTGCTTCAACTCTCCCAAGCCTCACCTATTTGTCAAAAAATGCAGATCTCAAGTAGGGCTTGACACGTCTTGCACCTCTCTGCACTGATATCATGCTCAATTACCAGGTGACCCTTCCCTTCCTCACAATGCTTAAAACCTGCTTAAATGACAACGAACGAGATGCCGTGGATACTTCATTGACATCACATAATCAGCCTTCCCATTTTTAACTGCATCAATATGTATGGTAAAACTGACATGCTTGTCACCCAGTACATCATTGTCATGACTCTTGCAAACAATAATCCCATTATCAGGTAATTACAAACAAAAGATCTTCAGAGGCAATGTGTAGTAAGGCAAATCCTTCAGTACAATACAACATAACAACACTTGTGCATCCTTCATCTCTCATGGAAGCTTGACACTAAGTTCCCCAAATGTCGACCACCACCACATCATTCACTACTCCACATGCACACCACAATCTGAGTATTGGGGAGAAATAACCTGCCAAGCATTCGGAGCACACTACCACAATAAATCTGCATTCACCAAAATCAAATGTTGTGATCATTTCAGTGACAGGCACTTGGGCTTACATAATGCACCTACAACTTTTTGAAGGCTAGTGGTCCATATCATCAGTGCTCTGGAATGCTTTTCTCACTTATTTAGATAGCTGTCTTCAAAAACAGTTTAGAGGAGCACATGAGCTGACTCCAAAATGTGTTGCTTGCTCTTAAAACATTGCTAAGCACACTATGAAGGCATCCAAATGTCAGGTTGGCTGGAGCGCAGCGATTTATGTTGGGAATGAAGTTGAGGGGAAAGGCAGTGGTCAAAGTGGGCGGGCGCGGTCGGGAGCAGTGCTCCTATACTTCTTTTAAATATGTTTTACCGTTCCTACACTTTTATTTTAAAAATAAACTGTTCCGGAACGGTTTCGTTTTAAAGTGTAGGAAGAAGTTGAAACTTGCACTTTCATCGCAAGTGCATGGATTTTGGGGTTTGTATTGTGCATGGGAGGGGGTGTGGCAATGGGGTTTGCAGGGAGCGGTGCAGGCCAGAAGGGAACATAGTTCCACTACTTCTTTTTGTACACTTCGACCACTGGGGAAAGGCAAAGGCCATAAGGAATAAGGCCGAAGTGGTCCTAACTGGCAAACACCCACAATCCAGGCCTAGGTCTGACCTTTAATTTTCTCATTGGGTAATGCAGGAACATTATTGTCAACTAAGGGAGATAAGTAGCTCAGCTGACTGCACTGCCCTTTAAAGGTTTCCTACGACGGTTGCGTAGAAAGTGACATCCCTAAAGGCATTCAACAGGGGGAAATTGATCTCATGCCATGAAGCAGTGCAGAATAAACTAGATGACATCAGCCACTCCTATTTAAAAATAGACATTTGATTAAGGGGTATTTGAATTGTTGACACAGCTAGATGAGAACGGCACAGAGAACCCTGTGGCATTCATCAGCTCACATCTATGACAGGAAAACAAGATGGACAGCCGTAGAAAAATAATGTTTGAAATGTTTTGCATCTATTGGACCCTGCCTCAGATTGGCATATTACTGTAAACCTTATATTGCTGAGGTTGGCAATCAGCAGGGAATATGATGCAGGAACTAGTCATTGGAATATAGACTTTCCTTCACAAATGTTTTGCTATCAACTGTTGTGGCTTGAAATTAGCTCCCACTAAACTCATCTTGGAAAGGCACATTTGACTTAATGCTCCACCCTACGCTCCAGGCCCTGAGAATGTTTCTCTTTCCCAGACCTGATTTTCCACATTTTCCCCCGATTAGTGCTCATTTGAGGACTAATCAGGGATGCAAATGCCGATTGTGCCTATGACTGGCTATAATTCCCTCAGGATCACCATGTCTTCATTTCCCTATGTGAGTCTTTTTTCCAACTGCTATGTGTAGGATCCTCTTGTTGGTGGCAGGCTTTGTACCCTGGCACTAGCACTTCCAGGAATCACTTTTTTCAATTGAGTCAAAGCACAAGACAATGTTCCTATGAGAGAGTGAGTGGAATATACATGTTGCCCTATATGGTCAAGGTAACAGGCTGCCTTAGAGAGAGATTGCTACAGTTGCCACAACAGATAAGACCTTCTTGTAAAAGGTTTCAGGAGTCAAGCCTAAGTCCAAGACCTATTTACAGGCCAACGACAATCTCCCAAATGTTGAATGTTGCACCCGCCCAGTGATTGGTTGGTCTTTGACATTTTTTATGGAATACAAACCAGTGGTTTGCAACACTGTGCGCCAATTACCTATACATCTCAAGGGTCTGTATGCTTGTCTTGTTGGAAATGAGGTTGAGTCAGTCCGAAGCCAAGTGGAAGAAACTGACCTAAACTGAATCATGAGGAAGGTCTGTTCCTCCATAGCCTCTTCCAAGAACTCTTCAGATCAAGAAGTTATATTCAGTGTCTGCCGACAGCAGACTTCTACTGACAAAGAGAGAACTAAACAACTAGCAGTTTCTTCCCTTGAACCAGTGGGCACAGTCAAAAGTCTAGCCTCATGGTTCCCTCCCTTATGCAGAAGAAGCACCGGACTCCAAGAGCAGTGGCATCTGACAGAGCCAGAGACATATGTTTGCTCCCCCACACAAAGAACTAGGAACCACAGCCATTGACCTTTCACTCTGCAAGCGAAAAAGTGTTAACTCAGGATAGAAACCTCTAAATATATACACTCATGAGGTTCTCTGTGCTCCAATTGCCTTCAGAGAGATAACCAGGTGATTCCAAATCTGAGTCCTTTCTTTAGCTTTGGGTCCTATATTTAACATTAAGGACTGTGACATCCTAACCAGCGTTCCACTCAGTCATTCAGAAGTCAGCCATCCTCTCCCATTAAATGCTCTATGAGATTGACTCTCAGATTAGCCAATAGAGGTAATTTTGGGTGAAATCTGCCACATGTGTCACACAAAGAACCCAATTTGACGATTGACTTTGGAGTTGACCATATCAAGTATGAGCTACGTATTTATGCATGAGATTTATAAAGTGCAATGGTTATTGTGGGGCTCCCTGGAAAGGGGTGACCCTCTATTCTTGGAGTGGAAATCTGCCACCCACCTGGCTCTTGCTATTAGTGGCAATCTAGCAGCAAGCCTTGTATTTTCTTGCCGCACACATGGACTTTCCTGCAGACACCTCTGTGTAAAATGTAGGGTTTTATGTACTGTTTTGCTCACCCTGCAGAAACATACTCACCTGCTGGACTTCTATGAGTATTCCCGCGCCAGACATTATGCCACCAGGAAAAACACATAATTGCTGTTTATATGCTGAAACAACAATTTGGTGCAATCAGGTAGATTAAATACTCTTTTCTAATACCCGAGCATGCATCTGGGCCTCACTACCCACTGACACCAGTAATACTAAACTTCTGTTATTGATCGTTTGGGTAGATGACAATTTAACAAAAATCTTCCTAGATAATAGACAAACATACACTCAGCCCTCACTCACTTTCCACTCGCCCGCCTGACACAAAGCTTGCACTCCCACTCCTAGATGCCAGTTTGCCAGTTCTTCTCCTCAATACTGTCCATCTTAACTGCCTACCCTCTTCCCCCCTTACCATTCCCAGATTCATCCCTTTGTCTATAACTATTGCTGTGTAGAAACGTAGCTCTTCCCTGGTCTCTTACGGTGCTACCAACCAATGCAAATGCATAATCAATAGTAGCACTGCTTATGCCCTGTTTTTTTACCATTATTGAAAGCGTAGATGGACCTAATTATGTGTTCATTACTGTGGTAAATGTTAAACAGTAATTCTGATACAATTTTGTTTGCATTGACAGAATTACCAGCAGTTTCGCTGCAGCGATGAATTCTGAGTTTGACAATGAAATGGAGAATTTAAACTTAGCTTAATGCTGGAGGTCAATCGCCCACTTCATTGTAAAAAGGGGCAGATGTACTGTTAGAACAAGCAACTGTTTTGCTGCACCGCTGAATCTGACCTTGAAATGGAGGAGCTGGAGCTAAGTAATCTACTTCAATGTAAAAAAGGTCAGATTTTCCATGGGTGGAATTACTGCCTGAGGTAAATCTAGCAAATCCCCAAAGAATTCCTGTTGACTCCAAAAATGGAAATAAATACTGCCATGCTGGCACTCTAAATCTAGCATTAAATACACCACACCAAGTGGCCGTAGCAGAATTTGGCAGTATTTCCACTTAAATATTTTAATATTTCTGCTATATTCTGCATCTCCACTTGCTCCACCCTAACTCCTTTTATTATATAAATAATCCCCCAAAAATGATTGGGCACAATAAAAATTTTACTTTTTAAATATGACAACTCATTTTCCTTAAGTTATTCTTCATTTAATAAATATTTTATTTAATTCAAGTATTTGTAAAATTGTGTTCATAAAAAGCAAGATGTTAGCAATTTTATCTAATTTCCCCCCCATTGTTCGCTACAATAAAACATAGTTATTAGGCGTTGTATTCATTAAAATTTCGTGGTGATAGTTTTCTTGACTCTTTTTCTTCATTTTTACATAATGCTGTTATTGTTCGGTGTCGTTCAGTACAATATAGCGATAAACATAATTGAAATAATGCCAACTTAAAAACACTGAGTGAAACATACTTTAAAATGATAATACCACATTTCAGAAAGTACTTCACGCCACCCTCCTCTCCAATCTGAGCCCTTTGATTGCAGAGGTTTTTCTTACTTAATTCAATGGTGCTCCATTTAACGTAACAGATGCCATCTCATTTTAATCAAGCTCTTAATTTGGTGGCAGGGAGCTGTTAAGGCTCACCCAATATGAGCCTCTATGTGTATTCGAGATTTTTAGGTAGCAGCTTGTGAGAAAATATCTGTGTCAATATCTGGCATGAACCTAATGCTAGGTATTGTAGAAGTTGTTCAAGCAAATAGCTCAGTAGATTTAAGCTTCACATTGAATATGTTATGGGATATGTAAACCTGTGCTTCAAATTCATATTCAGTCGAAATGATGTGATTGTCAAAATGGATGGCAGGTTCATCTTTATTAATCTATGACATTCAGGAATCCGTGCCTGCGAATGATTAAATATATATATTTGTGTATTATCAATACAGCTAACCCAGTTTTGAAGCATCCATTCAAAGTTCGATTTTTGCCAAAGACTAATTTACTGTATACCGTATCATCTTGGGATGTCAAAAGGTTTTCACAGAAAATATAATCTTTTGTGTATGTCTTGTAAAGTTATACTCGTGCAGACCACTTCTTGATCACTTAATGCCTTCGACATATTTATGGCAAGGATTCCATAAATACTGTGACCACAAAAGTGATTTTTGTGGGTAGTTATGAGGTGGTCATTTTCTATCTCTTATGAGTTAAAACACGATAACCTGGTTGAACAGTTTGCTGGCAGGTATGCAACACCCACAGGCACATTTTCATTAATGGAGAATGTCAATAATAAATAGCTCAAAGATCACAGCCCCCTTAGGCCTTCCATACAGTCTCTGCAATTCACAAAAAGTAACCACATGCGCATGGTGGGGGCTCATATTTTGGTCCTGTGACTGCGGATATGTACAATGACACATGCGTGCACACAGCATAGATTTGAAAGGTGGGTGTGGCTAATAAGAGGACAAGTCAAAAAGGCTCTCTAAAAGTAAAATGTGCAGTCTGGGCTGTTTTGAACAGCCAACCTCGGATTAATGTCCCCGCCCACCAATTAAGAAATTGCAATTTTTTGTTGTTGAGGATGTATTGATTTATTTCCAGAGGATTGCTTTTACCTGGGATGAATAAATGTGTTTTTTTTATGTATCATTTTCATAGCATTGAATCTGTTAACTATGTGCCAATGGTTTATAGAGGTGTGATGCTATGAAAGATGAAAGCCACACCGTCAACAGGGCTTCAGACTACTTACAGGGATGTATTTTCAACTTTTTCATCACCCGGTTTGTTATCCAGTGCCTTTTTCAGATAAATGTGTATCTTCCTGTTTGAGGTAGATTCAAAACCATTCCGGCCTCTTCAAATTGTTAAACAAAAATCATATAGTGCCTGATTAATATTGGCCTAAGCCTATTTTCTCTATGGAGAAAACCGCGTTGCAAAGTTCCGATTTTGGATCGACTTCACCGCCATTTTAGAGTCATCCGCCATTTTGATTTCTGTTCATATGATTCTCTGTTCTAAAATGGTGGACTGTGTTTTCAACTTGCAACCTAGCCTCCCAACCTTTTAGTTCTGTTAATGTTTAGATTGTCCGAGAACCTACTGTTTACACTGAGTAAAGAGACCTTGTGCTCCATATGAACTGCCGTTTGAGTATTGTCCGCACACATAAGATTCATCCCTGTGTAAACATTGGGACAATACAGAGTAAATCTCAAGCGTGGACACAGGCCGAACTACATTGTGAAAGGATATAGACTAAGGCTTACCATGGGATCCAAGAATATACATCGCCATTGCCATGAGGGCGCTAGAGGGCCGACCAAGATGGCCTATCCCCTGTGAGCACCCGGCTGCCTCCCACATGAATCCTGTTTAATCGCGGAAATCCACTGGCGAAACTACTAAATCTGCAAGAATAATATATCCTAGCATGGCATCTCATCCCTGTCGAAAATTCGGAGCGAATCGGACTTGCCTTCCATGAGAAACTCGCTGCGTAGTGTGGCCTGCACTGCTGCGACCTGCGTGGAGCCTGGGAGTCCCGTCCACCCGCCCAAAATCCTTCGTAGACGGATGAGAGCCATTAACGGGACCTGCCGTGACCACCTCCAGCAAAAGCTGCGAGGGGGGAATCGCTCGGAGTTGGGGAACCCACAGCCAGCACTGAGATGGTGTTAGAGCGGGAGGTGCGAGGAGACCCACAGAAGCACGCAAAACAGGCTAGTTGGCCACGGCATCCCCGCCATCTTGACTCACAGCATCTCCCCGCTCGCCTTGATCTCAGCCCCTCGCACCAGATCCGGGTGCCTCGCCCGCGCCTTGACCAGACGCTCCGACTCCGTAGTCAAGCTCAAGATGGGGAAGCCGGACAAGTCCCAGAAATGGCTCAACTTTGATGCAGGCCCAGAGCCTAAAACACCCAGGCCGGAACACCGCCCTGAATCCCCGAACAACCAGTCGGAGGCGGAATTGCAGCAACAAACAGACATCAGGGAGATCCTGATGGAATTAAAAGCTGGGATAGGCGGTCTGGACAGCAAGATAGACTTGCTCTCATCCAAGGTAGATCTGTTACAACACCGGCCCGACAAACACAGCGACAGGCTCGACTCCGTCGAACAGAGAACGTCAGATCTGGACGACGGCACAGCAGCACTCACATCCCGGGTCTCCACGCTCGAGGGGCAAATGAAAACTGTACTCGCCAAAAACGAGGACCTGGAAGGCCGCTCCAGGCAAAATAATATCAGAATTATCGGAATCAGAGAAAAACAACTACCAGTCGGAATGGAAGAACACATTGAAAAATTATGCACAGAGCTTTTTGGTCCCACAGTCCTATCGCAAATGTTCGTAGTATTTAAAAGAGCCCACAGAATCCCTTCAACAAGACCGGCGCCGGGAGCCCCTGCCCGCCCGATCATTGCCAAGCTTCTAAGCTACAAGGACAGGGACTCCATTCTTAGAATGGCAGGGGAAAAGGGCAAACTACACTTCAACGGGGACGACATCCAGTTTTTCCCGGACTTTTCGCCGTCTGTCCAAGCCCAGAGGAGATCGTTCACCCAAGTGAAACACAGACTACGCGCCAACCAGCTCACATACTCGATGCACTTCCCGGCGAGGCTCTGCATTCAAATAGAGGGTAATACCCACTTCTTCAACTCCCCAGAAGAAGCCTCACTATACCTCGACAGGCGGGGCGGGGATGCAGGTCTGCAAACTAAACGCCCGGCGCCTCAAACAGAGAAAGAGCAGAGAGTGTACCGCCGTGACAAACACCCGCGCTACTGCCCCAAGGCAAGCAGGAACCAAGCCACCAGGACAACCTTCGCAAACGGGAGGCTGGGGACTGTGCCTAGGAAGGCCACCCGCGCCCCGTGCACAGCACGCAGTATGTTCCAGTTGGGGGGATTCCAAACGGACGAGTTGGGGGTTGTCCATGTAAAGAAATGTGTTTGATTGTTGTTGTCGTTCGAAACGCGCTCAGAGCGCCACCGTCTAACAGCGGGCCTCACCCTGAGCCCCCCCACCGCCCCTCTCGAGCCCTCCCGCCTAACGCTGCTCCCAAATGCCCAAACTCTGACTCCGGTCTAGCCGCATTCTGGTGTTATATAGATCATCACTGGTACGTTCAAAGTAGCAACCTGTAACATTAGAGGGGGCAACATCCCAGCTAAGACACACAAGATCCTGCAATTACTCAGACGCCACAAAGTCGAGGTGGCTATGATTGAGGAAACCCACCTCTTGCCGCAAAATGAGCACCTGTGGGCCCGCAGCTGGGGTTGCCATCGCTACTTTTCTTCATATTCATCCTATGCCAGAGGAGTCGGTATTCTTCTCCACTCTTCGCTAGGGGTTCGCCTGATCCAAACAGAGAGGGACAGCGAGGGAAGGGCGCTTATGGTTCAGGGCATGGTGGAGGGTGAGGAGGTGGTGTTCATCAACTCCTACGCCCCCAACACAGACGGCGCAAACAATTTTGACTGGGTGCTATCCCACCTCTCGCAAGTGCGAAACGCGATCATAATCTGGGGTGGAGACCTGAACACCCACCTCGACCCTCAGAAAGATAAATCAAAGTTAACAACAGCTCACCCGTCCAAAGCCAGCCTACAAGTGCAGGAGATCTGTAAAGCGTTTGACCTTTCGGACATTTGGAGGACCCAGAATTGGGAAGCCAGAGACTACACATACCATTCAAGTGTTCATAACACGAACTCTCGCATTGACTATCTGTTAGTCTCCACTCACTGTAGCTGGCAATGGGGAGCATGCCAAATACTCCCCAAAACCTTCTCAGACCACGCCACGGTAACACTCGAATGCCACCGGCCGACCACCAGGCCACGTCCCCCACAATGGCACTTCAAACCCAGATCCCTCGCCGATCCGACATTCGCCACCAAGCTAAGCAAGGAAATCAACTCCTTTCTTGACATTAACCAAGGCACCGTCAACTCTGTTGGAGTGCTATGGGAATCTTTCAAATGCTATGTAAGAGGCGTCTGTCAAGCCAACGAAAACAGAATCCTGAAACTTATTAGACGCGAACTAGAAACCTGCGAAACGCACCTGAAGGAATTGGAAAAGTAGCAAGCCGCACACAATTCAGACCAAATCCAGGCGAGGCTGAAAGAAGAACTTCTGAATTTTAGAAAACTAGCTGAACGGGCGATAACATTTTTGGGGCACAACCACAGAATTAGACAATACGGCGAAGGCCAGAAGCCTGAGCCCTTCTTGCTTGCCTCATAGCGGCAGACAGGAGGCCGACAAGGGTGGACAGTATCCGGACACCGCAGGGAAATATGCTGCACAAAGAAGAAGATATATTCGCGGTGTTCAGGGCTTTCTTCCAGGACCTATACAGCGCCGGGGGCCCAACAGACTCTGTAGCGATCCGCAACTACCTCAATGACACAGAACTTTACTGGGTGGAGGGAGAACTCTGTGAGCCATTGAATGCGCCCTTAACGCTGGAAGAGATTCAAGAAGCCATCAAAAATCTGCCATCTTCCAAAGCCCCAGGACCAGACGGGCTAACTGGTGAGTTTTATAAATACTTTGCCCCTCTCGTTGCCCCTCTCCTGCTAAATGTCTATGTGGAGGCGATCGAATCCGGCATTCTCCCACGGACACTAAGAGAAGCAAACGTAATCCTGCTACACAAAAAAGACAAGCCCCCCGAAGATTGTAAGTCCTATCGCCCCATATCATTAATTAATCTGGACAACAAAATCCTGGCCAAGATCCTCGCCAATAGGCTTCTCCCATTAATGCCCACACTGGTACTCGCCGACCAAGCAGGATTTGTGCCTGGCCGAAACACCACATTCGGGATACGCAGAATGTTTGGGGTTTTGGCAGCACTCGACCCCGATCAGCAGGCAGTGGCGGTGCTGCTAGACGCTGGAAAGGCATTCAACTCTGTTGAGTGGCCCTTTATGTTCACCGTGCTACAGCAACTCAGACTTGGGAAACAGTTTGTCAGGCTAGTCTCACTCCTCAATACCCAGCCCGTTTCAGCAATCTCGCTCGGGTCGACCCGCTCGGCTCAGATCAACCTTCAGCGTGGCACTAGGCAGGGATGCCCATTATCCGCTATGATATTTGCCCTTGTGATGGAGCCCTTGGCAGCGGGCCTTAAGGAACGACATATCCAGAGAGGTCTTAAGATGGGTCCTCACCGGCTAATAATATTACTCTATGCCGACGATATAGTCCTGTTCATGCAAAACCCCTGCAAAAACCTTAATCCAATAATGCGTGAAATAATCAAGTTTGGGTTGGTATCTGGCTTGAAAATTAACCAATCGAAATCAATCAAAGATATACTGAAAGACAACTACGATAGCACATTGAAATTATTAAGAGACAAGGTAAACAGGTGGAAATCGCTACCGCTCACCATCTGGGGTGAGCCTCATTGGTAAAAATGGTAATCTTACCCAAACTCCTATACCTTTTCACTAACATCCCCATCCTGCTGTCCCGGCGCTTCCTGGGTAATCTGAGAATCCTAGTTCTGGACCTTATATGGTCTGGCAAACCTGCAAGGGTGGCTTACTCATCCCTAGTGCTTCCTGTTAATAAGGGTGGCCTGGCTCTACCCGATCTAGAACGGTACTACTGGGCGGCACAAGCTCAGTTTCTCAGTCATTGGTACGAACCACAATTCGTAAGACCGCATGTACAGGTCGAAAGGGCACTAGCCTCAACCAACTTGCTAAGGGCAGTGATTATCAGCAATCAAGCAGTGCCACACACGACGCTGAACATAGTGCAATCCACCTTCGCAATATGGCGGAAAATCGCTCAAAAGTACAAGATTCAGCTTAGATACTCTCCTCTTCTGCCTGCAAAATTAATTCCCGGGATCCCACTCACCGCCGAGAAAGTGTACCTGAACTGGGTGGAGAAGTGCAAAATAAAACTCTAGGCGACTTCTTTATAAAAGACACCTTCATAACACCCCAGCAGGCGAGGGAAAAGGGGGCACGTCCTCCCTTGACATCTTTTTGTACTTCAGAGTGCGATACACCTTGCAGGCCCTCATCCCAACATTCCCGCAACAACCCGATTCCTAAGTATCCTGATATTTGATTTGGCGCATTGTCCTCGCAAGTACAATTATTGACTAGTTAACACCAGTAATCTGACATGCCTAATCTGACATGCCTGGGAAATTGTCTGCCTGTTTCAGGGTGTTATTCCGCAGAGACAGACAATCTTTGGAATTTGGCCGTCCAGCAGCACAGGAGGGGTCGCCGGCATGTACTATGTACTGTAAGTACAGCATTGGTAGTATAGTGTTTAACGATATTTGGCACAGACAAACTAGAAATGCTTCTGAACTTCAGTGGCCAATCAATGGTAGCTTTGAGATTTCTCATATAGAATATTTAGAATCTATATTATTAAAGAAAAAAGCTAGACCTGCAGCATTCGATGTATTGCAAAATTGGAAAAAAGAAGCTATGCAGCAACTTAAAAGTAGAGAGAAACATGCACGCGACATATGTTGAACGCCGAGAAAGCGTTATTGTACGATCAACAGAAACAGTCAGAGTAAGTTAGAAACATGGATAGGGCTTTTCAACTTTTCAACTTGGCATTCAGAAAATATACCTGTCTAAAGATTTTCATGCATCAGACAAACTGATCGATAAGCTTTTAAATGAACGAAGGCCTGGTGCCTCTGCGTCACTTCCTTATGTACCTATTCCTGTTGCTTTACCTCTTCCTGCTGTTGTTCCTCCTCCCACAGTAATTCATGCACCTCTTATTACTCCTCAAATTACTCCTCCACCACTAGCTTTTGCTCCACTTCCTGTTGTCACTCCTCCACCGGTACCTCCACCTTTGCCTGCTGCCGTGGTTCCGGTAGATTTGACTTTTAAATCAGTGATAGCACCTTTATTACTGTACAAGATTTGTCTACTCTTTCTCTTCCAAGTGGCTCCGCTCTGCTTGTAGTTGATAAGGGAGCGGAATCGAAGATTGTAACTCGCAATACAGTTTGTAAAGAGAGAAAGCGAGATCTGAATGCATGGGCTAGACAGTGCATGGAGAAGGGTGAACAATCTGATGTCTTTGCTACACTCTCTAATCTGGATAGTTTTTTCTGAGAAAACTGTTTTTATTGAAGGGATGGGAATCCATTTATCTGTAATGTGGAGCAGACTGAATGATATAGATATCCCACAAGGATTAAGGGATCTGAATGTTTTAGCATATTCAAGAGATACTGCAGAGAAAGTATATGAGCACTTCAAGAGGGTATTTGAGTTTAAACGGGAGTTAGAAAAGTTACGGAATGAAGAAATAGATGGTGATAGTTTGGCTGCTATTTTTGTACAGAAACGGTTCCTTCCTCTTAGTAAGTCGATGAGTGAAGAAATGTGAATTTGCACGAGAGATGCACTTAGGTGGATTTCAGATATGTTGATATCGATATCTCCCGTAGAAATATATGACACGTATAGTCAGTATATGCCAGAAATGCAGAGGAAAGTGATACAGGTAATGGTACAGTACCCACAGGATGAATGTATACAGAGAAAGATTTGCTGTCCCGCAGAATTATTGAATATCTATAAGAGAGCTTTTTCGTCTGACACTCGTTCAGCTGCTTTATCGATCAATTTAGCTTTGTTGCTTAGTAAGCGTTTGGAGTTACTTGTTACTCAGTTACCTATGAAAGAGGTGCCTCCGACATTCATCCCCAAAGTTGAGGTTCTGGCTAATGCTGCAACAGGCGTTGCCACCTATGATATTGATGCACATTATGTTTTGTTCACGTCCCATTCTCAAGACAGGAAGTGAATACCATCAGACAATCCATCCCAGATATTAGAAAGAATCTGACAGAGTTTTAAATAAGAGATAGAATCTGTCTTGCAGTCGTCACTATTTATTCTGGGAAATATAGATTTGTTATTTCCTGTGCTCCTACCTGCTGATTTGTGGAAACAGATCAGGACAGTAGACGATGTAACAGGGTTAGGGGACACATGGGATAATTTGGCTAGACAAGATAGAGATAGACCAGCTGGTGAGAGACCACCGCAGGTAATACTGACTTTGTCTGATAGAATAGCGACAAAATTGAAAGTCTTAATTCCTGAGAGAAGGATAGTTTGGGACAAACTCACTGCTTGTATCCAAGGAAAACCTGAGGGTGCTACCGAATTTTTTAATCAGTTTGAACAAGTATTTTCAGATTTTAGTGGACAGGATTTAAGCCCAGAGTCTGGAAAAAGATTATTTGTGGACAAATTTGTGCGTGGATTGTTACTCGACATCCAGTCGCAAATTATAACTTCTGAGAGCAGATTGCAAGCTAAGTCTCAGTCTGAAGTGTTGCATACGGCTCAGTATTATGAAAACCAAGTCAATAATGAGAAGGAAAGGATTGAGAAAAAGAAGCGATACTTGAAAACCAAGGTGTTCTTGCAACAGATCATTAGAGGTCCTAGAGGGGGTAGTACACAGTTTCAGGGACAGTATGTTCCACAAGGTACTGTACTGTAGGGTCCTATACACGCGAACCAATGTGCTTATTGCAGACAAGAGGGTCACTGGCGAGCACAATGGCCGATCCTTCAGCAGAGGTCAAATAATACATATGGTATTATGGGTAGACAATCCAGAGGCCGCCCTGGGGCAGGGGGTCCTGGTAGAAGCTAGTTTTCTAAGAATTCTAAGTCCTTTTCGCAAGACAATCAGCCACTGAGTGTGGATAATAGACATATTTTTGATCATCCTTCTACTGCATATCTCTCTGAAGACATTCCCTTTGATGATATATTGTTTCGCTAGGATTGCCCAAAGAAGGGTTTGGAACCTACACCTATTCCCGTTATTCAGAAAGGTGCCCACATTGAGATGATGGTGGGAAATAGGAAACATCTATTTTTGATAGATACAGGAGCGCAGAAGTGCTCCATTGACCATTCACGGGTTCCAGACATTCCACGGTCGGGGCAAACTAATGTTTCTGTAGGGTTTTCTGGTACACCAGTGGTTAGTCCGGTTTCTTTGCTGGTACCGATTTCACTGGGTCCATTCATGGATCACTGTCTATTTCTTTTGACATCAAACTGTGGTGAGAATTAGTTTGGGTTGAATCTGTTGAAGGAATTGCATTTGACGATTTCACCACAGCAATCTTCTGTCTTACAGTTTCTGACTAGACCTTTGCTGCCGGAATTTAGTGACGTTCCTGAATGTGTATGGGCAATTGACGACAATGATGTCGGTACTTTACAAATTGAGCCTGTTAAAATTGTCTTGAAACCTGGAGAAAAGTTGCCACGTATTCCTCAGTATAAGATTTTGATTGATGGTGAGCAAGCTTTGAAGTGTATAGTCTCCGATTTTGTACAACGTGGGGTAATTGAAGAAATTGCAGGTAGTTTGTGCAATAGTCCGATTTTACCGGTGTATAAGAAAGGGTATAATGCAATTAATTTCCGCTTCATTATCGATTTATGCGCTATCAATGAGATCGTCGCTCCACAATTTCCTGATGTGACAACGATTTTAACAATGATCCCAGCTTCTGCTACTCATTTTAGTGTTGTAGATCTTAAGAATGCCTTATTTAGAATTCCTATACCCAAGGATAGCAGATACCTGTACGTGTTCACCCTAGGGGGACGCTCGTTTACATTCACCTGTGCGCCACAAGGGTACATGGAATGTCCGAGCATTTACAGTAGGGCTTTGAAAGAACAGCTTGACACACTTGAGTTGCCTACTACATGTATATTGCTTCCAAATGTTGACGATCTTCTTTTAGAGCAGATTCAGAAAGTGCTTTAAAGAAAGCACTGTGTTATTGATTATTCATCTAGCAAAACATGGACATAAAGCTTCACTGAAAAAGTTTCAATATTGTCGACAGGAGGTCGCCTATTTAGGCTATCTCCTGTCAAAGGAGGGAAGAAGATTGACACCTGAATTAAAATAATTTCTGGCATGGCTGTCCCAAATACGCACAAGGAAGTCAGAGCCTTGATAGGAATGGCTGCTTACTGTAGGCAGTGGATCCCGAATTTCTCAATAGTGATCATACCATTGTTGGCTTTGACAAAGAAGGCCATTTCTTTGCCATTGCCATGGAACTTGGAACACCAGAACGCTTTTGATTTGCTCAAGACTGCACTGTGTTCTGCACTGGTTTTGGGCACACCAAATTAGAAAAGGCCTTCGAGTTGTATGTGCACGAATGTGAGGGATGTGCTTTGGCTGTGTTAACGCAAGAACATGGGGGGAAGAATAGGCCATGCAGTTACTTTTCCTCCACCCTTGATCCTGTTGCATGCGCTTTCCCGAGATGTCTGAAAGCTGTCGCTGCTCCGTCTGTAAAACAGAGCGAGGGAATGGTCCTAGCCCATGCTTTAACCTTGTTGGTACCTCACTCTGTAGACGTTCTATTAAACAGAATGCAAACACAGAATCTTACCTCCGCACGATTAACGAGATATGACATAATCTTGTTTGCACCGCATATACAAATTAAAAGATGTTCTGTATTGAATCCGGCTGAATTATTACCTCTTCCGCAAGATATCGCTTGCAGTGACGAAATGTCACATGACTGCCTTTATACCATGGAACAAGAAACTAAAGGCAGGATTGATCTGAAAGAAACACCTTTAAATGACCCACAGGGAGAGCTGTTTTGTGATGGCTTTTGTTTCAAACTTCCGGATGGTACATCCACTGCTGCTTATGCCATCACTACACTAAGCACGATTGTGGAAACCAAAAGAACTTCGCATAACTCCATGCAGGCCGCAGAGATTATTTAATTGACCCGAGCTTGTGAACTTTCCTAGGGCTTAGAGTAAATATATACACTGATAGTCAGTATGCTTTTGGAGTGGTTCACAACTTCGGTAGACTTTGTGCAGAACAAGGTTTCTTGACCTCACACGGAACCAAGATTCAATATGGCACCTTGATAGTTCAGCTACTCTCAGCGCTTGCACTTCCCACTCAGCTAGCAATCATGAAATGCGCGGCACATCAGAAAATCATAGATGATGTAGGAAAAGGGAACGCTTTTGCTGACAGATAGCCAAACAGACTGCTACTGATCTCTATTCAGATATGTACACTACAAGGGAAGCCACAAATATCTGTACTATAGATGAGGGAATCGTTTCCATAAAGAATATTCAAGCCAATGCCACTCTAGAGGAAACTAAGCAATGGGCTGAGGGCTTGGCGAGGTTGGATGATGATGGGTGTTGGGTAGGTAACTTAGTTTAGTTTAATTTTGTTTATTTATTTGTATAGCACCGCCTGGCCCTGAGGCATCCAGGCACTTGGCAAGATTACAGAGTTACAACAAAATAGTACAAACAAGCATTACAGATAATGGTACATATTACATTAGAATAGATAGTTCGTGGAATGGAGCATTGTGAATTATATACATGGTTGGTGGTTGTACAGATAGTAGATGAGGTGCAACGGTACAGGTGGTTGCACAAAGTAGATATATACAGTTGTAGTCAGGAGTTGGCGTTTTAGACTTCTTTGGCAAGTAGCCAAGTTTTGGCTCTATGTCTGAAGTGGTGAAAGGAAGGTTCGGAGCTGAGATCGGCTGGAACGTAGTTCCAAAATTTTGCGGCGACTACAGTGAAGCTTAAGCCGCCTGCTTTTTGGAGCTTGAATCTGTGGATGTTTAAGTATTGTGTTTGGGCTGATCTAGTTAGGCGAGATGGGATGTGAAATGTGAAATTGTCAGAGAGGTATCTGGGTGCTTGGTTAGCGAGACATTTGTGTGTGAGAGAGTGTTTAGTACTCAAATCTCTGGGGGATGGCTAGCCATTGATTGGAATGTCTAGCGTCAGAGATGTGCTCGTGTTTAGGTATGTTCAATGCTGATCTTAATGCATTATTTTGGATATCTTGGAGCTTGTTGATGTTGTTTTGGCTAGTGCCCAGGTAGAGAGCATTGCAGTAGTCGATTTTTAGTGCTCTGGCTAGCATAGTACAGTTGGAGGTCGAGAGGTAGGGTCTACTGGCATTGATGAGGTTACATGTGTAAGCAGTGGTGGAAGAGATGGCATTGATTTGTATAGTCAGTGTAAGGGAAGAGTCAAGGTAGATCCCCAAAGTTTTGACACTGTTGGATACGGAGATATTGTTGCCATCAATGGTGAAGGACTGGTAGAGTTTTTTTGAGGTTGTTGAGTCTGGATTGGGAGCCTTGTAGTAGAAGCTCAGTCTTGTCGTCATTGAGGCAGAGTCCGTGTTTGGCCATCCATTCTTGGTAATGGAATAAATGTTATTGAGTACAGTGTTGTCAGTGGAATAGTCGCCTGTTAGTGGGATGAGTATTTTTGTGTCATCTGCGTAATTCGTGTAGATGACACCCAAATGGTCCAGTATGTCGAAGAGGGGTTTCGTAAACACATTGTATAATGTGGGGGAAACACAAGAGCCCTGGGGGATGCCGCAAGTGACAGGGGCTGGTTCTGCGGCGGCCGTGGGAGCAAAGACTCTCATGGGTCTTGTGTTCAGGAAGGACTGGATCCAGGCATTGGCTTTGTCCGAGAATTTGGCTGCTGAGGTTAGATGTTTACAGAGAATGTCGTGGTTTACCAGGTCAAAAGCGGCTGAGAGTTCGAGGAGGAGAAGAAGGGCTAGTTTGCCTTTGTCTTTGAGATTGTCCATTTGTGTCTTGAGATCTATCAAGGCTGTCTCTGTGCCATGTTTTGGGACGGAAACCTGATTGTCCTAGTCCTAACAAGTTGTTTTTTTCTAGGTGGTTCTGAATCTGCAGCTAGGCATCCCTGTTGAGTATTTTTAGTAGGAAGGGCACAGTAGTAATTGGTCTGTAATTGGTGGATATGCTAAGATCGAGGGTGGGTTTCTTGAGTAGACGTAAAACCCAAGAATCCTTTAGGTTGTTGGGTACTATACTGGATGTGAAGGATGAATTTATAAGAGAGGTGATGAAAGGGGCAAGATGTTTGGCAGCGTCTTTGATAACTGGGGCTGGGCAGATGTCGCCTTGACATTTGGACGGTTTAAGAGAGTTTATTATATCTTCAACCTCCTTGGTAGTGATGGTGGAGAATTCGAATATATTATTATTATCCGTACGTGTGGTGTGGGTGGGTGAGGTGGGATTGTTAGCGAAGGTGAGGCTTTCTTTCTTTGACTCAATTTTAGATTGTAACATGGCATTTTGCCGAGGAGTGCTTCTTGTATGTTAGAGGGAAACTCTAACTTAGAGGGAAAATGGATGTTGCCAGACGCATACATCACTATGATGGTTTCAATGGCTCATGGTCCCACCCACATATGTGCTAGGAAGATTTGTAAAATGTTAGAAACTGTCTGGGTAAATGTTAACATCCCAAAAACTGCAGAGTTGCATGGTCTGTCTACAACACAATGTGGGGAAGGGTACATCAACACCAAGGGATAGTTTTGGTCCACCTTCTGTCCCTTTCGAGGTAATTCACTTTGATTTTATTGAAAAGGAGAGTTGCAATAACCTCAAATATGTCTTGGTAGTCATTTGTGCTTTCAGTAAATGGGTTGAAGCCTTCCCTGTAAAAGATGCCACAGCAATGACGATGGCGAAAACCATGCTTAAGGAATATTTTCCTAGGTTTGGTTTGCCGAGGGTCATCTGGTCGGATAATGGTCCACATTTTATCGCTGCTGTGATCCTACAAATATGCACGGGATTACAGATCGATAAACGGTTCCATTCAGCCAGACATCCTGAGAGTGCTGGATTGATAGAGAGGCACAATGGAATTTTAAAGAAAAAACTCGTTAAGGCCTGTTCCGGCACCAATTTGAAATGGCCGGACACCTTACCGATAGTGTTACTCTCTATGCGCACAACCCCGCAGACTAGGACTGGGCTCTCCCCATATGAGGTAGTGATGGGGAGGCCAGCTAACATTTGGAATCTTCCTAAACCCAGGGCTTCAAGGGATATAAAGCATGTACTTCTTTCTGAATATTGTGACCGGTTAACAAAAAATCTGTACTTGATTCATCAACAGGTGCGAGAATCCCTCCCAGCCAAATACGAGGGGCCAGGTCATAACATCCGACCTGGTGACTAGGTGCTGACCAAAGCATCTGAGAGAGCATCCTGTCTCATACCGAGGTGGAGAGGGCACTTTCAGGTCTTCCTGGCCATAAAGACTGCCGTACGAGTAGAAGGAAAGCATCATTGGATTCGTGCTTCGCATGTCAAGAGGATACCTTTCCCTTTGCCACACGACGAAGAAGATAAGGAGAAACTTACTTGCCCTGTTCCTAACGACCGATCAGCATTGAGCAACATGGAGGGTGTTCTGGAGACACCCCCTGAGCCCGTGCCGCCTGGGGAAATTGCTGCTTCGTCTCCACACTCCTCTACAGATCCTTTTGCACCATTGTCTGGATCTGCTGCAAATTCATCACTTCCATCAGGAAGCAACAACACACTGTTCACAGATCACACTGTACCAGGAGTCACAAGGTACAATCTGCATCCACAGAGCTAGATTTACTGCACGGTTCGGCTGTGCCCACAGGGGAGTAACCATAGGGCTTGTCCTTCGCCACATCTTTTGCATCTGAAGAAAAGTAGGTGGCTGAGGATGGGAAAGACTAAGAAAACGCATGATCAGGAGATCACCAGCAAACGGACTACGGAGTTTTTGCAGGAATCTTTTAAAAAAAGAGAACAGCTTCAAAGGAACAATGCCTGTTATCGCTCCTACTTGTGCGGAACAATGTGACTGTGTGGCCAACAATGACAATGGACGATCAAATACATGGGGCCTCATTATGAGTTTGGAGGTAGCCATGGAGCTATTAGCTCCATGGCTGCCCCCAAACCGGGCACCTTTACCGGGTTCCTGCAATGGGGACTTACCGGGTCATTCCGACATAGGAGGACCCGGTAAGTCCTCCTTGCAGGAACCATTCCCCATTCCCATTTGAGCCCCCATAGGGCTCAATGGGAATGGGAATGGAGGTGACAAGAGGCACATTATAAGTGTCCTGTTGTTACCTCCCTCTTCCCCTCGCGGGACCCGGAAAAGACATCTGGTTTTACCAGACGTCTGGTCTGGGTCCCGCAAAGAGAACCTCATAATACGCACTCCTGGAATGAAGGGGGCCTGTCCCGTACCGGCCCCCTTCATTCCGGGAGCGCAAGGGTCATAATGAGGCCCTTGGTATTTTAAAACATGTTGTTTTCTTGTAATTTGCGTTAACCAGTTTCACAGTATTAGCTTCCTTAGGATTTTGGTATATGGAAGAAGTACACCCACTTGAAATATTCTTGCCTACTGAGAATGTTCCTACTCTATCTACACCTTTCATGGACCTGCACACTCTATCTCCTAGAGACTCTCAACATAGACAGAGCTATCATAATAATACATTACTGTTAATAATGAACGCAACCCATGCCCTTTTGAACAAGACAAATTGCTGTGTTTGCTCTCATTTACCGCAACATGGGAAAAAGGAGTTGGGCAGGTATATTCATCCTTTGCCTTTAACTACTGCATGTTATGCTTCTCTACGGGCATTATTCTTTGGCCGGTGGAAGGATAGTATCTCAGGGAATTTTGATGGGACAAATTTGAACGAATTTGAAAGGCGAGTTCTAATGCCTCTGGGATGCTCAGTCTGCAAATAGGAGCAAGCTTAATGTTGCATCTATTAGGCCTTCTGATAGAATGTCCCAACCTTTTCAATCCCTGATTTCTTTTAAGATGGCTCCTATAGATAATAGGGATGCCACGCCACCTTCTTATACTGTTAACCATAGCCCCAACTCTGTTTCTTTCTGCATACAAAGGAATGGTACTCAGTCAATGGGCGATTTCAAGGGTTGCACCAATGTTGCAAACTTGACCAGTGAGGACAGACCTTTGTATATAGGCGAACCTGTCTACTTTGTTTACGGTAATGAAGCTTTCCCATGGCTACCTAGGGATTGGCAGGGAATGTGTTATTTGGGAATTCTGCTACCAGGGGTATTTGTAGCTAGTACCACTGAAATCTCTAGGGCTCGTCCAAGGCGGGTCGAGAGCAGTGATACTCCTCCACAAATTCTGGGTGATGTAGCAAAATCTTTTCTACAATTTTGGGGGCAAATTATGAATTCCGAGGATATTAGGAGACTAGCAAGAGTACTAGAGAAAACCATCAACCGGACCACTGACATACTCTATGACATGACTCTAGAGCAAAAGGCAATCCGATTAGTGGTGCTACAAAACCGGATGGTATTAGACGTCATCTTGGCTGAGCGTGGTGGAGTATGCAAATTAGTGGGGTCCGCTTGCTGCGTTTTCATACCAGATTCCTCCCCGACCATCTTTAAGGCAATACAAAATCTGCATGCCCTAAGTTCTGAAGTACACGTTCCCGAGGGGAATTGGGATCCTAGTACTTGGTTCTGGGACTTCTTACGATCTTGGGGATGGAAGCTTCTCTTGGTCTTGTTGATAATTCTGGGTATTCTGTTGTTTTGCTGTTGCTGTATACAATGGGCCTCATTCCGAGTATGGTGGTAGCCATGGAGCAATTAGCTCCATGGCTGCCTCCCATACCGGAACCGCCTCCGGCTTGGTGCAATGGGGACTTACCGGTCCATTCCAAGCTTGGAGGGACCGGTAAATCCCCATTGACAAAACCATTCCCCATTCCCATTTCAGTCCCCATAGGGCTAAATGGGAATGGGGAAGGAGCAAATAACAGTACCACAAATTGCGGTACCGTTATTGGCTCCAAAGTCCCTTAACGGGTCCCGTCCACAACGCCTGGCGTTAAAGGACCTCGAAATTGGGCGCAAACGGTTTACCGGCACTGGTGCCCTTACCGGTGCCGGTAACCCCTTTGCGCCCAACTCAGAATGAGGCCCAATGTCTTCCTGCCATATGTTCAATGTTAGGGGGATGTTGTGCACAGACTATGGAAACGTTAGGACCAAAGGTACACACACCAGGAAGAATGACCAACAAATTTGTAATGAAGGAAATTTCTGCCGCAGATCTTCCCTAAATTGTAATAACTGTTGAATGTGATTCAGGATGTATGGATATTGAAATGTGGAGTTACTCATGAAGCAACTAATCTCTAGTTTAGCACTTGGCTTAGGCCAAACGGAGGGTTTGTTAAGTGAAAATTATATAGTGCCTCCTTTTGATTAATATTGGCCTAAGCCTAGTTGCTCTATGGAAAAAATCACATTGCAAAGTTCCAATTTTGGATCGACTTCGCCGCTATTTTAGAGTCATCCGCCATATGATTCTCCATTCTAAAATGGTGGACTGTGTTTTCAACTTGCAACCAATCCTCCCGACCTTTGAGTTCTGTTAATGTTTAGGTTGTCCAAGAGCCGACTGTTTACACTGAGTAAAGAGACGTTGTGCTCCGTATGAACTGCCATTTGATTATTGTCTGCGCACATAGAATTCATCCCTGTGTAAACGTTGGGACGATACAGAGTAAATCTCAAGCGTGGACACAGGTCGAACTACATTGTGAAGGGATATAGACTAAGGCTTACCGCGGGATCCGAGAAGATACATCGCCAGGTCACTATTAGCCCCACTTACACAATCTCCTTTTTGATTCGGACGTAAACTGGAGTCTCTTACGTTGACTGAATCCTGAGAATTGTGTTCTTATGTTTGGGGATAGCTTCCGAAAAATCCACACTTTGCAGGTGGTGTTTCACTGTTGGTCCCAAATACATACTAAACACTATGGATGACTCACTTTCTTATCCCATTCAGGGCAGCACTAGACTTTATCGTCTTAGATCACATACCAAAGTGTGCCATCACCATTATAACTCAGCCATAGCTACGCCCAAACAGCCTAAGCCTAACCTCTAACTTCACAACAAACACCACAAGACACCGGAGATCAACAAACAATCCTCCAGCTCCCCAGACACACAGATTCTGACTACCTCCACTGTACCCGAAATTGACCCTCCAGTCTACTTCAAACATGCCCTTATCAATGCCCACCCACTAGGAGCCAACGCCAGTGAGATACATGACTTAATTATTGAACAACAATTGGACATTCTAGTAGTCACAGAAACTTAGCTTCACCAAGCATCTGGACCGTTAATAGCTCTCGCTATCCCACCAGATTATTTCATCCTTAGGACTGACAGATCCAATACTCAAGGAGGTGGTGTAGCCATTATAGCTAAGACTAATTTACAATTAAGATCTTGCCCCCTCGAACCTACAGAAGGATACAAACGCCTCTCAGCTAAATTCGAAACTAACTAGAAAACCACTATCAACTTTGTGGTGATTTACAGATCGCCCAATTCCAATACCCATCCAGATGTAGACAGAACTCTGCTATTAGCCCCACTCATTAAACCAAATACTTAATGCGTCATCCTTGGCGCCCTTAATCTAGGCTTTAATGACAATCAAGACCACAAAGCAGAAGCCCTTCACACGGTACTTAAAGATATGAGTTCCACACAACTTGTGAATGCCCCCACCCACATTAAGGGTAGAACACTGGATTGGATACTCTCGCTTAATGCCACGCTACCTATTGATTAAATCACACCCCTTAATTGGATGGACCACCACAATGTAAATTTCATGCTTACCTACAATGAGATATGCCCTCCTAAAACCAAGACAATGGATATTTATTAAACTAGAAACATTTGCAACCTTTCCTTTTTTTTCTTTATTCTTGGTTTAATCACAACTATGATTTTTTCAAGATGACTAAATAATAAAAGTTCTGAAGGTTAAAAAGATGGTCATTGTGCAGAAAAACTTTTAACTGCTGCCTATTTCCAATCTGGTGCCTTTCCTGTATTAGACTTCACGCCGCAGTTTGCTTCTTATTTACAAGTGTCATTTGTGCAACCAGTTGTGATTGTTAATAACAATTCCATGATTTTTGCAGTCGCCGTCACCCAGGACATCTTTTCTCCACCAATCTGGCACGTCCACTAGAGGTCCTCCTCAAAGATGTGTTCTGAAGCGAAGATGTTTTTCAAATATGGCCCTCTGATGTGATCGGCCCCTGGGCAAGACAGCAAGAGTTGTTTCAATCTGATCCTGATTGTTGCAAAATCTGCATTTATTTGAGGTTGATAATCCTCTAATCGCCAGGATTTCATTTGTTTGGAGCAGATTCAAGCGGGCCTTAATGAAAATGTTCCTCAGCACTCTGCTTGGATATTTTTTCAGAAAGGCTTGTGTTTCGTGAAGTTTCTGTGTCTGCGGCGGTAAAAGGGCAACCAATTTGTAATTTGTAGCTGTATCTAGAGTGTGAATCCAGTCCAGTTCATTCATTTCTTTTGGACCGTTGTTGGATTTTCGATCAGTTCTTTTTTGGAACTCACAATCTCAGACAGTTTTTCATCCTGTTCTCTTTCCCACTGGTTTACAACGTCTTCCTGTTAGTTCTGCGTTTATCAGCGCAAGTAGCTTAGGGCAGTTTTCCAACAAGATTTTCCTGTGCAGCATCATGCTGTTTCTCTCGATGATAGACTGCAGGGATAGTTGGTTTAATTTGTGTCTGATCAGAGCCATGGGTGTTGATTTGGGCAGGTTGAGGACCATTCTCCAAAAGTGGCTCTGCAGAGGCTGCCAGAGCTTTTTTGGGAAGGTCTGGCATGGCTTCTGCTCCATGGGAAATGGAAGGTACAACTTTTGCCTTGTAGAAATTCATGACAGGGGGTAGTGAGTAACGGCCAAAATTTTTGTCAACAGCTTGCACTTGGGATGTTAGTTTTCTCATTTTCTGATAGAGGGCCTCATTACGAGGTGGGCGGTAAGGGATTACCAGGACCGGTAAGGGCACGGTAATCCCATACCGCCCTACTACGAGTTCCTTTTTTGTGGGTCCTCCCTTAACGCCTGGGTTTACCAGGCGTTAAGGACGGGACCCGCAAAGGGACTTTGGAGCTAATAATGGTACCACAATTTGCGGTATCGTTATTAGCGCCTTCCCCATTCCCATTGAGCCCTATGGGGGCTCAAATGGGAATGGGGAAGGACCCTGGTGAATGGGGAATTACCGCCCCCGCCAACCTTGGAATGGGGCGGTAATAGCTCCATTCACCAGGGTGGAGTTGGCTAATAGCACCATGGTTACCTCCAAACTCGTAATGAGGCCCGTATAGCTACTTAAGATTTTGAACTGTCCAGCATGACTCCAAGATATTTCAATTCTGTCACCTTTTCAATTTCTGCTTCTTCGAGATACCATTTGAATTTTTCTGCTTTCACTCTGCGTTTTTCCAGGGACATGATTTTAGTCTTGCTTTTGTTGATTTTTAGATTGTTAGAGAAATAGGGGGTCATTACGAGTTTGGAGGCCATGGCTGCCTCCAAACTCGTGTCCGGGTCTGGGTTCTCGGAATGGGGACTTACCATGTCATTCCAACCTCGGAGGACCCGGTAAGTCCCCATTCTGAAAACTATTCCCCATTCTCATTCGAGCCCCCATAGGGCTCAATGGGAATGCGGAGGGAGCTAATAACGGGCCCGTTGTTAGCTCCCTGGTCCCAATAGCGGCTCCCGCTAAGGGCGGTTGGTAAAACCAGCTGGCCTTAGTGGGACCCGCTAAGGGACCTCAGAATGCAGCGGTAGGGGGTTTGCGGTAACGGCATCCTTACCGGTGCCATTAACCCCCTACCCCTGTACTCGGAATGACCCCCAATGTATTGTGAGAGGTTGTTCAGCTGTCTTTGTAGCCCAATGGCTGTTTGGTCTAAAAGGATCACATTGTTTGTGTATAGCAATCTAGATATCCTTTCCTTGCCAAGTTGTGGGGGGAATGATCTTACCCATTCCTCCACGTCTTTGTAGTCACCCAAATAAGACTGGAAGAGTGCTGGAGCTAAGGGGCATCCTTGTTTTACCCCGCGGCTTGTTGATATTTCTTCGGAAAGTATGCCATGATGACTTAGGCGAACTTGCATTCTGGTATTGGTGTGCAAGGCCATAATGGGGCATAGGATTTCTGCTGGGCATTTCCATGACTGTAGTTTATTCCACAGTTTTGATATGTTGACTTGATAGAAAGCGTGAGTTAGGTCAATAAACGCCAGAAATAAGTGAGGGCCCCCTGCCAGAGTCCTGCTTTTAAGGATGCTCAGAGTCAAGATGTTGACGCTAGTGCCTATGTTTTTCTTGAAGCCTGTCTGGAAGGGATCGGCACCTGGGGCCACACTTGCCCAAGTTAGCAGTTTAGTAAGAGTGACCCGTATACCTTTCCAATTACATCCAGTAATGCAATAGGTCAAAAGTTTATTGGGTCATCTTTACTGCCCTTTTTAAAGATCGGAACTACTACTGATGAAGTCCAGGTGTCCAGTATTTCCTTTGCTTTAGTACACCATTTGAAGACCATGCTGATAAAGGTAACCCATTCCTCTGAAAGTTTTTTTTAGATCTATGTTTGTTATCACGTCTGGGCCTGGAGCTCTTGAGTTTTTTAGCTTGTGGAGGATATCTAGAATGGCCTCTATATCATGCAGCTCCGCCCAGTGTGATTTGTCTTCAGTCTGCGTAGAGGGCATAGCGGTTTCTGGTGAATAAAATATGTTTCTGTAGTGAGTCACCGAGATATCTTCTTCGATGCCATTAGATAGTGGCCAAAATTTCCATGATTTGTTAACACAAACCTGCCTCAACATTTCCTCCGAGTCATTTTGGTATAAGGTAAGATGATAGCCTTTCAACCACGCCTTGTAGTTCTTTATTGCAGCAGACACAGCATCACTATTTGAGTGGGTGTTATTTCGTGTTGCCATAGTTTTTAATCTTCGCATTGATCTTCTTTTTAACACCAGGTTTTCGTCAAATTTGTGGGTGATTTGTTTTGAAGCCACCCCAAGATTGGTCATAGGTCTCCTATAGGTGACGAGTAGAGGTTGATAGTCTATTTGTATATTTAGTGATCTGGAGTCTTCGAATTGGCTATAAGTATTTGTTAAGGCTGTAATGTTTCTAGCACTTAATATTGGGTGGTTGCCCTTGCTGTTTGCCTCAAGTTCTGTTGAAGTTTTCTGGTTTTCTGTGCAAATCGATGTCCACGCAATACTCAAAAGATTGTGGTCGCTTGAGTTTTTTGTTACATCAAAAGATGTTATGGCTGCAAGTAACGGGCGTGATGCAAAGATGTAATCTACATTTGCAGAGGTATTTTCTCTTTCACAAGTAGGCATATGGTTTATGCAGTTGAACACAGTGTCCCAGTTAACCAGCTCTCTTGAGGCCATTAGGTTTAGCCAGGCACTTCCTCGCTCTTCTGCCGATGGCCTACGCACAAACGCTGACTTCTTTGTGCATATTCCATTAAGATCTCCACAGATAAGTAAGTGTGAAACTTGATGGTCTACGTGTGCACAATCAATTTCTGTTTCCAGCATTCTAAGGAGGCTGCAATTTGATATTGCCTCGGGATTCCAATAAGTGTTCATGATTATTATTGGAGTGGCAGATTTTTTCCACATTATAGTGATCCCATGACACTAGGACGACCAATAGAAAAAGGTTAGCTGTTAAAATTTGTTCCAAGTGTATCCGTATGCCGGAACGTATAACTAGTAGTAAGCCAGAAAATGGTCGTCCTCTTTCTCCTTTTTTAGCTGGTGCAAGGGCGAGAACGAAACCATCAAGAGTTGGTTTCTCAACTAGCCAGGTTTCCTGGAGGCATAGTATGTGAAACAAGCCTAGATCTATGTCCCCCGAAACCGTCAAATGCGAAAAACCTCACGTATTCCAGGAGCCCAGCCTCAATATCGTCACTGCTGCCCTTTGATGTGTTAATGTCCCCGATTTCAAATCCACGCTCTGAGTACTCTTCGATTGCTATTTCTTACGATGTGCCGAAAAGGCCTTAGGGATCCAAGCCCACAAATGCTGTAATGGGAGCAGTTTTTCTTTTTCTTGTATATTTTGAGATTCTTTCAAGGTGCCTGAACAATTGTTTTTTTTATTGCAGTCAATGGGCCAGACGGACATCTTGCGGTCTTGTCAAGCGCTTCTGTGGATAGCATATCTCCTTGTTCTTGGCTTTGACGTGCTCTGTTTGAGTGTCTGGAGGGGCCAGAGGGCACTATTTTTTTAATTTTTCTAGTTGGTGGTTTCGGGTTTGTGGTTACCAGGTCAGAGGAGCCTTGTGCATCTTCTTTGTGATCTTGGTTTTTTACCTGATCTGCTCTATTCTCCCTGTGATTTGCTTTACGTTTGGGAGATCTAGAAGTATGTGATGGGCCTTTAAGTGAGTCGTGGGGATAGGGGACATATGATTTTCCTGTTATGTCCCTTAGATCATATCCCAGCTTGAGAAGATTTTCCGCTGAGTCTCTTATTTTTTTTCCACAGACATGGAGGTTATGTAAGTAAGGGGTCGCTTGTTTTCCCTCGTGGATTGGCTCTACCGTTTTTAGGTTTTCCGTTTGCAGTAAGCCAAGGTTTGGGATGCAGTGAAATAATTTCATAACCGTTCGTCTGTTTAGAACGATGTCATCCCTGCTATCCATGAGTTGTTCCATCTTAAAAGACGTTTTTTTTTTTCTCACTTCCTAATCGACTGAGATCTTGTACTCTGTCTCTCCTTCGTCGTTCCTCTTCCCGTGACCGTACTATCTGTGAAGCATAAATGTCTGGTGAAGTGATCGGGTTTCTTGGGGTCCTCGTTGAGCCATGGTTTGCGTTTACTGCACTCCTGCTTTCGATTTCGGAGGAGTTACTTGGGTCAGCAAAGTGCTTGCCCTAGAATGATAATGTTTATGATTTGCTTTATTTTCCTTTCTCAACTCTTGACGTAGTCTGAATTTAAACCCCAGTTTGTTTCTAGGCTTAGTTTTTTACATCAGTCTTCCAAAGTAAGGAAGTTTGGCGAAGGCTCCCCCTCTGTACAACTTGAATTGAGAGTTGTTTTGTTTCTTGAACTAGGTCGGTTGCCCGGGCGGAGGGTTATCACCTGTTAGATTTATTGGCTCTTCATCTAGATGTTCACTCAAGTTTATTAGATCTTTGTCCACCAGAAAGTCCTCTTTCGTTTTTGGCGAGGCGGGAGGCTGAAGTGACGTCTTTGGGTTAGTATGAAAGATGAGTGGAGACGTTGTTTTACTCTTTTGTGCCTGCTTTTGTTGGCTGCGTCTCGGAGCTGGTACTGGTCTCTGGGAAGTTTGAGCATCAGCCCGATCGGAAGTGGCCTTCTCCAAGGGCAGGAGGCAGAAAACGAGTTGTTTTGTGTTTGTTGAGTTTTCATTTCGTTTGAGCTTTGTGTGGTCAAAGATTGCGAAATCTTTGATTGAGGAGGCCACGTTGTTTTTTCTATGTTGAGTTTGTTTCCTGACTCCACTGAGAGTAAGATCACGTCCTCCTTAATTACACAGTTGTTCAATGTAGATTTTTCTATGTTTGGTGCTAGGGAGCCCTTGTTTTTTAGATTACTTGTGGAATTTGTGCTTTTTCCTTTTCCTTTTTCTTGTCTTTGCCCAGAACTTTGAGGTGTAACAGTGCTTCGCTGTAAGTTTGCGGGCCTTATTTGATCGTCCTGGCTGTCATCTTCTAGGTCCGTTACGGTTTGGGAGGCCGTCTCAAGAAAGATTTTTGGTATCAACAACGGTGGATGGGTTCTTTCCTCCCTCTATGTCATGGGTATATGGACTGCATTTAGGCTACCATGCTCTTTAAGTTTTTTCTCCATCGCAGTAATGTACCCCTCCAAATATATAAGTTTGGAGTGCATCATTGCTGAGATTGTGCTATGGTCCTTCAAAGTGTCGTTGATCGACTGATAAAGATTGCTGAAAGGCGGTAATGCTATAGTTACAGCAGACATTATTGCGAATATATCCGTTTTTTTTTGGGTGTCTCTGAAGATGAAGATTGAGGAAATTCACTGAGTCTTCTCGTTCTGGAAGTTGTGGATGACTGTGATGGTAATGAGTCTCTTCTTGCAGTCGTAAAGTGTGGTGGTGTTTTACTTGTTGGTGAGGGTAAGTCCATGAAGTTTGTTCGAGTGACTTGGTCACTATGTGTCGGTCTTACACTGGAGCCATATGCGGTTGTGTCCACTGCAATGCCCAAGCAAGTAAACAACCTTTTTTCTAAAATGGTTGTGCCGACTGGAGAGCAAGAGACCAATCCTTCCGGTTCATCTGTTGGCGTTCGACCTTTTAGGTCTGCTGAGTTTGTGAGTAAATCCTCTCGATGGTGTATGAAAATCTGGGCGTCTGATGACCCTAGATTCTCTGGTGGCATCGGACTCTTAGAGCTCACCCCCCCTTTACTCTTTTGAGAGGTGTTGGCTGGTTTTCTCTTCAGTTTTTCCGTCAAGGTTTCTGTTTGCGCCTTGGGAGATTTCCCAAAGTGGCATCTTGCTGCAGACGAGAAAACTGTTTTTGCAGAGGATGAAGTGTGGTCAGTTTTCCAAAGCTTTATAGAAGCTTGGGGATCGTAGACGGCTTCTAGCATTTCACTGTCTGTGATTTCATTGATCTTGTCGAATTTTCTTTTACACTGTCTATTGAAAAAATCTTTTAAGATGTTTGCAGAAAGAGAGTTATCAGAATCAGGTTTAATGGCATCAGTGATTTTGTTTGTTTTCTTTTTGGTAAGGCTGCTAGGCTGCTTTGCACTTTTGGAAAATGGGAACATCAGCTTTTATTTACCAGGACATTTTGACTGTGCAAGTAAGTGGGCTGTGGCTTTCCAAGGTCGTTTGTGGCGAGAACCTCTTGCCACCGTTTTGTGGCTCGATCACCCTTTAGCATCCATTTTGACTGCGTTGGAAGGAGTAATGTCAGAGCAGCTAATGTAGGCTTCAGAGAACTCCAGATCATTATCAGGGTGAGATGACTGCGCCCAGGACGAGTTGCCTTCTGAATCAAAGGTTGGTGACGAGACAAGTTTGGAGGGCTGTGCATGCACTTGAATGCAGATTTTCATGCAGGGCTTTTCCAAAGTCTACTTCGAAGGGGTGCAGTTTGGAAGGTCCTCCTGTCCATCAGCCGGTTTGGTTTCGCCCTTTTCACTGGTTTTTGTTTCGGGCTTGTCAGGCTTTTCAAACCTGTCAGCCTCTAGGTCCGTGAGGTAGACGGCAGAGCTACCACACACCGTCACGGCACCACCAGGTGTAGGAGCCTCACTCGCGGCACCTGAAAGTTCTCAAGACCATTGCTGATTCCGACAGGTGAGTCTGATTTTGTCTCATAATTCACCACCTGATCCTCCTCCGTGAAAGTACCGTCCCCTGCCCACGAGGATCTGCTCTGTCTCTCCTCCGACAGGCAGAGCAGGGCTGTCGCATCCGGGCAAGAGACTGCCACAGATCTCCTTGAAGGCGTTGGGAGTCGCAGGTGGAGGCCGCACCGTCGGCAGATTTCCGAGTGGGTCAGTAGGTTCGGAAGGCAGGCGTGTCCCAGGGGACTTTCCTCCCATAGCGATTTCGTGGGGAAGCCGCAGAAGGTTTGCAGGTTCAGTCAGCAGACGGGGCGGTGAGAGGTGCAGAGAAACTTCGTCCTCCGAACAGCTGATCTCGAATGGGGCTGGCAACGTCCCTGCTGCCCCGACGAAGGTCTGTTGGTAGATGGCTCCTTTCGCAGCAATTTCAGGTTTGGGTGGGTTATACACCTCTGGCCCAGTCCAGTCTTTTCCGTGTTTGCCCGTTTACACAGTTTCTCATCACAGCGACGCTGCAATCTTCGGAGGTGCCGGCCTTCCCCCTCAGAAGCGGAGCGCGGCAGGGCACCGTCTCTGGCGTCCATAGCAGCCATAGACTGCCAAGACTGCTACTCTGCAGCTACGCCGCAACCGCTCCGCAGGTTCAGGTTTTTTTAAACAGTGCTCCACCCCCAGCACTGATGAACACAGGAAACAGACTCAGAGTCAGAGGTCTGAAAGAAAGTAGCCGAGACTGCTACTGTGCTGCTACTCGGCGGCCACCCCGCGGGTTCATTTTTTTTTTAAAGAGTGCTCCACCCCCAGCACTGATGAACACAGGAAACAGACTCAGAGTCAGAGGTCTGAAAGAAAGTAGCTGATACTGCGACTCTGCCACTACTCACAAACTTTCAGTTGAGAACTTAGCCCCCATCCTCAGCAAAGCTTTAGAAACCAATTTGGTCACAAGTGACAACCAATTCTTCCTTGCAGACACCTATCATAAGTGCCTCACCTCCACTATTGATTTTGGTAGCACTGTTAACAACTAAAATGCAACATGCTGACAAAAGAACTTCCTTCTGGTGCAACGACGAATTAGTATCATTAAGGCGAACTAAACAATCTCTTGAACACATCTATAAAAAATCACCCACCACAGCATCTGCTATTGCCTTTAAAGCTGCAAACAAAACATACAAAGCGGCAATTATTACCCACAAAGCGAATGCATATAACACTCGTATTAGCAATGCTTCATCTGACTCTAAAGAGCTTTTTTCAATTCTCAGAGAGTTGAAAAGCCCTACCTCAATCACCACCCCAGCAAACTCTAGTAAAGAATGGTGCACCACCATTCAAGATGCGTTAGCCTCCAAAATCGCTGTGTTACAGAAGAAAATAGACACCAAAAGAAAGATATTGGCTGGAAAAAAGTTCCCTAATAACACTCTTACAAAATCTAATGATAATGCTAAACTACTATTCCATTTCACCCCAGTGACTCAAGAGCTAGAGACTAAAACTATTTCCAAACTAAAATCCTCCAACTGCAAAGGGGATAACTTCCGAGCCCACTTAGTTAAACTATGTGCTTCCATCTTCACCCCTAGTATTACCAATTTTGGTCAATGCTTCCGTCAACACAAATATGTCCCGGCTAGTTTTAAAGAAGCTCGGGTCACTCCATTTCTAAAAAAAACAACCCTTCATCTGACTGTGCCCACAAATTACCATCCAAAAACCACAGTCCCGTTCTTGCTTAAGATCATTGATAACATAGCAAACTCACAAATCCAAGCCCATCTCGAACAAAACTAGCTCCTTGGAGCAAGACAATCTGGATTTAGGCCTAACCATAGTACGGCACTCCTTGACTTGAAAATCCAGATGGACACCATCAGGGACTCAGGGGAACTTTGCATACTATTGCTGTTAGACCTTTCTGCAGCATTCGACCTTGTGGATCATGATAAACTATGCACCACCCTAGCTAACGATTTTAGCTTTTCTAAAAATGTCACCCTTTGGCTGAAATCCTTTAAAGCCGAATGCACGTCAAGAGTCCATCGGTAAAGAAGCTTCTGATCCCATACCAGTTTGCATCAGGGTACCCCAAGGGTCATGTCTCTCACTGACTCTATATAATGCATATACGAAGCTCCTCTTCTCTGCATTAGACGACATGGTTGTCATCTACACCAACTTCACAGATGACACCAGATCTCATTCCAATCTCAGGGAACTATGACCAGGACACATTGACATTCAACAAAATGTACACTATAATCCAAAACTGGATGGCCTTGAACAGCCTCTGCCTTAACGATGAGAAGACAGAGATTCTCATTGTGGGATCCCAAACCAAAATAGGAGCCCTCCATTCAGACTACTCATCAATCAACATTGATGGCACGTTGATTCCAGTACTTAAACAAGTAAAAACTTTAGGCGTGTACCTAGATGCCAACCTTACCATGGCTAAACACATAAGTGCACTCTCGTCATACACATCATATACATCTAAATTAATTGCCTTAAGCCGCCAGTTCCTCACACCCACAAACTGAATTACTTTGGCTAGGGCCCTCATTCTATTGAAGCTGGATTATTGCAATGCTCTTTTACTAAGGACGTCCAACACCAACCTAAGTAAACTACAATTAATGCAAAACAAAGCATTGCAGGCAGCCCTAGGAATAAAAAAGTCTGACCATATCTCTAACTTCAGGAAGGAGACACACTGGCTACCCATTAAGGCTAGAATCATTTTGAAAACACTATGGGCCTCATTATGACGCTGGCGGTAGCCGTGCCTGTGTTCATTTTTTTCCAGCGGCCAGAAAAGAGCAATTACCGGGTCATTATGACCTTGCGGGACCTGGTAATTGCCCTTTTCTGGGCACCGGAAAGAATTCTTCCCCATTCCCATTTGAGCCCCATAGGGCTCAATGGCAATGAGGAAGGTGGTAGCACTGGTACCGTTAATAACGGTACTGGTGCTACTGTCAGGTTCTGCTCGCGGGTGCCGATACGGCCACCAGGTCAGACCTGGAGGCTGCAAAGGCACCCGCAAGCGGAACTCGTAGTTTGCTGGTACAGTAACACCGGTACTGGCAAGCTTACCAGTACCGTTGTTACTGTAGCGGCAAACTCGTAATGAGGCCCTATGTGTCACCCACAAATGTCTTGCAAAAAAAGCCCCTATCTACATGAATAACGCCACACAGACAGCTGAAATCCAACAATAACTAGCTCCTTGTGGTTCCTCGCTACAAAAGTACTAGAGCAGGGGGTAGCAATTTCCAAGTCGTTGCCCCCAAACACTGAAACTCCCCCCTTTAAACATTAAACATGAGGAATCCTTCCCTTGCTTCAAAAAACTTCTAGAAAACATTGGCTATTTAACCATTTTTAGCAAACTGACACAATGGGCAACATCAGCCAACATCCGAAGGTCTAGAAAGACGCCTACCGAAGGGATGCTCAATCCAGAATTGTAAATAATTATGACTCCTGTATTGTTTCATCCTATGTATTGTAAAAGTCTATGCAACAATGTCTTTTTTTGTAACGCTGTCCAACCACATGTATGTATTTGAATATTCCAAATCAAGCCAAAGATGTCTGTAACTATGCCGTGATACCCGAGGGTTTGGGCGTTTAACAAATATAATAAATAAATAAATAAATGTGGGGGATGCGAACAGCATTAGAGTGACATTGCTGGGGAAGCATACATGGTACAGTCATGAAACTTAAAGGCAAATGTGTCCGACATTGATAAGCTTCAGTTTGCCCATTTGTAGATTTTTAGGGGAAATATTTGCTACAGAAATTGCGAAAGATAGCCAGAAGGACTAAACAGCATCGTACAAACTTGGGGTTTGGAATACTATGCTTCATGTGAAATAATGTTTATAAGCATGATGTTTATAAATATGAGGGTTTTGTTTCATAACTGATTTTGGCAAAAGTATCTGTGGTATAACAAAGCACCTCATAAAAACATGCACACTAATACTAAGTCACTTGCGTCAGTCCAATTTGCTTACAGGGAGGCGGCAACCTCCTCAGGCTGACCTATGTGATCTTAGAGGTATGTCCAGCTTAGTTCTGCGCACATAGTAAAAATCCTCTGATGTCATCTGGCCTATATAAGGAGGAGACATTCAAAATTCAGGACATTCAAGAAAATCTGGCATTAAAAAAAACAACCCACCACTTACGAGATCCAGACATTCCACATTCACGCTGCAAGATTCCAGATTCCAGTGCCAGGCCAGGGGTAGCTGATCTAAATCCATGCAGTACCTCCTATCCAGGCAGAACCACTATCCAGAAGTAAAACCTACAAAAATCCCAATAATTCAGGGAGAAAGGCTGCTAAACACTTTTGGGATTATCCAGTAACCAGGCCTGCTTTGCCCCGCTACCTGCTTTGCCCAGCTGATGCACCCCGCGGTCCATTGAGACCAGAGCCCGGTTGCCTCGCTGTGTCCCCAGAGTAGAGCCACCACTGCACAGTAACCAGGCCCCTGTCCCGCTGTCCAGTGGCCCGGCTGGCTGTCAAAACTATCAATTCAAGTGCTTTTTGTAAGTATCATCCTTCCCCAGTAACCAAAAAGCTGCACCCTTGTATTATGTCCAATCCCATAGAAAATGGTGGTTACAAGAATACTTACATAATTAATTGCTACAGAAAGGCTTACTAGTTTCTTGGTTACATGAACAGCTTAGAGTTGATTACAGAAGGAAGTTACAGTACGAGTAAACGACTGGTAACAGTTTGCATGTTGGGTAACAATTTAGCATACGGCATGTTAACATTTGGCAATGACATGTAGAGGTTCAGAGCTGAAGGCCAGAGGATCAGGGCTGAGGGTCAGGATGGTAGGCAGTTGATTATGTAGAGTGTCTGTTGTGAGGTTAGTATTTATTAAAGAGCTAGGTCTTTAGCAGTTTCTTTAACTGTGGAAGGGACGGCTCATTGCAGATGTTGGGTGGGAGAAAGTTCCAAATTCTGGGGGCTGCTACAGGGAAACTGGAGTTACCTGTTCTGGTGTTATTTAACTGGGGGATGAGTAGGTGTGTGTTGGAATTGGATCTGAGTATTCTGGTTGTTGTTTTGCGTGTGATGCAGTGGTTAAGGTAGGTAGGGGCATGTGAGGAGATACATTTTGTGTGATTGTGAGTGTTTTATGTAGTATTCTGGCTTGTCTGGGTAGCCAGTGGGCCTCTCTACTGTACTGTGATATGTGATCCCTCTTGTTGATACTTAGCGCTGCTCTCAAAGCCTTGTTCTGTAGAAGTTGCATTTTATTTAGGTTTTTCTGTGAGGTCCCTAGTAGGAGCATGTTGCAATAATCTATCTTGCCCAGAATGAGGGTTCTTGCAAGTGTGATGCAATTTTGGGGTGTGAGGAAAGGTCGACTCAGTGCGATACGTTTGGCTGTATATGACGTGGATGATGCAAGTGAATTGATTTGTTTGCAGATGGTGAGGCTGGAGTCGAGGTAAACCCCTAGGGTTTTGACTTAGTGCGAAATGGTGGTTGGGGTGCTATCTATGACTATGGCTGTGTAGTCCGGATGTAGTTTAGTAAGACGGGCAGGAGCACCTACTATGAGGATCTCTGCTTTTTCAACATTTTGACAGAGGCTGTTAGTTGCCATCCAGTTCTGCATCAGTGAGTAGATTTTGTTGACACAGATGGTGTCTTGTTCAATATTGCCTGGTGATGGGGATGAGTATCTGCGTATCATCTGCAAAGTTGGTGTAAATTACTCTCATGGCATCAAGGGCAGCGAACAGTAGTTTGGTGTAGGCATTATAGAGGGTGGGGGAGAGGCATGATCCCTGCGGGACGCCCAATGGTACTATTATGGGATCAGCTGCTTCATTTCTGATGGCTAATCTAGACGTGCGTTCTGACAAGAATTATTTGAACCAGGAGGTTGCTTCCTTGGAAAAGTAGAAATTGTTCGCTAGAGTTAGGCATAGTTTGTTAAGATCCACTAAATCAAATGCAGTAGATAGGTCAAGTAATAGAAGGATGCATAGATTCCCTGTCTCTCTGAGGGCGTCTATCTGGTTTTTTAAGTCCCGTAGGGCTGTCTCCATACTATGCCTGGGGCGGAAGCCTGATTGTCTATCCCCCAGTAGGGGGTTATTTTCGAGGTGGGATTGAACTTGGGTATAAGCGATTTTGTCGGTAACTTTAAGAAGAAAGGGAACTGTGGTGATCGGTCAGTAATTGTTGGGAATGGTGGGGCCTAAGGTCGGTTTCTTGAGAAGGGGTGTTACCCAGGCTTCTTTGATATTGGCTGGGATGTGATTGGCGTGGAACAAAGCATTAATAAAGTTAGTGATGGTGGGTGCTAGGGTGGGGAGGGCACAGGCCTTGACTAGTTCTGCAGTTAAGCTATCACCTTTGCAACTGGAGGGTTTGAGGGAGGCTATAGTTTTAAGTACCTGGGTAATGGTCACTGCCGTGAAGTGAAATTGCGGTATGCTTGCTATGGTATCTTCCGATAGCGTAGTGGTAAGGTCCACAGTATGTGCTAGAAGCTTTCTTTGGAGGGCAATTTTGTTTTGAAGCATATTTACTTTGGATGCTAATGCGTCCTGAATAGTGGTACACCAGTTGCTCAGGATGGCATGGCTGGGAGGTAGGATAGGTGTTTCTAGTTCTCTGATGATTGAGAAAATGTCTTTGCTATTAGAGGCAGCATTAGAGATGTGTTGGTTCAAGGAGTTTGCTTTATGTGTGATCACTGCAAGTTTGTACGTTTTGGATATGGCGTGGGGTTCTTTTTTGGATTCACTGGTGGGGTTTGATAGGTGTTCTAAGACTCTTTTTTTCCTTCTAAGTTCAATGAGTTCATCATTGAACCAGTTATTGCTGTGTTTGGGTTCAGGAAGTTTAGTTCTGAGTGGGGCTACTTCATCAATGGCTGTTTTCAGACAAATATGGCAGCGCAGTGAGATACTGTCAGGGTTGGCAACGTCTGAGAGATGTGCATTGAGTAATTTGTTCAGAATAGGCGCCAGGTGTTCAGGGGTGAGTTTACGTGTGTTTCTCATCAGGACAGGGATGGGGGAGGTGGTGACTGGGACTGGGCCGTTGGTCGTGGTTATGTTGAATCGAATTAGCGAGTGATCAGACCACGATATATCTAGTATTTCTTCTAGTGTAACTGTAGTATTCAATGTTAGGACCCAGTCTAGGATTCTGCCTTTTGAGCGGGGTCGGGCTTTGACAATTTGAGTGAATCGCATTTCTAAATTCGCATTATGGAGGGCAGTGGCTTTGTGGTCCGATGCGTCATTAAAACCCAGGTTATTGTCTCATAGAAGAATGAATTAGGTTTTAGGTTTAAGTATGTGACTGATGAGTAGTGTTAAGTCAATATCTGGGTTATTTAATGAACTGGGGGCACTGTACACTACTAGGAAGTTAATGGTGGTTTTAGGATAAGCAGCTAGTTTCAGGGATAGAAGTTCGTATCCTGTTAAGGACTCCGTTTTGCATTCTCTGAACTGTAAGGATGTTTTAGAGATTATGGCAATGCCTCCTCCGGTGGCATTGTGTCGGTCGGCTCTGAGGATGGTATATTCTGGTGGGATGACTAATATGAGTAATGGACCTGAAGCTGGGTGGAGCCACGTCTCTGTCATTACTTGAAAATCTAATTGGGATTCTAGAATAATATCATGCACATCGATGGCGTGTGCGCCTAAGGATCTAACATTCAGTAGAGGACCTTTTAGTGGTGCTTTGGGTGGTGCAGAATATGGTATCTGGATTGGAGTAGCCAGAGGGCAGACTATAGTGCCACATAGTGTTTTGTGATGTGAGTTTGGTGAATTATGTTAAGGCGGTGTTTGGGTGGTGGTGGAGGGGATCTTGAGGGTGCAAGGTGGCCGGTGTGTGAGTGTATTGCTTATGGCTGGGGGGATATTATGATAGTTGGATTCTGTGGGAAGTTGGTGGCTGCAGGAGGAAAGACTTGCTCTCCTTATGTGACCTTGTAGGGGTCTTGTGAGTGTGGTCAAGGTGAGTGTCCTCGAGGAGAGGTGTGTGTGTTGTGGAGCACCTAGGGAGCAGCAGGATTTGCTCTCCTTATGTGACCTTGTATGGGTCTTGTCGAGGTGTGTGTCCTCAGGGGCGTGGGGGGCAAGTGTGTTGCTAGATACCTAGATGAGGTACAAAGGTTTGTGAGTCAGGATTTTTGTGTGGAATGGGAGTGAAGGCTGCTAGATTGGGAAGAAATGGAGTCGGGCATGGTGTAGGGTGGTGTCTAGGGCAGTGAATGCGTGCTAGGCCTGAGTCTAGGTGGATGACGGCACCATTGGAGCATATCATGATGTCTATGGAGCTGGTACCATGTTGGCGGGGCATCGTTGACGTTGAGGAACAATTGGCTTTGGGACCAGTCCTGGTGTGCAAGACTGGGTGTTCGGGGTAGTGCTTTAGGTTGAGTGTGACTAGCAAGATGGGTGTTGTTAGCCAGGGGGAATTGAGGCCTCTGGAATGCATTTGCCAGGGGCTGTGTTTGATGGTCAAATTGGTGGGCGGTGCAGGGATACCGATTGCAGTCTGTCGCATGAAGAATACTGCCTAAGGTGGCGACTGCAAGGGTGGGATGCCTCGTGTAGGGTTTGTTGGTGAGTGAATAGGTCAGTTGTGCGGCGACAATCTAGAGTCAATCAATTTAGACTTCCTTATTCTGTAGTTGCCCTCTGCACAATCCTCCTCCCCATCACATTCAAGTTAGATTATACAATGGTACCTGTACTTGATTGTGAGCCTGCAGTGAACTTTGGTCTGCTTTGACAGGGCTGCTGAAGAAGAAATCCGATTTCAGCACTAAGCGTTTCCCTTTGAAAGGCAAGGGAAGGTAAGTCTTACCACCTCATGTGGGTGCTTTCAAAGGATATACCGGGCACTACAGGTCTTCTTTCAATCCAAATGTCCCTGTGCCCTATGCTTAATCACTTTAAAACGGAGGGAAAACAACACGCTGGCTTGAGGTTAAGATGTCAGTACTAGATACTTTCTAATCAGGTATAGAAATAATCGGAACAAACCAAGTTTGTGGCTGTCACCTATATTTCTGTCAATTGATGAATTTCTAACTCCTTACCCCATCATTCCCATACTCTGATACACCTGCCACACTCCTCCGAGCACCAGATTTCCAGGGAAACAGTCGGAGGCGGGGGATGGGGCTGCAGCTTGCACCACCATCTTCCCCACCAGGGAATCAAGTAGAACTGAATTGCGCAATATTTTCCTTCATCTGTTATTTCCCCTGTACATTCCTGGACTTCCTATCACACAGTATCTAGTGTCATACACTGGTATTCCCACCGAACTCTCTGGTCCTAAACAGCCAGATATCACAATTGGTCCAGATGAAAATGCTCTGCTTTCATGTTGCAATTATTTTCCACTTAGATTCTCTCATTGACTTATATTGCCCCACTAATTCCTATGGACAATGTTAAACCTAAAGGCACACATTATCCTCTCCTCTATTTGTTCCACAACATAACATAGTCTTATTGCATGTTCCAATATTTGTGTCTACATGGTTAAATGCATTCGCTTCTATCTTGTTATGCTATAATTTAATGGTAGAAACATACCTTTTCACATCGGTGAAAAAGAGCAGACTTTGCACTTCTACATCACTAAGATTTTTATACAGTATTTAAATGGTCAACATTACCTCACAGAATACCCTGCAACCGACTGTTGTCTAAAGATAGTACGTCCTCTATCTCCCTGATGACTATTTAAATACAGTCCACAAAGCAAACCATGCATTTCATCAAAAACGCCATGCACTTGTTGCTCTCTGTTGCAACAACACCAAGGCTCAACCGGGACCTCAACCAGGACCTTTTTTTTTTTATTTGTTCATTGTTTCAATGAAACCTTTCCAAAATTCAACATAGAAATTACAATAAAAATGTTTACATTTTCATTAAATTTCACGTTAATCATAAAACCATCTTAAAATTTCCATATTTACAATTCATTCGCTTCTAAAAACCATCCCTGCATGATACATTGCTTAGCCGTCGTATTTCTCAAGTTCAGTTTCTATTTTTTTTTAGCAACTGAGCTAGACCAAAAAACAGCGGCTTGCATCTCCCTGTCATTGATCTATTTCAAAGATATTCAATAGCATTTTCATAGTCAATGTTTGCAAATTTCATCAGTAGAAGAGTTCTAACCACTTTAAAGTGTGTACATTCTGGCACCAGGTGTTTTAAGGTCTCATTGGGTTCATTACATTCCGGGAATTGACATTTTAACACGAGTATACTATCCTTTCCCCATTGATTAGTTCTTTCCCTGGTTAGGAATAGGTTAATTTCAAAGCGCATGTAATTCAATTGCATGGAAAAATAGCTATGTATGAGCCAACAAGATATCTTGTATGAGGACATTTTGCATATTCAAAATAGGTAGGATAGTTTGCAATGGTTTTGGTCGTTTTGACCAAATCTAATGGTTTGCATTTTGTGGTAGCATTGTAAAAAAAAAAAACGGGGGCTGTCCCCCGCACCGCCCTGCTCACTATACTTCATAGTATACTGAGCGGGGGTTGCGAGGGACACCACCGCAGCCTTTGTTTAAAAAAAAAAAAAAAACAGGGCTGCGGTAGCCTTCCTTAAAAAAAAAAAAAAAAGAAAAGGACCCTGCACCGCTGGTTCCCGATCACGGAAGTGAAAGGGAACTGGCGCTTCATGAAGATCCCAGCGTGAAGAAGGTTTGTTTATGTTGGGGGTGTGGGTGTGCTGAGGTGTGGGTGGGGTAGTTCGCACCTTTCTCATGTGAACGTTCCGGCCGCGGCAAATTCAGCCGCGGACGGATCACTTAGAATCGTTTGCAATGGCCTCTAATGCGCAGTTCCAATCTTTTTCGAAGAGTTTTTTCTTTACATAAGCCGGCCTGATGGATAGGTTGGTAGGCATTACTTCTAGTTCATTTAGTAGCATGTTCTACATGATCAAATTGGTGCTATCGCTAAACATGCTTGTTTGATATTCCTGTTACAACAAATTCTTGGGAGGCTCAAGCATCCAAGCATAGTTTGAAAGAGCCCTCCATTCTCCTCTGCTTGATAACTATACTAGACAAAATTTGTGACGTATTATGCAATTAGGTATTGCTAGGGGAAAATGGAGGGCTGCTTTCATTAGACGGCCTTGCAATATATCCAGTTGTTTGCCTAGATTGTACAAGCAGGTATCCAATGCATAGAGCATCACTGGCTCAAATTTAAGATTTAAAAATTCCAGCAAGGGATACACTGAGAATTTGCAATATTTGGAAAATATCAATTTCATTTGGCTTAAAAGGGGCCTTGTTTTTAACTTAAGTCTTTCAGTCCAGATTTTAACAGATATGACATCAGATACATAACAGCCAAGATATCTAATCTCAGTAGATGGTTGTATATAGACCTCATTAAGTTTCCAACTATATTTTTTTAGTTTTTTCCCGCATTGAAGACCATCATAGTTGTTTTGTTAGCGTTAGGGCTTAAATTATGCGTATAGGCAAAGTTTTCTAATAGCTTCAGCTTCATTTGAAGCCCTGATGGAGTTAGGTCAAACAATATCATGTCATCGGCGAATGCAAGCCAGTGTAACCTTATGTTCCCAAGTCTTACCGCAAATACCTTCATATCGAACCATATTTTCTCAAGATCGCATAGGTATAGGTTAAATAATAGGGAAGCTAAATTGCATCCTTTTTTAAGACCAAGTTGCGTGCTAATTGATTTAGTTATAGCACCTGATGATGTGAATCATATCTTTTATGAACTGTCAGTGTGAAGTTGGACTATCCAATAAATCAATGAGTGCGGTATACCGAGAGAAGCAAGCTTGAGCCATAGTAGATCACGTACAACAGTGTCAAAAGCAGTGGAAATATCTATACACGCCATGTGTACAGGGCTTGCTCCTTTGTTTTTAGTTCCTGCCAAGATGTGAGGTATGATAATCCCGTTAAAGGTGGTGCTCATCCCTTTTCTAAAACCAGTTTGACACTTGGAATACATTTCATGTGCATCAATATGCTTTTCCATTTCGTGTAGCAGCAATGTGGCAAAGAACTTAGCTGATGAATCCATCAAGGATCTCGGCCTATAATTTTCGGGTTTCTAAAGTCCCCTTTCTTAAAAATAGGAGCAATTATTGAAGTGACCCAGGATCGAGGAATTGTCATGGTTTTAAATATAACATGGAATTTTATTTTCAAGAATCTTGCACCAAAGCTTATGTCTGCCTTGTAAACTCAAGGAGGGATACCATCCGGTCCCGCTCCCTTTGACAAAGTAACTTTCCAATAGCCCACACTATATCAACAAGTGACCAGTGCAACAGGGTCAGCTCCTGAATAATAGGTGGCTGATAATTACAGTTCACAAAAATGCACTGGAAGAGAAAATGTGTGTTTGATGTAGTCTTCCCATACCTCTGCAGGGATCATATTTACTGAACAGTCAGTATTATTTAACAAAGGTTGCCTTATAATTGCCCATATTCGTCTTGTGTCATGTCTACATATTGATCTTATTAGTTCCTGATTTTCTTTACTGTAGCCCTGGACCTTGTTTTGTTTCATTTTATTTTTGTAAACCTGCAATATTTGTTTTTTTCTTTACAAATATTGATGGTTGCTAAGATTGCCATGTTTTAATTTTCTCAGATCTTTGTTCCTTTCATGTTTCAAGAACACTGTCTCATGATTGTATTTATAATTGATAGATATTTGGATGGATTTTTGCCCTGCTATAAGAGTGGTTAGGGCTTCCTTTATAGTATTAGAGGCAATCACTTCTTTTTCGTGTACAGGAAATCCCGGGTTCATCAGGATGTCTTATGTTTCTTCAATTTTGTCATGTATCCGAGTTACAAGTTTATGGCAAGTTACTGGATTCCATCTGAGAGATAAATTGGGATGACCCATTTCAGGTAGTTGCAGTAATTTATCAATCAGGTGGTTAGGAGAAGAGATCCCAATATTAATTTCAATAGGTGCATGGTCACTATCAGAGAACTTATGTGCAATAACTGGTTTTGATATATTCACCAATGTTTTTGATATACAAAAAAAGTCAATCATAGAGGACATCGATCCGCGTGACCAAGTGGGTTTATACAAATTCCCTTCACACTCAACAAAGTTCAACCCCAATTTTCTACAAATTGCACCCATTTTTTTCCTCTGGTCCGGGCCAACCTTGAGATTTCCACTAATTTGCCATCTGCTCCTACTAGATTCCCCAAGCAATAGGAGTTAAAATCCCCCCCCCAGGATAATTTCACAATACAGATCATGTACTGCTACTTGTTCAAATCAGGAGTCAATTTCATCTAACATATCGTTAATGTCAACGGTTTGGGGAATCCAATATAAGGAGACAAGTAGCAATGTTTTATTATAGTGGGCATTAAATTTAGCCTCAACAGCAATAACAAAATCAGATTTATAGAGTAACTTCGATTTTCAATTGAGTGTGTTGTGTATGGCAATCGCAAGGCCTCCGACTGTCCGATGCTCCTTTTCCCTAGTTGCATATGCACATAAGTACAGTATCCATATATCACCAATTTATCGGTTTGCATGGTTTCCTGCATAAAAATTATGTTAGGGATCTGTGCAGGAATAAGCTAAGCTAGCCAGTCAGAGATATTATGGAATCTGCATGAGTTCCAGGAAAAAATTGCCAACTCATGATTCACTTGCTGCTAGTTGTAGTCATTGTTTGATTGGTTATTAAAAATAGTTTTCAACATGGGTTCAACCCAGGCAAGCTCCTTTTTATTAGCTGCCAATGAAAGCAGTTGTGAAACACATAATTTCTCCTTAGCTCTATCACTATTCCTTTGACTGGTGGACTTTACTTCCTTTTTACACAGTAGTTGAAACTGCAGAAATTCACGTGCTGCTGCTTTTTCATTAAATGTATGCAACCTAAATCCCAACTCAAACAATTCAGACCTAAAAGACCAGATGAATTTTAGCACACTCACTGAGGGAATGTTACAGATTATTCTATAATTATTGACCCTGTCTAGGGAGATGTCGACAAAGTCCTCGGTCGTAAGCATCCTTAAAGGAGGAATATATGGCATAAGTTCCAACAGAAATTTCCTGTTTATCCTTACTTCCCCTAATAATTGTGCATTATCTTCAAGACCAGTTATATTTTGTTCCTCACATAATTCCACATAATTCCTGGATTGCTCCCTAACATTCATGCTATTTCCAGGCGTGTTGTTACTTTATGAGATCCTGATTGCCTATCCTCTAAAGGCATTGCTTTATTTTGTAAATTCAATTCAATACTTAGGACTTCTGAGGTGATAAGTCCTGAATTTAATGCTTTTTTCAACGATTCCACCAGACCTAATTGCATCTTAATTACGGTATTATCCATACTCAATAGTGATCGATTTTCAAGCATTTCCGCTGTGGCTTGGGTACAGTTGCCATGGCATGCTTGATTCATTACGTTATTGCACTTTCCTCCAATGGGTAAAATAGAAGGATTATCCATCGGAGCTTGAATACAGGTGCTATGGTGCAATTGGTTTGTCACTGTGGTACACTTCCCACCAATAGGTAATATAGATGAATCACCCATAGTCTTTGGACAGGAGCCATCAGGCAGTGCAGGTAAGGGCACTGTAGTACCCAACCCAAGCCGCATTTCTGTATTGACTGTACTACAGTCTTCGTAGTAGGGAGAGCACAAATTTTGCCCGAGCCTGTTACTATAATGAAATCCTTCATATTTTGTGGTGCCAACCCAATTATATCTGTTTCATCGCCAGAACATTTTTCTTTATTGCGCATGTTTCTCCCTGTTTGCATTCATTATTTGCCAGAGTGCTCCCAGGAGGGACACCTACAGGACATATGCAAGTGTCCTTGGAAGTAATTTTCCTTTCCTCCAGACAAAAATAATTGTTGATGTTTGTCTGTTTGTTCTCTATTTCAGTCTTCATACCAGAGCAGTTAATTTTATTAGCTTTTTTTTCAGATTTCCCTTTCTTTTTAGGTTAATTCTTGATACTATCCACCAAAACCACTTCACAAGATGCTGACTCAATAGGTTTAAGTCGCAACAGAGCTTTGCTTTGCTCACTTAAATGCTTGTCTTCAATTAAGTCATCTTCATTGTTATTAGTGGGTTTAATACTTTTACTGCATTTTTGAGCTTTAGGCTTGTCGCGAGGTGGAATTTTTTAAGTACTAGCTGACTCTTCAAGTTCATCACTAGTTGAGATAATTTTGTTGCTCACAGGCTCCTTAACTGTGATTTGTTTCATTTTTGCTTTTTTAACTGTGCACATCTGTGATTTCTTCATGTGTCGTGATAAGAATTGACGCTTATTGTCAGGAGTGGTTATTTTAGAGTCTTCCTTATCCATTTGTTCGATAATTTTTGTTAGTGCAGATGGGCTATCTAAGGACTCACTGCCATTAGGTGCCCCTACGAGTGAATGTATATTGTTTATATACAAAACCTGTTGTCTCACCTCTTCCAGCACATGCTTCATTGCACTGATCTCTGCAACCAATTCTCCCATACCCAGGTCCATTGCCCCAAAACATTGGGTACTGTTGTCGATAGTAGTTTGTACCTGTTTGGTTGGGGAGCCTGTACAATTGTTACTACATTCTCTAGGGTGACTTTCTGCCTTGGCAGGGCAAGTCTCCCTTGCATGGATACAACCTTCTAATCTGTTAGTAGTTGCTAGAATATCAGCCATTGAAGATGTTATCACCTTTATCTCATGATGAATATAATCGTGTCCTTTGTCCAGTAAATCAAGTATGCAAATCATTACTGGAAATGTTTGAGGTGCTTCAGGTGAGGAGGGAGAATTTGCATTTGTGTTAACTCTGTGCATAGAGATATCACTACCCATATCATTGCTAATAGTTAGATTGTGATTATTAGGTTTGATATTCCCTTTGTTCGGGTTCTCCTCCCGCTTTGTCAGGTGGCGTTCTCTACTGATATTTACAGAGGACATCCCTAAGGCAGGAAAAAGTTGATCATTGGTGCACTTAATTCCCCATTGAGCAGTCATAGGCCTAGAAAGAGGCAACTCATCCAGCAGGAGGGGGTGAGGAACAAGCGGTGTCAGCATACCTATAGATAGTCTACTACGCTTGCCCAATTCAGCCATCATTTCAGGCCCAACTTTGGATATATCGTTGATCGACCCATTAATGCCTTGAGTTAAATTTAGTATACTTGAGTCGTGTAGGTGCATGTGGTTAATGTCATTATAAACAGTGCCCTCAATGTGGTCAAGTTTGGTAATCTAATGACATAATTCAATGTCATCGCCCCCCGAGTGAGAGCTGTGTGCACAGTCGTGCACCAGGGCTTTGGTCAATACATCACACACTCCCCTCCAATCCATTTAATTCAAAGGCACGGTGTCTATGCTATTTGCGTCAATACCCACATTAGCTCCTGTTAGCTCACCCACTGTGTTGCAATCTGGTGGTTCTGAATCATTCATAGATGGATATGTGCTCTTACCTGAGAAGATCAGTGCATCCACATTGATTGAGCCAATCAGAGAGGAATCAAATAATCCTTTGCTCCGAAGCCTGCTCGCGATTATTATTAAAAAAAATCTTTTTTTTTCTTTTTCTTTTTCCCACGAACGGTCTTACATACGCACTTACACTAAATAGTGCAAATACGACTGTTTCAAGGCACAGGGATAGCCCTGAGCTTCAGCGTCAACACTCACACCCTCCCACCCTGACAGCTCAACACCCAGCTAAACTTCCGCCACACTTCAGGACCTAGCCAACCTTTCAACTGAGCACTCAGCATCTTATGTCAAAGTCAGTCATTGCGACATTATTACCCTGGGAAACTCTGAGAAAGCTTCAATCTTGCTCTAACTCCCCTAAATTTCAACTATCTGTCAAAAAATGGAGATGTCAATTAAGACTTAAGAACACGTCATGCACACTTCGGCACTAATATCATGCTCAATTACCAGGTAAGTCTACTATTCCCCCCAAGGCTTCAAACCTGGTTAGATGACTGTGCAAGAGATGTTGTTAACACAGACATCAGAGTACATGGTTCTGCATCTCATTTGCCCCATAACGCAGATGAGCCCCAGGGCACCATCTTTCTCACATGGCAGGCCATCACTGCTGAAAGTTTTGTACTCAGTACAAACGTCTCCTGGGCTCGATCTGACTAGAAGATCATGATGCCCCTGTTGTACACCATTCCCACCCAGAATATTGAGTGCTGTACTCGAGGACTTGCCGCCTGGCCCAGAAGCTTCCGACACTCTCTTCCTCTTCTGGAACTCATAGTCAGCCGTGGATACCTCAATTGCAACACTTAATCACCCTTCCAATTTTTACATGCCTCAACATCTAAGGTAACACTGACAATAGATTATTCTGTGTTTCCATAGGGAAATTCTTTGTTGCTGTTCTTCCTCTCTCACAGCTGACATGCTTGTCATCCCGTACATCATTGCCATGACTCTTGCAAACAATAATCACATCATAAGGTAATTACAAACCTCCCACCATCCAGACCTACCTCTGACCTGTAATTGACTCATTGGGTAATGCCGGAACGTCACTGTTAACTAAAGCAGAGCATCAGGTCAGGTGACTGCATTTCCCCTTAAAGCTTTCCTAAAACAGTTGTTCGGACAGTGACATTGCTAGAGGTAAGCCACAGGCTGACACATATCTCATTCCATGAATCAGTGCAGATTAAACCACTCCTAGTTAAAAATACACATTATTAAGGAATACAAGCCAGTGATTTGCAGCACTCTGCCCCAATTACTTATATAACTCAAGGGTTTGCAGTCTTATCTGATTTGAAATGGGGATGAGTCCCAAAGCCAAGAGGAAGACATTGACCTTAACAGAATCATTAGGAATGTATGTTGCTCCATAGCCTCTTCCAAGAACTCTTCAGATGGTGAAGTTATTGTATGAGCTATGAGCTATTCAGATGTTTTGTTCAGTGTCTGCAAACAGCAGATGTTTACTGGCCAGAGAGTACTGAACAACTGTCCCTTCCCTTCTCTTGAACCAGTGGATGTAGACAAAAGTCAAGACTCATGATTCCCTCCCTCATGCTTCCTAGTCCCTATGTGAAGATAACATGACACATAAGAAGAACCGGACTCCAAGAGCAGTGACATCTGACAGAGCCACAGACAAATGTTTGCTCCCCCATACAAATAACTAAACTACAAACTTATTAAAAGGAACCACAGCCATTGGGTTTTCACACTGCAGCCATCCAAGTGTTAACTCAGATAGGATCGAAACCTCCAGAGATACAGACCCATGAGGTTCTCTGTGCTCCAATTGCCTTCCGGGAGATAACCTGGTGATTCCAAATCTGAGTCCTTTCTTTAGCCTTGGGTCCTAGATTTAACATTAAAGAATGTGTAACATCATGTGCTCTATGAGGCTGATTCTCAGTTGAGCCAATAGAGGGTATTTTCAGTGACATCTGCCACATGTGTCACAAAAATACCCTAATTTGACCTTTGCATTTACAGTTGACTATATCAAGTACTAGTATTACCACCCAGAGTTGGACGGGTCTGTAGCTGATATGCACGTGGGGATCTTCTATAGCCTTGTGTATGTTTTATAGCTGGGGTACCCGGCGTAGCCAGTGTCCTGATCAAATGGTGTTTCCTCTGCCCTGAAGGATGTTGCTTTTGTCCTCTTGTCGGCAAGTCTTGATTCAGTTTGCTCTGGTGTCTCATGTGCCTTGGAGGATGTTGCTCTTGTCCCCATGTCAGCAAGTCGTGCTTCATTTTTTTTGTTTTGATTGATATATGATTGATTGTGCACTCTTCTTGTGAATGAACTTAAGTAAAGTGTAACCTTGCCATTTCCCATATTTGGAGTGGCACGATAAACACATTTTAAAAGTGTTTTTGTTTTTTTCCCCATTTCTTTTTGCATATAAGTTTTTTGCATCCAAACATAGACTACGGTCTTGCCCCAGTCAAAAGAGGAATCCATGAAACATTTGGTAGACGTGGGCTCAACAGTGTGGATTTGTATAGCCAGACAAACATACATACATTCAGCTTTATATATAAAAGAAGATCAAGAACTAGCAATCTTCCAAGAGACTCTTGGAACATAAGTTACTTATGTGTAACCGGAATCAACATCTTAATTGCCTTATTTGACATATCAAATGTGTTTTCATAAAGCCTTTTTTTTACGTTCCTTTACTCAAAGTGATGCTGTTCTTCCCTGGATTCTTGTCTATCCAGTTCCCATCCTATGAGATGACCATCATTGCCTAACTATGATTACTGTCTGGTGAGTAAAGGGAAGCATAAACATAGCTTGGTTACCTAGGTCTAAGAAGAAAACCCCACCCCTGGAAGTCAGGTCTGAGAGACTTACCAGGCAGAGAAGTAGAGGTACTAGTGAGAGTGCTGGTAGAAGTAGAGGTACTGGTGAGAGTGCTTGTTCGGGTGGATGTGCTGGTTGATGCTGTTGCTGTGAAAGTGGAGCTGGTTAAGGAGGATGCAGTGCTGGCTGAGGTGGTAGTAGTGGGTGAAGTGGCAGTTGAGATAGACGTGCTAGTTGGAGTGGTTGTGGTCGGTGGTTTGCTTGTAGTGCCAGATGTAGTTAAACATGGAACATACACACAACACCTAACTCTGATTTCATAATTGAAGCATCTCGGTGGTGTCTGATCCTTGTTGAAACATGTCAAACCAATCGATGTGTTACAGACAACAACTTGGTCAAGCGAAGACAGTGGAAGCTGGGGATAATCAACTGCTCTGCAATCAACCTCTTCTGGAGTTTCACAGATTACATTTCCAGCAGCTGCTATATTTTGAAATGTTTCGAAATCTCCACCATCAATCTGTCTCGAGGGGTAGCTAACATCATACCAATTCGTCCAGGTGCACTCCTTATGTGGCAGGCAAATTGTGGAAGTTGACACTAATTGAAAAAAGAAAAAGATAAATGTATTGCAGTTGCTGCAATGCAATGAAGATGTAACCTGTTTGCATTAGCAGTTGCATGGCACTTTAAGTGGAGGAACCTGTTAAAAAAGATGGTGTGTCTCCACATGATCAACCTTGTGACTTACATAGTTCCGCTCACCTTTTCATCACACCGCAATTCAGTACCACCACTATAAACTATCCATAGGTGCCCTTCCTGCTCCCAAAGTATGCTACACTCGTCCTTCACTTTATCAGTTCCTGATGAAAAGAGCTAGTATGTATGGGATTTATAAAGTGCAAATACAGCTGAGAAAAAAGAGAGTGCTGCAAGGATGTATGCCACATCTATAGAATGGTCATTGTGGGGCTCCTTGGAATGGGGCCACACTTGATTCTTGTGTTGGCAATCTGCCACCCACTTGGCTTTTTCTATTAGTGGCACTCTATGACTTGTATTTCCTTGCTTTAGAGCTAGCCCTTCCTGCAGACACCCGTGTGTAAAATGTAACATTTTATGAACTGTTTTGCTCCCCTGGGTGAAGCATACACAACTGCCAGGCTTCTATGACTATTCCCTCGCCTTACATCATCCCACTAGGAAATAAACATCATTGTTGCTTATATGGTGAAACAACAATTTGGTCCAGTCACATAGATTACATACTCCTTTCTAATACCCGAGCCTGCATCTGGGCCTCACTACCCACTAACACCAGGAATACTAAACCTCTGTTATTGATCACTTGGGCAGATGACCTGCTTTTTTTTAATCTTCCCAGATAATAAACAAACATAAACTCAGTGCTCACTCACTCTGCACTCGCCCACCTGACCCAAAGCCTGCACTCTCACTCATACAAAACAATATTGGCAGTTATTCTCCTCAATGCTGTCCATCTTAGATTCATCCCCTCCGGCCCCCCCTTAACATTCCGAGATTCATCCCTTTGTCTATGAATATTGCTGTGTGGAAATGTGGTTTTTCCCTGGTCACTTACAGTGCTACAAACCAATGCAAATATATAAACAATAGTGACATTTCTAAACTGTCTTTTACCCTCACCTTTAGCATTCCACTGTGCACATGATGAACATTTTGTGGCGGGGAGCCGTTTACTGTGAAGTGTTAACGTAACGGCTTCCCGCCACCAAATAGGAGCTCATTTTACTCAAGCTCTTAATTTGGTGGCGGGGAGCTGTTAAGGTTTACCCAAAATGTGCCTCTATGTGTATTCAAGTATTTTAGGTAGCAGCTTGTGAGAAAGGATATGTGTGAATATCTGGCATGAACATAATGCGAGGTATTTTAGAAGTTGTTCAAGAAAATAGCTCAGTAGGTTTAAGCTTCACAGTCAATGTTTTTATGGAATATGTAAACCTTTGCTTCTAATTCATATTCAGTTGAAATGATGTGATTGTCAAAATGGATTGCTCAGCTTTAATAATCTATGACATTCAAGAATATGTGCCTCGAAATGATTAAAATATATATATCATTATATTTTCAAAACAGCTATCACAGTTTTGAAGCATCCATTCAAAGTTCGATTTTGCTCGAGACTTAATTATTGTATACCATATCATTTTGGGGTGTCAATAGGTATTTACAGAAAACAATGAGGCCGATTCATGGAATTAAAGTGCGCTGAAAATTCCCGCGCAAGCGTGCGAATCGCAGCGCAAGTGCGAAAATCGCAGTGAAACCCACGCACAGCGATTCATGGAAGTCTGTGCACGTGTAAATCCATGGATGTGCGCTAAAATCCTGCGTGGCGCACGCTGGCGCACACGTCCTCAAACAGCGTGCACTACACGCACAGCAAAAGTGCACATAGCGAAGCGCACACAACAAAAGTAGGCGTAGCGCGGGGCGTAGCACGCGAAATGGGGAACAACGCGTGAAAATGTGGGTGTCACGGGGGAAGTACAGGAGGCAAATGCGCGGAACGCCCACACGCACGCCTTCAATACGTATTTGTGGAATCGAACGGGGCTAACACATGCGCCAAAAAGACGCGCTAATTCGGAAACACGTACGCCAGCAGGAAGCAGGCGTATGTGGACCCGCGCAGCATAAAAGTGCACGCAAACAACAAACAAGCTCAGACGCCAAGATGAATATACCGTTCCTCGCAGCAGTGGTTGTGGGATACCACAGGAGGAGGAGGAGGATAGTCAGGGCCAGAATTTTTACACCCAGAACCAGCCTTTTTGGTGACCATGTGTATGGGAGGTACAGGTTTCCACCTCACATAATACTCGACCTGGTGAGTGAGTGGGAGGATGACCTCACATCACCCACCCTGTGCTCCCAAGCACTGAGCCCCTTGGAAAAGGTGCTCAATGTACTGCACTTCTTGGCCACTGGTTCATTTCAGCGGACAAGTGCCATAGTGCGGAGGGGTGTCACAGGCCACGCCGTCACGCTGCCTGCACCAGGTGTTGGCCATCATGACTGCACGCCCATCAGTCCGCAGGCACATATACCTGCCCAGAACACCTGCAGAAAGGCAGGCTGTCGTCCAGGATTTTTACGGGGTGGCACACTTCCCCAAAGTGCTAGGTGCCATTGACTGCACCCATGTGGCTATACGTCCTCCCAGGGCAACTGAGCACATCTACAGAAACCGCAAGCACTGGCATTTCATCAACGTGCAGGTAGTATGTGATGCCAAGGGAATCATCCCCTCAGTATATGCCAACTATCCAGGATCCACCCATGACAGTTTCATTTACAGAATGTCTACCCTAAACCGGGACCTAGAAGCTGGGCGGCATGGTGATACATGGCTGCTTGGTGAGTATAAATGCCCCTGCACATGCATGCATGTCAGATACTGAGTAATGTCACAACCCCACTAATGATACCCATCATCACCTCCCCAGGGGACAGTGCCTACCCACTGAGCACCCACATGATGGGGCCAATTTGGAACCCCAACACACCACCCGAGGTAAGATACAACACAGCCCATATTGCAACCCGGGGCATAGTGGAGCGCACATTCAGAGTGCTCAAGTCACGCTTTCACTCCCTTGACCGCTCTGGTGGGCAGCTGCTAAATGCGCCCCCAGTAATGTGCAGGATCATAGTGGCAGCATGTATCCTGCACAACGTTGCAACACACTGAAGCCTTCCGGTGGACATGGTGGTGCCCCCACATCCCCAACCACAAGCACGGCTGCTGCGCATGGGAGAGGAAAGGGCACGTGGTGAGGCAGCCCGTAAGCAGCTGGTGGCTAATTACTTCACCTAAAATCACAACCCTGTGGTGTGCACACAGCCCTGGCACATACCAGCTGACAATCAATGATGATGACATAAGGGACAGTCAACTGTCACAACCATACCAGCCAGAGATTGGTCACCTGGAAGTGTTACATTATGTGCATCCCTACCTGCCGAAAGACAACCAATGCTGTGTCACAAAAAAACACACATTTATGCTGCATGAATGACTACCCCCTTGCAAAATACAACATGAAAATAGCACCATGTCACCCAAACCCTCCCCAGCTCCGCCACCCAACACACCATGGCATGTCATGCAATGTGAAAGCAAACAAAGCAATGCACAAGACCTGACACAAGTGTCACAAAGTGCACTGTCCCAAATGGAAACTGCCCACAGACAATATGCTCCCAGTAATCAATAACAAACAGCACACATGAACAAATACCACCAACACAATGCAGCAACACATTATGAAACATTGCAAAAACATGACAGTACTAAGTGAAAGTAGTGGTAGTCTTACAACCTGAATAAGCTAGCACATCAACCCCTTCCAACTGTAGAGTGTTGCTGCCACGCAAAGGTGTCAGTGTACTGCATACAACTTGAACTCCATCTGCAAAGGAGACAGCCTTGTGAAGACATGAGGAAGGAACCTGCAAATTAGGAGGAAGACATGGATGCACAAGCACATATCAATACACCATGCAGTGTACAATACAACAACAATACCCACTAGGGATGTACACACAGTATTGACTACAGACTGCCCACACAGCTCATGGACGCCCAATGTCACTGTGTAAATCACTGTCATTTGGTCACACCCTTTACAAGCCCATGGAAACAGGAAGCAGGAGGGGTGTGTGTGTCACGAACCCAAGCATCTAATCCAAACTCAGGACAAGCCTGCATGTGCCCAGCCGGAATACAGTAGATGCCCATGGGAGCCACACAAGGCAACACACTGTAAAAAAAAAAAAAAAAAATGGCCATGTGTGGGCCGGGGGGAGGGGGGGGGGGAGGCCACCCAGGAGGTTCGAGGATAGGGTGCACATCAACACCCACCTGCATGGATGTTCCTGAAAAAAAATACCTCCATGGGCTCATGGCCTGCAAGGCTATGCCAATGTGGGAGAACTGCTGTCGCTCTCTTCACCCTCTGCTGCTGCATCAGGAGGTGGTGGCACTATGGGAGGCAGCCCACGCAAAGCCCTGGTATGGTCCTCCATGGCAGCAAGCATGCAGGTCTGGAAGTTCTGATTCTGGAGGATTAAAGTGCGGAGATTCCCATGCAGCACCTCACGGGTTGCCTGCACTTCTGCACGCATGGCCTCGCAGGATGCCTGGATCTCCTCACGTGTTGCCTGCAGCTCAGCTGAGAGCGAACGTGTGAGCTGCTCCAGCTGCTGTTCTGCCCTAACATTTTGGGAAGCCTCAAGTTCAAGCAGACTCTGCCTGAGGTTATAGAGTTCTACAGTCAGGGCTTCCCTGTGGGCCTGTGACTCTATTGATATGGATTCGCGCATAGTCTCCAGTGCCGCCCATCGGTCCCTGTTGGATGCCAACATGTCTTCCCTGTGTGTTTGGCAAATGGAGTCTGTTGCCTGCTGTTGTTGCTCCATCTCCCTTTCAGGGGGGATAATGGAAGTGGCCACCCTCTCCATTCCCTGAGCCATCATTTCTACTGATGCTGCCTGTTGTGTTGCCATACCGTACATGGAGTTTTCCCATACAGTATTGCCTGGTGGTGCACAGCCACCGCGTCGGCGGGCACCACACCTGTTCGGGGCAAGGCGATCTGCACCTTGCTGTGCAGGCACTGCATTAGGCTGCAGGACTGCATTCCCCCTCTGATCTGCTGGCCCAGAAACAGGATCAGATGCTGTGGAGTGTGACCCGGCATCCGTAACCGCCAAAGGCGGACCTACCAACACTGACATCCCCATAGAGGGTTCTACCCCTGGTGCAGGTGGGTTGGACAGAACAGAATCCCTGCCAGAAGCACTGACCTCCGACAGCGCATAAGTCTCATCATCCGACTCAGCACCTGAATAGAGGTCTGGGGAGCTTCACCCAGAGACACCCCTCGACAGTATGGTCTGCAGTACCAAAGTGTTTTCACCCACCACCACACCATGTCCTTCACTGGTGCCTGGTTGTGGCTGAGAATCGTCCTGGGTCTGCACCATCTGCTGAACCTCACCAGCATCAAGCGCGTCGTCATCTGCAAAAACATGAAATACAAGAAATGGAAACAGGCACGAGCACCATAGCACACACATAGGCCTGACACGACAGAGATCCTGTACATGGTTTACACATGTCCCACATGACTATAACCCTAGCATGCATGCACTGTCAATGAGTTTGAAGGGGAGTCAAAAAGGCAGACAATGAGGACACCAAGATGGAAAAGCAACACATTTGCAGCATGTTGTGTAGCACTGGCATCACACATCAGCCTGTGAGTGGCATGTCCAATACACATACATGACACATGCCAGCACACAGATGTCATGTAGCATAGCCATGGTAAATTAGACAACTACAGCGATATGTCAGTGAATGAGTACTGTCACACATCCATGTCACATGAACATGATGAAAAGATTAATGCAGAATAGTGTTGCAAAATATGCATGTGCCACACACTGCAGCACATCCAGTGTACAATAAGACAGTGATTGTAGGCAGATGTACACATCAATGTTTGGTTGGTCACTTCAACATGACAGGAAACAACTATCATGTTCCACATGCAATCAGGCCCTAAAAATAAATTTCAGCAGGCCAATACTCCCTCGCCGTGAATGGTCCAATCATTCACATAACCAGGTAACTAAAGTGGCACAATGTGGGGTGTAAACAATGACAGAAGCATGTCACATATGTGGCATTAGGGATGAAAACAGCATATGAAAAAATCAGCCTGAATGAACACAGAAAAAATCAGAACAATGTTGGTGCAAGATGATAGTTCAAGTGCAACAGCAGTAATGTGGGGCTAATTGGCTACTGTGGGCAGAAGGGATACTGCAATACCCAAATCAAAGGCATGTGAATGTTTTGGAGGAAGCACATGGGTGGCCCATAACACTCAGGAGTACACACCCTCACCTGGCATTCAATCAGAACCTGTCACCCAAACAACATACACATGGATTACACACAAATGCATGGGCACTCACCAGACAATGCATCGTAATCAGGCAGCTCTCCCATGCCTTGGATCTGTTCCTCTGTGACGAAGATCCCAGCAACAGACTCATGTTCAGTGAGTTTGTTGTCCTCTGGTGGAGACCCACCGCTAGTCACAAGAGTAGCGGCATGATTTGAGGCCAGCTTGTTCTTTGCTCTGCGTTTCAGTTCATTCCACTGCTTGTAGCAATCATCAGCTGTGCGCCTCACAAATCCAAGGGCACTTATGCGGTCCGCAATGGTCTGCCAGTGTGCTCTACATTGCCCAGGTGTGGTCTTGAACCTTGCAGTCACCACCATTTCGCGGCTATGTGCCGACACATAGGTCACAAGTGCATCAAGTTTGGCGTCATTAAAGCTAGGCTTCCTTGACGTGCCGGACTGTGTAGCCGTGTCTGGGGTCTCAGCCTGTAGTGCCAGAGCACCTTTTTCCTCTTTTTCAAAGGTGGAGCGGAGCCTGAGTGGCTTGCGCCGCTCTGGTCAGTAGGGGCAGAAGCGCCGGTGGACTGGGTACTGGGAGTGTGCGAAGGCACAATGACCATAGGTCTTGGTGCAGGCATTGGCTGAAGTGTGATGTTGGCAGGGGCAACGTCGGTTTGATGGACCTGGACCGACACTGTCCCGGATGGGAGACTCAGAGCTGGGGTGGATAGAGCTGCAGCTGCCCCTACAGCCTCCCCACCCTGCCTACTTGGGGCAGCAGATGACATCTCTGCCCCAGATCCACGTGGCCTGGTGACATCAACTTGCACCGCCACACGTGGCTTAGACTTGCTGACCTGGAAGTCAGCCTGGGAGTCATCCTGTGCCGGGTCAGGTGCCACAATGGGCTGGTCCAACAAGGGCTGAGCTGGGATGGTGTCAGCCATGTTTCCCTCAACCATGGGGGGGGAGCAGGGGTGTCCCTAATTGGTCCTCCACACATGGGGGTCTAGGGGCACCCTGCAAATCCTGGCCACGTCCCCTACTGTGCCCACCACGTCCACCTTTTGGAGGTCAGCTACCTTTGTCTCCCTTACCTCTTGGTCGCCTCCCAACCATGGCACTGATGTTGTTGTGCGTATGGGAGTTGCAGTAAACAATTGTCCTGGGCAATTGGGGGTGAAAGTGGTAGGGTACTAGATGGAATTCGTACCCTAGTGCTCTAGCAAGGCTGTCTGTGACCCCTGGGGGGAGATGACAGGTCACGCAATGCACAGGCACCCCGAAAACAAAAAGTAATGTGCCTGCATCCCCTCGTAGACCACGTGCATGGAAAAATGAACCCGCACTACGCTGTGGCACCCAGAAACACAAAAATAAGTGTACGTGTTTTACACGAAGCCTACAATGACCTCTGAAGGGGTACGTGACACACAGGGCAAGCACAGTTGGTAAATATATGCACGACTCACCATCTGCCTGGAAAAAGAACATGAAAAAGACGCGCGTGTGCGCATTGGCAATACCCCAGCCAAAAGAAGAATTGTACGCTGTCTGAGGAGACAGGACAAAAGAAGTAGTGAATGCTGTTTGAGGAAACAGGCCCAACAAAAAAAAATGAACGTTGTCAGAGGTAACAGGGGGTACGAACTTGAAACGCTGTGAAGTAATCGTGTGTGAACCGACAAGAAGTACAGAATTCACCCACTCGCTCTCCATGAAAAGCACATACAAGGAAATGGGGTCCTACACGTACCATTTAAACCGCCCCACACGTACGTCACTTACGCGTGTATGCGCTAAGGCCCTTTCCTCCAATTACATAGCTGACACTCGGACGTGCAGTTCTTGGACGTGTACACATGCACCCGTGCTGAGGGAAACGCCCGCGCATCATGTCACAGACGCGTAGGCCCTTTCCTCGGATTACAAGCATTCACACCCGGACGTGCAGTTTTTTCACACGCCATGAGCCACTATGCCCACATCAAGAGGGAAATGCCTGTGCGTGTCACGTCACAGACGTGCTTACGCACCAAGGGCCTTTGGTCCAATGAAACCGTGTAAGTGTGCTGACGCGCTTACGCGCGTAGGGCCTTTCCTCGAATTACACGCTGATGTGCAAGATTTTCACGTGCCAAATCACTCTGTATCAAGCTGGCCACGCAACAACACACAAATGACTGCCCCCCAGAGCCCTGAGCATGCTCCCACCTGCCATCTGCTGCTGCCTGCCTCCCACGTGCCCTGGTATTTGGTGCCTGTACATCAGCCAGGGTTCCAGTTGCTGTGTCCACCCCTGCTGGAACAGAAGACTCCCGACTGGGATACCATCGCTCCACAGCCCAGCCCCAGGACCCAGTTGCCCACCCACGCCTGCCTCTGGGGTCGCCATGTCAGGGCAAACACCATCTGAGACCACTTGCCACCCCAGGCAGAGAGGCAGAGGGCCACCACCTTCAGTGTGAAGGAAGTTGGTGTCCTGGTGGAGCATGTCCTGGGGCAGTATGATGCCCTCTTCAGAACATCACGCGCCAACAAGGAAAGATGGGAGAGGATCTGGGACGACGTAGTGGTTGCCATCAACGCTGAGGGTTTGGCAACCCACGACATCAAGCACGTCAAGAAGCGCTGGGAGGACTTCAGGTCCAGGACCCTCCACAAGGCCCGGCGCCTCGGGGAGGGGGGCCGGGTCAGCATGAGTGACATCCAGATGAGGGTCCTGGAAGACGTATGCCCAGCACTCCACGCCTAGATCCTTCAGAGGAAGACCCATCTGGAGTTGAGCGTAAGTGGCCAAGCATTGTTGTGTGAGACAGGGCATGTTGCAGTGTGCTGGTAGTCTGATACTTGTCTGTATGTGTTACATGGGCCATGTATGGATGTGTGTGTGCAGGGACATCATGTTCATGCATGTGAGACCAGTAATGTGCGAACCACATGGTTGGTGCATGAGTTCCAATGCAACATGGGGAGCTGTATGGCAAATGCACACATGAAAGCATGCCAGTGTCTGTTCTTGCACATGGTGGGGGTGTGAGGGATGGGTGCTGCTGTCATGTACATGTATGGTGCACATGCGTGTGTGCCTGAGAAGTGTGTCTGTGACTTTGATACGCCATGGATTCATGACACATGTCCGTGATGATGTGTACATTCACTCATGCAGTGCAGTCACTGTTGTATGCACTGTGTCTATCCAATGTGTCTGCTGTGAACAAGGCATGATGCATGACCCTCCGGTGATGTGTGTGCATGGGATCAGTGTGAGCCATGATGCATGTGAGTTTGAAGGCAACATTTTGATTAATAGAGGCCCTAGTACATGGATGCTGATGTGATTGCAGGCGCCATGCCTGTTTATGCATGTGTGTTGCGTGCATTCACCCATGTGTTGTAGAGGGACAGGATGGAAGTGACGTTAGACACTGCCACTCATGTGTTATTGCTTCCTGTCTAGGGGAATATTGTACTGTACCCTGATGCTTGTGTTCTATGTCTCCCTCTCCGCAGCGTCAAGTGAAGAAGAGGGCGGAGACAGCGCTGTGGAGCCAAGCGGCAGGAATGCTTCCACTGGGCAGCGACGCAAGGCCCAGCCACCCTCAGAGGGCTTGCCATCATCCAGGAGCGAGGGAGCTGGTGCCGCATCTGCCACTATGGCTGTGGCAGAAGGGCCAGGTGAGCCCCCAGAGGGGCTTGCAATGGCGGAAGACGGTACAGAGACATCCAGGTTGGTGGTCTCCACAGAGGCGGAGGAGCCCACTGCTGAGCAGCACATGGGACCTGGTGGGGGTAGTACCACTGCTGCAAGTGGTGCAGTCCAGGGCCAGAAGGCAGCACAGGTCACCGCGGAGGGGCTTGTGTATGTCCCTGTCCTTGACCCTGTGACTGCACCACCATCCACCAGCAGGGATGCCCCGTCCCAGGCCCGTCCACAGGTAGGGGAGAGTGCGATGTCATCTGCCTCTCCACTACCTGCGGACAAGGGGTCCAATGAATGTATGGGCTCCGTCCTGATTGGTGTCGCGTTGCGCATGCGTTACATTCGTGATGACGTGCGTTCTTCCTGGGCGGAGAACGCACGCCATCACGAACAGCAGCGTCGTGAAGTGGCATTGTTGGTAGGGGCCCTGGTTGGTGGGTTCCTACATGTGACGCGCACTCTGGGGGACCTCTCCTCCTCTGTGGAGACTATGCGCCAGTCGTTCTCCCTGCCGTCTTCCGGCCCAGATTCCACCAGGGCCCCCTGTGGACCTGGCCTGACCAAGACAGCCAGCTTGGTGGAGATCCTATCCCTGCCACAGTTGGGAGTCGGCGGTCCAGCAGGGGTGGACACCACAACTGGAGACCAGCTGATGGAGGATGTGCAGGCATCATTGGAAAAGGCACATGGACAGCAGCAGCAGCAGGCTCTAGGTGGGAGCAATGATGGCTCGGGGCCATCGACATCAGGGGGGCAGGCATCGGCCAGAGAGCAGGAGAACCCTGGAATGGGTGTGTCTTCCGTGTGGCTGCGGTTGGGCCAGCGTATAGGTGCGGAGCGGCATCAGAAGAGGCGCGGCTCACCATGGCCAGGGCAGAGTTCTCCATGCGTCGGGCGTTGAGGCGGGCAGAGTGCCTAAGGCGACTCACAGGGAGTTGGAACAGGCCATGAGTGCCTCCCTGCGAGACCTCGAGGCCAGGACAGAGGCCCGCCTCCAGCAAATAGGCATGGAGTTCGATGATGCCCTGGCCGAAAACATCACTGAATGAGCCGCAGGACTTGCCCGTCACCATTCTAAATCGTTTATAGTGTTAGGTTTCCTTTTTTTCCTTATTTTGGGGCTTTTGGACTATGCCCCACACTTTTGTAAATAGGTAAGTTATTAGATAGGTTTTATTTGTTTCGTTGGGCTCATGGACCCTTGGAAATTGGATTGTACATAGTTGGACGTTGGATTGATTTTGATTTTGTACATGGATTAATGGATTTTTCTTTTGGACAATGGATTGTACATAGTTGGACAATGGATTATTTTGAACTTTTTCTTTTGATTTCACCATGGATCAATGGATTTTTTTTTAATGTTTCCTTTGGATTTGAATTGGTGGAGGGAGAGTTTGGACTATTTTTCTTTTGGATTTCTTTGTATTGGTTATACTTTTCATTTACTTTTCTTTTGCACATGCTTTTCATTTCATGTTTGCTATTTTGTTATGCTTTCATTTTATTGATTTATTTTTGCACATAATACATTTTCATATTTTAGTTCCATGTGTGGGATTTGCTCATTGGGTTAATGCATGTGAAAATGTGGGTTTACACAATCAATGCCAATGAGTGCGTGTGTGTGAGACAGACATATGTTGATGTACATAGTTGACTTTTGGTTTGTGTCTTGAAATGGGCATGTCAGTGTGGTTTTGATTGGGAAATCATTGCATCGCAGAAATGGGGTGGTGTGCTGTGGTATTTTGGTGTAGAAGTGGGCCATGATTGTGCATCTTTATTTCATGTAGGAGGGGACATGAGTGGGGGCCTGCTGGCAGGTGCCCCTCACTGATGGGGGGTGGGGGTGCAGGGGGACATGTGTGGGACATGAGTGGGGGCCTGCTGGCAGGTGCCCCTCACTGATGGGGGTGGGGATGCAGGGGGGCATGTGTGGGGGCCTGCTGGAAGGTGCCCCTCACTGATGGGGGGTTGGGGTGCAGAAGGACATGTGTGGGACATGAGTGGGGGCCTGCTGGCAGGTGCCCCTCACTGATGGGGGGTGGGGGTGCAGGGGGACATGTGTGGGAGATGAGTGGGGGCCTGCTGGCAGGTGGCCCTCACTGATGGGTGGTGGGGGTGCAGGGGGACATGTGTGGGGGCCTTCTGGCAGGTGCCCCTCACTGATGGGGGGTGGGAGTGCAGGGGGACAAGAGTTGGTGATCACTAGTGCAACGTGACACGTGGCCTGGCTGGGGGGCATGGCCATGGTGGACGGGCTGCCTTCGGGACATGTCCAGGGGTGCAGGGTAGTCCCCTGTGGTGTAGGCTGCTTGCAGGGGCCGTGGAGGGGGTAGAGGGGACACCTGGGAGGACCCACACTGCCAAATCACGTGTAGGACTCCCCGCGCACCACACTGGATACATGTAACCTGCTCTGACAGCAAATTCGTGCGTGAAACCTCCTGCGCACCCCAGTAATACACGTACCCCGCTCGCACAGGGCCAATCGCGTGTGAAAGTTCCCACGCACCCAGGTAACACACGTACCCCGCTCGCACAGGGCCAATCGCGTGTGAAAGTTCCCGTGCACCCCAGTAACACACGTACCCTACTCGCACAGGGCCAATCACGTGTGAAAGTTCCCGCGCACCCCAGTAACACACGTACCCCGCTCACACAGGGCCAATCACGTGTGAAAGTTCCCGCGCACCCCAGTAACACATATAACCCGCTCGCACAGGGCCAATAGCGTGTGAAAGTTCCCACGCACCCCAGTAACACACGTACCCCGCTCACACAGGGCCAATCGCATGTGAAAGTTCCCACGCACCCCAGTAACGCACGTACATCGCTCGCACAGGGCCAATCGCTTGTGAAGGTTCCCGCGCACCCCAGTAACACACATACCCCGCTCGCACAGGGCCAATCGCATGTGAAAGTTCCCGCGCACCCCAGTAATACACATACCCCGCTCGCACAGGGCCAATCGCGTGTGAAAGTTCCTGCACAACCCAGTAATACACGTACCCCACTCGCACAGGGCCAATCGTGTGTAAAGGTTCCCGCGCACCCCATTAACACACGTACCCCGCTCGCACAGGGACAATCGTGTGGGAAACTCCCAGCGCCGGGGTGTACATGTATTCGGGGGGGGTGCGCAGGGAGCTGTGAAGGGGGTAAAGGGGACACCTGGGAGGACCCACACTGCCAAATCACGTGTAGGACTCCCCGCGCACCACACTGGATACATGTAACCTGCTCTGACAGCAAATTTGTGCGTGAAACCTCCTGCGCACCCCAGTAATACACGTACCCCGCTCACACAGGGCCAATCTCATGTGAAAGTTCCCACGCACCCCAGTAACGCACGTACATCGCTCGCACAGGGCCAATCGCTTGTGAAGGTTCCCGCGCACCCCAGTAACACACGTACACCGCTCGCACAGGGCCAATCGCATGTGAAAGTTCCCGCGCACCCCAGTAATACACATACCCTGCTCGCACAGGGCCAATCGCGTGTGAAAGTTCCTGCACACCCCAGTAATACACGTACCCCACTCGCACAGGGCCAATCATGTGTAAAGGTTCCCGCGCACCCCATTAACACACGTACCCCGCTCGCACAGGGACAATCGTGTGGGAAACTCCCCGCGCCGGGGTGTACATGTATTCGGGGGGGTGCGCAGGGAGCCGTGGAGGGGGTAGAGGGGACACCTGGGAGGACCCACACTGCCAAATCACGTGTAGGACTCCCCGCTCACCACACTGGATACATGTAACCTGCTCTGACAGCAAATTCGTGCGTGAAACCTCCTGCGCACCCCAGTAATACACGTACCCCGCTCACACAGGGCCAATCGCATGTGAAAGTTCCCACGCACCCCAGTAACGCACGTACATTGCTCGCAAAGGGCCAATCGCTTGTGAAGGTTCCCGCGCACCCCAGTAACACACGTACCCTGCTCGCACAGGGCCAATCGCGTGTGAAAGTTCCTGCACACCCCAGTAATACACGTACCCCACTCGCACAGGGCCAATCGTGTGTAAAGGTTCCCGCGCACCCCATTAACACACGTACCCCGCTCGCACAGGGACAATCGTGTGGGAAACTCCCCGCGCCGGGGTGTACATGTATTCGGGGGGGGTGCGCAGGGAGTTTTACTGGTATTTTCGTGGTTCTGCGCCTGTGCGCCATGTATGGGATTTGTGCGCTGTGCATGGCGCACGGGCAGGGGTTGGGGGCGTAACTGGTGCTGCTGCAGGGTCACTGCGCCACTCTGCGACACGGCTGGTTTTGGATGCTAAAATCCATGAATACGCTGTGCGCGGAAATGGATTTTAGTGCACACGGCTGGAGCAGAAAGTCACACGCGCACACTGTGCGCCAGCCGCGTGCGCCACTTGTGCGCTGAATTCTGTGAATTACCCTGAATATCTTGTTTGTATGTCTTGTAATGTAATACTGATGCAGGCCGCTTCTTGATCATGAGGTGGCTTCGACATATTTATGGAAAGGATTCCATAAATACTGTGACCACAAAAGTGATTTTTGTGGGTAGTTATGAGGTGGTCATTTTTCTATCTCTTATGAGTTAAAACACGATAACCTGCTTGAACAAATTGCTGACAGGTGTGCAACACCCACAGGCTAATTTTCTTTAATGGAGAATGTCAATAATACATAGCTCCAACTTTACAACCCCTTTAGGCCTTCCGTACAGTCTCTGCAATTCCTGAGGAGTCACCACATGCCTATTGGCGGGGATCATTATTTGGTCCTGTGACTACAGATAGTACAATGGCACGTGCTTGCACACAGCAAAGTACTGAAAAAGCATATGCCATTTCACCCTTCTCAAATATGTTTATGGCCAGAGCCTGTTATCGCTGAAGTGATTCTGGAACAAACCGTTTTGGGGATGTTAACTACCTAAGGTGGGTGTGGCTAATAAGAGGGCAAGCAAAACAGGCTCTCTACAAGTAGAATGTGCAGGCCGGGCGGTTTTGTACAGCCAACCTTTGATTAACAACCCCACCCCCAAATTGAGAAATGTTTCTTGTTGAGAATTTGTTGATTTATTTCCAGGGGATTGGTTCTATCTGCGATATGGTTTATAGAGGTGTGATGCTATACACAATGAAAGCTGCACCGTCAACAGGGCCTCAGGCAACTTACAGGAACGTATTCTCAGCTTTTAATCACCCGGTTTGTTATCCAGTGCCTTTTTTGGACAAACGTGTATTTTCGAGTTTGAGGTAGATTCAAATCCATTACGTCCTCGTAAAATGATAATGCATATCCTTTTTCCTGCAGTTGTCCCAGGGATTGACATCTATTATCGTTTTAGTTGAGGCATAAATATAGCTTGTAAATTATTGCTGTGATATTGGAGGAATATTTCCTCAATTTGTAATACCTCTCCACCACTTTTAGGTACTATGCCGGGCTTCAGGTTATGCAAATATGTTTCCCTAACTTGGTCGTACTCACTTGAAGTAGCCCAATCATATGCCTCTAATAGTAAAATGACATCATGCATTCTTACCCATTCCATATAATATCCACAGTGCACCTACCCATTCAAAGCATCTGAGATGCAAAAGGTGCCTTCTTATTTCTGCTGCTATAAGCCCCGCCTACACAATCCCCTTTTTGATTCTGACCTCAGCTGGACTCTTTAAGGTTGTCTGAATCTTCAGATATGTTGTTCTTATGTTTGCAGCTAGCTTCAGAAAAAAAAACCACTTTGCAGGTGGTGGTTCATTTTTGGTCCATTAGTAGGATCATTGCTAATTCTCTGTTGTCACTTTAGACAATTTTCTAGTTTTGAAAATTAGGAGCTAAAGTGCCATCAATAAGTAGAAACTATTGCATTTGAGTACTGCTGGGAGGAAGATGGCATGTGATGAGGGACACAAAGCTTTTGGGAGTTGTTTGGTTATGTACCCACCCATTGACTGCCCATGGTCATGTTCAGTTCTATGAAAAATGCAGCCAATACCTACCCTCCACACCCAAAACACACTCTTCTATAATTTAGCTAGTTTTATTAAGCAGTAACATCAAACTATGGTCTGCCAGTGCTATTTCTAAGTTGTCTACTGCGAGTTAGTGTTTTTTCTTGCAGACGTAAAAGTGCTACTGGTGGAATGAAAATTGCAAAACCAAGTATCTGTTAAGACCGTTGGTTTATCTCTGCTTGTTGCACTGAGTTCATGTTAATAAAAATGGTTTGTTGTTAAATGTAACTGATGTATTAGTAAATCCTCCTTCCTCTATTGTGTTTGAAGTTGTAGATGTGAGTCTGTATCTGTGTCTCGCCATTTCTATTTCTGCTTGTTCAGCACACATGACATGCTGTTCTAGGGCATTTTGGTGCCCTAGAATACTTGCTGCTCAGATATTTAGTAGCTGCCACTGAGCATGCAGTATTCAGCATGGCTGTTTTTTTTACAAAGCTCTTCTGTCCTCGCTGACCATCGTCCATTCTTAATAGACCATGGTGTAGCTCAGATTCTTAGGCCTCCAGATTCCTTTCAGGCATCTCTGGGGAGTGCAGAGGGACTGGTGCTCTGTCTGGTAACCCTTTTGAATAATTTTGTTTTGTCCTCTCCGACAGTTGCCTAGTCCCACACTTGGAATACGGATGGGCAAATGTCGGTGGAATGTTTTTGTATGCAAATGTTTCTGCTAGACTCTTCCTGGTCACCTACCTCTGGGAGTAGGGTTAGCGTTGTTGTACATTTGTGGAGTTGGAGGTGAAGAGCCCCTGTCTTACTTGGTAGTGTGTCCAGGCTCTTTGAGTTGTTCCTTGACCTAGGGTTATTTTTGTGAAATTCCTGGCCAAGCTCCTGTAGAAGGTCCATTTTGGAAGACCCTTTGTTACTGGTGCCTTCTCTGCTTTCTGCCACTCTTTGGGGATGATGTCCCTGATAGTTTGCATGGAAGGTAGGCTAGACTTAGGTACTGGAACATACCAGCAGTTGGCATCTGTGATCTGCTCAGGTGTAGGGCCCCACTAACATTCTGTAGGTTCAGATTATGCACCAGGAACCTAATCCATAATATGCTTTCTCAGAAATGTCCCTGCTATAATCCATTTGTCTTGACTCTGTCCAAGCTTAATTATAAAAGATTGCTGCAGGTAATCACGGCACTGCTCAATGCATCAGTCTTGCATTGCCTTCTGATGTAATCATGTGGAGTGGTGGTCAAATGTGTTATGTTGTCCCCTTCTCCCCAAAGGCAGGGGGGGAGAGAAATGTGTCTCTGCAACTTAAAATGTATCTCAGTGTGTGGTCTAACACATACACATAAACAAGAAATACTTAGAGAAAGTCAGTAAGAAAAGACCAGAGGAAAAGCACAGGCGTATTTAAGAGAAACGAATACAGAATTCTTTACAAGGAAAGAGAAAGAGAAGAGAGGGCACACGGTTGGGGGAGTCCAGGCAGCTGGAACCTAACTGGAAGTCAGTGAAACAGAAATGTCGTACTAAAGAGGGCCATTCTATCCTGAAAAGCGTCCTGTTTCAACTCTACCGCCCCTTTTTTGAGAGGGAGCTTAAGCTACAGGTTCGATAGGGAACCCAATCCTGCCACATCCCCGAACCTCCAGTGCTTCATTAAATGTATCCCACTGTAGAACCAGCTGGAGGGATCTTTTTTTGGAGGCAGCACAACTTCTTCACGGCAGCGTAGAGATTTGGGTTCCTAGGAGTGTTAAGCTGTATCTTCCGAAAACAACTTCAGAAACCACTGCTCAACTAAAAGGGTAATATTAACAAGTCCCATTTCATACTGCCAGGCATCTCCAGGGGTGCTGAGGGGCAGACCCAAAATCCTGCATAGCCCTGAAATTTGTATCCTTTCCATGGACCCTCAAGTGAATGAACCACAGACTTCTGCCCAATGAAGCTGTGTTAATCTTACAGTACCAGAACAATTATTGGATTTTACTTTGATTGTGCTTAATATCAATTAGAAGATTAAAGATATTTGTGTGTCATCTGCATAGTTTTGAAAATCATGATGATGATTCATAAAGACAGTAGAGAAAATCAGAGAAATACAAGCTTCTTGGGCTCGCTCCATATCTCACAATTCATGCATCAGAAACAAAGTTTCCCATTTTGATAGACAAAGTTCTGTTGCTCAAACAAATAAAATAGCCATCATAGCCATCAGCCTTCCCAGATGCTCCAGCTATTCACCAAAATGGTGAAGAAGGATAATATGATCAAGTGTATTGAAGACTGCTGAGAAATCTAATAGAATCAAAAGGAAGACCCCGATCTATAATGTATGGAAAGGAGTTCTTTACGTCGAAAAGTACTAGTTCAGTCCCCTTTTAAGAGCAGAATCCAATCATGTAACACGTGTCTACTTTCTTAGTAGGTTTGTAATTGAGCTGAAGCCACTTTATTGATCACTTTTACCAGAAAAAGAGAACTAGTTATCCGGTGATAGCTAGCCCAAGTTAGATTGTTTTCAGTGGAGGAGTGACCCAGTCTTGCTTTAGATCATTTGGAACCAGCCCATGCTGAAATTACACTTTCACAAATCAAGTGATTGTTGGATTTAAAATGTCCACAGAGTCTTTAATGACTGCCGAGGGGGCGGCGGGCTGCACTAAATAGTTAGTTGTTGTAAAGCTGAGGATAATGGCTAGTTTTCTTGCTATTCATTGATAAAGTCACCTGTGAACAGGCCTCCAGGGTGTGACATTTCCCCAGATTCGCACATCCATGATAATCAAACACTTTCCTCAAATATTCTACGACTGGAGTTAGAATTGTAATTCCTACCTGCCCTAGAATATGTGGGGGAAGGCTTTTGGGGATGCAGGGAATACAATCGCCTACCTGATGACTTTTCCCAGGGGATATTTTCTCATAGAACCGTGTTCATGTCCCATAGGTGGTGCTTATCACCGGTAAGGACACCGGTGCCGGTAAACCCTTTGCGCCCTATTCCGAGGTCCCTTAGCGGTCCCTTGTGGACGGCACCCGTTAAGGGACTTCAGAGCTAATAATGGTACTGCAAATTGTGGTACCGTTATTAGCTACTTCCCCATTCTCATTGAGCCCTATGGGGGCTGAAATGGGAATGGGGAATGTTTTTTTCAATGGGCTCTTACCGGTCCCTCCAAGCTTGGAATGGACCGGTAAGTCCCCATTGAACCAACCCGCAGGCGGTACCGGTATGGGAGGCAGCCATGGAGCTAAGTGCTCCATGGCTACCACCATACTCGGAATGAGGCCCATATGAGGAGCTCTTCGGTAGGAATTGAGATAGGATATGCAAACTATGAGGAAGAACTCATGAAATTGATGATAGGTATTTCAATGAGCAATTCTGTTTGGGCTAAACATGGAGTTTTTGGGACCGAATGACGAATACTATAGGAGCCACTGATTTGCACATTCAGCACAAATAAACAATTAAGGGACTCTTTGTGTAACAATGAGTGTGTTGTGTTGAAAACGAGTTATTGGGTGAGATAAAGGGCACTTGGGTAGAGCAATATAGAATAGTTTGCTGTCAAGTGAGGTTATTTAAGTTTGTAGGAAGAGGCATATTTAAAATGAGGGATATATTTCATGAAGCAAACAAGAGCATCATGAGTTCAGCAGTGACAGTGACAAAATGCTGCATTTTTAATACCACCTTATTATGAGTCGGGATCAAATAGGATAGTCACTGCATAGTGTATATAGAAAGAACTGCATGGAGTAAATAGCCCATATTTATCCCATGCATTATGGTCTATGTACACCATGAAGTAAATATCCCATTAAATCCTAACCACTAACCACTCATAATTGGATGGTCTTTTTAAAGCAAGCGCTATTTTAAGTACAAGGTTTTCAAACAGCACCATACTCATAATGAGGCCTAGTTTGAGAACAAATTGAACAATATTAAATGAACTTGTGTAGGAGATTTAAACACATTAGCAAAAGTAATACATTTTTCAGGTAGACATAGAGCAGTTAAACCTTTAAATAGTCTTAATCAATCATGACTTGACAAATTACAGTAAAATTATCAAATATTTTGTTATTACTGCATGTGGAACTTGTAGAAAAGGGACCAGAAGAGATTGCCTGATGTCCATTTCCCCAAGCAGACTGCATTTGAGCCAGAGAGTGGGCTCTAATTTCTGATGTTTTTGATGTTTGTGATAAAGATTGAACTGTGTTATAATTAAAATATAACCACTCCCGGGAAAGGCCCAGGTGTTTGAGACGCCTGTCACTATTTGATGCGGGATGGCATCTGCCTGAGATCAATTTGTATGAAGTTAAAGGCACTTTCCCCCTGGTATCATGACCTGGTGCAGCTGAAGATGTCGTCCTGGGTTACAAATATACATAAAAAGTACGGCGCATAGCCAATGAGTGCATTGGTTCACAAGGGCTTCCCTGTTTTCATGCTGGTTGGAGCCCAGTTAAGGGTCCTTATGTAGAAATTGTACCTAGCCCTGTGGGTCTCTATCATCTTGTTGGTTTTAGTGTTGGAGTTGGATGTCGCAATGCCAGCCCTGCTGGTTGTCTTTCCCACCATAACTTTGGCTCTTCCGCTCTTGGCATGCGATCCTCTCGTCCAGCAACGGTCAGCAAAGGAGGGGATTATGTAGGGTTCTGTGCACTCTGTGTGCTCAATGTGTGTTTACAGATGCCCAATAGGATAGAAGCCGTTAGTCCTTTGTCGAGAAAGTCACTTTTAGTCCAGGCATTCTCACGATTTTGACCTAGTATGCCCCGGCCTGGCCAGGCTAGTACTAGTCACGCTTTGACTGACATCCGGATTACTGGGTGCTACTGTCACTGAGTGGGTTGGGTCCCCTGTAACACTCTACCTGCTGGTTAGAAACTTCCTTGAAGTCCCTCCCTTTTCAAGTGCTTCGATGAAGGATAGGAGTAGCTTCTTTAGTATCACCAATCTCTGACAGGACTTAAATGCCTTTACACTTGTTGGCCATGGGTTGCCCTTTGCCAATGTGTTTGAAATGGCCCAAACAGGGAGGGTAGGCCAGAGGCTGAGCTGGAAGGGCTGGCATATGATTGGGTGGTACTCTTAGAGCACATAGCCCCTTATAGTCAGACCTGCATCGGTGTGGTCACATCACCCCTGCTATCCATTGCTCCATTATTACCCTACCCTGCGGACCTTCAGTTTGCGCAATGTTCAGGGGGGCCTCTTCAGCATTGACCATCAGGGACAGAGCTGTATCTTACCCCACACAAGTTACCACAGTGACAGGGGTGTCAAGGGAGTCAGAGATGACCAACACACACTGGCTGTAGTTCCAAGCCTCTGGTAATACAGTGGGCATGGCAGTCATATTAAAGTCATTCTCATTTTCAATTTCATGTCCATTGGATCCCCCTATGACTCCCCAGGTCAAGATCCATCAGGGAACAGGGGAAGGCTCCTTTTCAACTCCCCTGGCTGTGTTGGGCTGACAATGGCCTTGGATGTACAAACTGTTACCCGGTGCATGGGACTACAGTCAGCAGCAGTGCTGTTGGAGGCACATGGGCCATTTTTCTTTTTCTTCTCATTGTCCTTCCTATTGTTCTCATTGGTTTTATCACCCCAGGGGTCCCGATTCACATGAACATCGGATGTGCCAAGGAATTGCTGTATCTCCTTGAATCAGTGTGTTTGCCTCCACAGAGGACATATTGGGCTATGGGGCAGGATTTAATAGCACCAGGTATGGAGATGGTTGTTTGGATCTTCCACCTTAGGGTTAGGATTTTCCATTTTGCCACTTCGTGTGGCATGGCATGTGCTTAATAATGATGTGTGGATGGGTAGATGTTTTTTTTTAAAACGTTAGGTTCTTATTGTTTGTTCTCAGTTGGTGTCGCAGGCGAGGTTACAGTGGCATATGTTCCCCCCACCAAGCTTCTCACCTGCGTCTGCCTCGGCCTTGCATTGACATGCTTGGGTGCTTGCATTCCTCTATCTCACTCTCTACCTCTGGTGTTCCCCAGGCGTCTAACCTCCCTCCCTGGCTGTTCAAACAATATCTGGCACCTCTCGCCCACGCATTGCCGCTCTCTGCTCCAATTTTCAGCACTATACGGATGACACTCAACTTGATTTCAGGATTCTCACTGTCACCTCTTCTCCTTCTCTCATCTCAGACTGTCTGTCTGCTAACCAGGAGTCATGTACCACCAATGGCCTCTGCCTTAATGCCAGTAAAATGAAGATTATCCTCATTGGCACACCTGCACCCTCCTTTCCGGTCACTCTCTGGCCCGCCTCCCTTGGCCCTCTTCCTGCTCCCACCTGTGAGGCTAAGAACCTTGGGGCCATCTTCGACTCTAGGCTTTCCTTTCCCCCTCACATCTATGATGTCTCTAAGAAGTCAAACTTTCAACTGCACCTCCTCAGAGGTATTCTTCCTTTCCTCTCCTTCCCCCAGAAGCGTACTGTCTCTAGAGCCCTGGTTCTCTCTAGGCTGTATTACTTGTTTGTTTGTTTGTTTGTTTGTTTGTTTGTTTGTTTATAGGGCGCCCGAAAACCCTTGGGTAGCTGAGCGCACAGAATAACAAGAATGCTTAGAACCTGGTTACATGTTGCATATTACAGGTTGTTGGTAACATAAATTGTATCCAATAATTACATTATGTACATTCTTTACATGTAAGGGTGGAAAGGTAACAAATTATATACAGTGGAGGGGTATGTGTGTCATCAGGTCACTGCTCAGGGTCACCGGTTTCAGAGGTCATTGCGTCGAAGCCAGGTGCGGGTATGGTGCCTGAAGCTGTTGTAGGGCTGGTCCCTTCTTAGTTCAACTGGTAGGGCGTTCCAGTACTGGGCTGCTTGCACAGGGAAGCTATTACCTCCTGTTTTTTTTTAGTCGCAATCTAGGGGTTTGGAGGCAGAAAGAGTTGGCTGTTCTGGTTGGTCGTGCAGTGGTTTTTCTTATTATTCTATCGCTAAGGTATGGGGGGGCTGCATTGTTCGGACATTTGAATGTTAGTGTGACCATTTTGAAGGTGATCCTATCGCTAATATTTAGCCAGTTGTATTTTCTCCGCACATTCGAGATGTGCTCTCTAGCTGGGAGGTTCAGGACCATTCTGAGCGCGTTGTTTTGTAGGGTTTGAAGTTTATTGATGATGTATTTATTTGTGCCTGCATAAAGTGCATTGCAGTAATCCAGTTTTGAAAGGATTAGTACATTGGCTAGGATAATGCAGCTAGCTGGTGAGAGGAAGGGTCTACATGCTTTACTAAGTTTACCGGTATAGGCTGTGGATGAGGCCAGGGAGTTCACTTGTTTCCTTAGGGACAAAGTGGAGTCCAAATAGAAACCGAGGGTTTTCACCTCTTTGGCAAAGGGGATTATATTGCCATTGATATTGAAGGAGCTGTAGTTGGAATCATGTTTTTTTAGGTTGTTGGGTGAGCCTAGAATGAGGATCTCTGTTTTTTCATCATTCAGGCAGAGGCCATGGGTTGCCATCCATGCCTGAATGAGGGTGTACATTTTGTTTACTAAAGCTGTATCCGTAGTGAAATTGCCCGAAAGGGGGATGAGGATCTGGGTGTTGTCTGCATAATTTGTGTAGGTGACACCCAGTCTGTCCAATTTGTCGAATAGAGGTTTAGTAAAGATATTATACATCGTTGGCAAGACACAAGAGCCCTGTGGGACTCCACATGTTGTCTGGATAGGGTCTGCAGAGTCTAAGGTGGAGAAGACTTGCATGCTTCTGTTGTTGAGAAAGGATTGGATCCAGGCTATGGCTTCACTTGAGAAGTGGGTGGCTGACGCTAGGTGTTTGCAGAGTACTGCGTGGTCCACTAGGTCAAAAGCCGCCGACAGATCAAGGAGGAGTAGCAAAGCTGTGTTTCCTTTACCGTTGAGCTTGTCAATTTGGGCTTTGAGATCTATAAGGGCGGTCTAGTGCCGTGTTGCGGTCTGAAGCCCGATTGATGAGTGCCGAGGAGTTGGTTGGTCTCTAGGTATTTTTGGATTTGGAGATAGGCCACTCTGTCAATTATCTTCAGTAGGAAAGGGACAGTAGTGATGGGCCTATAGTTGGTGGGGATGGAGGGGTCTAAGGTTTGTTTTTTAAGCAGGGGGAGAACCCAGGACTCTTTTAAGCTACTTGGGACGGTGCTAGATGAGAAGGAGGCATTGATGAGTTTAGTGACGAAGGGGGCAAGGTCTCTAGCGGCATCCTTGATTATCTGGGCTGGGCAGTAATCGCCTTTGCAATTGGATGGTTTTAGTGAGGCAATGATTTTTTCAGTTTCATGTGTGGAAACTTTAGAGAATTTGAAGGGTGTTAGGCTAGGTTTGAGCGTGGGCGTGGGCGTGCTGGGAATTTCACTAAGAGGGAGCGAGGCTTTTTTTATAGCAATTTTTATTTGTAGTGTTTTTACTTTATTAGCTAGGGCATTTTGGATATTTGTACACCATTGCTTGTCTTTGGGTACGTTATCAGGTGGTGATACGGGGGATTCGAGTTCTCGCAAGATTGCGAATAGTTCCTTTGTATTGGAGCATGCTTTGGAAATTCGGTCGTTATAGACTTCCTTTTTAGCTTGGATGATTTCTTTCTTATAATGTTAGCGCACAATTTCAGTTTAAGTTTATTTTCAGCTATAGGGGAGTGTTGCCATACAGTTTCAAGCTTCCTTTTTCCCAGTCTCAGTTCTTTTAGATGGGGGTTGAACCAAGTATTAAGGTGTGATTATTGTTTCTGCCTGCTTCTGCTCTCCGCCCTCTGCAACTCATCCAGAACAGGACTGCAAGACTTGTCGTTGGCCTCAAACCCTGGGATTGTATCCCTCCAGCCTTGAAATCTCTTTATTGGCTCCCAGTGGCAGCAAGGATTAAATTCAAGACCCCTTGCATTGTCCACAAGGCTTTCTGGGGCATGGGTCCAAAATACCTTCAACTCTCCCTCCATAAATAGCTTCCCACTCGAGCTCTTCGCTCCTCCACCTCCAACTACCTCAGGGTTATTCGCTTCTACAAGCAACAAGTTGGGGGTAGATCTACTTCCTCGGCTGGGTCCTCCCTCTGGAACAGCCTCCTGCCACTCTGAAACTTGAGGAGAACCATCTCTGGTTCCAGAAGCACCCCAAGACCCTCCTCTTTGATTCTGCCTTCACTCTTCCTTTCCCCTGCTGATCTGTCTGCTTTGGCACCGTGCACCTGGGTACCCTCTGATTTCGAGCCAAGGTCAATGCCCACCCAGTCACACACCCCCACTGCCTCCTGGCACCCCTTGCACTTGTGTTTGTATCTGTAACCCTAGAGTCACCTTATCTGCGGTTATCAGACACCCCTTTTCTGTGCCTTAAACCTTGCCACCTTGCTGGCTGCACTTGTTTTGTATCCATTGCTTAGCACTTTCCAATCAATTCTCCCCTCCCCCTTGCACTTTCCCCCTTCCCTCTCCACTGCACTTGCACATTCTCAAGGTCACTGGGCATAGTAAGATCGTTGTCCCCCCTTGTTGCCCTCCCTTGCCTCGTTATGCTCTGAAACACTTTTGTTTGAGCACGATACAAATAAAATATCATATCATATGGTATCATGCCTTGCCTGAATGTGGTTGGTTATGTGAGATATTGCTGCTGTAGGGGGTCCTCTGTAGCAAAAGCTTGGTTGCAGGAGTCGTCCACCTGCAAGAGACGAATATCCTGCAGGGTGAGCAGGGGGCATGGCCAGGCACGAATGCAGAAGGCTCCCAGGGACAATGAGCAGAACAGCGAACATGCATGCCAAACACCCATGCCCTTTCCCACGGGCTTCACCCTGCAGGTGGTGAGCTTCGGTTTTCAAGAGCATGGGACATGGCCCGGCAGGAATACGGAAGGCTCCCAGTGGCAATCAGCAGAACAGCACACATGCGTCCCAAACACCTGGGCCATTCCCAGGAGTGGTTATATTTCAATTTAAAACACAATTCACCCTTTATCACAAACATCAAAAATCCTACTCTCTAAAGTTTACTGTAACTAATGGTCATCTGCAGACTGTCAACACAAAAAAATAAAACATTAGGGCACCTCAAAATGACAATTAGACATTATAATCAGGCGTGCGTATCCTCCGCAATACCCACAAAAGGACCACGGATGCTATGCGCCCTTCTGGATGCTTCTGCAGGCTGGCAGCTGTGAAGGTAGGTTGAGCAGCAGAAGCTTCTAGGTGATGGAACCTCTTCCTTCTTCATGATGCCGCCACTGCTGTGGTTGATGTGATGGCTTTAAGAGATGAGAAGGGCTGAACTAGTTGTTGACTAATTTTGCTCTTTGTAATGATATGGCTTAGTCCTGCACAGTGAGGAGGGTAAGCCGAGGCTAGCCGGGGCTGGAAGAGCTGGATGTTTTAACAGTGTTGTCAGTAATTCACTGATATCATAGCTTTGTTTGGAAAGTAAGGCGACTGCTCAGGTTGAAGGGGCTACAGTCTTCTTACTCGCAATATTGTGCAGACTGAATTCGCTTTCTTCCCAGGCAAATCATTTCCTGGTTGCAGTTACCAGGCGCTGATGGGATGGTATATCTGGGTTTGGTGTCTCTCTCTGTGAAGGGAATACTAGGAAGATCCATGCTTTCGGTTTCTATGAGAGGGGACTGATGTACTTTAAAAGCAACCATGGGAAGACTGATGGCAAACTGTAAGCTCCGGAGTACTTCTTAATAAGAGTGCTACGCGCACACATTGTGGCTGAAAATGAGCATGTTATAATTAAATGTGGGAAATGCTTGACTTAGGATGGTGGGGATTGGTCTTCTTCACACCTTATTCTTGGCCAGCATCCAAGAGGCCAACCATTCCCTTTTTTATTAGAGGTACTTCTACAGTAACAAAGACAATCTATCTTTATGGGGCTTCATATGTCTTGCTTGTTAATAATCACAAGCAGCAAGAGGGTCTGGCCATTGGGGATCATTAGGAGTATGCTGGTCTGGAAATAAGGTACCAGTAACCACGTGTACCGGCACCTTTTTCAGACCAGCATACTCCGAGTCTGCTGGAAAGCGCAGTCAACTATTGGCAGTCCTGACCTGATGGTAGTTCAGGCTCCTACCTCACCGGCACTGTTAGGAACAATGCCGGTGATTCGGCGGTTCTCATCCCATGAAGTCCAATGGGACTACATTGGAATGGGAACTTACTGTTACTCCGCCACCCGTAATATCCTGGTAATACCGTGATATCGGGTGGCGGAAACGGTAAGCTAAGGTGGCCATTAGGCCTCTGTTACTACCGGTGGCTTACTGGCAAATTCGTAGTGACCCCAGTTGTCTTTGATTTGAAATACTGTCTGTCCAGATGCGGGAAACAGAGCTGTGGGATCTCTACATTGTTCTATTCTTCTCCTGAAGTGGAGGTCCCCTCACCAGGATCGCAGGACTCATTTATTTCCTTCACCACATATGAGTGCTCGGGTCAGACTGGGTACAGGCACACAGTCCAGACACACACTAAAGTTGCACACAGTACCAGTGGCCCAGAGGGGGAGCCAGGGGCAGCAGCACCTCTTTTAGTGGGCCCAGGACACAGCTACTACCTTTATTACAGGGAGAGTGTTTCCTTATTGCAGCTGCTTGAAATGTCTTGTGGGGATTGGGTGCACCAGTGGGCGCCCCCTAATGTTTACCTGGGCCTCAAGGCAGACACTGTTCCCGGACTATTGGAAACACGTTCACTTTCTATCTTCACTGCTGCTCCTGTAGAACTGAGGGGGAAGCTGGAGCCCTACTGGTGCCAGCACAGTGCACGTTTTTTTCTAAGTGAATATGTGTTTTTATTTTTCCTTTATGTTAAGGTGCTTATTTGTGCTGCTCAGGGAGCGCTCCAGTGGGGCTGAGCCACTTCTTAACACTACTGGATACTACCTGCTCTAAGGGCACTGCACCGTTCTGGCTGCCGGCGACAAGTGACTCTTCCTTTCTGCCGTCCTCGTCCTCAGGCATGCCTCAAACACTACAGTGGGGCTGCTAGCGGCAGCAAATTAGCCCCGTCCCTTTTTCTTCAAGATTAGGCAGGAGGCTTTTAAAGCAGACAGGGTGCTATTATTACCCTCCTCCAGTAGAATTGCAACTCGTTACAGTAATTAGCGCAGGTAAAGTCCATTTTTCCCCATGCTGGGACATACCAAGATTGGCCATTTGGGGCCAAATGCCAAATATGGTGAAAAGCAAATTTATAAAATGGTGGACATTTTTCCCACGGCCTTTGGCCAGATAATGCAATTATTTTTCACAGGTGAGGTATTACAGCGAGCCATTAAGGACTTACATGTACACTGTAAAACAGTCCATTATGAAAGTGTCAATTTACATTTTACTTATTTCACCAGTTTACATTTCCATTGCACAATAAGATATATTTTACAATACACATATGTTTGTGTCTTTACGTAAATGAATTAGTGTGCTGGACATGTATTCACTGTAATCCACAATAAATGAGGCATTTTGTGACTCCAAAATAATTAGTGTTACATAAAGGTTTTGGTTGGCAAACCTTAAACCAATTCACAATTTTCTTTGAACCCAATGTGGCCCAGTTCCACTCCTTGCACAGAATGCAGGGAAACGGGTTGAAGCTGGAAAACTGACCTGTGACTTTGCCAGTATGACTTAGTGTGTTTTTATCATGGGAATTCTTAATTGTGCTAGGCTATACTTACCGGGGGTCGGCTGCTGTACTGGGGCTGCGTGAATGTTATTTGATTTCCACGCTCTGGCCAATAGAAAGGCTGAGAGTTGGCTGCCTTTTTGGGTCTTACAGTAGGACTGTGTAGCAGTGGGCTAGGAAATAATTGTCAACTGTATTGCTGGAACTTAGCCATGTGCATGGTTTGTAGGTATGCATGATGATAAGAATAAGAACAATAATAATAATAATAATAATAATAATAATAATAATAATAATGTTTCATATAACTTTTAATACTGAATTACGTATGCATAATTCTAATAACAGCTGACATTGCTACCTGCTTATTTACCATTATTCAATATATCGACCGCCCGAGGTCAATACTCTGATTCATCCCTGTCAGTATTTGACAGCAGGCAGCATCTGATGTCTAAAGTGGGCAGATCATCTTCTGAGACATCTTGCTGCTGTTTTAAGGCAGAATGGGAAAGAGCATCACAGTCTCCACGCATTGAACTGGATTTGGCATGTCAGCAAATATCTAAATCCGGATAAGCCTTTATCACCTGACACATAGGGTAATTCCTTAATATCGAATACCAAAGTGGGCAGGTCTCGGCATGGCAGGTGACGTCACATTGCAAAGCACGCCGGACGTCTGCTCCATTTACTGTCACATTATCATCCAGAAAGGTTTGTTATTCTGAATAATGTGTGCTCTATTCTGAATTTTTCCATAATACGCGCTTCTCTTCAGGGAAATGAAAGCCACTGGTTAATAGAGCTTTCCAAAGAAAAAGGCTTGTGATTTCTAAGCTTTTCCTGTTGTAGTGGGCAGTGACATCGATAACATTATAGGTTTGGCTGCAATGGAAAAACAAGCAATGTTCACAAATACGGTTTGTTGTTAACGTCTGGTAAACTAAGAGGTACAGTGGAGTTACTGAAAGTGGTATTATGAGGAAAACATCATTCATTCTGCCTAATTATGAGCTTAAATACCTCAAAAACACATTATTTTCTATCTTCACCCAGTAGGCGGAGGAAACAAATTGTATAAGCTCCCCCGCAACATCTTTAAACATGTTTTTCTGTTATGTGAAGAGCAGCACAAACTCTTGCCTGTAGATAATAGAAACATATATGTTGTGGAGTTCCCGTGTGGGTGTCGTTGATGCATGCATTTTCTCCTCTTTAAAATGGAAACAGATAAGAGCCAAAGACGACCATTTTTCCACATAGTAGCATGACCCGACAATGTACACAATCTATTTCCATCCTCAAACAGACAGAGTTGTAGAACTACTGCATGCATCATTCCACATTTCTGGAGATCAGTAAATGTTACCAGCTGTCCAATGGATTTCTTTTATTCTCAGCCCAATATTACTGCGTGTGGTAATAGTACTTGCCGTATGGAGGAATGTTGGGTCAAAATCTGTCACCATTATAATCATGGTATGTGTTGTCAGTGTGGCTGCATTAGTCCTGGTAACCTTGGACACAACTAAATAGTTGTACTGCTAGTTTGAAGTGTTATTTTATTAACGTTGGATATTATGGGTACCAGATAAATATTGTATAGGTTTTCCCCCCACACACTGCATGCTCTACTACAATATCTGGGGAATGTCTGTCCCATGGAGATTGTGTAAATCTCACAGAGAACATCAGACAGCTGTAAGACTACATCATCACAGTGTCAATTACTGCTCTTTTGATTGTGTCTCTTAAAAGTTTAGCGATGTAAATACGTCAGGTGGTGTAGACATGCTGTGAAGGAGTATAAAATGGTCCGCCAACCTAAATCCTTTTTTATAAGAATGCTGAATACGCTGATGTAGTAAACAGATATATCTTTGTTTCCTCCGGCTCACTGAGAAATCATGGATATAGATCCCGTGAAAGGTCTCCTCCCACATCGTTTTTGCAAGCAGAGGTCAGAGGTGCAGAGATCCCACTGACTATGCAATATGCTTTGTGAAAAGAACGCTATCCTCTGATATCTGAAATTACTGTACCTGTTTCTGTTGAGCTTGAGGTGGGAGTTGTGGTGCGTGTCGTTGAGGTAGATGTACTGGATTTCGTGGTGGTAGTGGTTGTGGCGGTAGAGGTGGTGGTGGCGGTGGTGCTTGTCGTTGTAGGGCATGGGTAGACGACTCTGTCTAATGTTCCATTGGCACTACAGGTGATGTTGATACAGCCGCCCATGCCATCTGTCGTTTGGTTGATGAGCTCCTTGTATTTGTAAATCACTCCCTCATACTCGCAGAAGCAGGCTGTAATTCAAATTTCGTAGCAGGCTCAGTTAGTAAACATAAAAGGATAAACAATATATTCATAGATCAAAAGTTTTCATTTGTTCAGTCTCGGTCTGAGTTTCCAGTTGAATTTTTATTTTTTTATTTTTTTCCTTCAGGATTTCAAATGTAGTTTTAAGCACTGCATTTTAAATCTCTTATGGTTTTTATGCTGGAATATTGCATTTTTGTATGGCTAATTATAATGGCATATTTTTCTTTATGCATTCAGTCTTCACAGTGATTATTAGAATTTGTATTTCAATGAAATAGCCTGGGTAAGTCAATAGGACAAATTGCATTGAGAAATGTAGGAGCCTTATACTTTTAATAACTAGTGTGTGGTAGCAGGAAGACGTGAACAGGGGCATGGCATGGTATGACAGCTGGGCTCGAAAGTTAAGTATGCCATCAAGAAACCTGTATGAGGACAAGAGTCTGGCTTTCCCTTCAGTTTAGGTGCAGTGAAGGAGGTGTTCCCGCAGGCGGAGAATGTTACTAGCATCATCTCCATCAACAAACTAGACTTCATAGCCATTACCGAGACCTGGCTCCACGCAGCATAAGGTCCCAACCTAGCGCTAGCCAACCCAAATGACTACACCATCTACCGCACAGACAGACAAACAGCCAAAGACAGCGGTGTAGCCATTATAGCAAGAAGCTCCCTTAACATCCGACACATACAAAATCAATCACTTCCATCTGCTGAACTACTCGCAATCAAACTATCCACAACCAACACAAGCACAATCACAACCCATCTCATCTATAGACCACCGGGCCCATATCGTCTTTTAACGACGATATAGCTCTCCTGCTGTCTAACAACACCAAACCTAACTCACAGCTACTTATCCTGGGTGATTTCAACTTGGGGTATAATAACAAAAAAGATGATAAAGCAAGCACAGTCGCTGATACCATATCTGAGCGAGGATTCACTCACCACATATCTCAACCCACTCACAACAAAGGTCGCATCCTCGATTGGATAGCAGATCTTAACTGCAACACCACCATCCTCTCCAACACACCTTGTGCCTGGACTGACCACCACCTCATCATTTTCACCATCAACAAAGACAAACAAACACCTGCTACCATGCCCAACGCCCCAGCCACACTCACAAGAAACAGCAAAAACATCACAGTTGAGACACTCATCCCCCTACTCCAACCCATCATAGACTTCACACCCATCATCACTAACCCCTCTGAATTAGTAGACCTCTACAACACTACCATCCTCAAGGCCATAAACACAGTAGCACCACTCAAACTATGGAAAGCCAAGCCACGCGCACATCTTAACTCATGGTTCACACTAGAACTAAAAACTCTCTGCAAAAATAAAGGACAAGCTGAATCAGCTTGGAAGCAGCCCCCGTCCGCCAACAATAAAACAGCCTACTCACTTGCCTCCAACACCTACAAGTCAGCAATCATCCAAACAAAAAAAAAAAACATGTACAATGAGAGAATCTGCAATGCCAAATCTAACAACAAAGAGCTCTTCAACATCCTGAAAGACCTAGAGTCTCCATCCCCCATCCCAGACACATGCACCAAAGACATCTCTTGGTGTACCAACATACACGAAGCACTCCTTGGCAAAATTGATATGTTACAAGCCAAAATTGAGTTAAAGAAAGAAAGTCTTACCTTCGCTGACAATCGCATCTCTCACACCCACACCTCACGATCGGACAACAACAACCTATTTGAATTTTCCACCATCACGACCGAAGAGGTTGAAGACATAATCAACTCTCTAAAACCTTCCAAAAGCCAAGGTGACATCTGCCCTGCTCCAGTCATTAAAGACGCGGCCAAACACCTTGCCCCCTTCATCACATCTATAATAAATTCATCCTTCTCATCCAGCATAGTACCCAACAACCTAAAGGACTCCTGGGTTTTACCGCTACTTAAGAAACCCACTGTAGACCCTAGCGTCCCCACAAACTATAGACCTATTACCACTGTACCCTTCCCCCTAAAAATCCTCGACAGAGCTGCCTACTTGCAGATCCAGAACCACCTAGAGAAAAATAACCTGTTAGGGTTAAGACAATCGGGCTTCCGCCCCAAACACGGCATAAAGACAGCCTTGATCGACCTCAAGACACAAATGGACAACCTCAAAGAAAACGGCAAACTAGCCCTTCTTCTCCTCCTTGACCTGTTAAATCATGACATTCTCTGCAAACACCTATCTTCAGCAGCCAAATTATCTGACAGGGCCAATGCCTGGATCCAGTCCTTCCTAAACAACAGATCTATGAGAGTCTTTGCTCCCACAGCCTCTGCGGAACCTGCCCCCGTTACCTGTGGCGTCCCCCAGGGCTCCTGTGTTTCCCCTACACTATACAATGTGTTTACAAAACCCCTCTTCGACATACTTGACCAATTGGGTGTCATCTACACAAATTACGCCGATGACACGCAAATACTCATCCCACTAACAGGCGATTACTCCACTGACAACACAGGACTTAACAACATTTATTCCATTATCCAAGAATGGATGGCCAAACATGGACTCTGCCTCAATGACGACAAGACTGAGCTTCTTCTCCTAGGCTCCCAATCCAGACTTAACAAACTCGACAAATTTTATCAGACATTCACCATTGACGGCAATAACATTTCTGTCTCCAACAGCGTCAAAACTCTTGGTATTTACCTTGACTCCTCCCTCACACTGACAAGACAAATTAACACTATCTCATCCGCCACCGCTTACACATGCAAGCTCATCAATGCCAGCAGACCTTTCCGCCAAGGCGGTGCCGGTATTTTACCGGCATGAGCCATGGCGCTAATAGCGCCATGGCTCACCGCCCACCGTGTAATGAGGCCCATAGTCTTTAGAAGGAAGAAAATGCATGAAAAGAAAAATATTCAGTATAATGATGAACATCAGTAAAGAAGAAACTGGTAAGTATGGCCTTAGGCAGCAAAGAAAGGAAATGTGAAGGAAAGACTTGATCAGAAAGTACAACACACAGAAAAACGATTTGCACTCTCAGACAAACTCAAAATATTAAAAATAAATATTATTTTATATTTGAATTTCACTGGGTTTCATTAGAGTTATCAGTTCCTACCTTCAACATCATATCCACACTGAATTCCATCCATTGTGCACGCACTGAAAGAAAGAAATGATCAATGTATACATATTGCCTCATAACACAATAGAGCCAGGGCAACGCCTGAGGCTTCATATAGACCCATGCAGCCATGAATATGTTTTAGAGTAACTACACAAATAAGGCATTCCAACACTTGTAAAATACTATACATTTTCATGATGAACATGTATGCATTATACTGAATCCATTAGAACCAGACCTCCATGGATGCCCAAGAAGTACTTCGGAGATAGTATTCCCTTGAAAGCTGTAGTAGAGGACCTTCCAATAAACCACTCCACTCATGATGGAGAAGACTGACTGAATCTACTCTACAACGGGGGCATGAGCTAGTGATGGTATCTCTCTTTCTGTTCAAATCCTATAATGGCCACAGATGTGTACTAAGTATTCTGCTATATATCACGTACGTATAATCCAATATCATACTTCTGTTCCAAAAAATTGCTGGCAAAACATGGATTGAATAAAGTAATAATCAAAAAAGTGATGGGTGGAAGGTTGTGCTGGTTGTATAACAGGAAATGGAGAATATAGGTTTTCTTTTGTCAGAAACTTTATTATCTCAAAACGGTTGCATTAGGCAAAAACTAAAAAGGCACTTTACCTACTATGATTACTGTATAACATACATAAGCCATATAGCATGATTCACTCAGGATCACATTAATTGATCAAGTTGGAGGGGATGGGGATAGGGTGTTGCCTGAGTTTCAAAATCATCCCTTTTAAAAACAAGGGGCACGATTCATTGGCTCGCAATCCTTTTCTAGTTTGGAGTTATTCGGTCTAGTACATTTTCCAATATTTGAGGGGGAATGGAGCAGCCCCTTCTGCAAAATAAATAGCTATATCTTGGGAAAATTGAGAAGAATCAGGTGTTTATACATGAAACAACCATCAACTTTTTTTTCTCTTGATGCAAACAGATAACCACAGTTTTACCCCTGGTTGTAACCAAGGGTATCTGAAAATGAAACAAAGAAATAAAGCTTTTTCAGGGCAAAAACATGCAAATGGCATCAGGTTGGAGACAAGTGGAGACAAAGTACTATTTGGGAGTTGTAGGAGGGCTAGGGACGAAGTTTTCAAAACAAGGCTCAAACATGTTTCCGATACCCACTGCTATAACCTGGGGTATAGCTGCAAATAGCTGACATATCAAAGGAAACTGCGGCACAAGAACACAGAGGGTTGTGGGTCGAATGGGAGAGGGCGGTGTTAGGAAAGATTTCGTAATTGTAGGTAATTTTCCTTCCATATGGCAACCCCTAAACTTTTTGCTGTTGTTTTTCACCTTGTTCTTGACTTTGCCAGAGAAGTGCAGCCTTCTGCTGCACTCCTCTGGGCTTTCGCTCCTTTTCTTACGGGGATACTGACATGCCCTTAAGACAGTCAGTACCGGGGAACGCTGTTTCCCGTAGTTTCTTTTATCATGTTGCAGCTTTTTTGCAACATGACACAAGAGGGCACTGTAAGCTAAGTTACAGCTCTCTTGGGTCTCTAGCCTTCTACAGGCCCTAGATACTCGTTTAGGATTGTATCTGATCGGTGCAAGTGACTCAGGGACGGGAATGGTGGCAGCAATCGTTTCTTTATATTTTGAGCTCCTTTTGGCGTTCTAAGCACGTTTTCTGCGCTTAACCCAAAATGGTGGCCTGGCTCCCAAAATGGCCAGACCACGAGGCTCCTTTGTCCTGTCCGCTGACCGTCTTGCTCCCTTCACCTTCCCCAGGTCGAGCCGACCCGGGGCCTTCCTTATTTGGGCATGTACTTTCCCGCGAAACACGGATGCTTTCGTGGGCTTCTACATGTCTTGTGTGTGCCTCCAGGATGTGGGCTGGGATGTCTGGTCCCAATACACATCCTGGGTGCCAGAGAGTCTAGGGTGGTGTGAATGCCTGGGACCACCGTGGTCCGTGATTGGTCCACGAATGCTGTGAGTGTTGATGAGCAGATCTCCCATTGGGTCCCCTCCGTTTTGGCGCGAAGGGAACCGTGGATAAGAGGGGGCTGGAAACACCACTACCATGTCGATCTCCTGAGTTCTCACGAACGAAGGAATACAGGAGCCAAGTAACCTGCAAACAAGAGGCTGGACCGAGGAATCGCTGGTGACCCGCTGAAGGACTTCTGCTCTGCACTGCTGTCGCCTTGTGAAACCCTTTTCGCCTTTGATCGAACCAGAAGGCCTGTACTGGTGCTTCGTCCCTTGGAATAGCGGGAACAGCTATTCTCGGCATCTTCATCATCTCCTGCCAGTAAGCCTTCGGAAGCGTCTCTGGGCCATCCAGCTGACTGACCAGCTTACACGGGAGTCTTGCTCTGTAACCGCCGCCAGGTTGTGTAGTATTTCGAGTCCTTGTCAATCTCACACGCTTCGTACACTTGGCGTTCCCAGGTCGGAAGTGAGTAGTGTACATTTGGCTCAGATACACACGGCCGCTCCGTTGCCCTGCTGTGGTGACAAAACTGTGCAGGTTTCTTCGATTGGGACGTCTTTTTACTCAACACGACGACGAGGCGTTCCCTGCTCTTCTGAACCTGCCAGCTGCTGAAACTGACGCGGAGAAGCCTGGGTCTGCTTGCATCGGGGACCGGTGAGTAGTTTAGCTAGGATCTGGTCGCCCTCCTGCAGGAGCCCATTGCTTTTCCCCGCTGTGTAAAACAGCACCCTTTTGCCGTACTCGCGCTCTGCTTCTGCCCACTGTGGAGGCTGCGCTTGAGTTGAGGAACTTGTTCTTCTTCTGTAAGCACTACACTGAACTGCCTGACTTCCTTCAAAGAGCTTCTCCTTTTGCCCGTTGGCACCAGCATGTGCAGGTACTTTTGAGCACAAGGCTCCACTCTTCGCAGGGCTCGGAATTCCATCTAGTTAGGTGCCTCTGAAGACGAACTGAGTCTAAAGCATTGTATCGCACTGCCTGTTTTCCTTCCCTTGCAGGTGGACTACACATTTCATGCATATAACGCTTGCGACTGTCGTATTTGTATATATATTGTATTGGTATGGTATGTGTTGGTTTAATATTGTTATATTGTGATTCTCTCGCTACGGTCATTGTTTTAAAGGCCTTGAAATAAATGTGTATATATTTTTAATATAACTGTTTGGAGTAGTTTGTAAGTGATCTTGCTTTGTGTGCTCATTGCGGGCTTTCAGTCACCCTCACCCCTCTTGAGACCTAGTCTTGACCGCCGCGATCGCTACCTTGATTAGTCTGGCTCGTCCAGAGGTTACCCTGTTCCAAGTAATTAGGTTGGCCTTCTGAACTTCTGCGCCACCAGGACAGAGTTCAGAAATCCGTCTTAACAAATTGGTGTACAGCGGTGGGATACGACTGAAGGTATCCAGTGTTGCGCACGAACTAAGGCATTTCAGGTTATTCCAACCAGGACACGTAGTGAATTGTTGTAGTATAACTTTAAAAAGGCCATAGTCCTATCTAACAGTATGGAAACAAATACCTTGTTAACTTTAAATGCTTCCAAATCAGAAACATTGAAAAAGATGTGTGCGGAGAGAGGTGTCTCCTCTCAAGGCACGAAATTGGAAATGATCCAAAGAATCGTGGCGTGGCAAGAAGCGCAGCTTGACGCTATAACTTCTGAGGACAGTGCGGAAGGTGGTGGGGCTGCTCTCACTGGTAGAACCGACGGTTCTGCCGCTGCACTGATCCATCGCGACCACGAGGACAGGGAGGACGAGATGTCTAATGTTTCCTCTGCCAGTGCTGATGGGGAGGCTATGCTTGAATTCAAGAAGCAAGAGCTGCGGTTTAGGCAGCAGGAGCTTGAATTCAGCATAGCCAAACTAAAAATCGAACAGGCAGAAAAACAAAAAGACAGGGATCACCAGTTGGAACTGGCCAAGCTTCAGTTTGCAAATGGGTCCAAGGGTCCTGGACATGGGTCTGGGGCTTCCTCTCATCCACGGTTTCCGAAAGATCTGCTCAGTGTATATGCAGAAAGGAATGACATTATGGACTGGCTGAATGCGTTTGAGTATGCATGCGAAGTTCAACAAGTTGACAATGCTGATAAGATTGCATGGTTACTCAGCAGACTGCCCCATTCTGGCTGTAGTGCCATTATGGAAATGTCGAAGGCTGAGCGAGCTGATTTCGCAATGTTAAAGCAAACTCTCATTTTAAAGTTTGGGAAGACTCCGGCCCAATATTTGAAACGTTTCAAAGAGTATAAGAAAAAGGAAGGTGGTACTTGGGTATCTTATGTCACTGAATCCTTGAAAAACTTAACTGGCTGGGTCGAAGGTTATAAGGTTTCTACCTTCGAAGGCATGATAAATCTTGTCATGCTGGAACACATTTTTGCATCTTCTTCCCCGGAGCTTAAGCAGCATTTGGCCGATTCGAAGGAGATAGATCCTAAGAAGCTGGCCATTGCAGCAGACTTATGGGTGTCACATCGAGTGTCCCATAAGGACAAAACTCATCCTGGTAAGCAGGAGGAAGGGAAAAAGTCCAGAGATATGGAGGGTAGAGAATCTGATAAATCTTCTTCTCATAAGGGCCACAAAAAGAAAAAAAAGGGTAAGACACAAGAGAACTCACAGGGTAGTGGAGGTCCGCCTCCGAAACAGAACTCTGGTTACAATAAGCCTCCCTATGTAAACAGACCCAATGGATCTTGTTTTGCTTGTGGAGCAACTGACCACGTGAAGGGGGATCCCCGGTGTAAGGTTAGACCTTTGGGGGTCCACTCCGCTAATCTGGCCTTCTCCTCCTACGAGGAAGAAGAGATTACGGGAGCATCCTTCTCCTCAGACTCATTTCCCAGCGGGATAGAGGCTGAGGTAGTTTTAGTGTCCCTGGGTTCCTGGGAGCCTAAAGTCGCAGAGGCTTATGCTAGGACTCCGGATAATACCAAGCACTACTTTAAAGACAGTGTGCTGATCAATGGAGTAGATACTCCAGCTCTTAGGGATAGTGGGTGCAGTCGCACTGTAGTGGATTCTACCTTGGTAGACTCAGAGGAAGTTGCCAGAGCTACTCTGATGCCCACTAAGTTGGCTGACGGCCCACTCCGTATGTTCCCAGTAATACCTGTAAATCTTACTTTAAATGGTACAGCAGTCAGGATTCCCGTGAGCATTCAGAGAAACGTCCCGGGAAAGGTCTTGTTAGGTAATGATCTCAGAGCTTTAGGGCTCGTAGGAGACACTGCCGAAAGACCCTACACACGGTCTCAAGCACGGGCAGCATTGGCCAAGTCCAATACGCCGCCCCAGCCGAAGGGGAAACCCCAGGCGAAAGGAGTCGACAAGTCAAGACGAGGGAAAGAGAATATTCCCCCGAGCTCGCCTACCACTGCGGTGGAGGAAGTTGGTCAATCGCCCAGGCCTGACGAGGAGGTGGCGATGCCTGAAGTATTCGACCCCAACGATCATCCTGAACTAAAAGACTTGTTAGTTGAAGGAGGTCCTGATAGGGACGAATTCAGTAAAGGCCAACGTGAGTGCCCATCTCTGGAGGGCCTAAGGAGACAGGCCTGCTCCCAGCTTGAGGGTGAACCTCCTGGGACGCATGGGATTTATTGGGAAGGTGGACTCCTGTATAGTGAGCCCACAGAGTCTACAGAAGGAGACCATAGGAGGTTGGTGGTTCCCCTTGCTGTTAGGCCCTTCCTCCTGCAGTTGGCGCATGAAGTTCCCCTTGCTGGTCACCTTGGTATGAAGAGGAACAAGCAAAGGTTAACCATGCACTTCTACTGGCCCAAGATGGCGGTGCAAGTAGAAAGTCACTGCAGGAGTTGTGCCTCCTGCCAGTTGTCTGGTAAGGTTGGCGCGACAATCCAAGCTCCGTTGGTACCGCTCCCAGTTGTGGGGGTACCATTTGAAAGGGTAGGGATCGACATCGTTGGTCCACTTGACCCGCAAACATCCTCAGGCAATAGGTTTATCCTGGTGCTGGTCGACCATGCAACCAGATATCCTGAGGCCATCCCATTGAAAACTGTAACTGCCAAGTCAGTTGCAAAAGCTTTACTTGGCATATTTACTAGGGTTGGCTTCCCTAAAGAAGTTGTGTCGGATCGTGGCAGCAACTTTATGTCGAAGTATATGCAGGCTATGTGGAAAGAGTGTGGGGTCACCTACAAGTTCTCTTCTGCATACCACCCCCAGACCAATGGTCTGGGGGGGTGTTTTAACAGGACGTTAAAGAGCGTGATTGGGGCTCTGGAGGAGCCTCAGAGAAGAAAATGGGATCTTCTTGTTTCATGCTTACTGTTTGCCTACCGAGAGGTACCACAGGAGGGTGTTGGCTTCAGCCCCTTCGAACTTCTGTTCGGTCATCCCGCACGGGGACCCTTAGCCATCGTCAAGGAGGGATGGGAGATGCCCACTCCCCCTGTTACTACCAACGTAGTTGATTATGTGCTAGGGCTCAGAAAACGGATGGTACTTCTGATGGGCTTGGCTAGTGATAAATTGAAGGCAGGGCAAGCGCTGGTGAAACATTGGTACGACCAGAAAGCTTCCCTCATCAACTTTACACTTGGTCAGCAAGTCCTGATCATGAATCCCATAAGGCCTCGAGCTTTACAGGACAAATGGTCAGGCCCTTACCCAGTGGTGGAGCCCCTGGGTGAGGTTAACTATTCAGTGGACCTTGGAAGGCCTGGACAGGCTCCAAAAGTGTTTCACGTGAATAGGCTGAAGGCTTTCGTCCCAAGCGTCGAAATCGCAGCACTGCTACTGGCTTCAGACGTTGAGGAAGAGGAGTCTGAACCTCTCCCCGACCTGTTCCAAAGCAGTCCTTCAGATAGCTCTTTTGAGGGTGTCCGAGTGGCCCCTCACCAAAATGGACAAGGCTCAGTGGTTTACCTTGGACATGAAGTAGGTGGAGGGAGGAGACAGCCTCTTCCCAGTAAAGTACAAGCAGTACAAGACTGGCCTACCCCCACTACGCAAACCCAAGTGAGAGCCTTCTTAGGACTCACGGGGTATTACCGCAATTTTGTGGCAGACTATGGCACCCTAGCTGCCCCTCTGACTGCCCTCACAACTCCGAAGAAACCCAAGAAGGTAACTTGGACCGACGAGTGTGAGAAGGCCTTCAATGGCTTAAAAGACTCCTTGTGCCAGGCCCCTGTCCTCAGGGCCCCTGATTATCAAAGACCTTTTATTGTGCAGACGGACGCCTCTGACACTGGGATAGGAGCTGTACTATCACAAGTAGATGAGAAGGGTAAGGAACACCCTATCGGTTTTATTAGTCGCCAGCTTAAGGACAGAGAGCTCAGATGGTCCACGGTAGAGAAAGAATGTTTCTCTGTTGTGTGGGCCCTAAGGAAGCTGAGGCCCTACCTCTATGCGACCCACTTCACTGTGCAAACTGACCATAAGCCGATAAAGTGGCTAATGAACATGAAGGGGGAGAATCCAAAGTTGCTTAGGTGGTCATAAGTCTACAAGGCTTCGACTTCACTATTGAGCATAGGCCAGGTGTCCAACATAGCAATGCTGATGGGTTGTCCAGAATGTTTAACCGACCTGAACAAGAGACTCATCCAGGGGTGGATTAGTTCCCCCTGTCCATAGTCTGGGAGGGGCGAGTGTTAGGAAAGATTTCGTAATTGTAGGTAATTTTCCTTCCATGTGGCAACCCCTAAACTTTTTGCTGTTGTTTTTCACCTTGTTCTTGACTTTGCCAGAGAAGTGCAGCCTTCTGCTGCACTCCTCTGGGCTTTCGCTCCTTTTCTTACGGGGATACTGACATGCCCTTAAGACAGTCAGTACCGGGGAACGCTGTTTCCCGTAGTTTCTTTTATCATGTTGCAGCTTTCGTGCAACATGACACAAGAGGGCACTGTAAGCTAAGTTACAGCTCTCTTGGGTCTCTAGCCTTCTACAGGCCCTAGATACTCGTTTAGGATTGTATCTGATCGGTGCAAGTGATTCAGGGACGGGAATGGTGGCAGCAATCGTTTCTTTATATTTTGAGCTCCTTTTGGCGTTCTAAGCACGTTTTCTGCGCTTAACCCAAAATGGTGGCCTGGCTCCCAAAATGGCCAGACCACGAGGCTCCTTTGTCCTGTCCGCTGACCGTCTTGCTCCCTTCACCTTCCCCAGGTCGAGCCGACCCGGGGCCTTCCTTATTTGGGCATGTACTTTCCCCCAAAACACGGATGCTTTCGCGGGCTTCTACATGTCTTGTGTGTGCCTCCAGGATGTGGGCTGGGATGTCTGGTTCCAATACACATCCTGGGTGCCAGAGAGTCTAGGGTGGTGTGAATGCCTGGGACCACCGTGGTCCGTGATTGGTCCACGAATGGTGTGAGTGTTGATGAGCAGATCTCCCATTGGGTCCCCTCCGTTTTGGCGCGAAGGGAACCGTGGATAAGAGGGGGCTGAAAACACCACTACCATGTCGATCTCCTGAGTTCTCACGAACGAAGGAATACAGGAGCCAAGTATCCTGCAAACAAGAGGCTGGACCGAGGAATCGCTGGTGACCCGCTGAAGGACTTCTGCTCTGCACTGCTGTCACCTTGTGAAACCCTTTTCGCCTTTGATCGAACCAGAAGGCCTGTCCTGGTGCTTCGTCCCTTGGAATAGCGGGAACAGCTATTCTCGGCATCTTCATCATCTCCTGCCAGTAAGCCTTCGGAAGCGTCTCTGGGCCATCCAGCTGACTGACCAGCTTACACGGGAGTCTTGCTCTGTAACCGCCGCCAGGTTGTGTAGTATTTCGAGTCCTTGTCACTCTCACACGCTTCGTACACTTGGCGTTCCCAGGTCGGAAGTGAGTAGTGTACATTTGGCTCAGATACACACGGCCGCTCCGTTGCCCTGCTGTGGTGACAAAACTGTGCAGGTTTCTTCGATTGGGACGTCTTTTTACTCAACACGACGACGAGGCGTTCCCTGCTCTTCTGAACCTGCCAGCTGCTGAAACTGACGCGGAGAAGCCTGGGTCTGCTTGCATCGGGGACCGGTGAGTAGTTTAGCTAGGATCTGGTCGCCCTCCTGCAGGAGCCTATTGCTTTTCCCTGCTGTGTAAAACAGCACCCTTTTGCCGTACTCGCGCTCTGCTTCTGCCCACTGTGGAGGCTGCGCTTGAGTTGCGGAACTTGTTCTTCTTCTATAAGCACTACACTGAACTGCCTGACTTCCTTCGAAGAGCTTCTCCTTTTGCCCGTTGGCACCAGCATGTGCAGGTACTTTTGAGCACAAGGCTCCACTCTTCGCAGGGCTCGGACTTCCATCTAGTTAGGTGCCTCTGAAGACGAACTGAGTCTAAAGCATTGTATCGCACTGCCTGTTTTCCTTCCCTTGCAGGTGGACTACACATTTCGTGCATATAACGCTTGCGACTGTCGTATTTGTATATATATTGTATTGGTATGGTATGTGTTGGTTTAATATCGTTATATTGTGATTCTCTCGCTACGGTCATTGTTTTAAAGGCCTTGAAATAAATGTGTATATATTTTTAATATAACTGTTTGGAGTAGTTTGTAAGTGATCTTGCTTTGTGTGCTCATTGCGGGCTTTCAGTCACCCTCACCCCTCTTGAGACCTAGTCTTGACCGCCGCGATCGCTACCTTGATTGGTCTGGCTCGTCCAGAGGTTACCCTGTTCCAAGTAATTAGGTTGGCCTTCTGAACTTCTGCGCCACCAGGACAGAGTTCAGAAATCCGTCTTAACAGGCGGGGAGGTGAAGAAGCATTCAGGGGAGTTTAGGGGAGCAGGCGCAGATGAGTAGGGCACTTGGTGACGGCTCGGGTTGACAAAAAAGCATTTTTGATTACTGTCATTGGTCCATTATTCGAGACTATAAAACTACATAGCTGCGGCTATCTGTAGTCCATACTAAAACAGGCATCCGGGACTCCCATCCATTCAGTAACCATGACCAATCCTAAGGGTCCGGGACCCTCAGGCCATGTTCCCTTATAGATGAGCACAAGTTAGAAGACCACTTAGAGCAACATGGCCTAAGGAGGCTGGCACCTTGCTAGCTTTGAAACTAAACAGGTTCTGTCCAGGGTACTGCACAAATGGGAGACAGTCCACAGTCTTGGATGCCATTTGTTTGGGAAAATATGTGCATGTCTGAAAGAAATGTTTGCATACTTCCCAACATCTACAAACCTGACATTTTACATCTGGGAAGGTTCCATGGTGTAGACAATGTAAAAAGTATACCATATACCTTTTTCAGATTGATTTATTTTTCAATCAGTCTGCGATGCTTATCCCTGCCAAATGGTTCATCGTGCCTTAGTTCTGCCGTAGTTCATTGTTCCTAAACTTTAAGCGGCACTGACTTTTGAAGTTGTGCGGGTGACACAAAAAGGGAAAGGGCGCATGTCTCTTCAATAGTATCGGCAATGACGTTGTCCGTCACATTGTGGCAAATCTCTCATGATAATTACAGAAACTTATTTTCCCATTGGAGTCAATGAATGTATGCCATCTCAACGGTACAAAGCTTACATGCTTCAGCCATACACGTGCAAAGAAAATGTGTTCACACTATCTCCTACAGGAAAGACTAGCAAACTTGTCTAGAAAGAAGCATCGGTTTAGGGATAATAGTATACCATGGATGGCAGTAGACAAAGGGGGCCGGGCAGTACAAATGAAACTCCCCATAACATCTGCTGGGACAGCTCAAAATTATCCATAAGGAATGTTACGTGGTCACCTCGATGCGTTGTTATCAGGGTAACGCAAGCAACCATGCAACATCATCATCTATATTGGACTGGAGTAGGAATTACCATGTGAAGCATGGGTACGCCTGCTAGTATATATATTTCTGAGGATTGTGGAATCTGCTTAGATCACATTTTGTGCATAGGCCGACATCTAGTGGAAGCTGCAGAGTATTACAGTTTGATTTCGAAACTCGAAAATGGGCGTTAACACAAGGCGTGCCAGTAATACTATCCCTAGTGTGACATCCACTGTACCCATGATCCCTCACGCGTGTAGGACCCTCAGATTGTTTTTTTCCACCATACTTGATGGAAGCATTCCGTGGAGTTCCCTGGCTTTCAGCCATATTTTGCTAAAAATCAATAATTATTCCCTGTTTCTTCCACTCCCACGTCGAATCATCGAGGTTCAAAGTTCGACGCCGGCCCGGAGAAGAAATAACCGTTGAGAGCTGCACCTCTGGCCTCGGCCCTGCAAGTAGGGAGAATGGGGGGTGGTAACATACTCTACACGCGTATATATTTTCCTACACACACTAGCCCGCTGCCACAGGGTGCGTATGGAGGGTACCCCTTCCAAATTCTGCCCCAAGTGCAACCGCAAGTATCCTTGGGTTGACAAACACGCCACCTGTAACCTCTGCTTGCTGAGGGACCACTCCGAGGCGAACTGCAGAGCATGTAGCCGGTTCAGGGCTAAGACACTTGAGGACCACTCGACCAAACGTTGGGCCCACCACACCAGGCAACGCGAGGAATTGGAAGCGGAGGGCACCTTCAGTGATGACAGCGACGCCGTACTTTCAGACGGCAAGGGCAACGAGGTATCGAAAGACGGCGAAGCGCAAGTCCCCGACCTCGGAAGGCTGTCCAGCAGGGCAGTTATGGGAAACACACCCAGCGACACAAGCGCTACCCACACCACTTCCACACCTAAGCACTCGAAGTCCAACCGAGACCCAACACGCGTGTCGAGTTCTCTGAAAGAGGCAAACAAAGAGCGGTCTACCGAATTGGTGTCCTCTGGGCGTTCTCGGTCAAGATCGCCTCACAACACCAGGCAACCATCCACAGTTGCCAAAAGAGCCTCACTCACCAAAGTAATGGAGGTACGCTCGTCAGAAGATGAAGCCGACCGCCAACCCCAGGCCGCTCACCAAGAGTCGGTGTCAGCAGACCGTTCTGCGGCTGCTTCCGAATCCCGATGACCTCAGTCTAAGGAAAGGGACACTACCCCTGAATCTCGACGCCAGGCGTCGAAAGGCTCTGAGAGGGTGAAAACACCAGGGAAAAACTCTTCCATTCATGGGGAAGGGGGGAAACAGCAGAAGAAACCATCTCACCCTTCTTCTGCACCACAACTACATAAAGACAGTTCTAAGTCTTCTAAGTCTTCTCATAAACAACTGGACAAGACCCCTGCACAAGCCCATAGGTCCAGTCAAGTCATGGAAGGGGAACCCTCTCAAGAAAGGGTCATTCCCAGCTCCAAAGAATGGACTAGTGAGGATATAGACAGGGTTATGTATAGAATGTCCTCCCTAGCAGACTTCTACACCAAGAACCCAGAACACTTCCTCTCCTTTACCCCTGACGGTGCTACTCCCTCAGGGTCTAGGGACCCGCAGCCCCCTGGTAAGAAACCTCAGTTTGAGACCCCAACGCAAGGTCGGTCTTCAGACCCTTTTTTCATCCAGCCATATGCCCAGTATAGTGAGGATCCACTACAGGATGAGGATCCAGACTTGGTAACATTGGACGACCAAACTGGGGTGGACTATTATGGGGATGACGAGGACCAAGAGGAGGAGGAAGATGACCCAGGAGTCTACAGAATAGACTCCCCGATAGGCAAAGAACCTAAAGTTACCGACTCTCCAGTCGACAACCCCTCCTAAATGAGGTCTTGACTAGAGCGGCAGAACACTTCTGCATAGACACTCAAGGGGAACAGGTAGAGAGAGACTTTGCTGAGGAACTATTTGGAGAAAAGAAACCAATTGCTCAGGCCATTCCAATTCTCAAGTCCATTCAACAGAGAATTGATCCTTCCCTTCTCAATCCTAACATCACCAGGGCAGTAAACCCCAGAGTCGAGAAATTGTTCAGGGCAGCCCCAATCAGACCCACTTTACATAAGGGGACTCCCTGGTAGTTACTAATACCCGGAAGAGGTCGGGAACGCCTCTATATTCATCTGAGGCTCCCCCCAACAAGGAGAGCAAGAGAATCTACGGGTTGGGAAGTAAGGTGATTTACACTAACTCTTACCAGGCAAGGATTGTCAACTCCACCACTCTGCTGGCTAGTTACAACTGCCACCAGTGGCAGCAAGTAGCTGCCCTCATCGACTCCGCACCGGAACTCTTAAAGGGCCAGGTTGCGTCGGAGGGGAGAGCCGTGTCTGGTTGCATCCTTAAGGCAACCTTTGATGCCGCAGATAACGCCGGCAGGTTAATAGCAGAGAGCACTGTCATTAAGAGGCATGCTTGGTTAAGACAGTCAGGGTTTAAACCCAAAGACACAAGCATCCCTAATCGACATGCCGGTGGAGCCTAATCTACTGTTTGGCAAAGCAGTAGAGGACGCATTAAAAAATGACAAAGATGAGTATGAGACTCTGAAATCCCTGGACAGTTGACCAACAAGCCCCCGATTCAAAGAGGCAGTAGTAATTTTCGTCGCCCATGTGGCCAAAATTCACAAAGAGGCTCCAACTATTCACAGGGGCAGGGTACTTCATGGGGTAACAACCAGCAGTCTACACAGAGTTACAACAGAGGAAACAAGAGGGGCCATGGTAAGGGTAGAGGCAGCCCCAGCAGAGGCAGCACGCCTCCTGCAAAACAGTGATGCAGCATTCAGGGTCCCTTCTCACGCATCCCCAGTAGGGGCACGCATTACCAACTTCACCCAAGCTTTGGAAGGGATCACATCAGAAAGATGGGTGGTGTCCACAGTGTCCGCAGGATACTGCATAGAATTACTCGAGTGTCCCCGAAACCACCCTCCACGTCAAAAAATACATTCCTCAGACCATCAGAACATCCTCCTCGAGGAGATCGTCAATCTTCTAGCAAAGGACACGATAGTACTTGTCCCGGGCAACCTGGTAAACAAGGGTATTTATTCAACTTACTACCTTGTGCCAAAAAAAAGATCTGACAATGCGCCCAGTATTAGACTTACGCCCTGCAAACAAGTATGTCAAGCCCCAAAAGTTTTGCATGACTACTCTCCAAGAGGTAATCCCCCTCCTAAAAAAGGGAGATTACATGGCAACATTGGACATGAAAGATGCCTATTTTCATATGTCCATGTTCCCAGCGCACAGAAGATTCTTGCGCTTCAAGCTGGACAGTCAGCACTACCAGTTCAAGGTGCTGCCCTTCGGTATAGCCTCGGCTCCAAGGGTATTCACCAATTTACTGGCGGCAGCACACCTATGCAGGGAGGCAATCCCAGTGTACCCTACCTAGACGACTGGCTCATCACGGGGGAGACCCCAGTAATTTGCAGATCAAACATTCAAAGAACGATCAATCTCCTCTTCGAATTGGGTTTTTCCATAAACGAGAAAAAATCAAGCCTGGTGCCAAGCACCTCCAAACAGTTTCTTGGAGCTGTCCTAAACACTCAAGAGGGGTTGGTCTTTCCATCAGAGGAAAGAATTCGGAATCTACTACTGCAAATTCCTCTATATTAGCCCGGTTGCCAGATAAGGGTGCGCAAAGCGATGCGTTTGCTTGGCATGATGGCGTCATGTATTTACCTGGTCCCCCACGCGTGCCTGTGCATGCGACCCATGCAAGAATGGTTTGCGAAACAGTGGTCTCAGGCAAGTGGTCAGTGGGACGATCAGTGGGACGGTCGTTTCGCCAACACTTGTACAAAGTCTTCACTGGTTGACAAGAGAGAACCTGTTAAAGGGGAAACCCTTTTACGATCCAGAGGTACAGGCTGTAGTCACGACGGACGCATCCCTGTCAGGGTGGGGAGCACACCTCCTTCACCACAAAGCACAGGGTCTCTGGTCTCACACAGTGGCCAAGAATCATATCAATCTACTAGAGCTTCTGGCAGTATTCAGAGTGCTTCAAGCGTTCGAGCTCCACCTGTCAGATCCTGACAGACAGCACAACAGCGATGTTTTACCTAAACAAACAGGGAGGGACTTGTTTGCCAAATCTGTCCAAGCTTGCCCAGAAAAACTGGAAATGGGCACTCAGACGGAACATTTACCTGTCATCTCAACATGTTCCAGGGGATCTCAATTCGCTAGCGGACGCTTTGAGCAGAGATCCCCTCCCAAGAGAACACGAATGGTGTCTACTCAGAGAAGTCGTAGAAGACATGTTCTCACAGTGGGGTTCTCCCGCTAAAGACCTATTCGCCACAAGCGAAAACAGGCAATGCCCAGGATTCACATCCAGGTTCCCCCAGCCAGACTCCAAGGGGAACGCCCTGTGGATGAACTGGACAGGGATGTTTGCCTGCGCTTTTTCACCAACCCCTCTCATGAGGAAGGTGGTCAACAAGATGCACAGGGAATCAATGACGCTCCTCCTAGTTGCTCCCATGTGGGCGAGGCATCCGTGGTTCCCACACCTACGCAGACTAGCAGTGTGCGAACCCATCAGACTCCCGTGCTGGTACAACCTACTGTCCCAGCACCAAGGTCAAACAGTGCTCCTCAACCCAGCTCAATGAACCTGGCAGCATGGCTCCTGAAGTCATAGAGTTTGGACATCTCAACTTACCACAGAGATGTATGGACAACCTAAAGGAATCTAGGAAACCTAACACAAGGCACTGTTACTTTGATAAATGGAAAAGATTTGTCTGGTGCCAGAATAAGCAAATCAACCCAGTTGATCGCACTCCTTCCATTATTGTCACTTACATGCTCCACCTGCTGGACGCAGGCCTGGTATTTAACTAACTAAAGGTACATCTGGCAGCGCTTTCAGTCTACACCACTTCCTACAACAAGGTTTTGTGGTGGAAAGTACCAGTGGTTAAAGCCTTCATGGAAGGGGTAAAGCGACTCCACCCTCCAATTTCAAACCCACCACCTGGTTGGGACCTCAATGTGGTGCTTGCTAAGCTCATGGGCCCACCATTTGAACCCATGCATAAAGCCAGTCTCAAACACCTGACCTATAAAACTGCCTTCTTAGTAGCCATTACATCCATAAGAAGGGTCAGTGAAATTCAGGCTCTGTCAGTGCAGGATCCTTTCTTTACTGTTCATAAGGATAAACTGGTTCTACGAACACCGCCTAGGTTCTCACCTAAGTGTATTTCTAAATTCCACGTTAACCAGTCCATCGAGCTTCCGGCCTTCTTCCAAGAACCCAAAAGCTCTGTTGAGGTGAAACTACACACTCTAGATGTGCGAAGAGCGGTCCTCTACTATGTAGACAAGACCAGACAGCTAAGGAAAACAGACCAACTGTTTGTCTCCGTAGGTACAGGCAGAGAAGGAGATTGTGTCTCTATAGGTGCCATCTCCAAATGGATAGTCAATTGTATCCAACTATGTTACTCCCTTTCTGAAAAGACTCTGCCTTTTACGCCAAGAACCCACTCTACAAGAGGCATTGGGGCCACTTTGGCTTTCATTGCAAATGTACCCCTTGACACCATATGCAAAGCAGCTACTTGGAGCTCTATTCACACTTTTACTCAGCCTTACTGCATTGACACTCATTCCAAGACAGATACTCAAGTGGGACAAGCGGTTCTAAGACATCTGTTTGCTCAGGACCCTTCTCACATCCCACTTCCGTCTTCTAACACTGCTCGCTAATCTATGCACAGCATGTGATCTAAGCAGATTCCACAAGCCTCAGAAGGGATACATTACTCACTGTAATCGTATTTCTGATGCGTGTATCTGCTTAGATTCACATGCGACCCGCCCTTCCTCCCCTCTGAGAGAAGGAGCATGGATGCTTGTAGTCTTATCTCCCTATCTATCTGCTTGGATAATCTGTACTCTGGCAGAAAAAAAAAATACAATCTGAGGGTCCTACACGCGTGAGGGATCATGGGTACAGTGGACGTCACACTAGGGATAGTATTACTGGCACGTCCTGTGTTGACGCCCATTTTCGAGTTTCGAAAAACAAACTATAGTACTCTGCAGCTTCCATAGATGTTGGCCTATGCACAGCATGTGAGTCAAAGCAGATACAAGCATCATAAATATTATTACGGTGAGTAATGTATCCCATATATATATATATTTGACAGAAAGGGGGTGAGTGGAAAAACTTTGTTAAGTTATGGTTAAGTTTCGCTAATAACAACCTATCAATGACCTATCAAATTCGTGAAAAATCTTTTTTAAAGAGACATTATGGTTACAAGTAAAACCGAAAAACCCCAGAAATTCGCCAGCTATTGTAAGCTAAACAACCATAACTTGCGCCACCACCGTGCACTGCTGAGCCTAAAACCCATGGCATCAAAGATAACATCACAAATGTCATTGATGACCTCATTGCTGACATCACATGCCTGGCCCCTTGTTTTTTTCGCTGACATATCTAGGCCAGGTGGTTTTGTTCACTAACAGTCAGAAACTGAAAATTGAAAAGGTACTATATTTGCAGACGTTACCCTTCTCATATGTTCTTACAATACTTTCCTTAGGGTTCTGTCGCATCTTGTGATGCATTTACATAGGGGAAGAAGCAGGCCTAAAACACAGCAATCATTTCTGTACATGAAGATAACCATTTAAGGTATGAACAGTTTCTAATGATACTGCTTCTTCTTTGGTTACTTTACCTTCCCTGTATATGCCCCAGACTTGCATGCAGTGTGGTATTTTTATGTTTTGTTTGTAGCAGTACAAGTATGTAGTAAGTGATGCATTATTAGCTAGTTATTACATGTTTCACAGTACACAAAAGTGTGATACGGAAGCATTCATTATTCTACTATCCAACAAAGATTATAAATATTGCACCTCTATGGGGCATGCTGCAGCAAATGCCTGTGTTTCTGTATGAGTAGGTTCCTGTACTATAAAGAACACTGCAATGGAATGTTATTTAAAGCAGTACATTGTTTAATGAAGTAAGTAGTTCATGATATGTCTCCCGATCACCCATGACAGTTTTTTGCCAACATTATAATAACAACCCCTTTTAGGGTATTTTCATGAAAAGTAAATACACATGTAATGTCATCAGTGATGTCATCAATGACATGTGTGATGTCTTCTTTGATATCATGGGTGTTAGGCTTAGCAGTGCACAGTAGTGATGCAAGTTATGGTTGCTTAGCTTACCATAACTGGCGAATTTCTGAGGTTTTCAGTTTTACTTGTAACCATAACGTCACTTTAACAAAGTTTTTTCACTGAATTTGATAGGTTTTTATTAGCGCAACTTAACCATAACGTCCCTGTAACAATGTTTTTTCACTGAATTTCACAGGTTTTTACCAGTATACCCTTAATTTGTGTATGATATGAAATGATCTGGAATTTATAACGTGCCTATACACAAGTGTTTCAAGGCGCGACAAAGCAAGGAAGGGGGAACAGAGGGAAGACAGAGACAGCAATCCTACTAGGCCAGGTGTCATTCAGATCGCGCAGGTGGATGGGAAGGGGCAAGGGGGAAAGTGCAAGGGAGGGGCGGTAGTGCAGTACATGGGATAATAGAATAAATAACAGTAAGTTAAAGTACAGCCAGCTGATGGCAAGTTCAAGGGTAAGTGCAGACATCCAGTGTCAAGTGCTGGTAGTGGGACTGTAGGGATACAGAGACAGTCCCCAAGTGCGGGGGTTGCCAGGAAGGCAGTGCAGGTGTGCGACCGGAGGATGAGGGGACCTGGGCCCGAGATCAGAGGGTGGCCAGGTAACCAGTGCAGTTTCAACCAGGAATTCAGCAGGGAAGAGGATGAGAAAAAGCAGAAGCAATGACAAAGGTTTTGAGGTGCTTTTGGAACCGGAGATGATTATCCTGAAGTTTCAGTGTGGTAGGGAGGCTGTTCCAGAGGGTGGCCCCAGCCGAAGAGAGAGATCTACCACCAACGTGTTGCTTGGAGAAGTGACTGACCCTGAGGTAGTAGGAGCTGGATGAGTAAAGAGCTCGAGAAGAAAGATATTTAGGAAGAGAAAGTTGAAGGCATTGAGGCCCCAGAAGGCCTTGTGGACAATGCAGAGGGTTTTGAACTTAATCCTCGCAGTCACTGAGAACCAGTGCAGAGATTTCAGTCCTGAAGAGATACAATCCCTGGGCTTGAGGCCAAGGACAAGTCTTGCAGTCCTGTTCTGGATGAGTTGCAGAGGGTGGAGAGTAGAAGCAGGCAGATTTAGAAAGAGGCTGTTGCAATAGTCTAGCCTAGAGAGAACCAGAGCCCTGGAGACAGTAAGCTTCTGGGGGAAGGAGAGGAAAGGAAGAATACCTCTGAGGAGGTGCAGCTGGTAGTGTGACTTCTTAGAGACATCAGAGATGTGAGGAGAGAAGGAGAGTGTGGAGATGAAGATGACCCCAAGGTTTTTTTTTAGCCTCACAGGTGGGTACAGGAAGAGGGCCAAGAGAAGCCGGCCAGAGAGTGACAGGAAAGGAGGGAGCGGATGTGCTAATGAGGAGAATCTCAGTCTTATTGGAATTAAGGCAGAGATCATTGGTGGCAAACCACTCCTGGATCACGGACAGACAGTCAGAGATGAGAGAGGGAGAAGAGGTGGCTGAGGGTAGCCTGAAAATGAGCTGAGTGTCAACCGCATAGCACTGGAAGGTGGGGCAGAGCACAGCAATGTGGTGGGCAAGAAGGGCCAGGTATTGGTTAAACAGCCAGGGATAGAGGTTAGACCCCTGGGGAACACCACAGGTAGAGATAAAGATAGAGGAGAGGAAGGACCCAAGTTGAACCTGGGAGGGTCGATCAGAGAGGAAAGAAATCAGCACTCCAGGGCCTGACCGCTGATACCCAGGTTATCACAGAGACGCTTGAGCAGGATGGCATGGTTGACTGTGTCAAAGGCAGAAGAGAGATCAAGTAAGATGAGGACACAAGGGGTGTTGGAGTCAAGGTTGGAGAGCAGGTCTTCACGGATGTTTAAGAGAACAGTTTCCGTGCTTCTGGCAGCTCTGAAGCCAGACTGTTGATCATGGAGACAACTAACAGATTCAGTGTGAAGGTTGAGCTGGGAGATGGCCAGCTTTTCCAGGAGTTTGGCCAGGAAAGGAGTGATGGAGATTGGCTGATAGTTAGCCGGGCAAGACGGGTTGTCAGAGGGTTTCTTAAAAAGAGGGTGCACAAGGGAGTGCTTCAGGGGGGAAGGGAAGACTCCAGTGGAGAAGGAGTGCTTGCAGAAGTTGGCCAGAGCAGGAGCCAGGGAGTCAATGTGGTCCATGATTTTTTTGGAAGAACATGGATCAACCTGTTGTGACAAGACTTTCATAGATCGGACTTGTCTGGAAACCTTGTCTGGGGAGAACAGGGGAAAGGCAGAGAAGGGGGGAGGAGAGGTAGCCAAGAAACGGCCAGAGGAAGAGCAGGGAGTAGAGGGAGGAAGGGGTGAGGAAGAGAGAGAGCACAGGTTGTCCTGGTTTTTAGAGATGAAATGAGAAGCCAGAGCTGTGCAGGGGGCTTGGGAAGGGACAGGAGAGGTAGAGTCTAAGGCAGGATTGGCCAGTTCCTTACAGATTTTAAAGAGTTCAGCCGAGTTGTTAGATGCCGCAGAGACGCAGGCTTGGATGTGGGCTCTCTTCTTGGTGAGGACAGAGAGCCGGTATTGCCTCTGGAGCAGGCGGCAGGCCAGTTTGCCAGAGGATGTACCAGAAGCACGCCATTTCCTCTCAGCCACCCTGCACTTGCATTTGAGGGTGACAAGGTCTGAGTCGTACCAAGAGTTGCACTTAGCTTTGGGCTTCAGGCGGATCCTCATGACAGGGGCAAGAACATCGAGAGTATCAGATATAGCAGAGTATAGCATGGAAAGGGCTGTGTCATGGTGTGAGTTAGCCAAAGGGGGAGGAAAGGTGAGAAAGTGGCAGCAAAAGCCTCAACTGGCACACGCTTCATGGGTCAGATGACCGAGAATGTGGGTGGCAGTGCTGGAGTTGGATTGGCCTGGGGGATAGAGGCTTTGAGCTGGGAGGAAAGGAGAAAGTGATCCCTCCAGGAGTGAGGAGTGGTGAGAGGGGTAGAAAGGGGAAGGTATGAGGAGTTCAGAACATCCAGGGTGTGCCCTGCAGAGTGAGACGGTCCAGAGGGGAGAATAGAGAGTGAAAGAGAGTCGCAAAGGTAGTGAAAGAGTCCAGAGGAAGGAGAAGAAGCATCCAGGTATCCAGGTGGATGTTGAAGTCTCCAAGAAGGAGGAGTTGAGTGGTTGAGACCAGGAGGGATGAGGAGAGGTCCACCCACTCAGGTGTGAAGGAGGGGGATCTGACCAGGTGGCCGATAGATAGTAGCCACAGTAAAGGAATGGCTAGGAGAGAGAGAGACTGCAGATGAGGCATTCGAAAACGGAGTAGGCCTGCGTAGGAATGACAGAGGCAAGAATCCACGTGGGGAAGATCAGGGCAACACCCCCTCCGGAACGGTTGGACCTAGTCACAGAGAGGATCTTGTAGCCATCAGGGAGGAGAGTGTCAAAGCTCATGACAGAGCTGGCCGTGAACCATGTCTCTGTGAGACCGAGGACATTGAGGTCAAGTTCCTCCAGAAGGCGTCAGATGTCAGAGGAGTGTTTGACAGCTGAGCGAGAGATTAGAGTGGCAATATAGAGAAGGTTGCCGTCCTTGAAAGACTTCCGGGGAGGGATACAAATCAGAGGTACACCCTGCGGAGGTGCAGAAGAAGCCAGAGTTGGGGCAGAAAAGGAAGGAGGAGAGGGCAAGGTAGCCAAGGAGGAGGCAGCTGGGGCAGGCAAGGAACCTCTGGAGAGGGTAGAGGGGACAGTAGAAGAAAGGAAATTGATGAGATGTGGGAAGCGTCTATCAAAGAGGAGAAGTTTGGCCTGAGGGCCTTGGGCCAAGACGGTACCATTCACATAAACATTAATGATGACCTTAGAGGAGTGGAAGGAGGCCAGGAGGGCCTCCCACTGGGTGCCCCCATTAATGAGAGAAGAAGAGAAAGGAGAGAGCACAGAGATCATATGAACAGTCCATAGGTCTGGTGAGGGTACAACAAAGCTTTGTAGGTAAAAGTTTGTCTGGAGGAGGCACTGGTATAGGTGTTAGTGATAGGGAGGCCTGGGTTAGAGATCAGGATGTCCTTTTTAAACTTCTTCCTACCAGATTTGTAGAGGAGAGCAGGATAGTCGATAGAGAAGCAGTTGGAAAAGATGGGGGAGACAGAGAGCACCAAAGAGTAGGTTGGAGGAGGAGAGAAGAGGAAGGGGGTGGGAAGGGGAGAGCACTAGGGAAGGACACAGGGCAGAGTTAACTGGCGCTAGGTTTTAAATATTTACACCATACAATTTTCAAAAAGAAGAAAAACACACCTACGTTTGAGAGTCCTGAACAGTGGGGAAAAGGCCTGGGTTTCACAATGCAATTTTAAATACTCACACAATGCAATTATCAAACAGGAGAAAACACACCTAATTTTGAGAGTCCTGAATAGTGGGGAAAAGGCCTGGGTTTCACAATGCAATTTTAAATACTTACACAATGCAATTTTCAAACAGAAGAAAACACACCTAAGTTTGAGAGTTAACTATAAGGACAGGATTGCAGGGCAGAGGAGGGTTTCTACCTTACACGGGCCACTCCTACCTTCCTCACTAGCTGCGGGGTGAAGGCTGGCCATTGGCTTCCCCTGCTGACACCTGCAGACACTGGCTGGAGCCGTCACTGGGAGCCGCCCTTTGCCTAGGGGCCCTCAGCTGCTGGGGCTGCCGGGCAGAGGGCTGCCCATGGATGGTCTGCTATGACCAGGAAGACGCCCAAACAGGGCGGGGGTGGGCTGGCTGGGAGGCGGGAGGGAGAGGAAACAAGAAAGTGGCTGCAAGGGGTGGGGAGAGGGAGCACAATTGCTTTAAGCGCCTTAGAACAAGCACAAAAATAAACAATTATGGGGGCACCGATGCAAATGCTGCTCCTACCTGCAGGGGGATCATAAAATGCAGGCCACGCGGTCAAGCTGCTCTCAGCTCGCATTGCTGACAAAGAGGCGAGCGGGGCAAGCAGCGGCCGTTTAATCCAAGAGGTCTGGCCACCAGCAACCAATCAGGGCAGGGTTGGGCAGGCTGGGAGGTGAGAGGGAAAAAGGAAGTGGCTGCAAGGGGTGGGGAGAGGGAGCACAAGAGCTCAAAGCACCGCAGAACAAGTGCAAAAATAAACAATTATGGTGGCACCGAGGCCAATGCTGCTCCTACCTGCAGGGGATCACAAAATGCAGGCCACGACTCGAGCTGCTCTCAGCTCGTTTTGCCGTTCATGTACCACACAACATACTGACCCCCAGCCCAATGTGATAAGTACAGACTCCACTGACTGTGCGGCAGCCTCCACACTGGCCAAAAGCTCAGGGGTTGTCTTACATTATTGTAGCATGCAGCAAAGAAACTGAAGATGTTTAAAAGGCAAAACATATGTGTATTACAAGGAAAAATGAATTAGGTCTACAAATGCTGTACCTATGGAAGCAGCAGGGCAATCACATAGGGTGGGCAACATAATGGAATACACCAACCAGGAAAATGACCTGTGCATCCAACAGTATTACCTCAGTGCTGCTTTGCATATACACTGAAAAGCAACTGGCAATGGGAGAAGTGCAACATAGCAACAACAGAACCGTACTAGAAAGTGGTATGTACACTATATTGCTACCTGTAACTGTGCAGTCTGTTCTGTGTACATACCTAGTGAAATGCATTTTTTTGTTTTACACAGAAATGGCAAGCACCCTGGAGGGGCTTGAGGAGAATTTCCATCTTGATGAAATGAGTGATGATAGTAACTGTAATGGTACACAGTGCAATTTAAAAAGTAGGACAATCAATGCACGTTGCTTCACATGTAACTGAAACATGTTCTTTTATTTACACAGCAGAAACTACACATGAAGGGAATAGCCCGGATTCACCAGATGCTCCACAAGTGGATGGTCACATACACACCCAAACTGCCAGTGTGGAAAATGAACTAGTGAGCATGGGGGCAAAAATGGACCGATTAAACAACAGTTTTGCTGGCTTGAAAGTGTTTGTAGAGAGGAATATAATGGGGAATTTAAAGTACCACTGTCCCACTTGCACCTGTACCCCTTCCCACTGTCCCAGCCAACCATCCCAACAAATGTGCTGCACTCAGAGACGCTACGATGAGATCTCCTTCCCTTCCTCTCCTGATAACCAGCTTGTGGAAAACCCCATTTCCCCTGCGTATGTTTCCCATTCTGCTACCCTTTCCCTTTCTTAATGATATGTTTTTAATGTGTCCAGGATGTCCACAATCAAAATGAAGGTGTCCTGCGTGTCTGCAAAATGATGATGCACCTTTACATGATTCTGGGGCCCAGACCTGTCCTGCGGACACCTGGGCACATGCGCATCTGATCCCCAGTGACCTCCGAACACTGTTCTTGTCCGCAAAAGTCTGTAAAGTTGTGTCACACTTTTCATTCGTTCGGGGATCCTGCCCCTGTCCTACGAACACCTGGGCCCATGCGTATCTGATCCTCTGCGCCCTCCGAACACTGTGCCGGTCTGTAAAGTCTGCAAAGTTGTGACGTAGTTTTAATTAGTTCGGGAATCCCGTCCCTGCCCTACGGACACCTAGGTGCATGCGCACACTGCATCCTGCACAATAGGTGTCCTACAGACAGCCGTCTCATTCGTGGATGTTTGCAATGTCACCATGTGACCGCACCCACGCTGAGTGTCAGTCCTTATTCGCAAACAGTGTCCGGGCCCCCAGATACCAAAAATTGCTTATTTGAACAACCCAAGGTGTTTTGAGGTAAAGTGTCACCCTTACAGAGGTCCTAGGCCATGCCCTTGTCCATATAAAGACTTTTCGGAACTTTGTGAGCCTAGCTTGGGGTTTGAAGTGTCCGCAGAGCGTGCAACTGTTCGCTGAATGCTCCCCTGCAGCCTTATAAAAGGCCACATCCCACATCCCAGTGCTGCTCCTCATTCTGTTTTTGGATTTCCAGGACAGAGCACTTGGCTGTGATTGGCATTGCTGTTGCTGGATTGCTGCTCAGAGCACTTGGCTGTGATTGGCATTGCTGTTGCTGGATTTGCTGCTCAGAGCACTTGGCTGTGATTTGCATTGCTGTTGCTGGATTTGCTGCTGGTAGAGATTATGGCATCCATGGCTGCTGCATGTGCTGGCTCTTCAGTACCACCATCACCATCACAATCCTCCGGAGGGCCTGGGAGGGGAACAGGAGTGGTGATGTAGAGGGGGAACAAGAAGAGGAAGAGGATGAGGTAGTGGAAGTTCCCACTACCAGCTGCCAACGTGAGTCTTGGGTGTGGAGGCTATTTACCACCGTTGGGGGGGTAGCCAAGGTACGTACAATCAAGGTACACTGCAAAGCCTGGGCTGTACAGCTACGGCACCACCACCATGCAGCGACACGTGAGGTCGAACGACAAAGCAGCAGTTTGGAGGGTCATCCCCTTCGAACAGAGTAGTGGGTTGAGTTCCTCTGCAGCATCCTCGGCATCTGCTCCTGTTACCACAAGGGTCAATCCTGTGGGACAGCGGATCCTTAAGCCAGCCTCGCAGGCCATACAAACTGCAGCAGACCCTTACCTTTCAAAGGTCACTGTATTGTGCCTGTACAGTGACGCGGTACTCTGCAAGGATGAGTAATTCCGGAGTGCTTTTGAGGCTACGGTCTGTGAGCACGAAGGAAAGTGCCCCCTACCTCCATGAGGCCCACCCAGCATCTTCCTCTCTCCACCTGCCCCTTCATCCCTGTGGTTGGTGCCCCTTCCCTTTCCTACCTTACCCTCCCTCCCATTCTCTTCCTTGTATATCATGTTAAAAAATACCAAAAGAAATATAAAACAAGAAATCACAAAAAAGGCTCTTTTCAGACCCACCTTTTACAGTTTAAAAATAGACAGGCCAATGAAATGGTGCAGGCCACTGCACAGTCCGGGAAATACCAGGACAGCACGGTAGTCCACACACATCTAAAAAAGGTGGGTGGTGGCACCATCAAAAACATTGCATTCTTTTCTGGAAGAAAGTGATGGCTCTGAAAAGAGCCTTTTTGGTTGTTTTGTTGTTGTTTTTGAAAGGTTTGAAGTGGCCAACACCTACTGCAGAAATGCTTGCTATATTTGCAAAAAGGGCTGCAAAAAGGGCTGCAAAGCATTTTGGATATTTCGCAAAAAAAGGTGATTGCTAGCATCAGTAAGATGGATGCCATCTCTGCGAAAAATGTTGGTGCTACGAAATGTAACATTTGCGGACCAAATTAAGAAGAGCGCAGCCACATCTGTCAATGCACGTAAAAATTACTCTGAAGTGTGGAAACATCACCATGACTTTCCCAAGTGCCTCCTTCATTGCAAATTGCAGAACGATTCCAGTAATGTGGCATAAACTGTTCCACGATGAACAATAATTATGGCACAAAGGGGAACCAAATCCAGCCACTTCATGCCATGCACTCCATGCCAGTGCACATCCACATGATGAAATCCGAGATTTGTAGACACTCCACAGTGTTCTGCATACACCTTCAACCAATGTATCCAAGAGTCCCCCAAAATCCAGACACTCTGCCTCGTAAAGCACACAGCTATAGCCATAGCCAACTGCACTTCTTTCAGGAAACAGAGCCTCTGTCACAATCTGTCCTTGCAAACCACACCCAGCAAACCTTATTGGCCAATTCCCTGGCCTCCACAGTCCCATTTACATGCCTGCCATTTTCAAAAGTCCCGGATGTGGCAGGTGCGATCTGCGAACTACTGCAGTGTTTGTAGATAAATCACCCATTTCTAGGGGGCGGCAAGACAAATTTAACCCAGGGTAGAAGATTTCCTCTATAGTGGCAGATCTGAAAAGAGATTATTTTTTTTCTTTAGGTGCTAGTAAACAAACACCTTTTCTTTTGTACTTTTATTTGGGGGGTATCTCTTCTTTTTTTTAACAACTTTATTTTTTAACAACTTCTTTTCCTCCTTACTTCCTTACATGAACCTCTGTATAGCATTCCTTAGATTGCGAAAGAACATGGCCTTTCCATGGATAGAGAAAGAAATACCATCTGCGCTGAAAAAGTTTACATTAAGGGCATCAATGTTCTCATTGTCAAAAGAAAACACCCCAGCAGTAAGCAAAAATGCAAACATGCCTCTGTTGACCAGACACCTTCTGGCATTTTGCTGGGGACAGAGAACATTGGAGTTGTTCCATGCAATGCTGGGTGGTATCTGAGAGAAAACCACCTTAGCAATTGGAAGTACCAGCATGAGTACCTTCACCAACTCCTTCAGTGAATTCAGCAAACTGGGAGCTCTGATATATCCCAAATGCAGTGCACCGCAATGCAGCACTACAATATCAGGAGTGGTGAAAGTGGCCATATCTTTGCAAACTGCAAGCAAACCTTGCAAATTGCAGCCAGGCACACTGCACCACAAAGCCTCGCCGCCTTCAAAACCAAAATTGGCAGCAATGCCTCTTGTCTTGGCATACCTCTCCAAAACATTTACAAATAAATCACCAACCACCAACACCCTCACATTCTGCTCCTCTGCCACCTTCACTACACACAGCAATGAAAACAAGTATTACCCTTTCTCCTAATGAATCACAAGCACAACATGGCTTATCTCCACAGTGGCATTTCCATGGCAGGCATGCTGAGAAGACAAGGATGTGGCACGCCCTGTCTGCGGACTACCACAGTGTCTGCAGACACCTTAACACAGCCCTTCTTCCCTTTCCACTGTACTCTCTGCAGCCCTAACTCATTGGCTACTGTTAAGCAGTCACACACCCATCCACCAATCACAGCCAAGAACTTTATATCTAAGTCTGTCATCACAGTTTAACGCTTCAGATGTACTGTTGAACACTCACTCTCAGATCTTCTGTAATTACAAAGCACCTCCATCAAAAAGTCCTGCAAAACTCTCCAAGATTTCTGCTGCCAGATTCTTCAACCTCTGCATCCATCAACACAAACTACAGGTATGCATATATTTTTGTAGAGAACATTTGCAACTCTGTTACAAATGCATGTGAACAGGCTGCCTGCAACTTACCCTGCATAACCTACTGAATAATTATACTCTCATGCATCCCATCGCCTGACATGAAGTGCCAGTTACTTACAATGCTGCATGTTTTTATTTTAATGCCCACTGGCATAACAGCTGCAAACCACATATTTCAATTTTATCAGCACTCTCTCTAATGTTTTTGTAAAAAAAGAAAAGAAAACTACATAGGGAACATTTGCACAGCAAATTCAAGTGGCAGATCCTATGTTGAGTGCCCAGAATGCACACAGAAAAGGGAAACTGCATGTATGTTAGCAAAGCATGGCAAATACATACATTGCAAAATTACCAAAATGCACCATTGGAAGGAAAGCAAAGAAATGCATGTGTACATTGGCAACAGTGCTATCTGTACATTTGAATAACTAAATGCAAAAACAGAAAAGTATTTCTGCACTCATAAAGCAAGCATCTATGTGTGGGAAAGTTAATAAAATTCCACACACGGTAGCATTCTCCTTTCTAATATGTACATCTTTTTGGCCCTTTTTCTCACCCTACTAGGACTTGAACTAATCCATTTCAAAAGCAAGTAGTGCAACAGCATCTCACACACTTGCAAATGTGCAGCCCCATAGGGCACACTAATCACTACACCACTGACCACCATAGCAACAAAGATTATGCTCCTAAGCCACCACTCCTATGCAGTGCTGTACAAATGCACGCACACTAAATCTCCCTGTCAAGAAATCCTCCTACAATTTAAAGTAATTTGTTCTTCTAGTGCAATTACTGTGCCATTAACACACATACCCACTAACTTCCTTCCTTTGCATTTTCAATGAAGAACAGCCTCCTGAAAGCCAGTGACGTCTACTGGAAAAAAAAACAGAAGAAATCTACTCTTCACATCCAACAAAGTAAGTACTGTAGTAGTGTTCTGCCTGTTACTCACAAAAATTATTTCCAACCCAACAGCACTTGCTTCATTCTTACTCATTGCACCTTAGCAGGTCCACTCTCTGTATTGTTATCTGAACACCAGTATGGTAACACCCACTAGTTTTGTGAGAACATCGTAATGTCCTTACTTATTCAGGCACAGTACACTGTCATACACACTGAAGCAAACCTTTCACACATCAACACACACAGATACCAGTACAACCTTCCCGACCAGAAGTAACAGCCCATTACACAAGCACACCCCCATGTATGCCTACCCTCATATTCAGACACTCATGCACAGTGCACACAAACACATTGCACAACTTCCAAAACCACACTTTCCTTGTATCTCCAACAGACACAAGAGAATGCCTACCAAAAAGCAACTCAGTAGAAAACAACACAGAAATAGAGCAGACAAAACTAAAAGCATGAAAAATAGCCATCTGCTATTAGCAGAATTTGTACAAAAAGTTTAAAAAAACAGCTAATACGGTCACTGAGCAAAACTGAATCAGCTACCAGGAAAGAAAGTGTGACCCTTCTTCCAAAATGTAAAAGTAAAATAAATGTATTAAGAAGAATGCAACTACCAGTAGTGCTAACACTGTATCTACCAATGTTAACGTAGCCACAGGTAATCATTCCAAGAAATTCATTTTACAAAAAATGTTCCACCATAGAGTCCTTCAGAACCTTATAAAAACAGGGGAGAAATCACGCTCAACACTTAAAACTTACAGCAGAAAACTGATACGGGAAACTCTCATAGACAGTGCAATGCTCCTCAAAAGGAAATTGTTTATATTAATTTTAGAATGGAACCACTAACAAAATTAATTAGTAAACTACTAAAAGTACTTCGCAACATACGCAATATAAACATAGATACCTTTCCAAACTTCTGTGCAGGTGATTGGATTCACACAACCAACACAGAGCCATATTTCAATGAAGAGGCATACAAACAAGAGCAAACAAACCCAATTGCCATACACAGCCGTGGCCAAGGGTATGAAATGGGAGACAACACCATTATGGCAGAAGGAACACTGATTGAAAGAATATCCCCAACATACTTATAATCAACTCTCCATTGCACCAAACCAATCGGTCCCATCTACAAATGGCCGTGCACCTCAATTTGTAACGTACGAAAACAATCCTTCAAATCTTTACGGCAATTCCTCAATCAGTATGTGAAAGCCAAAGACAAAATCAGAATGAAAATATTACAAACCATGGACTCTGTCCAGTGCGCAAATACACAGGACTGCAAGGACATTCATTAGCCAGCGTTTCCAAGCCTGCTCGCAAAAGCGCCTTCCACCAGATCAAAACGATAGCAACACACGATTCTACTGTACAACATCTCATCCAGATACTGTACTATGCAAAAAGTCCTGCTTTAGATCTGGAACATTTAAATCACATTCTCCTACATGGCACAGGCAAATAACTCCTGGAAGAAATAGACCACATCCAAAGAAAATATTTTGGAAGCAACCTTCTAATACACACATACAGAAAAGAAATAGCAAAGTTTAAAAGCATATCTGCTGAAATACCAAACCAGGTATTTGTGTGTTGTCACAGAACATTTTATACAAAGAGCACCAAGACTGTAGATATAGCATACAAAATAGAAGACAATGAAGAATCACAATAGTTCCAATTAGCTCTGAACCTTATAGCAGAAAACAAATATGAAATTACTAACCCCTCTATAATTTGCACATACTACAAACAAAGCTTGATAATAACCAAATGCTTTCACAGGCTATCAGTAATTATTTGAAATTATTTCTGCTTCCAAATCACTCCAACAGCTAAATTTGTATGAGAGCATTAATTTCCAAAAAGTACACCCATTCCAAGCCATAATAAACCTTCAACCTAAAACAGCCAAGTTACCTCCTTCTGAATTACTAAAAGGCATTTGTGACAAAGTAGCTTATTTGCCATTGGATCTTAAAGAAAATGTTGACACTCTGGGAGACAATAGATCATTCTTTGATTATCCTAGTGAATGGTGTACCTACAAAAGATTTAAAAAAACGTGCAGCAACTAGTAGACTTAAACAAAGTTAGAGAAGCCTTACAATATCTTAAAGAGAACAATGAATACTACAAAGAAATAAACATTGAAGAAAACCTGAGAGAAACCACCGAAATAATTCAGGATTCCTCATCAACTGGCCAATTTGAACTTGTAGATCCTATTGCAGCATCCAATATTTTAGACCAGTATACAATTCACCCACTGCACTCCAAAGACAGCATAGACGATGCACTAGAAACATATCAAATGCGGCAAGGCAAAGGATCTCCAATCAGCATATGGGAAAAAAGTATAGAAGCACAAGCCTTTCATCTCCTCTTTCCTACTGGAAAAGGGGGAATATATGATGAAACATACACACAAATATCAGCATCAGAATACCGCTCTTTACGAATTTTATCTTGAAGACCCCAGATTCAGACAAAACGTTGGATACATATTCCATCTCCTGGTTGAAAGTGAACTAGCAACTCCTTGTTACGAAGTTGCACACACATTGAAAACAGGTTCAAATTTTTTAAACATGTCTGCTACCCAACTACTTCAAAAGGTGCAAGCCAAAGATGATGTTTTGCAGTCAAGTATCATAAATCTCTTGGCAAACACACGTTGTTGGACAGAATACTGGTTCTGATGGCACGCAGATGTACGGGGTATTCTACACCCACATGGTTTGTCACTTTAAGTTGTGCACAATATGCATGGGAAGAATTGCACGACTTCCTGCGTATAGCAAACAAAAACAAAGCAGGGATAGACATAAACACACCAGGAGAACTCTGCTCTCTTGACCCTGTAAATTTGTCAAGGTACTTCCATCACTGCTTCATTGCCATGCGCCACTTCATCTATAACAAAACAATTCCTCCCCTCAGAGTAGAAAAACACTTCTTTTGGAGAAAAGAATATCAATCCAGAGGAGCACCACACATCCACATGCTTTTGTGGATAAAAGATGCTTCTAAATTTGGTCATGACAGTGATGCCACTGTTTTGCAGTTTATTCACAAATATGTCACTTGCGAAATCGCTTCTGAAAGAGCACATAGTGAGTGACATGCTCACATTTTGCGGTTTCAAAGACATACATGTGGCAAGTACTGTCGACGCAGATATAAAAACAAAGGCAAATACTACACCAAATGCTGCTTTGGTTTCCATAAACCAGTTTCAGCAAAAGGACAAGTAAACAGCGTCATGCCTTCTGTTAGATACATTGTGAAAGGCAAATAGACTAAGAACACATTCTGCATTAAAAGAAGCAAAGCTTCAAAGTACATCAATTATTAAGCAATCATTGCCCTTTCATGGAATCCTAATGTAGATGTGCAGTACATTGCAGACAATTCCACTGCTGTTGCACCATATGTCACAGCCTACTTAACCAAAGCTGAGAAAACAGAGCTGAAAGACCTCTGGGATGACATATCATCTGACAAAACACTGTCACAGAAATTGTACAGCTTTGCCATAAAAATGCTCTCCCACAGAGTATGTGGTTGCTACGAAGTTGCAGACTGTTTAACAGACACAGCCTTATATGGCATATCTGAAAACATAGTCTGGCTAAGCCTTGGTCCGTCCACATCGAGAAAGAGTGCTCAAATCGTACCAAGACATAGAAACAATAGCCAAAAACGATCCCAACAGCCCGGCCATTTTGAAAAACAATGTATTGGACACATACTACCCAAACAGGTGTAGTGCTTTGGAAACCATGTGTCTGTACCATATAGCCCAAAATTTCTTGAGGGCCTGTCCACTTTTGTTCACATACTATTACAGTACTTGCAGCCAGTGGCCTGCGGACATGCACCCAAACGTCTAGTGACTGGCCACAAACACCACAGCATAACACAGCCATGTACCCAACAATCTGGCCAGTGCCCACAACCCACACACATAATCCTTGTGCCCAAGGGTCTGTCCACTTCTGTACACATACTATTATAGTACTTCCAAACAAGTGGCCTCTGGCCAAACACAAGAGTGCATCGGCAGGCCACAACCACCACAGCATAATATAGCCATGCATCCAAGAATCTGGCCATTCACCACAACCCACACACAAAATCCAGGCGCCCGAGGCATTCTCCACTTCTGTACACATACTATTACAGTGCGTGCACCCAATGGGCAGACTCTAATGCACCCAAGAGTCTAGAGGCAGGCCAAAACCACCACAGCATAATACAGCCATGCACCCAAGAATCTGGCCAGTGGCCACAACTCACACACATAAGCCAGGCACTCAAGGCCCTGTACCCTTCTGTACACATACCATTACAATTCTTGCACCCAGTGGGCAGACTCTAATACACCCAAGAATCTCGGGACCATCTGCCAGATGCCCTGTCCACTTCTGTACACATACTATTGCAGTACTTGCAACCAGTGGGCAGACTCTTGCACTCAAGAATATAGTGGCTAGCCACAATCTCCACTGCATAATACAGCCATGCACCCAAGAAAATGGCCTGTGGCCCCAACCCACACACATAAACCAGCCGCCTGAGGCCCTGTCCACTTGTGTACACATACTATTACAGTACTTGCAACCAATGGGCACCCAAGAGTCTAGGGACTTGTCATAACCACCATAGCATAATACAGCCTATACAAACATCCTCATATCAACTACATTCCACTCCTCTACCCTGTTGAAGCCTGCCTGCAGTCACCACATAAGGTGCTTGCCTGAGTACCTGTCTGTGAACTTCCGCGGTGTCCACAAAGTGCCGCAGACACAACATGGTCTCCTTCCACCTAAACAAATACATCATATGAACCATCTTTCACTCCTCCACCCTTCCCATTCCCTTTTCCCAACACCAAATGCGCCAAAACATGTTTCCCAACCCTGTTCTTCGCTGCACTATCCGCGGATACAAAATTGCGATGCACATCATGTTTCCCTCCAGCCAATCAGCGGGCACGTTGCATGTCCGGGGTCTGCATGCGGCCCTCCTGACCAATTGGAGTCCTGTCCATGAAGCGAACAGGGAAATGGGTCAGCGAAATGAACCCAGATATCAGAAATGTTTTGGGACCTACATTTTGCCTGTTTTAAAAGAAAATACTGCGTGTATTTACACAAATTTACGGTCAAGCCGCCACTCCTGCTGCAAATTTGGTGAAAATCCATCCAGTGGAATCGGCTGTAGGCGTGAGCACACATTTTTTCAATTGTGTCTATGGAAAAAAATAAATGTTGGGGACCGCCCTACAACTTTGCCCCCCCCCCGATGAAACCTCACCAAATTTACCAAAGAATTTCAGAGCGGCCCATATACTTTTTCGTAAAGGTTGGTAAGGATTCATCCAGGGGGAGCGAAGTTATAAACCACCCAAAAAGTGCCCTTCCTATGAGTTGAGCAACTTAACCATAACTACACACCCACTACCGCAGGCCCTGTAATATAATATGCCCCAATATGGTGAAAAGATCTTCTATGTCTTGTGAGGGGTCAGAAATGTGAGGCAGCCTAGGTTGTAACGTTTTCTCAGAAGATGCCATTTTATTATATTCAAAGTTTGGATGAATGCCTCACTATCCCTACCCTAACAAGCATTTCCCTGCCTAAAATAAACTAAAGGAAACACTGCAACAAAGGATATCTGTCCCTCACACGTATACATATAACAAATAAACAAGGCAATGTATGGCAGTTCAAAACAACAATGACTGAGTTCACAATATAAGCACAGTCTCTCTTCACAACCTGGCCATATTCCCTTTCCCCAGGTTTAGACGTGATTCTTTATCAGAGTTCAACAAACGGACACAAGGAAATCTAGTTTTCAACACAAGTTCTAATATAGTTTACCACTTCAACTTGTCAGCATAAATTCCCAGCACAAAAAGTATAATACTCCTCTTCTTCTTTGAAACACTTCTCAGCTCATCAATAGCAACAGTAATTGTCTTGGTCAGGATGAGTTGCCACAGCAAATAAGTTCCAAAGAAAAATAGTTCCTTTGGTACAGCTTTACTCAGCTTTTCTTTTAGCACCATACACATAAATTGTCTCTGTCAAACCCACTCCATAGCACTTCTTCAACTTCTACCTGGTTTACTCCCATCCCAGGCTTACTTCCCCAAAGGTTTGTCATAGGGGTATACTCCCTTGCCCGAACAAGGTTCCACATCAACAGTGCTTTTATGGTTTAGAAGAGGTTCACAACAACAAATATAATATCCGATAACCTTAAAAACTCATCACAACGCCTTATTTTAGGAGACTTTAACCTTGGATTCAATGACCTACTGGATCTTAATGCTGCACAGATTAACAACTCCCTGGAGGAACAAGGATTCATCTAAAAGGTCACAGAACCCACCCACAATAAAGGTAGGACCCTAGATTGGATTGCTGAACACAATTGTCCCACCACTAACACTTCTATACTGCCCCAGCATTGGTCTGACCACTACTTGATATCCTTCAAGCTAGAGGTCACACCTCCCACGAACACTAGTATTATAGCACTCGTCGTTCCCACTAGAAACAAAATAAATATTACGCCTGAAAATCTTATCCCTTAATCCTTCCTACACTGAACTCTATCTCAGACCAGACTGACCCATCCATCATGGTTGAATTGTACAACAAAGTGATGCTTGCATCCCTTGACGTCATTGCACCTCTGAAGATTAAAAAGAGTAAACCCCGCCAACACCTAAACACATGGTTCTCGCCACAACTGAAAGCAATTAGACAAGAGAAACGTTAAAGCAAAAAAATTTGGAGATCAAACCCCTCAGACCTTACCAAAAACAACGTGAATAAACTAGCCGCCCTATACAAAAAAGAAATTATCCTAGCCAAACAAACTTCCTACAACGCCCGCATCTCCCAAGCCAAATCAAACACCAAAGAACTGTTCGCCATCCTTAAAGAGGTAGAATCACCAATTCAAGCTCCTGACTTCTGTCTTAAGGACGAAAATTGGTGTACAAGTATACAAAATGCTTTGGCCAACAAGATAACAACTCTCCAGGTGAAGATGAACAATAAAAAAGACACTCTCACTGCCTCTAGGACCGGTACTGATGCCACTATCCCCAAGTTTGGCATTCCACTACCTCAGACTACCTCGACACCACCCACACCACAGACCCCTTGCTTCCACTTTCACAAAGTATCCATCAAAGAAGTCGAAAGAGTAATTCTCACCCTCAAACCGTCTAATTGTCATGGTGACCCATGTCCAGCCCAAATCATAAAAGGTGCCGCCCATGAACTATCTCCCTTCATCACTAAACTCATAAATGCTTCATTCACATCAGGCACTATACCCAGCAACCTGAAACATTCCTGGGTCCTGCCCCTCCTTAAAAAACAAACCCTTGACCCATCTATCCCTACTAATTACTGCCCCATAACTACAGTACCATTCCTACACAAAATCTTGGATGAAATAGCATATCTACAAATCCAGCATCATTTGGAACAAAACCACCTACTAGGAGTTCGACAGTCTGGCTTCAGACCTCAACATGGTACTGAGACTGCGCTCATAGACCTCAAGGCACAAATAGACGCACTGAGAGATGAAGGCAAGACGGCACTCTTGCTACTCCTCGATCTCTCAGCTCCGTTTGACCTGGTACACCGTTTGATACTATGCAACCACCTGTACTCCAAGGCCTGTTTCTCTCAGGAGGCAGGCACCTGGATCCAGTCTTTCCTTGATAACAGGACAATGCGTGTCTTCTCTCCTCTTGCAGCTGCAGACCCCGCACCCATATTGTGCGGTGTACCCCAGGGCTCATGTGTATCTCCTACTCTGTTCAGCATCTTCACAAAGACCCTTTTCGATGATCTAGATGGTCTAGGTATCACCTACACGAATTACGCCGATGATACACAGATACTCATCCCGCTGACGGGAGATTATGACAAGGATTTGGCCTTTGTAAACAGAGTATAACTCATCATCCAGGCATGGATGGCGTCTCACGGTCTATGCCTGAATGATGACAAAACAGAACTTCTCATTCTAGGCACCCCTTCCAACATCAAAAAACTAGGTCCAAACTATTCACAATTGACAACAACAACATCACTGTGGCTAAGGTTGTCAAAACCCTTGGCTTCTACATAGACTCCACGTTTACCTTCAGCAAACAAGTAAATGCTATGGCCTCAGCTACATCCTACACCTGCAAGCTAATCAAGCCTTTCCTTTCACCTAACAACTGCAATACCTTAGCGAGAGCCCTCATCTTATCCAAATTGGACTATTGCAATGCCCTCTATGTAGGCAGCAACACATACATTACGTCTAAAATTCAGACCATTCAAAACAATGCCATAAGAGCTGCCCTAAGTTTCCCTAAAAACTCCCATATATCTGACCTCAGGAGATCCGTCAATTGGCTCTGTACGAAAGACAAGATCCTCCTTAAAACTGCATCTTTGACACATAAATGCCTCAACCAATCAGCCCCACAATACCTCTCAGCTAGATTTACTAGACATACAGCCTCTCGCCCCCTAAAGAAAAGTCAACTCTAACCTTCTACTAGTACCCAGATTTAAGCATACTAAATCTGGTGGGAGCAGCTTCCCTGTTAAAGCCACACAATACTGGAACTCCCCCCCCTGCCTTAAGGGAAGATCTACCCTACCCACAATTTAGAACTAGTCTCATCTACTGGCTAAATGAACATGACGTCTGACCTTACCTCACCTGCAACGTCCTAGCTCTATTGTATATATGTGACCTCACTGCTTTTGTTATATACATGTGTTTTACACTTATTCTTTGTATTCTTTGTATATATTGTATAATACCTATCCACCTGCCTGTGGTTCACGTATACAGCATTGTAACCAGAGCTGTACTTATTATTCATGTCTACTATGTAACACAAGCTTAACAACCCTCTTTATGCCTTCGCGCCCTTATACCTCTGGGTCTGGTGCGCAATATAAATAATAAAACAAACAAACAAACAAACAAACTTCCTAGTATTCAACAGAACTCAACTTTAGTACTTGCAACAACTCTTCAGGGAAAACAAGATTCACGTTGGTGCTCTTTACTATTCTTCTACAAATGATGCTCCTCTACTTCTGGGTGTCCTTCCCCCAGAAGGACAGCCTTTTTGCCAGTCTTGTTTCTCTACTACACCAGTAACCAATGATTGCCAAGGATAGAGTCTCTTTCTGCTTCTTCCTTGGTTTTGGTAATGTGTGTTTATACCAGCTTTAACCACATGTTTGATAAGGTTTGACCAATAAATCAACCGGCCTGTGGACCTTTCATTAGCCCCCTTCTGCTGTTGGCAATATGGACTGAATTGTGTTAGCCTACGATTTAGTATCTTTTGGCTTGGGCATATATTGTAGGTCTTCACTTTTACCAATAGTCTCTCTTGGATTGTGCAATGCATGTAAATCTTAGACTTGACCAATGCCACCCCCCATGGTTTTCTGAGATTTCCATCAACTCACACTTTTAACATTATAGTCATTCACTGTGGTTACAATCTGTTGCCTTTGACTAGTAAGCAATTCAAAATCAAATTGGGAATCACTTTGTCTCCTAAGCGAGTGTCATGTCTGCTGCTGTTTAATAATTCAGTATTCAAAACTGAGTTTTGAACTCCTTCACTCCTACACGAGCACTGCTTACTCACCGGGGTCCCTACAAACCTCTAAACTCACCCTATAAGACATGTGACTCCATTCCACTCACAGCTTGCAGGACTTATAATTTTGTGGCTTCTCGCTTCCCGTAAAACTGCTTCCTTAAGTATTCATTTGAATGTGCCACCTACATTTGGAGCTTCTCTTGCTCCGGGGATCGTCTGCTGCATGCCAGCCACCAAAAATCTCCTCGAGGCCCCCAGGTGCACGCCAGCTACCTGAGGCGGCCTCTGGGGAAGCAAAGCTTCCATTGCCTTTGCTTGGTCTCGAACCAGCAAGCTTCTCTCCTGCACGCTTCCCGCTGCGCGACCTCTGGCTTTCAGATTACGAGAGGCACAGACCCTCTCAGGACCGGCAGCTGCAATCTGCTGCACATGGGTCCAGCGTCTTCTCTCTCCTCCAGCATCAGTTTAGGAGGTCTGTGTTAGGCAGAATCATATGCAGTACCCTTTGGGAACACCACACAAAATTAAGACTACAAGTGTCAGTACAATTTTACCTTTGGTACAAGCCTGTACTACACAGTAAAGTGGTAGCGATGGCTGAGCAGCCAGACGTATCTCAAGAGTAAAGTGAGCAGTACAAGAGGTTACACAAAGGACAACAATTACTATGGTTCAAACAAACACTGATTCAAGGTTTCTGTCACGCTCACCTAGTCTCCATGGGGGCGTCGCATGAAGATGCACGAATGATGTCTGCACTGGCGTTACACGGGGCGGATTGATGAGGCTTGCTCGTGACTTCTCCCTCAGTGTCACTTCCCAGGAACGTTTGCCTAAAATGCCGAAATAAGATATTAGCTAGCTGTGAGGAACGGGTTTGGTTCCCACCTCCCGGAACCTCCTAATGCCCCCTCTCTACTTCAGCCTCACCTTGGGTTTTTTAATGGTGCACCCTCCATCCTGTGATCTCTAGCAGGGGCGCAATATGTTCAGTCTTTCCCTGGTTTACCTGGATTGAGTTCCTTCACTGATCCTGCGGGGTTGTTGCAGGGTCTTGAAATACTTGACTCAGCTGGTAAGTCTCTATGCCAATAGATGCTTGGTATAGTTGCTTAATGTCTTTATTACCCAAGTTTTGACTTTTGTTTCTCTTTTCTTTCAGGCGCGCCTTGAGCAGTTTGCTGATGAAGATTTGCTTCTTCCTACAATGCTGAGCAGATTTCCTGCGGGTGATTATAGCGCGAGTAGGTGGCGCTGAATGTCTTTAATAATGGTTTATTTCCCCGTGCGTGACTAACCTGCTGTTTTCTTTTCTTTTCTACAATGCAGGAGCAGCGCGGCTCGAAGCAGCGATTGGATAAACCGCTCCAAAGAAATCCCAGAAGGAAGCAATCTCCGGGTGAGTATCGGCTATTCTTGCAAATGCTTTCTTTTCTGCAGGTGCGACAAGCCGGAGAGCAGCTGAAGGTACGGCCGTTCGGATGGAATGATTCAGGTAAGGCCTCAACTGCTGTACTAATTCCTGTTCTTTTCTTTCTCTTCTTCTCAGGTGCCGATGGATCGTGGTTCCAGGACAGGCGTGGCTGCTGAAGTTCAGGTACTGGAGCTAAACAGACATAGTGAGCGTTATGCTGCAGGAGTGCAGAATAATGTGAAGTGTGTTCTGTCTGTAGGGTGTGGTTTAAATAGCCTTGTAAGTAGTTCCAGGAAAATAGTCCCTCCAGCCTCAACCTGCAATCTCAGGTAAAGTAGTCCCTCAGCCATACCCAGGGTAGGCTATCTCAGCCTGTTAGGCTGGGCTGTAAATAGTCCCCTGCAGTTTCCTACCAGGTGAAATATTATGAGCCTGGCGCCAACGGCCAACGATGCCAGGACTGAGTCCAGGAAGTCCTAGGACACCCTTTTGGGCTTTATAAGCCCTTATAGGTGCCAGTGACTGGTGTAGACCCACCAGCTCCAGATGTTTGGGAGCATGCACCATGACAGCACTCCACCCCAAGGCCCTCCTAACGGTGGGTTCTCCCGTCGGTCCGGGTTTGCTCGGATGATTATGATGGAATCTTTTTAACAACCGTGGAGCATGAATGTGATCACTAGGATCCCACGATCTTGCTTGTGGTCCATATCCTTTCCAGTCTATCAAATAGAACAGTTTTGATTTGATGATTTTTGTGTCCAGAATATCCTTAACTTCAAATTCAGGTTCCCCGTCGACCATGATTGGTTTTGGTGGTTTCAGAACTGGGGTCCCAGGTTGCACTGGTTTCAAAAGGGAGGTGTGAAACACGGGATGAATCCGCATGTGTGGAGGTAAGTCCAATTTGACTGCTACCGGATTAATGATGGGCTTTATTGTGTACAGACCTGAATATCTGGGATTGAAGGTATGGGTTCTTTTCACTGGTATGTGTTTCGAGGCCAGCCAGACTTCGTCCCCAACTTGATACCTTGGGGCTTCACTTCTATGTACGACTGACGATTTCTTGTATCTTTCCTTAGCTTGCCTCAGATGGTCTGTCGCCTGTTTAAAGGCTTGAGTGATGGTAGTGTGCAAACTTCTTACCGCTGGCATTTCCAGAAGTTGAGGCGGGTCAAGATTGGAGGTTCGAGGATGCATCTCGTATATTGTATAGAAAGGACTCTGCCCAGTGCTGGAATGTAAGGAATTGTTATAGGCATACTCGGTTATCCACAAGACATCTTTCCAACTGCTTTCTGTTTGGTGTAACATACATCTTAGGTATTGCTCAAAAGTCTGGTTGGTCCTCTTGGTCTGACCATTGGTTTGTGGATGGTGGCTAGGAGAAAGTCTTACATCGATTTGAGCTAACTCGCAACATTTTTTCCAGAAACATGAGATACATGGCATCTCGGTCTGAAATCAGGATGGAAGGAAATCTGTGTATTCCGACTATCTGTTCAAGGAATTCCTTGGCCGGGATTGAAGCCTAGGGTAAGCCTTTTAGTGGAATGAAATGGGCCATTTTGGAAAACAAGTCCACTACCACTAAAATGGTGTTGAATCCATTGCAAGGAGGGAGATCAGTGATAAAATCAAGAGATAATGTGTGCCAAGGTGCAGGCGGTATATCCAGTTTTGCAGTAGACCTGGTGGTCTCTTCTTTTGGGCCTTGTTTTGTGCACAAACTTCACATGATAGTACGAATTGCTTGATGTCCTTATGCCATGTTGGCCACCAAAAGTGTCTCTTGACCTTGGCTTCGGTCTTAGCAATTCCAGGAGTACCTTCTAGCAGTGAATCATGCTAATTTGAGATGACCTTTTCCTGAAGTTCCTTGCTGGGTAGGTAGAGACATCCCTGAAAATATGGTAAATGGTTTGAGACTGAGTGGTGTGTACTTTTGGTTGGCCAATCCTGCAGAGTGTTGGTATCAGTGAGATGCGCGATTTCCTCGTGAAGGTCATCTAATGTTAGAGATGTTGTAATCCTAGGATTCTTCCTCCAGGTATGATAAGTACTGGGTCTGGGTTTGTGTATGCATCATCTACCCCTATACGGGACAGGGCATCCGCCATTCCATTTCAACAACCAGGTCGGTAAGTAATTACAAAATCGAATTTGGCAAAAAATAACGCCCATAGGAGTTGGTGAGATGATTGTGCTTTTGCGACCTATAGATATTGTAGATTGCAGTGATCTGTGATTACCGTGATGGTGTGCCTTGCTCCCAAGAGATAATGTCGCCAAGCTTTGAAAGCCGCCTTGATGGCTAAAAGTTCCTTGTCTGTTATAACGTAATTCAGTTCTGGTGCCGTGAATTTCCGTGACCAAAAGGCCACCGGGTGATGTTGACCCGTTTCAGGATCTCTTTGCGAGAGGACCGCTCCCATTGCCAAGCTGGAAGCGTCGGTCTCAACTACGTACGGGAGATCTGGACAAGGGTGTTTCAGGATTGGAGCTGAGATTAATTTTTGTTTTAAGTTCTGGAAGGCCTTTTCCGCCTCTTCTGACCATTGGAAAATTTATTCGCAGTAAAGAGGTGATGGGGTGCACAAGTTGCAAAAAGCCTGGAATAAAGTGACAATAGAAATTCGCGAATCCAAGCATACTCTGAACTCCTTTGATTGAGCTTGGAGAAGGCCAGTTGAGGATGGCATCAACTTTTGACAAATCTATATGTACACCATGAGAGGTTAGGACAAATCCAAGGAACTCGACCTCAGTAACATGGAAGAAGCATTTTTCTAATTTAGCATATCATTTGTGTTGCCAAAGTTTGTCCAGAACAGCATGGACGTATTTCACATGCTCTTGTTCTGAAGAGGAGTATACCAGAATGTCGTCGATGTATACTACGACACAGACATTGATCAACTCTTGTAGGATGTCATTCATGAAATATTGAAATGCTGCTGGGGCGTTACACAGGCCGAAGGGCATTACTTGGTATTCAAATAGCCCGTATATGGTACGGAAGGCGGTCTTCCATTCATGCCCTTTCTTAATTCGTACAAGGTGGTACGCTCCTCAGAGGTCTAACTTGGTGTAAATTTGTTCATCTTTAACTTCATCCAATAGTTCAGGAATCAAAGGCAAGGGGTAACGATTTTTAACAGTGACTTGGTTCAAATCACGGAAGTCGATACAAGTCCTAAAATCCCCTTCCCTTTTAGGCACAAAGAATAAGGGTGAGGCCGCCGGGGACTTGGATGGCCGGATAAAACCGTTTGCCAGGTATTGGTCTAGATACTGTTTTAAATGCACATTTTCAGGCTCAGTGAGCACATAGATTCGGCCACATGGAATCTGTGCGCCTAGTATAAGGTCGATCTGGCAGTCATATGGTCTATGGGGAGGAAGAGTGTTGGCTTGATCCTTCTGGAAGACATCCTGATAGTCTTGGTATACCTGGGGTAGCGGATTTGTTAGACTCATGATCGTTGTCACTTCTTTGACCAAAGGTTCTTCTGCTTGATAGCAAGTATGAGCACACTCGACTGAGAAGGTCAGCCTCTTAGCAAGCCAGACGATGCAAGGATTATGTGATTCTAGCCATGGCATTCCCAGAATTATTAGGAATTGTGGAGCCTTGATTAAATCGAACACAATGGCTTCCCGATGCCCATCTTGGCACAAAAGCGTCATTTCTGTCGTTGCATGTGTTACTTGTCCCGAGGAAATCTCTGTTCCATCGACAGTGGTGACTAAGGGCCTCATTACGACCCAGGCGGTAATCTTCCGTCATTACCGCGATGGCGTAATGAGCGTTTACGCCGTGGGCCGATGGCGTAAAGAGCGCCACATTACGACCCATCGCGCACGAGCATTACGCCCTGGCGGTAATGCAATTAACGCCATGGCGGAAAAGGCCCCTACCGGCATCGTAAAGCGAGCAAGGTGCACTTCCGCCACCGTAAGTAGCGGCCACCGTAATTAGCGCCCACCGTAAGTATCGGCCACCGTAATTTGCGGCGGCCGTAAAAAGCAGAACCGGAAATAGCGTCATCGCGCCGGAACGGGAAACAGCACGTCGGCCATCTTTAAAAACACAATCCATTGCCATCCTACCAAACAACACCAGATCCAACCCTGACACCTGTCCCAACCAATCACCCACCCATCCAAGTACCCGAAAATGCCTAAAGTTGTAAAGAAGGCATGTGACCGCCAGCGCCAGGAGAGATTCAGCCGGGAGGAACTCTGCATGCTTGCGGAGACCCTGCAAGACAACGCAGGTGTCGTTTTCTCCCCGGAAATGACCAGGACAGCGATAGCGAAGAAGAAGGCCATCTGGGCCCTGGTGGCCGAGCGCGTCAGCGCGGTGGGGACCGTACCCCGCACCCCACAGCAGTGCAGGAAGCGCTGGGATGACCTACGCATACGGGTCAGAGCCGTCATCTCTGCAAACCGCAACCTTGCCCTGGGTACCGGTGGAGGGTCGGAATCCCCACTAAAACTCCAACCGTGGGAGGAGATCTGTGCAACCACAATTGGCATGGAATACATTGAAGGCGTCGGAGCGATGGAAAGGGGAGCTCCGACATCAGGCGATGAAGGTAGGTGCCTCAAACAAGACATGCCATAGTCACTGCAGTCCATTCATGTGTAGCACAAGGTTGCCCTACAGTGTAAATGCAACACATTTCAACACTGCCCATAGCCACATGCGAGCACCACCCTGTATACACTGCTGGCACCCGCATACCTGCATCCACATTCCACACTAAAAGGAGACAACCTGCATGGCCCTGCCTGAAATCTGCCCCATCTACTGACCAGAATAATGTCAATCATTGTCATTCCAAAGTCCGCAGATCCATCAATAACGCCCTCCCTCCTTTGCTCCACCCCAGGCACAGATTCACACCCCGAGGACCAGGACACCCCTGCGACGAAGAGAGCCAAGAAGGCCATCAATACCGTCCCCGCACCATCAACCTCAGCTGCAGTGAGGCAGACCCCACAACAAGCAGGACCCACTGCGAGCATACCGGACGTCCCACCGGCAAGCACCCCTGTAGGCAGCAGGCCAGCAGCAGCTGCTCCACCTCTACCGACATTGCCTGCCACAGAAGACACCGGGTCAGCGGCCAGCAGCAACATCGGTGAGACAGCTGCAATAGCTGCATGTTCAGACTCAGACATGGAGCACGAGGTCAGAAGCCCCACTGACCTACTACATTACCTCTATTTCTCAGACGCCAGCCCCCATGAGGATCACACATAGGGGCACACAGAGGTAGAGGAGTGGCCTTCCACCCCATGCCCAGTCCTCACTCCACAGGAGGGGAGAAGCCCCTCCATCACACCACCAGCACTGGCCATGGGCCAGCAGGGGCAGCAGTCCCTCGAGGACATCACAGAACGACAGCAACAACTGTCCACGATGCTGACTGAGCATGCCGCGGAATGTGTGGGGGCTAGGGCAACCATTGAACAGGCCACGGAGACCCTAAGGGCCGAAGTAGCGCAGAGCACTGCCACCCTGAGGGATGCCATGCAGGCCATGTCCAGGGACATCTGTGCTGAACTTGCCGGCTTGCGTCGTGCGCTCACTGAGCTCACCCACACCCTACAGGACGTGCATGTACGGGGGCAGGCAGGGACATCCTCCACTGCCAGTTCTGCACAGAGCAGCCCCGTGCGACGTTCCGGACGTAACCTGCGCTCCACAGCCAGGGGTGCCCCGGGGGCCGGGAGAGGGGGCTTGTAACAGCCTGTGGCCACTGTCACAGGCATCTGTTGACACCTACATGGGGTGTGTTGGGGTGTGCAGGGGGGAGGTGGGAGGGGGTGTGTTGGGGTGTGTTGGGGTGTGCAGGGGGATATGGGGGGGTGTGTTGGGGTGTGCAGGGGGGAGGTGGGGGGGGTGTGTTGGGGTGTGCAGGGGAGAGGTGGGAGGGGGTGCGTTGGGGTGTGCAGGGGGGAGGTGGGAGGGGGTGTGTCACGACGTTTCATAGTTTGAATACACTTTTTTCTTTCCGAAAAAGAAATGTGTGGACATTTTCATTGCGTATGTGTGCTTTATTGGTGTACAGTCCACAGTGTGCATGTCCCAGAGCCACACAGTGCCCCAAGTGCAGTCACCATGTGATACACACCAGCCGTGTGTGCTAGAAGCAGTGGTCGATGATACTTTGGCGCATTGCACGCCCCTCCTGTGCATCGCCTCCTCCATGGGGTGCCGCCCCATCTGCACCCTCCTCATCCTCATCGTCAGGTGGTTGCAGTTCTGCGTCAGGGGGCTGGGGCACATTCCGTCTGACGCACATATTGTGTAGCATGACACATGCCATGACGATCTTTGCCACCTTCTCATGGCCATACAGGAGTGCCCCACCAGACCTGCAGAGGCTTCGGAACCGTGCCTTCAATAGGCCGAATGTCTGCTCTATGACCACACGATTACGTGTATGTGCACGGTTGAAGTCCTCCTCGTGCTGGTTCTGCGGGTTCCGGACTGGTGTAAGGAGCCACCTCTTCAGGGGATAGCCTGCATCACCTGTATGTAGGCGAGAATGTATGTGTCAGTCATGTTGTCTGATCAAGAACATGATGTTCCACCATGGCTTGCATCCAACTGTTACTTTGGCTCACTTCTACATGCACTAATTGATTCACACAATGCAACCAGTATATGCTCATGGCTCCCATGGCCTGTTTTGCATGCCATCACCCAATGTATGCAGAGGGGTTGTGTGCATTGTGAGTGCCCATCCTCTGTCTCCGTTCTCTGTGTTACTCACAGCCAGGTGGCGTATGCATCCCCCCCCTTTCAGCCAGGTGGAGTATGCATCATCCCCCCCCCCTTTCAGCCAGGTGGAGTATGCATCATCCCCCCCCTTTCAGCCAGGTGGAGTATGCATCACCCCCCCCCTTTCAGCCAGGTGGAGTATGCATCACCCCCCCTTTCAGCCAGGTGGAGTATGCATCATCCCCCCCCCTTTCAGCCAGGTGGAGTATGCATCATCCCCCCCCTTTCAGCCAGGTGGAGTATGCATCTCTCCCCCCCTTTCAGCCAGGTGGAGTATGCATCACCCCCCCCCTTTCAACCAGGTGGAGTATGCATCATCCCCCCCCTTTCAGCCAGGTGGAGTATGCATCGGTACGTCATTCACCTGCCCACTTCCATGACATTGGACTCACCGAGTAGCCAGGATCTTGGCCCTGCATGTCGCTCCATGTAGCGTGGTATTGTGGAGTTCCTCAGGACCATAGAATCATGGGTTGATCCGGGGAATCGGGCACAACAATGTGTGATGATCTTGTTGGAGTCACAGACCATTTGCACGTTGATTGAGTGGAACTGTTTCCGGTTGCGGTACGGTACCTCCATGGCACGTGGAACCACCAATTCCACATGGGTGCAGTCGATGGCACCAATGCAACCGGGTATGCTGGCTAGTGCATGGAAACCCACTTTGGTGTTTGCAATCTCTTGGCCAGTCCGCGGTAATGAGATGTGGTCGTCTGTGTGCTTGAGGAGGGCATCGAGCACTTGGATGAGTGTTCGTGAGAATAATGGTTGTGAAATGCCATGCAGGTGCCCCACTGTGTGCTGGTAGGTGCCTGTGGCCAGGAAGTGGAGTACAGACACTACCTTCAGTAGGGGGGGATGGCGGTTGGATCAGTTTCTATCATGCTGTCATGCTGACGATGTCGTTGTGTGTCATGTCTACGATGGCGGTGATGGTGTCCCGGTCCAAACGGTACAGGGTGTGGATCTGCTCAGCAGTGAGGTTGAATGGATTGGCTCTGATGCGTGGGATTGGGGGCTGCCTGCGTGGTGGCACTGGCTGTGCTGGTGGGGCTTGCTGGGCCTGCCTTGCCCTCCTTCTCCTCCTGCGTCTCCTCTGTGCTGCCTGTTGTTGTTGTTGCTGTTGTAGCACATGCATTGCTATCAGGTCCTCCAGCCCCAACATTGCTAGTCGTATTGGTATCATTGTGGAGTGTGACTGGGTGTGGGAAGGGGTGGGGTGTGCTCTTTTTGTACTTCCTGAGTCTGTATTGCCTTCACCTGTGCTGTTTCTGTGCACCTGTGGCAGCTGCATTCACTTAACATGGCCCTTTACGGTTGGTTCGCGATGGCGTTATTAGCACCATGGCGGTAAGGTACTTAACGGGCTGGGTGATGGCGTTAGGTGCATGTCCGCTTGGGTCGGCATTTGCGTACCTTTCCACCATGGCGCTAAGTACGGTGTGGGCGGTCGCGTGCGTGCACCCTTAGCGCAGTTAGCGGCAGCGTTAACTACGATGCCGCTAATGGCATCGTAGTTAACGGTCACGGGTCATGATCGGACCTGGCGGAAAACGATGGCGGTAACCATTTACCGCCATCGTTTTTCACTTAGCGCCAGGGTCGTAATGAGGCCCTAAGTCAGTTGTGGCCTTCTCGCAAAGTCGAAGATTCATCCTTGTAGCCAATTCTTGATCCATATAGTTCCAAATGGCTCCGCTGTCAATATATGCTCTGACTGCATTCATTCGAGACGGCTGTTGGTGACTTATCAGAATCATTGGCAAAGCTAGGTGCGAGGTCTGGGAGTCCTTCTTTTCGCTCGACAAACGGACCTCTACGCTTGTCGGGCGGGGATGTTTTCCGGAACTGGCTCTGCCTCAACCTTGCCAGCAACCCCTACTGCTTTCTTGGGTGGTTTCACTGGGCACTCTCAGAGGAAGTGGCCGGCTGTTCCGCAATACAAGCACAACTGTTGCTGCCTTCTCTTGTCTCTTTCAGCCTTGATAGCGGCACTCGCACCCCTCCAATCTGCATGGGTTTGGACACTTCGGCAGTTTTGGAAGCATTTTCCTTTGGACGCACAAATACCCGAGTGTCCATTCTAGTTCTATCAGCCTTACGGTTCTGCAGTCTATGATCAAGCTGGACCACCAAGTCTATGTATTCAGCACAGTCTCTGGGTGGATTGACCATTTGAGCTAAAACTTCTTTTAACTCACCTCTCAAACCACGGTGAAACAGCGTTGTTCTTTTGTCAACCATTTTCCACTACCAGCCTATTGAAGGTTGCAATGTACGTTAACAGATCTTGGTTCCCTTGACGCAGAGGCAGGAGTTCATTATCTAATGCCTGACCGTGGGAGTGCCGGGTAAAAAACTTTTCCATGTCCAGTTGGAACCTCTGGAAGTCTCGCAAAACGGGATCATCCCGATTGACTACTGGTACCAACCAGTCTGCAGCACTGCCACTGATATATGAAAGTACAAAGGCCACCTTTGATTGGTCATTTGGAAAGGCCCAAGACCTGCATAGGAAATGTAGACGGCACTGATTCATGAAAACCGCTGACCTTTTTGGGTCTCCTGAAAAGCATTCTGGGGGTGCCAAAGGTATGGCTCCTGGAAGGACCACCTGTACTTGATTACTTGGTGAAGCGGGACCGTTGATCCCAATCCCGGTAGCAGTGTTTGCCCAGCCTGTGATTGAAGCAGTTGTCTGGCAAGGTTGTCTGTATGATCCTTGGCTACAATCAGTTATCTTCTTAAGGCATTGGTTTCTTGCCTAGCGGAATGCACCTCGGGTCTGAGTTCCCCCAAAAGCTGGGCTAGCTGGTCAGTCTCTGAGGTTTCCATGATGCCCAGGTGGAGGATTTTGTAAGGCTTTGCGTTCTGTCACGCTCACCTGGTCTCCACGGGGGCGTTGCACAAAGCTGCATGAATGATGTTGGCAATGGCGTTACACAGGGCTGATTGATGAGGCTTGCACGTGACTTCTCCCTCACTGTCACTACCCAGGAGCGTTTGCCTAAAATGCCGAAATAAAATATTAGCCAGCCGTGAGGAACGGGTTTGGTTCCCACCTCCCGTAATCTCCTAATGCCCCCTCTCTGCTTCAGCCTCACCTTGGGTTTTTTAATGGTGGACCTTCCGTCCTGCGATCTCGAGCAGGGGCGCAATATGTTCTGTCCTTCCCTGGAACGAGTTCCTTCACTGATCCTGCGGGGTTGTAGTGAAGTCTTGAAATACTTGACTCAGCCGGTAAGTCTCTATGCCAATAGATGCTTGGTATCATTGCTTAATGTCTTTATTACCCAAGTTTTGACTTTGTTTCTCTTTTCTTTCAGGCGAGGCCTTGAGCGGTTTGCTGGTGAAGATTTGCCACTTCATACAATGCTGAGCAGATTTCCTGCGGGTGAGTATAGCGCGAGTGCATGGCGCTGAATGTCTTTAATAATGGTTTCTTTCCCTGTGCGGGACTAACCTGCTGTTTTCTTTTCTTTTCTACAATGCAGGTGCAGCGCGGCTCCGGAGCGGCGATTGGATGAACCGCTTCAAAGAAATCCCAGAAGGAAGCAATCTCCGGGTGAGTATCAGCTATTCCTGCAAATGCTTTCTTTTCTGCAGGTGCGAAGAGCCGGAAAGCAGCTGAAGGCGCGGCCGTTCGGATGGAATGCTTCAGGTAAGGCCACAACAGCTGTACTAATTCCTGTTCTTTTCTTTCTCTTCTTCTCAGGTGCCGATGGATCGTGATTCCAGGACAGGCGTAGCAGCTGACTGGCGTGGCTGCTGAAGTTTGGGTACTGGAGCTAAACAGACACAGTGAGCGTTATGCTGCAGGAGTGCAGAATAACACGAAGTGTGTTCTGTCTGTAGGGTGTGGTTTAAATAGCCTTGTAAGTAGTTCCAGGAAAATAGTCCCTCCAGCCTCATCCTGCAATCTCAGGTAAAGTAGTCCCTCAGCCGCACCCAGGGTAGGCTGGCTCAGCCCATTAGGCTGGGCTGTAAGTAGTCCCCTACAGTTTCCTACCAGATGAAATATTATGAGCCTGGCGCCAACGGCGCCAGGACTGAGTCCAGGAAGTCCAAGGACACCCTTGTGGGGCTTTATAAGCCCTTATGGGTGCCAGTGACTGGGGTAGGCCCGCCAGCTCCAGATGTTTGGGAGCATGCACCATGACAGTTTCTGAGTAAAAGAATACAATCTTAATACACTACAACACCCAATCAATTCTGGACAAGTTAAGCTCAAAATGAAGTGTGAGCAAGATGGCACTCCAGCAATTTAAAAAGGGGAGGAAAGACAAGTTTATTCAAAAGCAACGACACCAACGAGTTAAAGGCAATCTAGAAAAGGATGCTACAATGAGGATTCAAGTCAATAGGCCGGGCCAATGTTAATTGTTCAGAGTCTTTGCAGAGGATCACACAGTTCAGAGTAGTTTGCGGTTAAGTCTTTGCCAAGAGTTTAAAAACGAAGTTGGTCGGAGGAAAAGTTATTCAAAGGAGAAGAGAAGGACAAGCCTTCAGAGAGGCGTAACATTTCAAGCACTTTCACCGCGATTGGACCAGACGAACGACCGGATTTGCACAGTACCTTAAATTGAGAAGAATGCTGTAGCTGAGGCAGTTGTTCCTGGCAGTTCCTGCTGGCTGACGGTTCCTGACACTTTAGTCGAGGTGACGAGAAGGAGAACGTCTGGGGGGTCCTGCACTGCCCAGGGAAGAAGCCAGTAGCAGAGCAAAGCGTCAAATAAAAGGTGCGCTCCTTAAAACCCAAACAGGCCCCTTTCTCCCTGGCTATCTGGTTCACTGCAGCAATGCACAGCAAATTCAACCAGGAGAGGGAGGCCGGCTAGTGGTGTTTGGCGAGCTGGTTCTTCCCACCAAACTCAAGGGGAGAAGACTCTTTGCAGATCTCCTCTGTCGTCAAAGTTTCAGGCGATTCGGACCTGCAGCAGGGCTTCACCGGGATGTCCATTAGTTGCAGCAGTTGTCTTCCTTCACCTTCTCATCAGCTCTCTCGATCCAGTGGTGACTCTGTCTTCCAGTCCCAGAGACTGGCTTTTTATGCACCAAATCCCCTATTCACACAGCCTGGCTGTCAATCACACAGCAGGGTGGCTGTCCTGGCCGGACAGTCACCTAGCCAATCAAAACTAGAGTGCGACTTGGGTCTCCAAGGAGACCCTGTGCAGGGGGCTTAAAACACCTCCCTCACATTCAGCCCACTCAGACACCCAGGCGCCTAAGGGGGGCTTCTGTGCAGAAGCCCGCCAAAGGACGGAGAACAAAGGAAGCAAACCTGGTTTGGCGCACAGAGTAAAACAAGAGAAAGACCTTTACAAAAAGAAATGGTGAATAAACTCTACCAGAACCAAATAAAAATAAAAAGGGGTCCAGTGGGTTTAGAGTTTGAGGCTAGCACCATAGCCTCTATACCAAAGCAATTTTCATGGCTCGTGGTAGAAAGAAAAGGGTAGATACCACTGCCACCAGCCAAATCTAAGAGAAAGGGGATCAAACTAATGTTCCATGAGAATCAGACAAAAGGGGATAACTATTAACCCCTCCAGTACTCTATTGGAAGATAGGGTGTACTGGGTCTGTACATTTAAAAAGAGTAGTAAAGTCAATGGCAACTTTACATGTTCTGGGAGACAGTAGTCAGTCCCAGAAAATGGAGTTTAAAGTGGGAAGTCTGAAAAAGACAACCCTGCGTCATTGCACTAAAGGTGCTGAGTGACACACAGTAAAAAGATGATGCCTATGGAGTTGGTGAGACTCCATATCCATGAACACATAAATGTACAACACACAGAAAAACATATGTAAGAGTGGAAAAAAAGGCTCACACTCTTACCAGGTGAAAAAAATAAATCCTAGAAATCCAGCAAAGCTGCTGAGGGACTCAACAGGTAAGGGAAATTAGCCATTCTGGACAATTCTCCCTAACACTTGCTCCCTCTCCCCCACCCCCCAGACTAAGGGACAAGAGGATTTAATCCACTCCTGGATGAATCTCTTCACTCTAGTCGGTTACAAACATCCTAGAGAGACCATTAGCATTTTGGTGGTGACATCCTGACCTGTGCTCAATGGTGAAATCAAACCGTTGCAGGCAGATTGACCATCTTAGTAGTTTTGGGTTTTCCCCTTTCATTTTCATTAACCATCTCAAGGGTTAGTGGTCTGTCTGAATCACAAAAGTCGATCCATACAAGTATGCTCTAAACTTCTTCAGAGACCACACAATAGCAAAGCATTCACGCTCAATGGTTGCCCACCTTGTTTCTAGTTCCTTCAGCTTCCTGCTGATGTAGCAAATGGGGTGCTTCCTACCTTTCTCATCCAGTTGACTAAGGACTGCCCCTATACCTATATTGGAGGCATCAGTGTGCACAATGAAGGATTGTTGACAATCAGGAGCTCTTAGAACTGGAGCTTGACGAAGGAATTTTTTTCAGGTTTCAAAGGCTTGAGTGCACTCCTCATTCCATCTGACATTTTTAGAGAATTTGGGAGAAGTGATTACATTCAAGAGAGAAGCTATAGTCCCATAGTTCTCTATTAAATTCCTGTAGTACCCAGTGAGACCTATAAAGACTCTCACCTGGGTTTGAGTAGTAGGGGTGGCCCAGTTCTGTACAGCGTGTACTTTGCTAGACAATGGCCTTGTTTCACCTCCTCCAACCTCAATTTGACATTTACTTGCCTTTATGGTCAGATGGGCCTCCTTAAAATCCTGCAATACATATCCTAAGTGGTCAACATGTTCTTTCCACGTAGGGCTGAACACTGCAATGTCATCCAAATATGCCTTTAAGAAATTATCCATCCTATTCAGAACTTGATTAACTGTCCTTTGGAAGGTAGCAGGTGCATTCTTTAATCCAAAAGGCATAACCTTAAACTGGTAGAGGCCTGCTGGGGTTGAAAATGCAGTTTTCTCCTTGGCATGGTCTGTCAGGGCTATTTGCCAATAGCCTGAAGTAAGATCAAATGTACTGAGGTACTTGGCTGCACCAAGTTTATCCACCAATTCATCTGTACTTGGTAAAGGATGGGCATTGTTAGGAAAGATTTCATAATTATATGTAATTTTCCTTCCACGTGTCAACCCCCAAACATTTTGCTGCTGTTTAGACACCATTGACTTACTTTGCCCAAGAAGCACAGCCTTCAGCTGCACTTCTCTGGGCTTTCACACACTTTTTATGGGGAACCTGACATGCCCTTAAGACAGTCAGTACTGGGAAACTTTATTTCCCTTAGTCCTTTCCTCATGTTGCAGCTTTTGTGCAACATGTAACAAGTGCGCAATGTATCTTACAATACAGCACACTTAGGTCTATAGTAATTTCCAAAGGCCCTAGATACTCTCGCTGGACTTTTTAAGAAGTGTGCAGATGTGCAATGGACAGGACTGGTGGCAGCTATCTTTTCGCATTATTTTTAACCCTTGAAGAGACCCTATTCTGCCCATTGACACAAACATGTGCACCTGCATTGCATGTACTATTGAGCACAAGGCTCCTCTCTTCGTAGGGCTTGGATTGTCTCTTAGTTAGGTGTACTGTTGATGTTGAACTGGGACTAAAACTATCTGCACTGCCTGTTTTCTTCCCCTCTAGGTTGTCGACATATTTTGTGCATTTACCCCCTTTAGACCCCAATGGTCTTGCATATATATATATATTGTAATGATTGTGATGTGTTGGTTTAATCTAGTTTTACTGTGATTCTTTTGCTATGGTCGATGTTACAAAGGCCTTGTAATAAATTTATATATATTTTTGATATAACAACTGTCTGGAGTAATTTGTAAGTGTCCTTGCTCTGTGTGCTCATTGAGGTCTTTCAGTCACCCTCACCCCTCCTGAGACTTAGGGGGTAATTCCGAGTTTGGAGGTAAATAACTGTCCTTACCGGCATGGAGCAAATACTGTGTCTGTGTAGGTAAGAGCCCGCTAATAGAGGGCTATTACGACTTTGGGGGCACAAGCTTTGCGCCATGCCGGTAATGACATTGCCGGAATGCCGTAAAAGTCCAGAAAAAGGCCCTTAGCAGCATCATTTAAAGCGCAGATTGCACTACCGGCATGAATCAAGCCGGCATTAGCGGCACCGCTATTAGCGGTCATCACTATCGGCGGTGACCGCTAATAAGGGTCACCGTAAATAAGCAGAACCGGAAGTAGCGTCATCACACAGGAATGGGAAAGAGCACAGCAGCCATCTTTAAAAACACAATCCATTCCTCAGCAGCCAGGACCTGTAGAATATTGCTGTGTGCCAAAATCTATCCACTACAACACTACAATGCCCAAGGCTGTGAAAAAATGTGCCTCACGCCAGCGTAAGGAGCGCTTCAACGAAGACTGGCGGAGACCCTGGCAGACAATGCCGATGTCGTGTTTGCCCAGAGCCTCAAGAGGGAGGCTGTAATCAGAAAGAAGAAGATCTGGGCACTAGTGGCGCAAAAAGTAAGTGCGGTTGGCAACACCCCCAGCAGAACCAAGGACTGCAGGAAGAGGTGGGATGACTAGCGCCTGCAAGTCGGCAACATCCTCTTGGCAAACAGGAGCCAGGCCATGGCAACTGGCAGAGGAGCAAGCTCTCCCATAAAGCTGTCCCGGTGGGAGGACATATGTGCAAGCCTGATCGGCATGGAGGCCACTGAAGGCGTGGGAGACATGGAGTGTGGCGCCACCTCATCGGCGGAAGGAGGTGAGTGTCCTAAGAAAACACTGTAATGCAGAGTCTGATGATAGTCCACCAATATGTCTGTCTAAAGAGGCAAGCCATGCCGCTATACACACATTCCTCAGCATAGTTATTGTACGCAGCACAGACACATGCAGATGCCTGCAGCAAGGCAATGCCATACCTTACACAAACCACACTAAGATGTTAATGGCATAAGTCACACTGAATGCAGGCCATAACAAATATGCATGTCACATAGCATACGTCTGCCCCAACATGAGTGACCCCGAAGTATCTCTGCATTACCCACCCATATAGCAAGCAATGTGATCATCCAAACTTAACTGCCTATTACCCTCTATTGTGTAGATGAGCAATAATACAAATGCATGCATGATGCTTCTCAAACCATCACTCATGCCGTCCCTCTCTTTGACACCCACAGGCTCAGACCTTGACAGCGAGGCCCGGGACTCACCCCCACAGCCAACCACACCCAGGAAGAGGGCCCAGGATGAGGGAAACAGGCCTTTGACCTCAAAAGCCCAACACAAACCTTTCCATGCACTACAGAGGAAACCACCTCCAGATGCCACAGCACTGGTGCCACCAAGGGCCATCGACACAGACCCCACAACTCCAGTCACACTGGCACAGGACACAGCTGAAGCTGGACTCTCAGCAGAGTCCAGTTCAGTCGGGGAGGCGGCAGCTACTGCACCCCTTGCTGAGGAGGAGGCGCAGGAAGAGGTGTGGGTGCCTGTGGAGGATGACTCTTCTGAACACCCTCGCACACCAAGTCTGGCACCATCCCCCCAGCTCACACCAGTAGACTCCAAACACGCCACCACCCCAGAGCAGTCTGGGGGGGGAGTACAACCAAGGGGCCATGAGTCCTATAGGGGAGCCAATAGAAATTGTACATGACACCCAAACACCCTCCACCTCAACAGGTGTACCGGCGGGGGTGCAGCGGCAGGAGGAGCTAATTGCCCTGGTGTGAGAATTCGTAACTGACAATGCCCAAGCAAGGCAGGAGTGGCGCGAAAACACTGCCTCTCTGGGAAAGATAATTGCCGATAACACAAGTAGACTGTGCGAGGAGGTATACGCCCTGCGGCAGGTCCTCAAGTGCATTGCTGCTGCAATGGAGGCTGAGCGTCCGGCCCCCCAAATGGAGCAGCCGACCACCCATCGTCCTCGAGCTCCACACAGACTAGCCCACTATGCAGGATACCGCACACACTGAGCTGCCCAGACATGCCGCCACCAGGTGCAGGGAGTGGCAGGAAGTAGACTGGCCAGCCTGATGAAGGCAATAGACACTTGTTGGGACATATGTGGGGGAGTTGTGGGGGTGGGGGAGGGGGCTGAGGGTGTGTGGGGGAGTTGTGGGGGGAAGGGGGAGGGTGTGTGGGGGAGTGGGGGAGGGAGAGTGGGGTGAGAGGGTGTGGGGGAGTTGTGGAGGGAGGGGGGAGGGTATGTGGGGGAGTTGGTGGGGAGGGGGAAGGGGGTGACGGTTAGTGCACTTTCATCTTCATTGGACATTTCAATACACCCGTTGTGTTAAAAAAATAACTTGAGTGGACATTCATCATTGCGCATGTGTCATTTATTCATATACAGTGCATAGTGTACATGCAACCCCACACCCGGTGCCCTCTGTCCAACTATCATGCCACCCTCTGCAGCCATGTGTGTCAGAAATATTGTGCAATCAATGACTGACGCAAAGCACGTCCCTCCTGTGCATCAGCACCGCGATGATGTGCAGCGACATCTTCTTCATCCCTTCATCATCACCAGGTGGTAGCAGTTCAATGTCAGGGGGCAGGGGCATGTTCCGTTGGATACATATGTTGTGCAGTATGACACATGCCATGATGATCTTGGCCACCTTCTCATGCCTGTAGAGGAGTGGCCCACCTGACCGGCTAAGGCAGCGAAAACGTGCCTTCAACAGGCCAAAGGTCTGCTCAATGACCACACGGGTATGGGTGTGGGATCGATTGTAGTCCTCCTCTTGCCTGTTCTGTGGGTTTCGGACAGGGGTGAGGAGCCACGGCTTCAAGGGATAGCCACTAGCACCTGTATGGGAGGCAAAAAAGGTATATGTCAGTTGATTCATGATGGACAGCTGTACTAGTCACACATGCCTGCAGATTATCGTTGGTCACATGCACATGTCCCTGGTTGTATGCACACCATTTTTAGGCCCTCAATGTGTCCTGTGCCATGGAATAATGGTGTGGTTTGCATCTTCAAGATGATACATGGTGTGCACTGCCGTCTTGTTGCTCATGCATTGTGTACGCATACAACTGTGTTCGTGTCAAATTTGTGATGTGTTGTGTTGTGTTCTGTATGATTTTCTCACTGGGAGCGTTGGCAGTAGGCTCTGCAATATTAGGCATTCAGCGATGATTGATGGGTGGTGTTACGGAGGGTGAGGTCCGCTGATGAGTGGTGCATGTGTTGTGGGATGTGGGGTGGTTTACTGTTTGTCATGTTGTGATAGATGTCGACCTTCATTCCTATGGGATTTGGGTGTCATGTTCTGTTTGGGATGCTTTGGGGCACAGTGTTTAGTGATGTGCACACCGTGCTGTCACATCAACATTAACACCATGGTGGTGTGTGCATTTCTCGCCCCATTTCATGCAACTTACCAAGCAGCCAGGCACGTCGTCCAGCATGTTGCTCCATGAAGCATGCTAGCGCAGAGTTCTGCAGGACCATAGAGTCATGAGTTGATCCGGGATATCGGGCACAACAATGTGTGATGATCTTGCTTGCGTCGCATACCATCTGCACATTGATGAAGTGGTATTGCTTGCGATTGCGGCACACCAACTCCATGGCATGCAGGACCACCAAATCCATGTGGGTGCAGTCGGGGGCACCTATACAATTTGGCATGCCTGCCAGCGCGTGGAAGCCAACTTTTGCATTAAAAATCTCCTGGGGCGTCCATGGTAGGGATATGTAGTCCCTTGTGTGCTTGAGGAGGGCATACAGCACTTGGTTCAGAATCCGAGAAAATAAGGGTTGTGATATGCCATGCATGTGCCCCACTGTGTGCTGGTAGGTGCCTGTGGCAAGGAAGTGGAGCACAGACACTACCTTCAGTAGAGGGGGGATGGTGGTACGTATTTCAATGTGGCTGACAATGTCGTTGTGTATCATGTCCACGATGGTGGTGATGGTGTCCCGGTCCAGATGGTACAGGGTGTGGATCTGCTCAGGAGTTAGGTTGAAAGGACTGGCTCTAATGCGAGGGATTGGGGGCTGCCTGCGTGGTACCGTTGGCTGCACTAGTGGGGCATGCTGGGCATGTCTCACCCTCCTTCTCCTCCTGCGTCTCCTCTGTGGTGCCTGCTGTTGCTGTTGTTGTTGCTGGTGTAGCAATGCAAGCATGTCCTCCAGCTCCAGTATTGCTACTACTATTGGAATCATCTTGGTGTGGGAAGGGTTGTGGTGTGTGTGTGTGCTCCTTTTGTACTGGCCCAGACTCCATTGCCTCCACCTGTGCTGATTGTGTGCACCTGTGGCAGTTGGGAACACTGCACATAGCATTTTATGGTTGGTTCACGATGCCGGTAGTACCGGCATGCCGGTATCCCCTATTAGCGCCTTCATGATGGCGGTATTTGCTTGTCCGCCTGACTTGTGATTTCCTCCCATTAGTGGCATGCCGATATTGCCGGTATGATGGGCCGCATATTCGCGCCTATCTATGCCGCTATTAGAGGCACCGTTATCAACGGTGCCTCTAATAGCGGGGTCTTAGGTCGGAATAGCCCGGAGCGGTATGCAATGCTGGTAATCCTTTACCGGCATCGTTTTTCCATTACCTCCAATCGCGAAATGACCCCCTTAGTCTTGACCGCCTGCCAAAGCTACCTTGATTGGTCTGGCTTGTCCAGAGGTTACCCTGTTCCAAGAAATTAGGCTGGCCTTCTGAACCTCTGCCCACCAGGTCAGAGTTCAGAAATCCTTCTTAACAAATTGGTGTACAGCGGTGGGATAGGACTGAAGGTATCAGTGTTGCATGCTAGTGATGGCATTTCGAGTTATTCCTACCAGGACACATAGTGAATTGTTTTAGTATAACTGTAAAGGGCCATAATCCTATCTAACAATATGGAAACAAGTACCTTGTTAACTTTGAATGCTTCTAAATCCGAAACATTGAAAAAGATGTGTGCTGAGGTGTCTCTGCTCAGGGCACAAAAGTAGAAATGATCCAACGAATCATGGACTGGCAAGAAGCTCAACTTAGTGCCATAGCTTCTGAGGACAGTGCAGAAGGAGGTGGGGCTGCTCTCACTGGCAGAACTGGTAGTTCTGCCGCTGCACCGATCCATAGAGACCATGAGGATTTGGAGGATGCAATGTCTAATGTTTCCTCTGCCAGTGCTGAAGGTGAGGCCATACTTGAATTCAAGAAACAAGAACTGCTGTTTAGGCAGAAGGAGCTTGAGTTCAACATGGCCAAACTGATGATAAAGCAGGCAGAAAAACAAAAAGACAGGGATCACCAGTTGGAACTGGACAAGCTTCAAGTTGCCAATGGATCCAAGGGTCCTGGACATGGGTCTGGGGCCTCCTCTCATCCAAGGTTTCCTAAGGATCTGCTCAGCGTGTATGAGGAAAAGAATGACATTATGGTCTAGCTGAATACATTTGAGTATTCATGTGAGGGTCAACAAGTTGACAATGCTGATAAGGTTGCCTGGTTACTTAGCAGACTGTCCCATTCTGGCTGCAGTGCCATTATGGAAATGTCAAAAGCTGAGAGAGCTGATTTTTCAATGTTGAAGCAAACTCTCATCTTAAAGTTTGGAAAGACTCCTGCCCAATACTTAAAACAATTCAGAGAGTACAAAAAGAAAGAAGCTGGTACTTGGGTATCTTAGGTAAGTGACTCCTTAAAAAACTTGACTGGCTGGGTTGAAGGTTATAAGGTCTCTACTTTTGAAGGTATGATATGTCTTGTCATGCTGGAACATATTTCTGCATCTTCTCCCCCTGAACTTAAGCAGCATTTGGCAGATTCAAGGAGATAGATCCTAAGAAGCTTGTCATAGCAGCAGATTTGTGGATGTCACAGAGTGTCCCATAAGGTGCCCCCGACTCCTGGTAAGCAGGAGGAGGGGAAAAAGTCCAAAGATAAGGAGGGTGGAGAATCTGATAAAACTTCCTCCCAGAAGGGCCACAAAAGGAAAAATAAGGGTAAGACACAAGAGATCTCACAGGGTAGTGGAGGACAGCCTCCAAAACAGAACTCTGGTTATAGTAAGCCCCCCTATGTAAACAGACCCAGTGGATCTTGTTTTGCTTGTGGAGCAACTGACCATTGGAAGGGGGATCCCCCTAACTCACCTACCACTGAAGTGGAGGTAGTTGGTCAATCACCAGGACCTGGCGAGGAGGTGGTGATGCCTGAAGTATTTGACCCAAATGACCATCCTGAACTAAAAGATTTTTTAGTAGAAGGTGGTCCTGACAGGGAAGAATTTAGTAAGGGCCAACGGGAGTGCCCATCTCTGGAAAGCCTAAGGAGACAGGCCTGCTCCCAGCTTGAGGGTGAACCTCCTGGGTAGCACAGGATGTATTGGGAAGGTGGGCTCCTGTATAGTGAGCCTACAGAGTCTACAGAAGGAGACAATAGGAGGTTGGTGGTTCCCCTTGCTGTAAGACCCTTCCTCCTGCAGCTGGTGCATGAAGTGCCCCTTGCTGGTCACCTTGGAATCAAGAGCACCAAGCAAACGTTATCCATGCACTTCTATTGATCCAAGATAGGGGTGCAAGTAGAAAGTCACTGCAGGAGTTGTGCCTCCTGCCAGTTATCTGGTAAGAGTGGCTACATAATCCAAGTTCAATTGGTACCACTCCCAGTTGTGGGGGTACCATTTGAGAGGGTAGGGATTGACATTGTTGGTCCCCTTGACCCCCAAACATCCTCAGGCAATCGGTTTATCTTGGTGCTGGTCAACCACACTACCAGGTATCCTGAGGCCATCCCATTGAAAACTGTGACTGCCAAGTCAGTTGCAAAAGCTTTGCTTGGCATATTTACTAGGGTTGGCTTCCCTAAAGAAGTTGTGTCTGATCGGGGCAGCAACTTTATGTCGAAGTATATGCAGGCCATGTGGAAGGAATGTGGTGCTACATATAAGTTTTCATCTGCATACCACCCACAGACTAATGGTCTAGTTGAAAGGCTTAACAGGACCTTGAAAAGCATGATTGGGGCTCTAGAAGAGCCCCAATCATATGAGTAGTCTCATATGATATAGAGCACTCTTCATGGGTAATTTTTACTATCGAGGCTACTCCATTTTCATGATCACCATTAATTTTGTGGCAATTTTCCCTAGCCATAACAAAGCCTTCCAACTGATTTAGCTGTGTAAGTATGGCATTTATGGAGTATTTAATATCACATATTTCCAAGTGAGTCACATTGTGCCCTTTGTCCATTAGATCAAGGATACGAATGATCACTGGAAATGTGTACAGGCCTTGTGAGTCGGGGGTTGATAATAAATTACAATTGGCCTCTCCACCATAAGATTTGTTGGTAAGCAGTTCATCTTCTAGCATTTGAAGTTTATCAGCCTCCGCTATAGTCTGTTTCAAGGTATCCTCTGTTAGCCCTTCTCCTATATCATAGGTATTACTGCATTTATTCCTACTATCTCTATTGATGCTAGGTACATTAATCACTGTATTTCCTCAAAGACTTGGAATCAGTGGAGTTAAAAGGCCAATTGACAGACACACTTGTTTGTCCAAATCCTCCGTTGCACCCAAATCTATCTTTGCTGTATCGTTCAACAAATCACCATTATCATGTTGGTCAATTGGTAATGCACCATCCATAGTAATGGAATGGTCCGCCCGGTCTAAGTCTGGGATTTCATGCATGGAAACCCTGGTAACCGCTACATTAGTGAGATCGTACACAGATTGATGTACTTGGGCAGTTTGTGCCATCTGTACTTTTACCATCCCCTCCACCAATTCCTTCCCACTAATGAAACTAGTTGTGGCAAAATTGATCGATTGCATTACCCCATCATTAATATTACTACAGTAATTATTTTTTGAACGGTTGTTCAGTTCCATAATGCTCCTCGCACCTTCCCCCTTGGGAGCTCCTGCTAGATCGTCACTATTACTCTGTGTGATAATCACCTCAACATACTTCCCGCAACTCAGGCCGCTGGCCATTTCCCCTTAGTGAAGCAGAGAATGTATCTAAGTGTCTAAAAAAAACTTAATATTCCTTTGATAAATTACACACTTCTGCCTTTGATATTTACAACTGCAAAAAAAAGCAGGGAGTTGCCTACTCACCCACTCACCCAAACACCACAGCACCACACTTCCATGCACTTCGGATGCGCACGCGAGATGCGCGTGGACCGAAGTATTAATAGAATGCTGGGATGTCGGGGGCGGGACAATTACACACAATGGATCTGGTTAGAGAAGTAAAAGAGAGGATGTGTGTCAGGCTCGGGAAGTCAAAACCCAATCACTGTTGCTATAACTCGCAACGCAGCGCAGCCCAATCCTGTCAGCCCAGCCCACTAAGGGCAGCCGAGCCCACTTCAAAAATAGCGTGTTACAAGAAACAGTCAGCGCTATTATTACTTTGGGTAATTGAGTCCTTATCCTTCCTTTGCCATGTTTCGTGTGGTGGATGAGGTCCGCCCTTCTTCTCCTCCTTACAGCCTTTCAAATCCTTTGAAGGCAGGCGAAAGTTGGCAAAAGCAGAACTTTGGTCAAGCAGAGCCCCCACCACAACACCATACTTCCAGACACTTTAGATGCGCGCGCAAGATGCGTGTGTACCAAACTATTAATAGAATGCTGGGATGTCGGGGGGGGGGCGGGACAATTACACACAATGGATTTTGGATAATTTAGTCCTTATCATTCCTTTGACACGTTTTGCGTGGTGGATGAGGTCTGCTCTTCTTCTCCTCCTTACAGCTTTTCAAATACTTTGAAGGCAGGTGAAAGTTGGAGAAAGCAGAACTTCGGTCAAGCAGAGCCCCCACCACAACACCACACTTCCAGTCACTTCGGATGAGCGCACAATACTTGTAAATTGTTATTATTCATAGAGTTTTGTTCACTGTACCTTTGGACGTCAGAGAAGTATTTTCGCTTTATAAGTCGTCTGCATTTTAGAAGGGGTTTGATTTACCCTATGACCTAGGAGTTTTCCCTCCTAAGTATATGTGTATCTTGTGGTACAGCAATATGGTTATTACAACAATTCATTATATACTTTGGCATTGTGGGATCTTCCTCCTTAGTGGAAGACAAATACTGCGTCTCACCCCACGGATTCCTCTCTCTCCCCTGGGCCTTTTCTCCTCTAAAATGATCCTCCCACAGAACACCACCCCCAAGGTCAGGATCAGAATGTGTCTGCCTTTCCCTGGCCACCTGGGAGAAGACTTTAGGCAGGGAACTAGTGAGGAGTCCATAACATTCATCCCAGTTCACAGTGCCTCATTACACGGTAGGCGGTAGCCATGGCGCTATCAGCGCCATGGCTACCCCCTATCGCCGTCGGTGTCTGGGTTCCCGGAATATGGACATAACAGTCTATTCCGGCCTTTGCGGAACCGGTAAGTCCCCATTCCGGGAACCATTCCCCACTCCCATTTGAGCCCCCATAGGGCTCAATGGGAATGGGGAAGGAGCTAATAACGGTACCGCAATTTGCGGTACCGTTATTAGTTCTGAGGTCCCTCAGCGGGAACCGTCCATAACGCCTGGGCAGACCGCCCGTTAAGGACGGGACCGGCTGAGGGACATCGGAGTAGGGCGGTAGGGGATTACCGGCACCAGTGTCCTTACCAGTGCCGGTAATCCCCTACCACCTACCGTGTAATGAGGCCCTATGTGTTTGACTTTTGCTGAATTGCATTCTGGTATTTGTAGTCTCCTAGTCAAGCTGGGGGGAATAATGCCACAATTGTGTTGTCTAAGATAGTTCTATAAAGGTTTATATATTTGGGTGACATTATGGGCCTCATTACACGGTAGGCGGTAAGGGTTTACCGGTACCGGTATTTAACTGGTACCGGTAAATCCTTACCGCCTTTCTACGAGGTCCCTTTGCGGGTTGGGGAATTTAATGCCTGCTTTTTGCAGGCATTAAAAACCAACCCGCAAAGGGACCAGTGGAGCTAATTACGGTACCGCAATTTGCGGTACCGTATTTAGCGCCTTCCCCATTCCCATAGAGCCCTATGGGGCAAAAATGGGAATGGGGAAGGGCAATGGGGGAAGGGGGAATTACCGCCCCGCCAACCTTGGAATGGGGCGGTAATTCCCCTTTCCTCCAAGGCGGTACCGGTAAATTACCGGCATGAACCATGGCGCTAATAGCGCCATGGTTTACCGCCTACCGTGTAATGAGGCCCTATGGCATTTGTACTTTTCAAGTTACCTTTATAAAGTAGAGTGCTTTTGAAAGCTAGACATTGGGGTGAGGAGGGGAAATGATGAGAGTATAGTAAGTAATGAGTATTTGCCCAGGATGTGGCACGAGAGGTTGCAATCCTGGACATTGGTGCGTGGAAAGCGTAACTTTTTTCAGGGGGCAGACGCAACCCCTTGTTTTATTTTTAGGTTGCCAAGCTTGTTCAAGTATTTGACTATCAGGATTTTACTCAGGTTGTCATGTTCCCAGTGCAGAAGCTTACCCGCACGACCAAAAGCACTTATTTTGTATTGGGATTTAGTTTTCCAGGGAATATTTAACTACAGATAGGTTTAAAAGGTGTGCACCATTTATAGTTTGCCAGCATATGTATTGGAACTTTTCCTGTCTCTTGTTACTTTTCTGGTGTTCAGTACTTTTTTAAAAGTCCAATGCTATTTTGTCTTGCACACTTTCTTCTAAGGAGATGGTCAATTGAGATACATTTGTATATTTCACTTTAAGATATATATTCACTTACTCTACGAATATTCATTGGTATATTCATCGGTGTCAGCTTTTGAATTTGATGTGGGAGCAAAAGTACTCACAGAGTCGATGGCCATGGCTAGTGGTCTATTAGTGTTCTAGAATATGCACACCGCGCCCGTCTAGTAGTGTTTTAAAATGGACAGTGGGCACAGCCGAAGGCCGTGCCCACTGGCCATGGGTGAAAACCATGGCTAGTGGTCTGGTCGTTTTCTAAAATATACACTACCCATGGCCAAAAGCCATGGCTAGTGGTTCGGAAAACATCTATGTAATGGCAAAACCCTTTAAATTCAAGGCAACACTTTAGTTGCAGGGACAGCAAGCTGAGAACTTAAAGCAACAAAACCTCTGAAATTCAGCTAAAGCCACCTTCACTTCAGGCCCCCTGGTGTGCAGCCTATGACCACGATGATGACATCACATATGACATCATTGATGACATCACTGATGACTCTGAGAGTAGCCAGACAACCAGTCGGCACAGCAAACAAGTCGGTCAATAGGGGAGGGAGGGGAGGGAGAGAGATAAAGCGGAAGAGAAAAGGAAGGTTTGAGCTGCTTCTAGAACTTCAGGTGCTGCGGTTTAAGTTTGAGAGGGGCAGGAAGGCCATTCCAGAGGGAAGCACCGCAGAGGAGAGATATCTACCCCCAGCTCTCTGCCTGGAGAAGCGTCTCACCCTTAGAGATTTGGAGGTAGCTGAGCAAAGAGCCTGGGAAGGAAGGCATTTTGGAAGAGAGAGTTGGATATAATGCAGGCCCATCCCCAGAAAGCCTTGTGGACAATGTATAGGGTCTTTGTTAGGGAAAATCCTCAAGAATGGCTCATTTCCCTTACCTACTGGGTCCCTCAGCAGCTTTGCTGGATTTCTAGGATTTATTTTTTTCATCTGGTAAGAGTGTGAGCCTTTTCTCCCACTCTTACATGCGTTTTGCTGTGTGTGTTTAACATTTTTGTGTTCATAGACTGCGGAGCCTCACCTACTCCACAGGCATCATCTTTTTACTGTGTGTTACACAGCACCTTACGTGCAGTTACACAGGGTTGTCTTTCAGACTTCCCAACTCAGTCTACATTTTCTGGTACTGACTACTGTCTCCCAGAACATGTAAAGTTGTCATTGACTTTATTAGTCGTTTAAATCCACAGACCCAGTACAAACCATCTTACATGGAGTACTGGAAAGGGTTAATACTTATCATTTTTTGTCTGTTTCTCTTGGAGCATTGTTTCGCTCCCTTTTCCCTACCGCGGTTATCTTAAATAACCATAGTAGCGTTTTAGGCTATCTTGGTAGCCTAGAACTTAAACCCGCTGGCCCATATAGATTCTTATACGGTTCCGACTGGGTATATTCGCCATTTCTTTTTGAAAATGTCTTTCTCTGTGTTTTTCTCTGCACACCAAACCAGGTTTGGTTCCTTTGTTTGCCGTCCTTTTGCGGGCTTCTACACAGAAGCCCTCCTTAGAAGCCTGAAAGCCTGGGAAGTCAGGATATGAGGGAGGGGTTTTAGGACCCCTGCCATGGATTCCCTTGGTAACCCAAGACGCACTACTGTTTGATTGGCTAGGTGACTGTCCCGCCAGGATAGCCACCCTGCTGTGTGATTGACAGCCAGGCTGTGTGAATGGGGCAAAACAGAATAAAAAGCAGGTCTCTGGGACCGGAAAGGCAGATTTTCCACTGGAATGAAAGAACGGAGGAGGAGCTGACAGAAGAGGACCCCTACAACAACTGAACCACCCTGTGAAGCCCTGCTGCAGGTCCGAATCTTTAGGCTTCAACGACAGAGAAGAACCTCCAGGAATCTTCTTCCCCTGAGCTGGTGGGACCAACCAGTTCACCCAAAATACAAGCCAGGACTCCCTCCTCTGGTCAAATTTGCTGTACAGAGCTACAGTGGGCCGGATAGCCAGGAAGGTCAGACCCTGCTTGGGTTTTAAGGAGCGCACCTTTTATTTGTTGCTTTGCTCTGCTGCTGGTTTCTTCCCTGGGCAGTGCAGGACCCTCCAGTCTTCCTACTTCGTGTCAGCCCGACAGTCGCTTCAGGAACTGTGAGTCTGCAGGAACTGCCAGGAACATCCGCCTCCCTCTCCTAAACGCCCCGGAACAACGCCCCGGAGGTTACTGTCGGTTGACCCAGCTGGCAACCAACGGTCACCCATCAATGCGCAAGCGCATTGCCAGAAGGTTCGAGAAGTTGCCACCCCTTGTTGAGGAGGGCATATATGCGGAAACCCTCAACGGTCAGACGGGATAAGCACAAAGACCTCAGTCGGAGGGGGGATGCTTCGGTCCGACATACCTGTGGGCTGTTGTGCTCTCGGCCTGGCTGTTATCGGGGTCTTTCAGTCGCTTCTGGAGAGATGAGGTTTTGTTAAGTTACGTCCACGGTGATGTATTCTTTCTTTGACTTCTTTATGTTTTCTTCTCCATTCAAAGGTAAATCCAGTTGTTCGTTTCGTACAGCCGCAGTGAAGGTGTGTGAAACCTTTCACTAATCCAAGTGCTTGTCCTTCTCTTCTCTTTAAACTAACTTTTCTGCCGAACAACTTTGTCTGGAACTCTTGGCAGAGACTTAACCGTGAACTACCCAAGAACTGTGTGATCTTGAGCAAAAGACTTTTGTCCTATTGACTTTGGCACTAAGTCTTTTTGATTTGATTCCATCACTGTAATTCCTCTTTCTAGATTGCCCTGCTAACTTACCTCTTTGTACTGCTCAATTTTAATCTAACTTTGTTTTTCCCTTCCTTTTTAAATTACTGGAGTGCTATTTTGCTCACACTTCATTTTGAGTTTAAATGTATAAAAGATTGCAGGCTTTGAGAACTCCCAATGTTTTTAGTTAATGCATGTGCAATTAAATAATTTGCCGAGAATCACACACTTTGGTTAAGGCGCGTGCTGCAAGCCGCTTGTTTTATGGACGGTCTCATGGCAACTGTTGTCATACATCGCACAACCCCAAGTAACTGCTTTTAAGCAGCACGTAACAGGAAGACAAAAATGACCAGCTCCAAAAATACCATATGCCGAAGTTCTTTGCCCCAGTAGCGAAAATCAAAAGCTGGCACCCATGAATATATTCACGGTAAGTGAATATATATCTGAAAGTGAAATATACAAATGTAGTTCAAAACATCTACTCCTTAGGCAAAGGTGTGCAATACAAAATAGAATTGGAATTTTAAAAAAAGTAATGAACACCAGAAAAAATAACCTGAGGCTGCCACCCTCTGAAAAACAGTTATGTTGTCCACCGAGATGTGTCCTTTACTGTTGTCCTGAAAAGCAACCACAATCAAGGGAAAATAACTGCACCAGTGTCAACAATTACAAGCTCTCTTGCCACATTGTGGGCAAATATTCATGACTTACTTGCCCTCTCATCATTTCCCCTCCTCACGCCGATTTCTGTCTTTCAACAATACGCGGCTTCACAAAGCTAACTTGAAAATTACACATACCATAGTGTCACTCCAATATATAAATCCTTATAGAACTATGTTAGGCAAAAAATGTACAATTGTGGCATTATTCCCCCATTATTCCCCCATCTTGACTATGAGACTACAACTACCAGAATGCAATTCAGCAAAAGCAGAAAAAATGGTCTCTGTGTGCAAAACTTTCAAGGTATGACAGTAGCACGGTTTAAACAAATAATGTGAATACCGTGTGTTATGAGCTATTTAAAACTAATGAAGCACACAGCATTCGGGACTATGGACTGTCTCCCATCCATACAGTAACCGGGACCGACAATGCTTAGTTTCAAGGAGACAAAGGATCCAGCTCCTTTAGGCCACATTTCTCTAAATGGACTTGTTAAGACAGGCTCATTTATTAGACAACATGGCCTTAGCGGGCTTACCCCGTATTCACTTTGAAGCTAAGCAGCGTTTGTCTCAATTAATGCCAGGATGGGATACCCACTATTGCTGTAAATATATCAATTTCCTTTTTTATTATTGACTGGGAGACTACAAATACCAGAACGCAATTCAGCAAAAGGCAAAAAATGGTCTCTGAGTGCAAAACTTTCAACGACTGACAGCAGCACGGCATTTAAAAAATGAAATAATTTTGATGCCCATTCGGTTGCCCATCCATGCAGTAACTGGGACTAACCCTGCTTAGCTTCAAAGCGGGACTGACCCTGCTTAGCTTCAAAGCAAGGAAAGGTCCGGCTCATTTTTATAAGTGGTCTTGTAAGTTTTTTTAAAATCTGGCAACATAGCTTGAGGAAGCTGGCACCTTCCTCACTTTGAGGCTAAGCAGGGTTTAGTCTGGTTACTGAATGGATGAGAGACCTGCATGGCAATTGTATTTCTGGCCAGGGCCATGCCAGTGATTTTTCATTCCTGACGTCAATATAGCTGTAAAAACCTCTTTTAAAAAATCTGTAAACGTGAGTACTAAACTAAAATGCTTTCTAAGCTCTCAACAAGTGCCCCCCTCTTCTGTGCCAGGACCCCCCACTGCCAAGATGGCCTGCTCTCTCTCTTTCCCCCCACAACACATGCTGTTTTTGATGCCAGCTATTCAAGGCTTCAGAAAGCTTTATGTTGTAAACTCAGTCCTAGTCCCCCTCCAACTATCACACGTCACTTGGGGCCCTCTAACCTGATGGCATTTGCATGTTTTTTGACCTGCAAATACTGCAAATAGCTTTTTTCCTGCGTTTCATTTTCCCATATTTACGGCTATAACCTTGACTATCTCTCACATCGAGAGAAAAGCAAGATGGCAGTAGATTCATTTCTAACAAACCCGATTTCTGGTAAATCCCTGAGATATAGCTATCTATTTTTGAGAAGGCGGCACCACCTTCTCCAACAAATATTTAAATAACTACTGCACGGAATAACCCCAAAACCGCATGGATTGCAGAACACTTCCTGGCCAAGTTGTTTCGGACCTGGTTCAAATCTGTCTAGTGGATTGGGCTGTGCAAAAATGTACCTTGTTTGTCTATGGGAAAATAAATGGGAAGTACTTAACTTTTTTAGTTTTTAATGACTCTTTATGAAACTTTGCAATGTAGGGGGCCTGTGAATCCTTAATCACTTTTGAAATTTCAGTCAAATCGGTTATTCAAATCAGAATTTGCGGCCCTGTAGTTATGGTTAAGTTGCTCAACCCATAGGAAGAGGACTTTTTGGGTGGCTTATAACTTAGCCCCCCTGGACGAATCCTCACGAAACTTTGCAAAAAAAGTATATGGCCCCATCCGCGGACATCGAACACGGCCGCTGATTGGATGGTGAAAAGCGTGAAGTCCGTCAGATTTTTGGAAACGCCTGCCATGTTGGATTTACGGACAGCGCCCGTTGTCCGTGAACATCTCAGTAAAAACAAAACATTGCACTTATCAAAGGGGTGATGAGGATGGCATGGGATATGGCCATAAAAAGTAAAAAAACAGGCGTGTTTCTTCTCTAATGTCTGTGAACAGTGAGGTGCAGTTCTGTGATGTCTGCAAACATCAGAGATGTTCAGGAGCTTCTATGCTTATTTGAGCATTACAGCGTTTGTGAAAAGCAGTTTTTGGATGGCTTATATCTTTGGCGCCACTCAATAAAATTGAATGAGTCTTTAGAATTCCATTGTAGACCTGATTCTGAATGATTTTGGAAAGTGTAGTGCTCTTTCGTCAAGAGGGAAGAAATTTAGAGGGGGGTCCCAAAATATTGTAAAGGCAAATAATTGTGGTGCCATTTGATGAATCTGCGCAAAGGTTTGCAAAATGATTTTAGATCTAGATATAAATGTTTTTACAACATTTGGTGGGATTTTGTCAAGAGGGGGCTAAACAACAAGCAGTTTTCAACATTTTTACATGGCTTATAACTGTGTTGCCATTTAAAGAATTCAGACAAAAGTTTTGAGAACGATTATAGACCCAACCTTGAATGTTTGTGCAAAGTCTAAATTGATATTTTCAAGTGGGGGCTCAGTTATATAACTATTGTATGTACATACATTTTGACACTTTTGAAAAAATAAAACATGGATGGATTTCCAGCAAAACCCATGTAAGGAGCATTGGCAAGAACCTGAAAGCATGGTTTTGCAAATGTATCTCTGTTTTATTTTTGACAAGTGTCATGATGCAGGTACACAAAATAGTAATATACCTTTGGTGAATGAGGTATAGCCTGTGGGCATGGGCAGTGTAATAAGGATATGACACAGACAAGCTGGCTACTGGCCATGACCACGAGGGATGACCACTGGGGTTAAAGTGGACATGTCAACCATGGACTGGCTATGTGGTTGTGGTGTTCGAGCTAAAACATGGCGCTGGTGCGCAGTGCATTCTGGGGGAACTCAGAGCCATAATGGATATTTATCCATGCCTCAGTGGAAAGCTACACTTGTTTTGCGAAACAACATGTTTTCAACGTTATTCGCTGCTGGGCTTGGAATGCAGGCCTTCTCAGCCAAGGACATGGCGCTGTGAAAGCTAAGATCCGCATGTGCCGGCTGGTACCTGACAGCGAAGTTTGTTTTGGTTTGCTATGCCTGCGCCAAGGTTTTGAGATGAGTTATGGAATTGTTTTCCGGGGCGTTTAGGAGAGGGAAGCGCTTTGCTCCTTGAGGTTACTGTCGGTTGACCCAGCTGGCAACCAACGGTCACCCATCAATGCGCAAGCGCATTGCCAGAAGGTTCGAGAAGTTGCCACCCCTTGTTGAGGAGGGCATATATGCGGAAACCCTCAACGGTCAGACGGGATAAGCACAAAGACCTCAGTCGGAGGGGGGATGCTTCGGTCCGACATACCTGTGGGCTGTTGTGCTCTCGGCCTGGCTGTTATCGGGGTCTTTCAGTCGCTTCTGGAGAGATGAGGTTTTGTTAAGTTACGTCCACGGTGATGTATTCTTTCTTTGACTTCTTTATGTTTTCTGTGATCTATGTCCATGTTAGTTGTATGAGTTATTTCTATGTACCTGTAAGCTTTGAATACATAGCCGTAAAGAGTTGATTATCTTCTAAAGTGTGCGTGGCTGTGAATTATAGTGTTTGTTTTTGGGTTGAAGTATTTGCTCTATAATTGCATTGGTGATTTATGGTAGTTCTGTGCACTTTTCAGAAGAGAGCAATACAGTGGTAAAGTTTTTCGAAATTGGGATAGGCTTGAAAGGGGACAAAAATTGCTTGTGGGTACAGGTTGAAGTGCTGGATGGGATTGCAGCAAATGTTCACGAGGAGGGTCAGCAAGAATTGGAAAGCATGGTTTTGCAAATATGTCCTGTGTTTTTTTTCTATTTATAAATAGTAAGTACATAACACAGTGATATAACTTTGGTGTCTGGGCAATGTGCCTGGCCGTCAGCAAGGAGAAATGTGTACTGTAATTTGCTTATTGGGGCATGTGGCATGGCCGAAGCGGTAGGTTTTAATGGGAAAAAATATTCTGCTTGCGTTACAGTCTGAAGAAGTGGACTAGATCACAGTAAACTTGTACCACGAGCATTAGCAAGGACCTGCAGTCATGTTTTTGGAAATATGTCTTGTGTTTTATTTTTTTGAAAGTGTGAAAATGTAAGTACACAACACAGTGATATAATTTCTTTATTTTTATTTTTTATTTTGAATTGGCTGATATAATCAACCTTTCAAAAAACAAGTAATTCTTTTATACAAATCACAAATTACATCTAAAAGGAAAACTATTTTTCACTCACTATGTTTACACCATTATCATCACAACGATACGACACATTACAAGTCAGGCGTTAAGGGGTTAACGGCGCCGTAAAGGGCGTCGGCGCCGTTAAACCCTTAACGCCTGATTCACACTTTAACGCCTGCTTTTTGCAGGCGTTAAAGTCCAAGGCGCTAAGCGACCTTGGTGCTAATTACGGCACCGTAATTTACGGTGCTGTAATTAGCGCCTTCCCCATCCCCATTATGCCCTATGGGGCAAAAATGGGAATGGGGAAGGGCAAATGGTGAATGGGGAATTACCGCCCCACTCACCTTGGAATGTTAATTTTAAAAGCACCATGGTCCACCGCCTGACTTGTAATGAGGGCCATTGTACTTTGTTTTATCACAATACAAATTTAATCAAATTACTCATTTTCACTGTGCACAATTTATTAACTAATTAAGTGCTGGCTTTTCCAGGTTCATTCCATTCAAAAAGTGTACCACTTCCAACTTTAAAGATGTCTGATTACAAATGATCAATAGCTCCCACATTATGTCAGACGTTAGGTGGCTATAGTCGCCAACTAGGTGATGAAAATACTTTTTTCTCGGCACAATTAGCTCCTTACATTCAGTTAACAAATGTCTCTGTGTTTCAATGCTCGTTGCATCTTTGCAGAATCTACAAGTTACAACACTATCTTTGTCAGTGCTCCACCTACAGGTTAGCTCCTTAGTGTGCCATATATTCAGAAGAAATCTTAAGTATCGATGTCTTGCTCTGGCACTGGGGAACTTCACTAGTTAGGCTTCTACAACATGCAACTTTGTAGTGGAACATTTATGTTCCTGTATCGTCTTGACATTATGCAACGTTCTCTATTAAGGATCCAATCCCATTGGTACATTTTTTGTTTTTACTCTATCTGGGTTGGGCTCTAAAACTTTATTAGAGACATTCACATCTTTCAAGAGTTGCTGATATAACACTGGTATCTGGGCAAAGGGCCTGGCAGTAAGCAAGGAGAAATGTGTACTGTAATTTGGTTATTGGGTCACGCGGCATGGCCGAAGCAGTAGGTTTGAATTGGAAAAAATATTCTGTTTGCGTTCACAGCCTGAAGTGGTGGACTAGATTACAACAAATCTGCGCAACGAGCATTAGCAAGGACCTGCAGGCATGCTTTTGGAAATTTGTCTTGTGTTTTATTTTTCCAAAGTGTAAGAATGTAAGCAAAAAAACTAGTGATATACATGTTGTGTCTGGGTAGTGGGCTTGATCCCCTGCAAATGCAAATATGTACTCTGATTTGCTAATTGGGGAATGAGGCATGGCCAAAGCCTACGCTCCATGGATTTGGAGACTGGCCATGGCTGCAAGCCATGAGCATTAGCCATTGGTTACATTATTAGGGTTTAGTGGGCACGGAGGTAGGATGCAGGGTAGGTGCAGTGAATAATGGGGGTGGTTTGCCCTGCTGATAACGACCGACATAAGTATGTGTTGCAAAAAATATGTTTCATAAAGGAGGTTTATAGTTCTTCCATATATGTGAAAAGAGGAAATATTAATAACTTGCATACAGTGATTTAACACCATGAAACATTGTCAAATCTGTTAAATTGACAGAAAAAAAACGTTGTTAAAGGGATTTTATGGTTAAGATGCATCCCACCTTTGGGACTCCTCTGCTCTAGTAGTTACTCAGTGGCATCCCACCTTGGCAAACTTTGGCATTTCCCTCCTGGGTTCTCATGTGCACTTGCACATCCATACTCCCCTTCTATGTATGCACTTCTCTCACTGCACAGTGCATATGTACATTTAAAGAAGCATTGTGATAAGTAAGGGAAATGTAAATGGGAAAGATTTGTAAAAGATTGTTAAGTGGCAGTTGGTGTGTGGACGCTTAATATGGTCATAGTGTTCTCTCTTTGCCTTCTGAAGGCCGCCATGGAAAGGGAAGAGGGGCTCTGTACAGAGCCCCTCTTCCCTTTCCATGGAGTCCTGGTAGGAAGATAAATCCTTCTTTTTTAGCACCCGGGATCCCGCTTTGGCAAGCCAGGGTGCTAATGGCTTTTGTCCCCTATTGCATGGGCTAGAATGGGGAATAACGGCTCGGAGCCCTCGTTATTCACCATCACTCTGCTTGGGTCGATAACTTGGGTGCCAGACCATTATCCCCCATTGCAGTCACTGGAACGGGGGATGAATGCCACAGAATCCCATAAGCATACCACAAAATGCTAATGGAAATGTTGGAAAATCTTACTGAGTCTATGTACTTTACTGAGAAATGTAAAGTAGGTGGAGTATATAAGATTATTTTTTTAGTTCTATTTTTTAACTTGTTTTTTCTTTATTTTTATTTTTTTGCAGGAGAGGTTAGAAAGAAAGTTTGGGAGGGAAATGTGGGAAGAGGGACCAGGCACTAATATGGAGGGGTAGCTGGTGGATGTTGTGTCCCACAGAAGTAGGCTGTGTTATTACAGTATTGGTTGAGGAAGATGAGATGGAGTAAGACAGCCTACTACTTGCTAAGAAAGGAAGAACCTTTCTGAGAGCATTACAGTAGTTGGATTTGGTGTGGCAGTGCATGTAAGTGCTCCTGTAGGAGTACTCTCCAGGTAGTCCGCGACTAAGTACATAGTGCATTTCACTTTGGTAGCTTTAGCCTTTGGTACATTCCCAACAGTAATAAAGAACTGCCACACCCAAGATCCGCTCTTGGTGCTAGAGTTAGGCACTTCCTCTACCTCAT